>NC_045426.1:214074562-214743624 GCF_902635505.1 Sarcophilus harrisii
ACATTTTCAATTCAATAAACATTTCAATTCAACAAAAACAACATACCTATGTTCTAGATACTGTGAGATTACAAAGGAAATGAATCTTGCCCTCAAAGAAGTTACATTCTACTGGATAAACAACATATATACGTATAAGTAAATACAAAATATATACAAAATAAATACAAAGTAATTTGTAAAGTGCTAACAAGTTGGAGGAACCAAGAAGGATTTCTTGCAATAGGGCACTTGATCTGGGGCTTGTATGGAGCTAGAGATTCCAAAAGGTAGAAGGAGAGAATTCAAACCTTGGGAAATTTAAGGGAGGCTTTGAAGATGGTATGGTACAAGAGAGTGGAGAATATGGTACAAGCAAAGTCCCAAAACAGAAGTGTAAGATGAATTTGTTGTCTGGTTTGGGATGATGAAGAGGCAACCTCTATAATTCACTATCACAAAGGAAAGTCTAGTCAATAGATTGAATTTGATCCTTTCTGTTGGGAATGAAAAAGCCTGATTTTAATTAAAATTATCTCCTTTGGGAGATAATAGTATCCTAAGGGATACTACTTATGCCCCACAGATTGAAACCTCAATCTTATCATCACTGGACTACTTATAATAATGAAAAATTACCAGCATTTCTAAAAGGTACCAGAAATGGTATTTCAAAGTGCAATAATAGTTATCTATTAGTGTTGCCATGGCATGCCATGCCATTCTCATAAATCAAGCTTCATTTTTCTTTTGATTGCCAAAGAACTGTCACTCATCTTTTTAAAAAATAAAAATAAATTCTTCACTTGGCATTGCTTTTCATTAAAGCTATCAAACTAATATCTCTTTTCTTTTCACACCCCGACTCCTAAAAAAGAGTTATCTTATACCAGTGGTTTCAAGCTAATAGAAACTAGACTGCATTATTGTCTTAGAAGACTATGTATTAATTAACATTTATATGTTGTACTTTTTGTTAAATATTTACCAATTACATTTTAATCTTGTTTGGCTGCATTGGGTTATGTCCTGGACTTCCATGTGACATTATATTTTACATCTCTGGGCCTATCTCCCTACCATCTGTTTCCCTATCTCCACTCACTTCTCAACCCTTTCAACTTTGTCCTTTGACTAAAGCTAATATCGCCAAGGTTATCCAGTTGATTTTTTTCATCATTAAATCCAGTGATCTTTTCTTAGTTCTCATCTTTCTTGACTTTTCTGCAATTTCTGACACTGTGTATTCCCCTCATCTCCTGAACATACTTTTGACTTTTGGCCTCTATGACATTGGTCTTCATCTGGTTCTCTTCTTGCCTGTGTGATCATTTCCTCTCAGCAATAGATCCTTCTTTTCTTGACCATTGTCAGAATATCCCTCAAGGCTCCATCTATCAAGGGACCTCTTGTCTATGCAGAGGATTTCTAAATCTTTCTAGCTATTTTTATTTTATTTTTTTTTATTATAGCTTTTTATGGGTAATTTTATAGCATTGACAATTGCCAAACCTTTTGTTCCAATTTTCCCCCTTCTTCTCCCCATCCCCTCCCCCTGATGGCAGGTTGCCCAATACATGTTAAGTATGTTAAAGTATAAATTAAATACAATATAAGCGTTCATGTCCTAACAATTATTTTGCTGTACAAAAAGAATAGGAATTTGAAATAGTGTACTATTAGCCTGTGAAGGAAATCAAAAATGCAGGTGAACAAAAATATAGGGATTGGGAATTCTATGTAATGGTTCTTAGTCATCTCCCAGAGTTTTTTCACTGGGTATATCTGGTTCAATTCATTACTGCTCTATTGGAGCTGATTTGGTTCATCTAATTGTTGAAGATGGCCACGTTCATCAGAATTGATCATCATATAGTATTGTTGTTGAAGTATATAATGATCTCCTGGTCCTGCTCATTTCACTCAGCATCAGTTCATGTAAGTCTCTCCAGGCCTTTCTGAAATCATCCTGTTGGTCATTTCTTACCAAACAATAATACTCCATAATATTCATATCCCACAATTTATTCAGCCATTCTCCAATTGACGGGCATCCACTCAGTTTCCAGTTTCTGGCCACTACAAAGAGACCTGCCACAAACATTTGTGCACATACAGGTCCCTTTCCCTTTTTTAAAATTTCTTTGGGATATAAGCCCAGTTCTTTCTAGCTATTTTATCTCTGTATAATGCCATACTATGAGTACAAATTTTGCTTGAAATGAAGTAACCAAATATTAATTATGAGGTCACAAGCAGTCTGTTTTCCATTGAGCTTTTGTGCCTATTCTATCCAAAAATGTCATATTACATAACTACTAGGGTCTACTACAAAGACCCTCAAGGATAACTTTCTGTTCCATCTGCTCAGTCATTCAACAACTGCTGCTTTGACACTATTTGAACTAATTAATGTAGTGCTACATCTCTTGTGTTTTATAACACTTGGCCTTGGATCCTGATTCCCATCTTCTACTGTCCCAAATTTAAGTAGTGATTATTTGAAGCAAGTAAGCTAATGTTGATCATATTCCATGGGCTACATAAATAGTTTTCACTGTTTCTTTTTTGTATATCTCTAGAGCAAGGCTTCTTAAATTTTTTCCACTCATAACCCCTTTTTGCTTGAGAATTTATTACATGACCCTGGACATATATAGGTATATAAAATAGGCATACAAATCAAACATTTATTGATAATAAATTATAATTTTGCAGCCTTCATTTTCAGTTACAGGATCCCATATGGGGTTGCAACTTAAAGTTTAAGAAGGTTTACTCTAGACTAGATAATCTAGGAGATAGGTGCGTTGGTGGATAAGAGTCCTGGACCTGGAGTCAAGAAGATTTGAATTCAAATGCAATGTCAGAGCTTTTTACTGTAATCCTGAGTAAATCGTTTAATTCCTCTTTTCCTGGGAGGCATCTAGATGATTTAGTGGACAAGGTACTGGTCTTGGAGTTAGGAAGACTTGAGTTCAAATGCACCCTCCAGACACTAATTGAGCAAGTCCCTTAACTTCTGTTTGCCTTAATCCACTGGAGAAGGAAATGGAAAACTGTCTCTGTATCTTTGTCAAGAAAACCCCGTGTCCAGTATTGTCATGATGTGGTCCACAGGATCATGAAGAGGCAGATATGATTGAACAACAATAGATGAAATAAGCCTACAACTCCACCTTTCAGTCTTGGAGTCAATTTATTTAAAGGTAGAAGGACCTGAAAACTTCCACTGTAAACTACCACAAAAGTGACTTCTTGTTTCATGGACACAATATATGAGTCTTTCCCACACATTTTGCATATGTTCATTCTGTGTGTAATTAATAGCCTAAGTACTACTGAAACATTTCAACCAACAAGATTCCACAGTGATTTGCTCATCTGCTCCCACACCAGTTCCTGTGCTTGTCTGACTAGTGAACCTGTCCCCTGAGCTAGCAACCTTGTCCTGTTTTTAAAGTAAAAGATCACGCCTAGAGCCGTAGCTCCTTCATAATTAACCTCACCCTTTGTCATCATAGAGATGTGGGTTGGATACCATTCCTGATCTGGTGAATTTTTTCATGGATTCTCTTCCCACAATCTGAGAGTCAGAACAATTGAGTAATGGGGTAGGAAAGTTGCAGCTCTTTACAAGAGCTATAGTTTCTCCATCACTCAAAGCCTGCTTTTTGCAGAGAACTAGAACTTCTGGGCTGATAGTTCTAAACTGAATTCATTTAAGATGATTTCAGAACTAATTTTCCTGGTAAGAGCAACTGAAGATGGAGGAGATATGAAATGGAAGAGAATGAGCACCAGCTAGAGCCAAGTGAAACTGTAACTTAAAGCTTAAAAACCTCTCTGGATAGATTGTTTCTTCCTCTGTACAACTAATTGGACCAGGTAATCTCTAAATTTGTTCCATCTCTAACCTGAAGCCTTGTGCTTCAGTGAATAAAAATCAGCTTCCTGGGGCAGGAGCACTTTTATTTGGAACCATTCCAAGGAATTTGTACTTTCCAGGCCCAAAGCTTTTAGTAACTTCAGAACTTCTCTGATCATTGAACTTCAACTCTAGGCACTGAGTTTCAGCCAGCTGGGCTCCTTGGATTTAGAGAAATGTCCAAATAGAACCCTAATGACTGCCTATTTCTATCACTGCTACCATTTCTGAATGTTCTTTTTTAATCATCATTTCTCTTTTCCTTCTACTTTTCTCTATACCCTACAGACCAAAAGAGTGCATTTTCTAGGTTTTATTTACAAGAGAAAAGAATATGCATCTTCAGAAACCGCTTAAAAGGATGAGGTAATTAGAAATAAACAAAAAAGGAAATCTATCTATTTTCTGACAGGTACTCAAGATTTCTAATAAAATCTTCAGTTATATAGGTTAAGACCTTCCCTGTTCTAAGCTACCAGTAGCCTCAATTAAGAAGGGCCTTGTCACTTCAAAACCCTTGCAAAATTTGAGACATCTCATCTCCTCCTCCCCTCCCCCCAGCTTTCTCATTCATCCATTCTTCAATCCCAGGTCAAATTCAGGATGCACTCATTTAGTCAATTAGGCTGTATCTTGATGGTACAGCAGACTTGTCATTTTCTACCCATATCTCATACTACTTAATAACTTTATTTTTCTCTCATACTAAGAGAAAACCATGTAAATACAAAATAGATGCTCTCATTATCTCAAAACATCAGAATTCAAGTCAATATGGGTCACTTTCCTATTCCTTTCTTAAGGTTACCATAAAAGATTGTGCCATTACTACAACCATAGCTAAGTTCTTATATTCTGAGTCCTTCCTTTTTCTTTATGATATATCTCTGTCAGGGGTCATGGGACACAGAAGTCAGGATGGCCCAGTCCCTGCTTATACCTTTGCCAGATTCAGTCCACAAAGATCAAAGGATTTAATGAGCATCAGGAACTAAAACTCTGTATTCTGAGATATAGCCATTATGAGTACATTATATAAGTGATGCCTTGTCATGGCCCTTCCATGTTCTAGTGAATTGTTCTCAGATGATAACAGCTAGCATTTATATTGACACAGCTCAGTGTTGTAGTGAATGGAGTCCCAATCTCACAGAGATGTCAAAAAATTAGTCCCAGAGTCTTGAATGTAATAGGTGTCTGAGGCACGATTTAAATTTGGGTTTAAATATTGACTCTAAGGTCAATATTCTATTCCTACAGCTCCTCACTGCCAATAATGACAATTTAACTTGTAAGCAGGTATACCAATCTACACCCATGTCAGGACCATCTTATCCTGTCCCTACTTTAGTATTATTTTTAATATCAACTTTTTGTGAGACTGGACCATTACAATTCTGATAAGGGAAAATAGAGTTTCTGAGGTACATAATTGCAAAGTGAGGCATTCTCATGGATCCCTTGGGGAAAAAAACATCCTAATCAGCTGAAGAGACCTGGGAGACAGCATAATAGAGCAGAGAGAGTAATTATAATTAAAATCTTGGAGCTATCTAAAAGTTAAGAAAAGGTGACTCTTTTATGAGTGGAGGTGTGGAACTACGGGTACAGAAAACTATATATAATGCCAGATACCACTGATGTTTGCTTAAAGACTTTTCCCCCTCTTTTTTGTTCTGTCTTACCAAATAATAACTCATAAGACAATGAAGGAATAAGCAGGCATATAAGTAGAAATCAAGGTGATATAAAAAATGTCAAAACAAAAATAATGGCAAAAGGATTCCTGAATGTAGAATCGGGAAAACTAAATTTTAGGCTCAGTCCCATCATTAATAATGGGAATTATGGCTAATACATAGTATTTAAGGTTTGCAAAGCCCCTTAGGGGTATCTTATTTTATCCTCATAACAACCCTGTGAAGTATGTGCTATTACCATTCTATTAATGGGAAAACTGAGGCAAAGAGATGAAATGATTGCACATGATCACACTGCTAGGAAGCATCTACAGAGACATTTAAATTCAAATTCTTTTGATGTCAAGTACAGCTCTCTATCCACTATACCAGAGGCATCCAACATGCCCACAGACCACACACAAACCACAATACTCCCCAAAGCAGCCCTAACAGATTAAAATGTAATTGAGAAATATTTAATAATATAAATAAAAATACAATAAAACAGATAATGGTGATGTCAGATTTTCTAGGCTAATTGTAGCTGTTAGAAACACTGAGGTATGGTTTAGTGACCCTATTTCTATTTGAATTTGATATCACTATGTAATTAGGGTATGTGACTAAATAAACTTGTTAAGATCCTTCTATCACTAATGTTTTATGTTTCTGTAGCCTCTAAAAACTCAGATTTACAAAATAATAATAATGACAATAATAATAAATAATGCATCACTTTTGTTTAGTACCTACTATGTGCCAGGCACTGTGTTAAACATTTTGCAGTTATTATCAATTTAGTACTCACAACAGCCCTGGGAAATAGTTGTTAATTATTATCCTTATTTTACAAGTGAGGAAATTGAGCCATACAGGTTTAGTAACTTTCCCTTAATCATAGAACTAGTGTTTGAGGTGGATTGGAACTCATGTGTTTTTTACTCCTGGACCAATGCTTTATAGACTATTTCAAGATATTGCTAAAAGTTTCACATATATCCTCAACTTCTCAGCCTCCTTTCTCTGGGTTAATGACATTGATCCTTTGCATTCATCAAACTCAAAGCCTTAGTTCATCTTGACTTACATTCTTTCAGATTCACAGCAGTCCACTGTAAAGACTGATATTTCCAAAGCTGTCATGAGGCAGCTTTAGTTTGAGCCTTCATTCGTGCTTCCCTTGTACTTATCCAAAAGACTCATCATAATAGAGCATCATGTGGTATGGGAGAAGGAACTTCTGGACATCAGGGTTGCCTTCACAATACGGCACCACCATTTTGAAGGTGCTCCTTTGACATTGGTCTCCTACATCCTTACTTGTTTGTTCCTCTGTTTGGGACCACTCACTAGATAGTGAATCAATTTTTTTACCCATCTATAATGCTCATCAATCTAGTGAAGTAACATCAAAAAAGATGCAATAAAGATGCTTTCATATATCACAACTAACTTTTGTGAGAAAACAAAGAGTTTTTAAGGATGCATTTCTGGGACATGGTGGTGAAGGTTCCCAGGCTCATGCTTCTGGTTCACAACTTTCCTACTCTATGAGGTATTTAGAAATATCTTCTTGATGCTGGGTATTCAGAGTGACCCCGATTCTGAATGACCTTTTCCTATCAATAGAGACTGGGCAACTTTGAAGATTTGGAGGGTGGAGCCATTTGAGATAAATGGAACAGTGGCCAAAGACAAATGGAATATATGATTTATCTGTATCATGGGTGCCCAACTTTTCTTCTTAGTAATTTAATAGCAATCAATGAATACATGTGATAGATAAAAAGTTGGTATCACAGGCAAGACCTGGGTTGTAGTCCCCAGGCCCAATAGGTTGAATACTCAGAGCTAATTCTGATTGGGTAAATCCACCTTAGAGAAATGAATTTGCATAGCCAACCTTGATAGAATAGTAGTTCTGGAGTTTAAATCCTACCCCTAATTAGAAAAAAAAAAAATTACCTATGTAACCTTGGAAAAGTCATGGCCTCTGGGCTTCAGTTTCCTTATCTGTAAAATGATGGGTAGAACTAAATGAATTTTGTGGCACCTTTTAGCTTTCTATCTATGATCTAGTGGAGTTGGGGGTCTCTGGAACCATAGAGAGACTGGTACTTTCCTATACTGTGTGACTTTGTCTACTTAAAAGGGAAGCACCATAAGTGCCAGGTAAGCATGGAACTTGCTCAGCTTAATGCTTCCCAATCATGTTAGTAGCTAGCAGCACTACCTCACCTGGTGGTTAAACAGTTTTTTTCACCCCCGCATGCTACATCATTCTAAGCCCTAAGAAGACAATCTAAAATCAATTGTCATTTTTCTCCTGGTTTCAAAACCAAAACTGCTAAAAGTCTGCAAAGATGCAATTGGGTTCCCAAAAAGCTATTCTTGTTCAATTCTGTTTCCATAAGATTGGCAAATTTTCTACACATTTAAACATTCCTATAACTAGAATGTGTTTTTTATCATACTTGCCAATCTCTTGAATGTCTTTTCTTGTTGCTATTAATTGGTAACATCTTATTCACCTTGTTCCCAATTTATGTCCAATACAGAATCCTTTATGAACATAATCACATATATTAATAAGATTATTCTATAAGAATTTGCCTCATGTTGTGTTAAAACCTGTTTAGGATATCTTAATTCTAATCTTTTGATATCTATGCCATCTCCATAAACAGTGAGTAAAGGGAGAAGAAGAGAATAAGCATTTAAGTGTCTACTTTTATTTGTATCCTCAGTGTTTAGAACAATGCTGGGCATATAATGGCTGTTTAATAAATCAATATTGACTATTCCTATTATTATTTTCATTTTATAGTTATGGAAACTGAGGCAAATAACTATAAGTGACTTGCCCAGAGTCACACGGTTAGGAAGTATATGAGGTACATTAAATTCAAGTCTTTTGACTCCAAGTCTAGCATTCTATCCACTGTACTAGCTGTTTGAAATAATCCTAAGGGACAGCTAAGTAGTGCAGTGGATAAAGCACTGGTTTTGCAGTCAGGAGGACCTGAATTCAGATTCCGTCTCAGACACTTGACACTTAGCTAAATCACCATCCCTAATTGCAAGGAAAGAAGGAAGGAGGGAAGGGAAAGGAAGGAAAGGAGGGAGCTATGGAGGGAGGAAGAAGGAAAGAAGAAAAAGAAGGAGAGAAGAAAGAAGGGAAGGAATAAAAAAGAAAAGGATGGAGAAAAAAGAAAGAAGGAAAAAAAAAGAAAGGGATCCTAATTCTAATCTTCTGATATCTGTAACATCCCCATACACAGTAGCATGGTGTATCATTTTTTGGTGTTTTCCATATCTCAAACTTTCATTAGTCAATTATATCCACAATTTCTGAGAAAGAAGTTTTGTTTCAATAGACTCAGAGATTTACATTAATTAAAGCTCCTAAAAAGTGTGAAGGGCTGCCCACTGTGGGAAATCTTTAGCTGACTACTGGAAGGTTGCATGTTGGGGATGTTGTCTCAAGCTTTGTTATTTGTGTAGGGATTAAATAAGTTGATTGATCTCTGAGGTCTCTTCCAGTTCTGCTGTTATCTGAATCTATGATTCATTCTGTAAAAATCTAAGTGAACTTTCTGTCTTGCTATCATTTGTTGCATCTTAGTTTCCAAGCTTTTCTGTATGCATGAATAAGTTTTATTCTTATTCTAACACAGTACAGTCAAATTTATCAGGGTTACTTAGTGTTCCTTTCGTTACCCCATACTTCAAAAGAGTGCCTACCATCCCTTGGACACTGGGCATTTTTCCAATGTTTCCAATACATCTTAAAGGGTGTGTTTATTTACAGGTAGTGAAGAGACTACAGGACAAAGGGTTCAAGAAACAATAGTGCTTCTAAGCATTGCTTTCATAGGAAGAGGCCCTGAAAATCAGCTTCATTCCAATGTCCCTAGAAGAAGCTATCACTGTTTCACTACTTTTCTATTTTAAAAGCATTCCCAATGTTGCATGCATATGACCAATGGAAAAGCAAAAATCCTATCTGGAGCTGAATGTTACAAGCCAGAACAATCTGGTCTTCCATGTTTGAACTAGCAAATATTTCATATTATTGCAGCGCCTCGGGGTTTATAGTGTCAGATAGTACAATTAGAATGGTAAGTCATGAGAGGTTAGGGAATGTTTCATTCTTCATCTCTGTTTCTCCAACCCATAACACAATACTTTGCTCATAGTAGGTGCTTAAATTTCTGTTGAATTGAAAGCCTTATTATCTCCATTTTACAGATAAAGAAAGAGGTTCAGAGAAGTGTCAAAGATGACACAGCCAGCCATTCTTTTTCCTAAATGGCAAAAAAGAAAAATAGCTCAATGATAGCAAAAGCTTCCTTTCTAAATCTCTTTGCAATTTACAAAGGACTTTTCCTCACTAGAGTCATATGAGGTAGGCTGTGCAAATATCTCCCCATTTTGCACATAACGAACTCAAGGATTAGAGAAAGTCACACAGGTAACAAATATAATAGGGATGGGATCTGAACCCAACTGCTCTGGCCCCAAAGTCAGTATTCTTTCTACTACATGATCACTAAAAAGGTTCAATAAAAAGCAGATGCAGGTTGAAGCCAGGTCTTTTGACTTAATGTAGGCATCTTTGCCTTATACTATGCTCCCTAGGCAGTTAAGAGATAAGAGAATGTCATTAGCTAATTTTTCCCCTTAGGGAGCCTCCTAACCTCAAATAATAACAACTCACATTTGTGAGGCATATTAATAACAATAGCTAAGGCTAAGAAAATAAGTGACTGACCCTCAGTTACATAAGTAGTAAATATGTAGTATATTTACTCATAAGAGTTTACTCATAAAAATGTACTTGCATCTAAATTTTTTAACTTTCAGACAAGTGATAAAAGATTTCTCAAATTTTTCAGTCTTCATAATAAACCCCTATATATTTGCCTTTTTTATTGATTGGTGGGTGATTCCCTGTAAAATTCCTACTAACACTATCAATAACTATAACTGGCTGAATAGACTAAATCATTTTTCTGTATTCTTCCGTTAGGTACTCTTTCTACATTGCCTCTATATTTACATTTTCTCTCACAGAAGCATAAGGATAATGGGGTGTTACTGTGAGATCCAATAATTTGTCTACCACAGGAAGGGACCAAATTGTGATTCCCAGAATAGTAACTATTAGAAGGAAACCAGAGCTTTGACATCAATGGGAGCATGTTTCTTCCACCCAGGTTACTTGAAACCTGGGGAATGGGGAGTTGCTTCTCCATGGTGATCACAGTGGGCAGTGCAGAATCAACAGAGTATTGTAATCAACAGAGGAGTGTGACAAACTATTGGAGAAGTGATTAGCAGCCCACCTGCACCTGCAGGATAAAAGTACATTCTTCCCTTTGGTCCATTCCTTACCCCATCCCCCTCCCTCCCCAGAGTATCCCTTATTGTGCTGGTGTGTCTATATGGTGTAGATCAGGACTTCTTAACCTTTTTGCACTCATGACCACTTTTTGCCCAAGAAATTTTTACGTGACACTGGATATATAGGTATATAAAATAGATATACAAATATTATATCTATATTAGATTTACATATATTTTTACCATGTTTAACGTATATTGGATTACTTGCCATCTAGAGGAGGGGTGGGGAGAAGGAAGAGGGAAACTGGAATACAAGGTTTTTGCAAGGGTCAATGGTGCAAAATTATCCTTGCATATGTTTTGAAAATAAAAAGCTTCAATTAAAAAATAAATAAATAATAGGTGTACAAATCAAACATTTACTTATGTCATAATTTTGTGACCCCCCCATATTTAATTATAAGACCCCATATGTGATCGAGATGCACAGTTTAAGAAGTTGATGTATAGAGTAACCTAGGTGGCACAGCAGGTAGAATGGCACACTTGGAGTCCGGAAGACTTGTATTCAAATTTGACTTCAGATATTTGCACTACATGTGTGACTCTGGACAAATGATTTAAACTCTATTTGACCCAGTTTCCTCTTCTATAAAATGGAGATAATAATAACCTACCTAAGGGTTATTGTAAGTTTATAATAAGCACTTAACAGTACTTGGCACATAGTAGATGATTTATAAATATTATCATTATTATTTGATAGAGTCCTGGCCTTGGAGTCAGGAAAAGCTGGATTCAAATCCTGCCACTTAATAGCTTGTTTCAATGGGCAAATCATTTGAACAGAAGGCTTTTTGTGGCTATTCAATGAAGAGAAGCTAAGACTGCAGGTAATAGGAGGAGGCAAACAGATGTCTATCTGGATCAGTAAATTACTAGTATAACCATTTGCCTAGAAAGGTGGAAGGGAAAGGTGGTATAATGGGTAGAGCACAGAACCTGGGGTCAGGAGGATCTCAGTCCAAATCCAGTTTCAGATACCAGCTGTGTGTCCCTCAGTAAGTTACCTAACATTGTTTACCTCAGTTTCCTCCTCTGTAAATTGAGTTGGAAAAAGAAATGGTAAACTACTCCAGTATGTTCACCAAGAAAACCCCAAATAGGATCACAAAGAATTAATTAGACACTACTGAACTGATTGAACAAGCCATGGAGATGTTGAATTCAAGGCTCAGAATCAGTGTCAATACAATAGCTTCATCCCAAGCCAGTAGGGGATATGACTTATCCACAAAAGATTACACACATGAAGCAAGTATTCAGTTCTGTAGCTAGTTCTTAGATGCACAGAGCCTTTTAGTTTCTAATTCTCTGAATTTCAGAATGTGTGAAAGAGCAGATTCCCTTTAGAACAGGCCCTCTATAATTAGCACTTCTGGGCAAGCAGTGATAGGGAAGGGATTGGGGAAGCTCACAGCAGGGATGGAAGGGGCCAGGTGGAAGAGGACTTTGGCTCTTGCTTTTCATTTAACTGCTTATTCCTGAGCACAGTCATCATGTGTTTCTGATCGCTAAAAGGATGAAAATACTGTCAGATTCCCTGAATTTCAGTGCTCTGGGAGAAACCCTACCTAGCTATCACTCTGTGGGTCTCTACTTCCCCGAGAAGCCTAAGGCTTGGGGCCTATGATAGGATATGAGTTGTCACTAAGAATTCTCTATATTATAAACAAGCATTTATTAAGCATGAAGTGCCAGGAACTACTTCCATTTCTCTTCCAAGCTAGCCCTCATTCAAACAATCAAAGGACTTTGAATCAAAGTGTTGACTATGTACCAGGCATTATACTAAGTGCTGGGGATATAAAAAGTCTCTGCCCTGAAGCTCAGCTTCTTAAATTGTGGTTTTGAACCCATATGGAGTTTTGTAATTGAATGTAGGAGTCACAAAATTATAATTTATTATCATAAATGTTTGATTTGCATAGCTGTTTTATATACCTATGTATCTAGGGTCATGTAAAATTTCTCAGGCAAAAACGTGTTGCAAGTGGAAAAAGAAGCCCTGCTCTAAAAGAGCTGACCTCTAAAATTCTTTACTTTAGGGGGAATTTAGACCTGTGATTTCATCTGTGTGTAGAACTGCCAGAAAGGAAACTTCAGCAATATAGATTCGAGAGCATTGAGAATTTAAGTAAATAGTTTATGGCCCTGCAGTCTATTTATATGTCAAAGGCAAGACTTGAGTACGTGTTCTCCTGCTTAGTCTATATGCTAGGATCAGGCAACATCTCACTTTTTTTTTATACTTGCTAATATTTCACTAATTAGAGATTCATTTGAATTTAATAAGTATTTTAGCAAGTATTTTAAAATGCCAATATACCTGCCATAATTAAAGGGATTTTAAGTAGTTCAGCTTACTTTAAGTAGTACAGCTTAATATAAATTAATTCAAACTGCTTTCTTCTTAAAGTCTAACTTTGAGATAATAGAAGACTTTATGAAAGTGGAGATATGAGGAGAAAGTTCTAGATAGACACTATTATGAGGGACTATGGGTAGTGAAGGGTAGCATTCAACTGCTTCCTTCTTAAAGCCTAACTTTAAGACAATAGATTTTATGAAAGTGGAAATGTAATGAGGAGAAAATAGTATCAGTTTTTGTTCTAAGTAGTATCTACTATCTATACTAATAGTATAGATACCAATAGTATCTATTATGAGGGACTATGAGTAATGAAGGGGTATCATTCAGACTTTATGCCTGTAGGATTAAGAAAATCAATTCTAGGAGAAATTCTAGGAGAGAGGAGAGAGACACAGAGAGAAAGAAAAGCAGAAAGGAAGGAAGGAAGGAAGGAAAGAAGGAAGGAAGGAAGGAAGGAAGGAAGGAAGGAAGGAAGGAAGGAAGGAAGAAAGAGAGGAAGAAAGGGAGGGAGGGAGGGAGGGAGGAAGGAAGGAAGGAAGGAAGGAAGGAAGGAAGGAAGGAAGGAAGGAAGGAAGGGAGGAAGAAAGGGAGGGAGGAAGGAAGGAAGGGAGGGAGGGAGGAAGGAAGGAAGGAAGGAAGGAAGGAAGGAAGGAAGGAAGGAAGGAAGGAAGGAAGGAAGGAAGGAGGGAGGGAAAGAAAGACTGCAGAATAAGAAGCAAAAACTAGTACTTCCAGATTATGTGACCAACAAGATGGAGGACTAGACATTTTCTTTGATCTTCACAATCTCTCAAACCTCTACAAATATAAGTAATGTACAAAAGATAAAACAATTTCAACTGTTTGCATGATACAGACTCTGAGGAACCCAAAAGAAGGTAAAATAACATGAACTAATGCCCAGTTCATGCTCAATCAGCACCACCTCCCCAACCTACCCTCATATTACCAGTATCAAAGCTAAAGATTGATCCAAAGACTTGGAACAAAATGTAAGCCCACACCCTGACTCCCTTTCCCCCTTTCCAGTGCCAGGGAATTACAAGCTCTCAACTACAGAAATTTGTCAAGTTCACAAAGTACCCCAGCAGTATTCTGTGGTGCAACAGAACTCTGGAGGAGAGTTGAGGAATAGGGATACATATCTGGGCTTGTAAGAGAGCTCAGCACTATACCCTGATACCCCACTACTCCCAATTCCACAAAAATCCAAACTTCAAGTGGTAGAAATGTTTGTAGGATGTGATAGGCAGGATATGCTGCATTGGTGTGGCAGCACCTTGTACTGCTGAACCAGACACCTAAGGAACAGAAGGAACAAGACAGGACACCATATATGGAGTATTATATGGCATTCCAATAAATCTGAGGGACAGAGTCTTGCATTCAGATGAGGCTAGTTTTGTCCTCTGAAGTCACTTGTGGCAGAAAATTAGGCTGATTTCCCAATGTGGGTGGAGGTTGAAATTCTTTGAGATCCAATCTCTAGGGAAAGCCCTATCAGAAGAGGAGTCAGAAAATAAGCAATAAGAGAAATAAGGGATGGATGGGAAGATGAAAATTACCAAAGATCTCAGGAAGACGAAAAAGCAAAGACCTTGAAAATAAGCAAGTAAGTTAATGAAGAAGACATTAAAGGCAGAAGGAAATGCATCTTCTAGATTTAGTAAGCAAGTATAGACATTCATGGAAAAATACCACAAAACAAAGGAAAATAATTCGGCATCTGATGAAGCAGACATCTTTGTGGATTTTGAGGAGAACATAGAACTATAATGTGCTATTCAAGAGTGCTTTAAAAGAGAAATAAAAATTGAGAACAGAATTTATGGTCTATATGGCAGAAATAATTGGTAGAAGAAAGGAACTTGAATCTGTAGTAGCAAATCTCATTAAAGAAACAAAGAAGAGGACAATTGATTGGGAAAGAAAATACACAGAAGTGAAAGACAATCGAAGAAGCAAAGCAAAAAGCAGCAATGTTAAAAGAAAACATGGTCTCTGTACAAAACTATTGATCTTGAAAACAGGGTATGTGGAGACAACTTAAGAATTATAGATTTCCCAGAACACAAATTGAAAATTTTGAAAACCATAATGCAAGAAATAATACAAGAAAACTACCTGGGAATTCTGTAAACAGGAAAAAAGTACCAATTGAAAGAATCCATACCATAGATCATCTCCTGAAAAAACTCCAAAACTACAAACTTAAAGTCACCCGGTGATTAAATTTAACTGTTCCAGTGATAAACAATAAATTCTGCAAGCGACAAAGGAAAAATCTTTAAAAGCAAAGCAAAACAGCAAAAGCTAACAGGGGCAACATTAAGTTGCGAGTTTCTTGAAAGTCTTTTGCCTCTTTTTGTATTCACAGGGCTTAGGACCAGTGCCTAGCACATAATAGATGCTTAATAAATGTTTATTAATTGATTGAAGTAGTGAATAGGAAACTGGACTTGAAGTCAAGAAGATCTGGATTTACATTAAGGAGGGAAAGGGACCCACATATGCAAAAATGTTTGTGGCAGCCCTTTTTGTAGTGGCAAGAAACTGGAAACTGGGTGGATGCCCATCAATTGGGGAATGGATGAATAAATTGTGGTATATGAATGTTATGGAATATTATTGTTCTGTAAGAAACTATCAGGAGGATGATTTTAAAGAGACCTGGAGAGATTTACATGAATTGATGCTGAGTGAAATGAGCAGAATCAGGAGATCAGTGTACACAGCAACAAGACTATACGATCATCAATTCTTATGGACGTGACTCTTTCCAACAATGACATGATTCAGGTCAGTTCCAATGATTTTGTGATGATGAGAGCCATCTATTACCCAGAGAGAGGACTCTGGGAACTAAGTGTGGATCACAATATAACATTCTCATTCTTTTTGTTGTGGTTTGCTCGAATTTTATTTTCTTTTTCATTTTTTTTTTTTACTTTTTGATCTGATTTTTCTTGTGCAATAATATATAATAATAAATATGTATGCCTATATTGGATTTAACATATATTTTATCATGTTTAACATATATTAGATAACATGCCATCTAGGGGAAGAGGTGGAGGGAAGGGGGAAGAAATTGGAACACACGGTTTTTCAAGGGGCAATTATCCTTTCACATGTTTTCAAAATAAAAACTTCAATTAAAAAAAAGCAACCACTCATTGCACCAGTCAGCTCCATGGTCCCATAACTTTTACCCATCTTCCCTCCATTCCATTGGGTCTAGGATCAAGCCACCCATCTCCTAAAATGACTCCGCTGAGCTATCAGCATGTTGCTGCTCTCCCCTCCCACCCCAGGGACCCCCACTGTTTTTGCCCCAGATGAATAGATGCATAGTTATGGTTTTGTCCTGCCATGTAGGAAGCAAATATTTGATTACTATCTCCACTCAAAGTTATTGCTCATTGCTTAGGGATTAGTTTTACAAGAATGGACTGTTTCATCTAGAAACACAGTTGCATTCTTCACTGTAATCATATACACATGGATACAAAAACATCCACACGTACTGGCTCTGAATGGGGAATTGCTTTAGCTAGAAGCCAGGCTAACTTCCTCAGGTCCTCGCTTCTCTCTTAGCAACAGAAAAGCGTAGCCATTGGAACAGGGAGAAACCTTAGCCCAGTGGCTCATGAAGAAGGATACTTTTAACTCTGGGAGGGAAGAACGAGGACCGTACAATGGCAATAGGAACCAGAATTCTTATCTTCTGATTTCTGGTCCTGTGGGAGCCGCTTGGAAACAAGGACTGTCTTTCTGATTTCTGGTCCTGTGGGAGCCGCTTGGAAACAAGGACTGTCTCTCACTTTTCTCTGTATTGTCCGTATTTACCTCAGTGCCTGGAGTAGGTACTTCTTATTGTTCAGTCATATCACTCCTCTCTGATTCTTTATGACCCCCCTGGGGGTTTCTGGCAGAGATACTGAGTGCTAAATGGAAGGGAGTGTCTCTAGAGTCAGGAAGACCTGAACTCAAATCTCCACAAACACTTAATAGCTTTATAACCCTTGGCAAGTCCCTTCACCTATTTGCCTCAGTTTCCTCATCTGCAAATGAAATGAATAAGGAAATGGGAAATCACTCCAGTAGCTTTGCCAAGAAAATCCCAAATGGGGCCACAAAGAGTCAAAGTGAAGCAACTGAAAAACTAAAACAAACAAACAAAAAAGCAGTATTGTGATTTTGTTAGTGTAGAGCAGTGCAACAAACCCAAATAAAAATGGAGATAGGAAGAAGACACTCAACTGTACACAAAAATCTCTATTGGTGCATATCAACTTAGAAAACTATATATTAACATTATCTATGTGTTGTGATATTTTGTTGTATTTCCCAACTACTTTTTGTTCTCTTTCTGTCTGTACTTGGGAGTTTTGGGGCCTCAGGACTAAATGCTTTGTCATCTCTAATTTAGAGAGTTGTCTGGGGAGCTGAGAGGTTAAATGCCAAGGGTTACTTAGCCAGTTTGTCAAAGACTGAAACTGAAAATGGGTCTTCCTGATTCCAAGCTGTCTCTCCATCCACTACACCCCATGCCTTCTCATTTTTGTGATTAATAAAATATTAATTCATTTCAAAGCATTTTTGAATTTATAGTAGCCTTTTGTCATCATATATTTCCTTAATCAAGTGATACAACTACTCTCATGTTGGGATCCATGAATGTGTAGATAGATAGAGATTTACATGTGTATGTACATATATATAACAATACATACATATATACACATATGAAAATCAGTGTATATCCATATATGAAAATAACATACATGCATGTATATATAAATATACGACAATTAATGCCTGTGTACATATGTATGTTGTGTGCATATACATTTGTGTGTGTATATAGATAGTGTGTGTATGTGTATCTCACAGAAATGGTGGTTGTTATTATTGTTGTTGTTTGTCCTTCCTTCTCAAAAAGGACCATGACTTCATAGAGGTGATAGCATGAGATGCAAAGGAATTGGATTGAAGTGAGGGAGGTTGTGCAAGGTAACCTGGCTCACTTTCCCATCCAGAGCCATCTGAGCTCAGTGGCCAACTACATGTAGATCAGGATGACTGTCCTGGATAAAATGGGAGACTTCGGTCTTTTAAAGCTAAGGTCTTTAACAGATCTCAGTTTGGTCTTCTCCTCCTAGATTTATTGATTGATATTTTTTGACTAGCTGAAAAGAGATTTTGATTAGATGAAAGAGATGACATAAAGAGTCAATTGCTATTTAGCCTTAATCACTGAATATATGTGTGTGTGTATATATATATATATGTATATATATATATATATATACACACACACACCTTTATAATTAGAATGATTGGGAGACACTATCATAACTAAAATAATGATACATTATCTTAAAAAAAAATCACTTCTTTCCTACAGCCCCTCTTCACTTGAGAAAAAGCAGTTACTCAGTTGGGGAAAAAACAGTGACCAGAATGGTGAGGGGTTTTGTTTGTCTAAGTTCTAACTTTTTTCTATTTCCTGTAGTTATCCTTTGCCCTCACCAGTGCTCAACAATTCTAATCTGCTGCTATTCAACATTGAAGAAAATGGGGGAACCCCATTTACCACCAAAGTACCAGGAAGACATCACCACCATCACCACCATCCCCACCAGCACCAACACCAACACCAGCATCAGCACCAACACCAACACCAACACCACTCCAATTATGGAATACCAGTCCCTCTTGAAAGCAAAGAGATGACTACTGGAATCCCAACCCCTAGTAGTAAGTTAATTAAACTTGACTCTCTGGATCTCTTCTTTATGATTGGAGTTCTATTGTAAAGTGCCCCAAGATCAGAAAAGTGGGAGATGGCTAGATTATGAAGGGCTTTGGATGCCAATCTGCATTTTGTATTTGATCCCAAAGGCAAGAGGAAGCCACTGAGTTTACTGGCATGTTGTATATAGGGGCTGGAGAGGTGAAAAATCATATCTGTTTTAGGAAAACTACCTTAGTGGCTGAATGGAGAATGGATTGGAGTAGAGAGATACTTGAGGTAGTAAAATAGCAGTTATGATTCAGACATCCCTCTTAATGCTAAACCCATCATTTTTGTGACTGTTTGATGGTTAAATTTAATTGTTTTATTTGATGACAATGGGGAAATGATGATGAGTTTGAAATGTAAGCATAAAATTCCCTTAAGACTATTGGGAGCTCTGACCCAAAAGTGGAATAATAACTGGAGTGGGATGGAGATTTCATATTCCTCAGGTTACAGAAGAATATGTTCTCATTTCTTTGCTGGGGCTTGTATTTCTTGACCTAATGGGACACAATGTGCCATTGTTGGTCTCAATAAATGACCACAGTGTACAGAACTCACTCGATCCCCTCAGGGAAGTCTGTCTTGAGTACTAAATAGTGCCAACTTCCATACCACATTCTCACTGTAGTGTTTCTAACACTGAGCTGATGTAATGAGCAAAGTGCTGTTTGGGTCATTGTACTGGCCATGACAATCAAGTTTTAGAAAAGTGTTCATCAGCTATGGACTCAGTTACTTTAGCCTTGTTGTTAAGAATGTAGATTATATTATAGAGACAGTGTGGTCCAGGGGATAATGGACACAATGGGATAACCTGGGTTCAAATCCTGCCTCTGAAAAATACTGGCTATGGACCACACACAGGTCTCTGAATTTTATGTTTCCCCATGAAAATCTCCAAAGCTATGTAATGGAAAGGAAGGAAAGAAGCATTTAAGTAGCATCTACTACATGTTTACTATATGTGCTCAATGCTTTTACAAGTTTTATCTCATTTTTTCTTGTGTACTATGATAATTGTGGAAATATATATATAAGAATTGCATGTTTTAACATATTACTTGTTGTCTAGGGGAGGGATGGGGAGAAGGAAGGGAAAATTTTGCAACATAGAGTTTTGCAGGGGTGAATGTTGAAAATTGTCTATGCATGTTTTGAATATAAAAAGCTTTAATAAAAATGAAAAAAAAATCTCATTTGATCCTTACAAAAATTCTATAAGGTAGGTCATATTATTTTTTTCATTCGACGGTAGAGGAAACTGAAAAACATAAAGGTTAAATGACTTGCCTAGAGTCATACAGCTAAGAAAAGTCCAAGACTGCATTTGAATTCAGTTTTTTTTTTTTATTGCAAGCTCAGCCTTCTATACACTGAGCCACTAACTTTCTCTTATAATTTCTGTGACTTATGTTGTGACATTGTTGACATTGCTGATCTGCATTAGTTGAAGTCATTTTCACAAAAAGGATTTTCTGGGGGAGAGAGAGAGACAAAGACAGAGACAGAAGAAAGAGAGGTACACACAGAGAGAAAGAGAGACACAAAGAGATAAAGAGACATGCATACTTGGAGAGACATAGAAACAGAAAGCGAAGAGAGATAGGGAGATATACAGAGAGACGCAGAGATAGAGAAACACACCAAGACAGAGAGCCAGAGATAGAGAGAGGAGAATGTATCCTTTGGGTTCTCTCCCTGCCTCTGATAATGGGTAAGGTGTAACTTCAGTACCCTCATCTCTAAAAAAAGAAAGTTGGATGAGATGGCTTCTAAAGTCTTTTTCTTCTTTAAAAGTCTATGATTCTAAGTTATTAATAACAATAAAATTTACATAGTGCTTTCAGGTTGGCAAAGTGCTTTACAAATATCTTATTTAATCCTTCCAACAGCCTTATCACATAGGCAGTATTATTAGCCCCATTTTACAGATGAAGAAACAGGCAAATAGAGTTAAGTGATTTGCACAGGGCCACACAAATAGTGTCTGCTGCCAGACTTGAACTCAAATCTTTCTGATCCCATGGCCAACACTCTGCCCTCCATACTACTTCCCTGTCTATGAGGCAAAGCCAATTTCAGTCTTATGTTTTTTTACACTCTCTCACTGCCTTTCCAGTTCCTCTTTTAAGAGACTTGGGATCTTTTCAAGATCTTTACTCACTTCTGGGAGTTGTAAGATCTACTTTATTCTAGAATTCCCAGTGTCTCACCAGTAGAAATCTAGGGTTCAGAAGTATCATCTAACCACTACCCAGAGCTCCTTTTGAGTTCAAAGGATGTAACTGCCAGCTAGTTAATCCTGATATCTCCCTAGAGCTCATTAAGAGATGAGGTTGTGGGTCAGGGGCAATCTGTGGCCAGGGTATAACCTTGATGCCAGCCCTGAAGTCAGGAGGACCTGAAGTCAATCTGTCCAGAGACACTTCTTATCTGTGTGATCCTGGGCAAGTCATTTACCCTCAATTGCTGGGAAAAAATAAACAAAACAAAACAAAACAAAAAACAATGTTTGCCTCAGTTTCCTCATTTGTAAAAGCAGCTGGAGAAGAAAATGGCAGACTACTCCAGTGTCTTTACCAAGAAAACCCCAAATGGGGTCATGAAGAATAGAACTGACTGAATAGAATGACTGAAACAACTGAACAGCAAGTGATTTGCTAAGTTTGTCCCAATGGTTCAGTTTAATGAGCTAATTTCATTAATTACTTAAAATAGTAAATTAATTTTAAAACCTAATTTTTTTTCAAATTACTTTACTCCATGAATTTTTTTTTTCTTCTTTAGAACTGAGCCCAGGACCTCCCATTCTTTACAACGAAGCTGCTGCCCACTTGAAGAAGATGGAAATGGAAACCTCCAAGGTAGTTTCCCCTTGGCCTGCTCTTCATATCAACATAAATAAGGTACAATGAAGCAAAGCATACACCTTTTCTGGATTGGGGAACGCTGTCACTGTTCTAAACTCTAATGAAAACTGTTTCTTCCCAGCCAAGAAGAGAGGTTAAGGAGCAGTGGAGTATGCTTATTATTCATGGAACTCGGAGACCTGGGTTAGAATCCCATTCTCTACTGTGCAGAACTTTTCTTTCTTCTTTTTAATTAATAGTATCTTATTTTTCCAAATACATGCAAAGATAGTTTTTAACATCCCCCTTTGCAAGACCTTGTGTTCCAAATTCTTCTCCCTCTCTTTTTCCTCCCCCAAAACAGTAAGTAATTTGATATAGGTGAAACATGTGTCATTCTTCTAAAAATATTTCCATATTTGTGATGCTGCACAAGAAAAGTCAGATCAAAGGAGAAAAAAAAAACGAGAAAGAAAAAATACAAACAAGCAAACAACAACAACAAAAAGGTGAAAATATTATGCTTTGATCCACATACAATCTTCATCATTCTCTCTCAGGATGTAGATGCTTTTTCTATCACAAGTCTATTGGAATTGGGAAGCTCTTTTCTGTACCTTCTACCTCTTCTTAAAATACAGATATTAAAGCATTAATTAAATTAACTAAATTAATTAAAGCATCTTATGAGTTCTAAAGGAAGATACTTTGAAAATGTCAAAACACTATCCAAATGGGAATTATATATTTGTTAGGATTAAAATTAATTATTTTTATAATGTTCACAGTTATTTAATTCTAATATTTTATTTTTCCCATTTACATGTTGAAATGATTTTTAAATTTTTTTAAGTTTGAGTTTGAGTTCTAAATTCTATCTCTTCATCCCTTCTATCTTCCTTTCTTGAGATGGTAAGAAATCTAATATAGTTTGTACATGTGCAATCATGTAAAACATTTCCATTATCAACTAATTATTTTTATACTATTTACAATTATTGTATTTATTTTATTTTTATATTAATAGTTTTTTATTTTTCAAAATATATGTAAGATAGTTTTCAAAATTCACCATGCAAAACCTTGCATTAAAATTTTTCTCCTCCTTTCCCACCTCCCCCCAATTCTAGACAGCAAGTAATCTAGTATAGGTTAAACATATACAGTTCTTCTAAACATATTTCCACATTTATTATTCTGCATAAGAAAAATAAGATCAAAAAGAAAAAATATGAGAAAGAAAAACACAAGCAAACAAACAACAACAAAAAAGGTAAAAAATACTCTGTTGTGATCCCCATTCAGTCCCCATACTCTTCCATCTGGGTACAGATGGCTCACTCCATCACAACTCTATTGGAATTGGCGTGAATCATCTCACTGTTGAAAAGAGCCAAGTCCATCACAGTTAGTCATCACATAATCTTATTGTTGCTGTGTACAATGTTAACTGGGATCTACTTAGATCACTTACTGTCAGTTTCTTTTAAAACTCTCCAGATCTTTTTCACAATTATTTTATTTTGCTAATAATATTTTATTTTTCCCAATTACATGCAAAAGTAATTTTTAAACTTTTATTTTAAATTTTGAGTTCCAAATTCTATCCCTTCCTGCCTTCCCTTCTTCTTCCTAAGATGGTTAGAAATCTGATAAACTTTGTACATATGCAATCATGTAAAACATTTCCATATCAACTAATTATTTTTTCCCCATTTCACTCAGAGACTTTTACAGACTTAAAAAAAAAAAAAAAGAAGAACAACTTGATGTGTACTCATGTTTGCCAAGAATTCCTTCTCTGTGTGCATTCTGTGAATTCCTGAAGTGCTAACAGATAAGGAACTGAATGAAACTAGAGAAAAGGGTAAAAATCGCACTTATTCTTATATTCATCTTCCTGTATGCAGACTGTAACAATGTTCCAAAGACCATATAAAAAGTTTCATTGAAATTACCAGTGACTAATCTCCTAGATAAAATTGGATTAGCAAAAAACTAAAATACTCTAAAACAAACAAAAAATCCCAGAGATTTGGATACCATTATTTTGATGTCCAGCCAAAATGGCTACCCAATGAGTGCAATGACTGCTTACTAAACCAAGAGACTTTCAAGAGGATAAAAAATATATCTTATTCATCTTGTCTCCCCCTAAGTGGCTAGCACACTTGTATATGTCCAGTCTCTGATCTTTGGATGAATTTATTGAATTAATGTCAGTCTGTTTCTTCCTACATAATTCTGATTCCTTGATGCTGACTCCAGCTTGTTCAATTCAGTTCAATTCGCTATCAACAAATATTTAAACATCTGTGTGTATGTGTGAGTATGAGTGTGTGTGTGTGTGTGTGTGTGTGTACACGCCCACACAGGTGCAGGTTTGGAGTGGGGTATGTGTGGAGACTGAGCTAGGTGCTAAGATAAAAACAAAGTTTAGATAAGATATTATCTCTGGATAGTTCAGAAAGGAATTTTTGATCCTCCTTTTTTGAAACCCTCTTTGTTGCCAGATTTGCAAGATCTCACCTGCTGAGTTTCCCTAAATTCACTGATTTTATTGTCATTGTTGTTGTTTCAGTCATGTCCAATTCTTGGTGACCCCCATTTGGTATTTTCTTGGCAGAAAATAGTGGTGTGGTTTTCCATTGCCTTCTCCAGCTCATTTTACAGATGAAGAAATTGAAGCAAACAAGATTAATTGACTTGGCCAGGGTCTCACAACTAGTAAGCAACTGAGGTTAGATTTGAACTCAGAAAATAAGTCTTTTTGACTCTAGACTGAACATTCTAGCCACTGAGTCATCTAGCTGTCCTAAACTCACTGATACCTTTCTCCCAACCTTAAAGCCATATTTGACGAAGATATACTATTCATCAGACCCTTTCAATCAGCTAATTTTTCAGGGCAGGGATTATCAACCCCATAATTCACCAGTAGCAGTCTCTAAGCATGGGAGAGTGGAGAAATTTTGGACTGGGCCCAGGATGTGTTCATGGTTTTCAGGATCTGCCTGAGTCCTTCCAAGTCTTGTCTGTTCTGTTTTATCTCACAGTCATTTCTGGATATGCTATCTACCCTTCTCTTACCCCCCAAATGATTGATCCCTTGGGATGTACTTCCCAAAAAAAGTTAAGTAAAGCCAAAGGACTCAGTTATCTTACCTTACAACATGTCCTTAGAATCACTTACCTCTCTGCCATAAATATGGAGATACACTGAAATTCTCACTCAGATTTAAACTCAGACAAATATGAGTTGGGCTGCACAGATTACCTGGGGCCTCATAGTAAGCAGCTAGACTGAGACTTGAAATTTTTTAAAATTTATTTTATTCAGTAAATAAATATTTATTTTTTTCTAATTCCCTCTTAATTTTAAAACAAAAAGAAAACCTTTGTAAAAATATGATTATCAAGCAAAACAAATTCCTACATTGACCATGTTTAAAAGTGTATGTTTATTCTACATCTTGAGTCCATCATCTCTCTAGTTGGAAGTAGGTATTATGTTTCATTGGATCTGTCCTCTCAATCATGGTTGATCATTGCATTAATCAGCATTTAAAAATCTTTCAGATTTTTTTTTTACAGTGTTCTTGTTATAAATTGTTCTCCGGGTTCTGTTCACTTTAGATTTCTGTTCACTTTTTATGCCTAGTTCATACAAATCTTCCTAGGCTTCTTTGAAACCATCACTTCGGCTTTTCTTGAAGTATAGTCACATTCATGTGCCATAATTTGTTAACATTAGACCTTAACCAAGACCTTAACCAAATGAGCAACTAAGCCACTCTGTGAAATTGTCTCTTACACTCCCATAGCTCTCAGACCCAAGGAGAAATTCTTTACTCCACTTAATTTTGGTGAAAGAGGGGTCAATCAGGATTAATATATCCAAACACTAATTTTGTACCGCTTTCATCTTTCAACCCAGAAGGGAAAGGTTTACCTAAGTGATGGGACTTCTATGAATTGAGCCATTCCCACTGAGCTTTACCTGATCACCTGAGATCTCTCATGGTGCCATAACTGGCGGGAGGAAATTCCCATCTTAGATCTTAGATCACCCATCTGCGTGAAAGTCACAGAGACCCATTCCCTATATTCCTCAAGGTTCTCCACTTCCTCTGGCACCAACCCTACAATTCTCCACCAAATAAATTATCCATTTTGATTCACTTCATTCTCCAAAACCTCACTTCTCCCTTGAACCTAGGAATGTCATTAGAAGGCATATCCAGTCTCATAATAATTTTTACTCAGAAAAACCATAAACTACAAATTCAGTGGCTCTCAGAGTACAGATAACTCAAAACTGTCTTTTGAGATAAAAATGATTGAGATGAACTACTATCACTTCAACTACCTCCTGGATATATAATAAAGATTGATTTCTCAGCTATGAACTCATCTTGATTAAAAACAACAACAACAACAAAAATGGAAATGGGACTTCATTTATCCTTAAATTTTACCCATAAACAATAACGTTTTGTGCTTCCAGGCAACTACCATATTCTCAACCACCTCTAGCTTTCATCCTAGAGCTCTAGAAATAAGCTTAGTCTTTAAACTTGATATTTTTGTGAAACATGGACTTCTTTGGCAATATTGTCAAATGTGTAAAATAAGATACATCAAATTTTGAAACAAACCAATTATAGTGAGCTTATCAACCTCTTAAAAAAAAACTTCACAGGCCTCAGATTAAGACCCCATAATGGGTACACAACCTGGTCAGGCTGTAAATGGTAAACTCTAGTTTACACTTGATTCCAAACAGACATGAAGACTTGCCCAGGATCACACAGCTAGTAAGTATCTGAGGCTAGATTTCAACTCAGGTCTTCCTGACTCTCATCTCTAAAATTAGAAAGCTGAACCAGATGAACCCTAATGTCCCTTCATATTCGAAATTTCGTGACCTCCCTCTAACTTTGCTTTTGTTTCTCTATGAATTGTGTTTAAAACACTTGATTTGGCCATTCTTTAGGTAACAACCCAAACATTCATGAATAGTTACACCTCCCTGGTCAGTTATGCATTCACATTCTCTGTTACCTGTTCACTCTCTCAATTCACTCTAATTACCAACCTTTCTGTTTGGGTGAAACAGGCTTACATGTTAATAGTTGCCTAAGTGAATCTTACAGTTAATAATTACTTTATACAGCAAGGCTTGGGTTGTGTTGAAAATCAGTGATCTCTGCTTTAGTCAAGCTGTCCCTCATTAATCATTCCTACACAGTTGCTGGCCTTCTTAAGTATAGTGACTGCCTGAAGAATGAAAAGAAGAAAACGTTCCATTTCAGAACTGGATTGTTTTTCTTTCCTCTGTGGGGAGGGAGCAAGATAGTACAAGGAAACCAGGAAGGCTCTGTCAACCCAGAGAGCCCAAGAACCAACTTCTGCAGTTGATTGTAGACTTCTTATCTGTGGAAATGGACACATGAGAGTGATAAATGACAGTATTATTCAAGCCTACCTTGACACACTGGATAGAGTGCCAGGCTTGAAGTCAGAAAGGCTCACGGTCATGAGTTCAAATTTGGCCTCAGATACTTAGTAGTTGTGTGACCCTGGCCAAGTCACTTACTCCTGTTTGTCTCAGTTTCCTCCTCTGTAAATGGGCTGGAGAAGGAAATGCCAGACCATTCCAGTATATTTGCCAAGAAAACCCCAAATGACTTAAGTCATGGAGTTAGATATGACTCGAAGGATTAAGCATCAGCCCTATTTGAAATGAGACAGTCTTCACAGTTGAAAACATTCTATGAAAAAGGATTTTCTTTCTATATTGTTTTCTGATGAGAGGTAGAATATCATAGCAGAAAGAGAATTAACATTGAAACTGGGATACCTATGATAACTTCCTGGCTATGTGATCCTGGATAAGTCATTTAATCATCCTGCATGTCCAGTAACAGTTGAAGACTATAAGAGCAGGTGCTGCTTTGTAATGAAAGAGAGAATTTCCCTGTCAGGAATTTCCTATTCCAGTGAAATTCCAAGGGCAAATGAAAATACAAAAGCCTTTCTAGCAAGGATATAGTCTAATTGAAGAATAAAATTTAAGTTATTCTCCTCCAAAATCTCTGAATCTGGCAGAAATTAGAAAGTCCATTCAAGCAGCATTTATAAAATGCCTTTCATACTAGGTGGTAGGCACTGTGGATACAAAGAAAAACTTAAATAGTCCTTGCCCTCGAAGAGTATCCATTCTATAAGGGTGGCAACATTTCAAATCCAGTCTCAAACACTTAATTCTAATTAGCTGTGTGACTCTGGATAAATCACTTTTACCCTAATTGACTCACCAAAAAAATTATTGATAATTGTAATAATAGCTAACACCTGATAGCACTTGCTATTTGACTGAGTGATTGACAAATATTTCTTTTATCCTCACAACAACCTTGAAGGCTAGGTGATATTATTATCCCCATTTTACAAATAAGCACAATAAGGCAAACAGAAAGTAAAAGCTAGTGTAAATGTTCAAAGTAAGATTTGAAGTCATATCTTCCTGATTCCAGGCCTGCCATTCTATCCCATTATCAGCCTCTTAAGCATTCATTATATACCAAACACTATGTCTTAATACAAATGTAAAAGGTAAGCGCTAGGAAGGTCACATTGGAGGAAAAGAGACATGTAGAAGGGTTTAGCAAGCTCTAAGGTCACCAGAAAGGCTTGAAAATCCTGAATTCAGTGGGAAGGGAAGATAACAAGACGCAAGTGTCCTTAGGGTACATCAATAGGTTAGTATCCATCAGATGTCGTAGTAAGGATGATGATAAGACTTGCAAAGTTGCACAGATGAAGATAACACCGGTGTTCCTCCGTCTTAATGGAAGGGTTGTAGCTGGTCATTTTCAGCTCCTCCAAGGGATAACTGGGAATTATATCTATTCTGTAGATGGAGAAAGTAGGGCAGCTAAAGAAACCCAGTCCACAACTAAGAAGCAGGGAGAGGGTCTGAGAGAAATGGTTTTCTTCTCACAGAAATGGGTTTGAGGGAGAAAGTCATTGTTCAGTCAGGAATGGGGATGAACTTGGTGGGAAGGCTGGAGGCTAAGGATACCCCATGGGTGAGTTAGGACTGTGATTCTTTCCATTCTGATTCCCCAGTGGAAAATGGTCAGCTAGGTCAAGGGAGAGGGCCAAAGAAAAAGAGTAACCATTCTTTTCTTCCCATAGTGCCATTTCTTGTAGTAAGTGGGAGAAAGCATTGGGGCTGACCTTTGAAAAAGACTAGGAATGCCAAGAGGCAGAAGTGAAAAGGGAAACCTTTCCAGCCCCAGCCCCTCTCCACAGTCTGAATGTTGTAGCTGAACACTGGGAAACACAATGGCACCACTCCAGCCAAAGGAGAAAGAATGCTAGAGCCAGCACTGGGCATTTCTTGAGAATGACTACAGCACATATTTTGGGAGTGACATAAGTGAACTATTTAATTTTTCTTTGTGTCCGCAGTGCCCAGAACCTAGAAGGCACTTTATAAATACTGATTGAGTGGACTTTCTGATTTCTCCTAGATTCAGAGATTTTTTTTTGGGGGGGGGGGGAGGAGAGTAACTTACATTTTATTCCTCAGTTAGACTGTATCCTTGCTAGTCCATTAGCTTACATATCAACATCTTCAGAATAAGGGAGATGATTATCCTACCCAAAACTGAAGTCCTGGGTGCAGCACTGGGCACTACATTTTGGGAAAGAGAGTTGATATTGTAGAGCATGTTCAGAATCAAGCTCCTCTGAGCACTGATCATGACTCCCACTTTGTTGAGAAAACCAAAGCCATTTTATGCTTACCATTATGACCTCTAGTCCATGTCTCAAAATCCTTCCACATCTTTATCTTCCCTTCCAATTTGTACTTCATGTTCCCTTCTTTGCCAGTCTTCTAGCTATTCCTTCAATTCCTTCAATCTTATTACCCCCTCCTGTCTCGTGTAGGAGTCTGAACAACAGGCAATTTTTTTTCTTTCTCTTTGTTTCTGTTTTTGTCTTTCTCTCTCTCTCTGTCTCTCTCTGTTTCTTTCTCTGTGTCTCTTGTCTGTCTCTTTCTCTCTGTCTTTCTCTGTGTGTGTGTGTGTGTGTCTGTGTATGTTTCTGTTTCTATACATGTGATATTTGTGTGTGTCTCTGTCTCTTTCTCTCTCTTTGTGTGTGTCTTTTTGTCTAGCTATCTTTTATTCCTTTCTTTGTGTTTCTCTGTGTATCTGTCTCTGCCTCTGTTTCTGTTTCTATCTCTGTTGCTGTGCATGTGGTTCTCTGTGTCTGTGTGTACTTTCTCTATATCTCTTTCTGCCTTTGTCTCTGTCTTTGTATTTGTCTGTGTATCTCTATCCCTGTCTCTCTTTCTCTGTGTGCTTTTGTATCTATCTCTCTACCTCTTTCTGTCTCTGTCTCTCTTTGTGTGTTGCCGTCTCTGTCTCTATGCATGTGCTTCTTTATGCCTCTGTTTGTGTGTCTTTCTCTGTGTCTCTGTCTCTTTCTGTCTTTGTATTTGTGTGTATATATCTCTATCTCAGTCTCTCTTTCTTTCTCTGTGTGTCCCTATATGTCTGTCTGTCTGTCTCTGTCTCTCTCTTTCTGACTCTGCATGTGTCTCTCTCTCATTCTTTTTCTGTCTCTCTGTGTGCCTCTCTCTGCCTCTGTTTGTGTGTCTTTCTCTGTGTCTCTGTCTCTTTGTCTATCTCTGTTTATGTGTGTGTATCTCTCTATCTCTTTCTCTGTGTCTGTCTCTCTGTCTTTCTCTGTGTCTGTGTGTGTATCTATCTTTCTGTCTCTGTCTTTCTCCATCTATGTGTATGCTTCTTTGTCTCTGTCTCTATGTGGGGGTATCTTTCTCTCTGTCTCTGTCTCTCTGTATGTTTCTGTCTCCATATCTCTCATTTTCTTCCTCTCTCCCTTCTTCAGTCTTCCTTATCTATGGACTCCTCCCTGTTGCCTGCAAATATGTCCAGGTAACCCCTATCTTTAAAGAAAAAAAAGCACCTTTACCTGACCCTATCATCTCACAAAGCTCTTAGCCTATATCTTTCTTTAATTCCACAGTCAGACTCCTACCTAAAAAGGTCCCATTAATTTTTTAACTAAGCTCTAAATTCAAATCCCAATCCAAACACTAGCTTTGTAACCCTGAGACAGTCATTTAATCTCTCTAGCTGCAATTTCCTTATCTAGAAAAGTGAGGAGGCTGCATTGATGACCTCTGAGGTCCCTTTCCAGCCTTAAATCTATGATCTCATGATCCCTGCCAGTTTGTCTTCCAACCCTATTGCTCTAATTAAAAAACTCTCTAAAATTATTAATAATGTTGTAACAACTAAAACCAAAAGCTTTTTTTTCAGTCTGTATTCTATTTAATTTCTCTGCATTTTTGACACATATAAATATGTAATATATCATTATATATTGTTATTATAGAAATGCAAGCTATCTTTGGTTGTGCTTGTGTTTTCTTGTATTTTACAATTAAGCATTATAGTTGCTTATTACTAAAAACATTACAAAGTCATTCTATATGTTTCCTTTCTTTCTCCTCTCCCCCTTCATAATCCTTCCTGCATTTTTGATACTCACAGGTAGAAGAAAAGAAAGTTCCTGAAAAAAGTCTTCAGTTCCCACTTCTGCCTTTACCTGTTCCTGATCAACTAAAATGCAACATTCTAAAAGCCCAGATAGAAACAGCTTCCAAAGCCAGTGCCCAGGTCTGTGACTGTTGTAAAGTCATTTCTATTCTCTTATGTACATTTGGAAGGTTTGGATTATTAAGAAGCTCATTTTTTTTAAGCCTATGATTTCTCTAGGATTTCACTCAGAAAATCATTCATTTGACAAATATTTGCTAGATACCTAAGATGAAAATAAACACATTATGCTAAACAGTGGAGTAGATATAGAGATAAATATTGTGTTCTTCTCCTTAACAAAGCTGGACATATACATGGGAAAAGACAGGAATAAAGATAAAATAAAGAAAATGCTATAAGATCAGAGATAAAAATTCACTTCTAGCTATGGGGATCCCCAGAGACTTCAGTACTCTTGAAGGGCTTAAAAGGATGGGAAAGGTTTAAAGTGCATATGAGGGAAAGAACAAGGATAAAGAATTCCAGGAATAGGGTCGTTTCATGGCACCTCATAACAGATGAAAGAGAGTATTGAAATAAAGCTGGCAAATTATGTTAAGCAGTAAATTGTGTAGGGCCTTGGATACCACACTAAGTAGTTTGAATTTTATTTAGCGGGCAATGGGGAAAATATTTAATGATCATATTTTCCTGATGTACCTTAAGGCTATATCTAAACTACACAAGGTGCATTGTAGATTCAACAATAAGCCATTTAGTAATGTAACATAATTAATCATCTTTAAATAGAAGTCAGAAAATTCACACAAGCCAAATAAAATCATTTCCCTTCAGGAACATGCAATAAAAGAAAATGATAAGGCCATTATTCTGAATTCTTGAATATCCTTTTACCCTAATATTTCTTGAAAATTTGAAGCATAATGGTTGCATGTATAAAAATGAATTAAGAAAGTATTGAATCTTTACTTCATGCAGCATAGACAGAACTTAAATGTCTTTTCTTTCTCCAAAGGTGATATATGCTTTAAAGAGTATGAAAATTGTATTCTAAAAGTAACTGGTTTGAAACACTATAGAGAGATGCTATGCTATGTTCATTGGGGTCTAGCCTTTTCAACTACAAAGGAATACAAGCAATAGTAAGACAATTGATAATAATGATAACTTTTGCTTTATTTTTTGCTTCCCGGGTAGTTTCTTCCATTAAGGAGACCTAAATTACCTGAGAACAATACTGTTCCCAAATGAAGGATCTCTACTGGAAAGGCACTAGAAGCTTCCTTAATATTTGACTTACTCATCAAACTATCCATTGTTTTATTACTTTTTTTCTGATCATTTTGTTTCCAATTTTCCATGAACCCATTTTGAGGTTTTCTTGGCAAACAAAACAAAATACTGGAGTGGTTTACCAAATACTTCTTCACCTCATTTTATAGATAAGGAACTAAGGCAAGCATTGTTAAGACACTTGTTCAGGATCATAAGCTAGTAAGTGCCTGAGGCCAGATTTGAACTCACAAACATGAGTTTTCCTGTTTCTAACCCCAGTGCTCTATTCACTGTACCGCTTAACTGTATCAATTCTGCTCACACTTTTCCTGAATGATATATTTTATGACACTTATGGTGCAGGTTAGACACCTTGTAAATACTTGCTGGATGATTGATAGTTCACTGCAGCCCGTTTTCCTTTGCAGTCCTTGACTGCAATTGTGATATGCTTTAGAGATCGTGACTTTTCTTCATTTAGTAGCAGTGTAAGAAAGTTGCTAAAACCTGTTCCTGATATAGAGCTACAATACTAATGGGAAATTCAAAATCTCTTAGACACTTCAAAGCTCACAGAATCTTTCCCTGACCGAAAGTTTGTGGGACGTAAGAAAACTGAAGTAGTCTCTCTTCCTCCCCTACAAGAGATTCCTTCTCAAGGCCTTGGCTAGCACTGCTGCGATCGTTAAATCATCAATTGCCAACTAACATGCTGTTTTTTTAAATGCCCCCATAGCCATGATCAAGTCTCCTTAACCAAGATGAGGGTATTTCCTATGCCAGTCTCCTATATATTCAATGGCTTTCAAGGACTTTTTTTTTTAACCTAAATTTCATACAAAATAAAAGTTACAAAATATATCATTTTAGTCAAAGACTTTTCTTACCTAAATTTCATATAAAATAAAAGTTATAAAACATATCATACTTTTTGACTAATTGATTGAGTCAATAGAAGAATCCCAGATTAAGGTATCAGAATGTTAGTTATTTTCAGTAGAGTAGAATGAATGGATGATTAACTTGGCGGATCCCTAAACTTAAACTAAAATTTCAAAACAATGGCAAGTGAATTGTTGTTCGATAAAATTATTGGGAAAATAAATTAGCAATGTGACCAAAAATGGTTTGGGGGGGTCTCAAACCATAAAGTACAATAAATTCCATTTACTTTAGGTAAATGGATATGATATGATCTATGATCTAAATATATTTAAAACATTTTTTAAAATAGAAGAGAGAAGAATCATATTTATTAGAGTTGGGGAAAATATAATTTAATTTACTGAAAAAAAGCATAAGAAGCAAAACAAATTAAATGTATAAAAATGTTCTTTGCACAATAAAAAGCAATTCATCCATCCAGAAAAAAGTAAAGTAGCAGATAAGGAAAAACTTCAAAGGACCTCTGAGTAGATCTCATTTTATCCCATACCAAGCAACAACAATCTCTGTAACATAACCAATAAGTGGTTAGTTATACAGCCTTTATTTGGAAACCAAGAGTTACAAAACAGATCATATCCCCTTCTAAGACCAGGTCCTTATATGTATCAAAAACAAAAAATTACTCATTTGTACTGACACTATTTATAATGGCAAAAACTAGAAGCAACTTGTGCCCAATGGTTGGAGGAAAGGCTAAACAAATGATGATCTAACCATGCAAAGGAATATTGTTGTTTCATGAGACATGACATGAGAGACAATATAGTATAGAAGATAGATAGATAGATACCTTGGAGCTAGAAGGACCTAGGTTTAGGTCCTGCTCCTGACATATGTATTAATTAAATAAGTCTAGATAAATCCTTAACTTCTAAGGGTTACAGATAACTAATTAAATTTTTTTTTATTATTGAAAACAACTAAGTCATTCAAAGTTCTTCACTGTATGATCTTGTCTGTTAACTGTGTACAACATTCTCTTGGTTGTGTTCACTTCATTTTGTGTCAGTTCATGTATTTCCAAGTTTTTTTTTTCCAAAATCAGCCTGCTCGTCATTTTTTATAAAGTTTTAAATTGCAGAAGAGATGTAGATCTTCTTTGGTGCATGGAGTTTTATCACTGGATAGACTCTATACTAATTAAATCATGGATTTGAACTTAAAAAATAAAAGAAAGCAAAATCAGAATATACACAATGACAATTATGTAAAATAATAATAATTACAAAATAAACAGGAGAAAGAAATCATAAAGGTACATAGAAACAGATTACATTTATTTGTTCAAATTAAAATACATAAATTATATATTCTCACAGTAAATAAACTGAGTCATTTAGAGTTGTATTTGGTGATGCTATCTTTTAGAAACAATATTGGTCAGGTACCTTGGACAACTATTTTGAGGATTATTACCTAATAAAGTTATCAACCAAATGTCCTCATTTTGACATAAGAAGTCTAGAACTTGCGTATCTCCTGAAAAACACTTCCAGAAAAATATAGAAATTACCTCCTTCTAAAGGGTAATCATTAAAGAGCACAGTAGATGGAAAACAGAAAGGGAAAAAAATTTTTTTTAAATTTTGATGCTAGATTATAGTAGCTAATACTGTATTACTTCAGGCTTTCAAGATGAGATAAAAGGACTGCAAATCAGAAAGATTCAAACAATAGTAGCTTAGTTTTGTCTAGTCATATAAAAATTTTTAAAACTACTATCTTCTGATATTGTGTATGCTAACATTTGTACAAAAGCTTTTTTGTCTTGGCTAAGAACTGATAACTTTTTAAAATATAGAAACTTACTAAATTTCAACTCAGCCTTCTGCCTTAATTCAAATTATCCATAAAATTTGAGAACTCTCTATATTTTGCTTTTATAATACCCAGAAGAAAAAGAGTCCATAAAGATACATAGAAACAAACAGGGCATTTTAGTTACTTTGTTAAAAATTAATGTATAGATCTATACTTAATATTAAAAAATTGTAAATAATTCAGGATACAACTAGGTTACACAGTGGATAGAGTACTGGACTTGGAATCAGGAAGATTCATCTTTATGAGTCCAAATTGGACCTCACACAGTATGATCCTGGGCAAGTCACTCACTTTGTTTGCCTCAGTTTCCTCATCTATAAAATGAACTGGAGAAGGAAATAGAAAACCACTTCAGTATTTTTGCCAAGAATCCCCTCACAATGGAGTCACAAAGAATTGAAAACAACCGAAATAACAAGATAATTCAGAATTTATATGTGTACAGTATTTTTATTATGTTGGTTCAAATTGCTTTTGTTGATAGTAAGTTCTGAATTTAAAAGTTAACAAAAAAGCAAAAATTAGCCATGTATAGTACATTCTCAAGAACTCAGCAGCATTTCTCACATGATCAGTAGTCAATAAATGCTTGTTGAATTTAATTTAATTTAATTCAATGGAAAAGTAAAAGATACAAACAGTCCCCTGGGACTCCAAAGCTCTTTATATAATCAGATGTGTTCCGAGTCTGTGGCTGGTACATAGTAAGTACTATATAAATGTTGTTATTGTTGTTGTTAATAAGCACTCTTCTATAAAACAAGGCAATTGCCTCCTGTCATTACAACTCATTTTCAAGAAATATTTTATACTTTCTCACTATTAGACGAAAGGAACTTTATACATACTGGTAAATTTCACTATAAATGACACCTAGAATGCAATAAGCAAGTTTTTAAAGATGACTTTCTACTGTAAAACATTTTCCACAGTTGACTATGAGGTGTAGGGAATATAATAGCTTGTTTTCTTTATTGTTTACAAAAATCAAAGAAACAAAACAAGAAACCTTACTTGGTTTGAGAGAACAATATGCAGTCTTAAAGTTTATATTCCAACAGAATGTTTTTCTTGTATTTATAAAGAAAATTTAAGGTGACTAGATGGCCGTGTAGTTCCAGTGAGTGCAGTGTCCCGTGCCTGATTGTAGTCACTATTAACAATCAGGTGCCATCAATCAGATGGCTCACCCTACCTGCCATGCACATTTTCTTTCTTTCTTATTTGTTTATTTGTTTGTTTGTTTGTTTTTGACTGAGGCAATTGGGGTTAAGTGACTGGCTCAGGGTCACACAGATAGGAAGCATTAAATGTCTGAGGCCAGATTTGAACTCAGATCCTCCTGGTGTTCTATCCACTGTGCCACCTACTTTTTTTAAAGTTTATTTTCAAAATATGTGCACAAAAATGTTTGTGGCAGCCCTTTTTGTAGTAGCTGGAAATTGAATGGATGTCCATTAATTGGAGAATGGCTGAATAAATTGTGCTATATGAATGTTATGGAATATTATTGTTCTGTAAGAAATGACCAGCAGGATGAATACAGAGAGACTTGGAGAGACTTACATGAACTGATGCTAAGTAAAATGAGCAGAACCAGGAGATCATTATGTACTTCAACAACAGTACTATATGATGATCAATTCTGATGGACGTGGCCCTCTTCAAAAATGAGATGAACCAAATCAGTTACAATTGTTCAGTTATGAAAAGAACCAGCTACACCCAGCAAAAGCACTCTGGGAGATGAGTGTGGAACCAACATAGCATTTCCACTCCCTGTTTTTGTCCACTTGCATTTTTGTTTTCCTTCTCAAGTTACTTTTACCTTATTTCTAAATCCGATTTTTCTTATGCAGCAAGATAACTGTATAAATTTGTATACATATATTGCATTTAACATATACTTTAACATATTTAACATGTATTGGACTACCTGCCATCTAGGGGAGGATGGGGAGAAGGAGGGGAAAAGTTGGAATAGAAGGTTTTTCAAGGGTCAATGCTGAAAAATTACCCAAGCATATGTCTTGTAAATAAAAAGCTATAATAAAAAAATTAAATATAAAAAAGCCCAAAAAACAAAAACCATATGTATGGATAATTTTTCAACATTTACCCTTGTATAGTCTTGTGTTTCAGATTTTCCCCACCTCCACATCCTCTCCCCTAGATGGCAAGCAATCCAATATATGGTGATACATGTTAAAATATATGTTAAATCCAATATGTATAAACATAAAGAAATTCTGTTCCTTCTTTAGTAACAGCCATTAGGAGCTACAGTTAATTCAGTTTCCGTATCTGTCCATATAGTACTGTTCAGTGCAGTGTCATTTCCCTATAGATATAGACTCCTGGCCACGTCAGTCAAGTCATGATGGTCAGAAGGTCAACATTTTCTGCTATCAGGAGACCATTGTCTCTCGTCCTTTACCTTCAGAACTCCTATACACAGAAATGTTTCTACATCCTTTATTTATCTGGTAAGCTCACCACAATCTCATATGCCTATCAAAGGAAGCAAAAGAAGAAAACATAGCCAAATCCCCTTTTAGGGAAGCACCTAGAGAGAGAACTTTTTCATTGATTTTTAATTATCATTGTTGAGTATGTTTTCAAGAAAGAGAAAGACACATTTTCTGAAGCTGAATCATCATTGTCATATAGGATGTCCCAAAGAGAATCTAAATGGAAAAGGGATTTCCTGTTGATGGTGAGATCCTCCAAATGCTCTTGTGAATGACATTGTACTGATTCTATTAAGCCCTGCGGAAGATCTGTAATAAAGGCCAGTCAAAGGAGATTGGCCTAAACAACCATATAAGAGAAGTACAGTGAATGGAGAATGTAAATTGACCTACTGCAGTTCTATGGGCATCCCACTGAATTAGTCCATCAATATATCTCTCTTGGACAGGGAATGTATATAGACAAGGAGCTATGGCAAGAGTTGAATTAAAAACAAGTATACACAGGAGAGTATATATATATATATATATATATATATATATATATATACACACACACACACAATACAGAATAAAGGAGCTTGCCAGTGAGTGAGATGAGAGATAGAAAAGCAGAGATGAGGAGGAGGAAGAAAGGAGAGGAGGAAAGAGAAGGAGAAGGAGGAGAAGGAGGAGGAAGAAGAGGAGGAGAAAGAGAAAGAGTTGGAAGAAGAGGAGGAAGGGGAGGAGGAAGAAGAGGAAGAGTTGGAGGAGAAGGAGGAAGGGTAAGAGGAGGATTGGGAGGGGGAGGAAAGAGAGGAGAAGAGTTTCTTCATTAGCATTTCTCCCTACATCTCAGCCAAAGCTGGGGACAGGGCTGTTATGGAGACTGCCAGCTCCTCTCATGTCAGCTTCTTCCCAGGATCATATTCTCTCTTCAGCAACCTGAAATGAGATCAGTGTCCTTCACTTTTTCTCTTGAGACAGCAGAGCCCTGAAGAATCCAAGAGACTGATGAACCTGATGAGACGGAAGAGAATGAAAGCCTTGAGGCCTTTTCTCTCCTGCTCCAAAACTCAGGAATGTTGTGTACCAGATGCAATGAACCATGTTTGACATTTCTACACTAAGAAGTTCTCCAAGACCATAATTTGCTAAGAAGATTCTGATCTGCTTTGGTAGAAGGAGTTTCTTCACTATCATTTCTCTTTACTAATAAAATCCTAGGTCCAATTCAAAACAAATGCTTTGAAACAGAGCTTTGAATTGCTACTTGAGAGCAGGAAAAGGATATGATTCATTAACCTATGAACATGGAGAAATAGGTAGAACTATGACCAAGGTCAGTAAGCTATGAAATGTTGGTCCCTGCACCTTCCCTAAACCAGAAATGCATCCAAGGTAGAAGATAAAGCTTGATGGGAGATGCAACACGAGTCACAAGCTTTGAAACTTGCAATAAAAGAGGTTTGTTTTTTTTTTCTAGTGCACTGGAGGAAGAACTCCATGTGAAACTCAGAGCTGGAAGCAATCCAAGAAATCACAGGGTCCCACATTTAGAATTAGAATGGCATTCATAGGTCACCTAATTGATTTCTCATTTTACAACTCAGACTTGGAATTAGGAAAACATGAGTTCCCATCTTGCCTCATTCACTTACCAGCTGTGTGACAGTCAGTACATCTCATCTGTAAAATGAAATGATTGAATTCAGTGGTCTTAAAGGTCCCTCCATCTCTAAAAATCTATGAACCTATAAACTAAGGCCCTTGGATGTTATGACTTTCCTTAGGTCACACAAGAAATATAGTCCAGCCCATACCTGAACAGGAATCTCTTACATAGCTTTCTAAAAAATTCCATTTCTGTGGGTTTTGGTGACCCAGGTACACTCAAAATCATTTGTTCCTCTTCCTTATAGGGCTGAATACATAACAGAACTATGTATTGGTTCAGTAGCATTGAAATGTATAAAAAATTATAGAATACTAGAAATCAAAGGAATCTTAGAAATCTATCTCCAGTCCTTTCATCTTATACAAGAATAAATTAGAAGCAGGGGAGCTGTCCAATTTTCAGTTTGAAGGCAGTTTTCTTGTTCCTTGTTAAAGAATTCCAGAAGGTACTGATACTCAGTGGGGACTCCTGTATCTTCTTCAGAGAGATGGTGATAGATTGCCCAGAAGCTTCAGTGCCTTCTCTTTCTGCCCAAGGAGTTCACATTTGGGGGGACTTAGAGAATGGCCTGATTTATTTTCAGACTTGCAGTTGTATGAGCCCATGGAAGCCTCAATACCATTTTAGTTACAGCTATGTTTACTTCCTCCATAGTGTCCTTTTCCATTAACTCTCTGCCTGCCATTTTAGGGGCATAGTCTCATACCACTCTTTCTTTTATAGAGTAGTTACCTCTGGACCTATCCTTCAGACTTGGCCTTTACATCCAAGAAAGATGCTTATTTTCTGACCAGTTTCAGGAGATAATACACTGAAACACTAGAACTGACCAACCAATATGTGGCCTTTCCTTTTTATGACCTTTCATTCCTAAAGGTCATCATGATTGGGGAGATCCCTGGGTATGAATCTTGCCTCAGACTCTTCTTGGTAGATTATGGGCAGGTCATGCAAAATCTCTGGACCTCTTTTCCTCCTTCGTAAGGGTAATGAGAAGATTGGATTCAATGGCCTTTGGGGTTCTTTCCCACTCAGAATTTATCACCTCATATTTTTCTGCAATTTCCATTCCATTTCTTAAAAGACCTTATGAAATCCTTGCCTCATTCTCAAATCAACCTTCATTCCAATGTGGAGAAAAAGCATCTTCTCATATCTTCATTGAGGCAAGCTTATTTGTTGCAACATTCATTTTCAATTCTTTTGCAGTTGTTTGTTTGATTGTTTTAATTTAGGAGAGAAATAACTCTTATATCATCACTGCCCCCTTTGAGGAAACATTATATAGTGTATGGGGCATTGAGTTAGCACCAGGAAGACTTTGATTTAAATCCTACTTCAAATATTTACTAGCTATATGAACCTAGACAAATCATTTAATCTCTTTGTGCCGAATATGTAAAATGAGGGAGTGGGACTCAAGCTCTAAGTTTCCAGATTTAAATCTATGATTCTATGATCTTTGTATGCTGAGGAAACTTTGCTTTGAATCATTTCCCCCCCCCCAAAAAAAAAAAAATCTGTTTCACAACATTATATGGATTCCAAAACACAACATAGATTGCATTATCTGCTTACTTCCTTATCTTTCTTTAAAGATAGATGATGATTAGAGATTGTAGGTACCTGGGAGAGGACAGGACCAGAGCACTGAGCAGTGCTAAAATGGAAAGTCTAGGGAGGTCATGAAATAGAGAATGTAGCCTTGAGGAGTTATTAAAGGTTATTAATTTTTAAATGAATTCTACCTTCAGGCCCTTATTGTCTTGATATAATCAACCTGAATTTTACCCCAGATACTTTAAGCATTATTACTTTCTTACTATATTGCTGATTGCTCTCATCCACAAACATAGTTAAGTACCTACTGTGTGCTGTACACTCTACTTAGACTGATGGAAGGCCTAGTATAACATCAAAGATAAAGACAAGAACTTTAAATTATCCCATTTGCTTTACTTTACTATGAAGATTTGTTACAAGGCCTTATCTTTATCTTGTCAGTGGTGAGGAGGAAAGTGAGAGGGAGAGAAAAAAAAAAAGACTTGTTTCCCATATTTATTCTGTACTCCTTTCTCAAAATAACAAAAATTCACATATGTATGGCATTTGAAGTTTTAAAAGGACTTTCCTTGCAAGTAGTAAACCCATAAAAGAGGCAATGATTTTCTCATCCCCATAAGAAAGCACTGAATTTTGAATCAAAGGTCCTGGGTTCAAATACTGGCTATGTTTCTTTCTATCTTCTTGACCTCAGCCAAGTCAACCTTTCTGGGTTATAATTTTCTCATCTGTAAAATGATTTTTAAAAAATCATGACTTTGGGGGTCCTTAATCCTCTTACATAAGTCATAGATCTCTTAGGTAGCAGTCTGATTAAAAAAAAAAACCTATGAACTCCTTTTCAAAATAACAATTTAAATGCCTAAAATAAAAGATGTATGATTACAAAGAAAATTGATTAAGAATGAAATGCAGTTATCAAAATATTATTAAACTCAAGTTCATGGACCTCTAGGTTAAGAATTTCTGGAGATAACTTCTAAAGGCCTTTCCAGTTCTAAGTTAAAATAATTAAAACTGAAAAAGATGACCAGATTGGCCTAGCATCATTCACCAGATAAATGCTTTTTCAAAAAACAAAAAACAAACAAATCAAAAAAACCTTCTTTGAGGGGCAGCTAGATGATAGATACAGTGGATAGAGCACTGGCTTTGGGGTCAGAATGACCTGAGTTCAAATTCAGTCTCAGACACTAGTTATGTGATCCTGAGCAAATCACTTAACCCCAATTACCTCAAATAAATAAATAAATAAATAAAATCTACTTTGAAAATCCATTTAAAGAGCCAAAGCAAGGATGGACTGAGAGACAGTGGAATCTCTAGTTCAGAACAATATTATAGAAAGGATTTCTGTTCAGATTGAACTAGAAGAACTCTCTTTGTAGGACCTGTCTAACTCCTGGGATTCTGTGGTTCTGTAATGGTTGGTTAACACCAACATCAATGGAAGCTCTGACCAGAGAAAGGAGATAAAATACAAAGGATTAATCTAATGCCCTTTGATAGAATGTTGAGCGGAGAAAGAAACTAGTGATCCAAGTGGGTTTTTTTACTCTTCCTTTTGGATTTGGGTTTCTGTGCTAGGAGGGACAGTGTGAAACAGGCGTTGTCCTAATAGTCACAAGGTCCTGGATTCAACTGCAGCATCTGACATATGGTGGATGTGTGAGCAAAGGCAAATGCCTTCCCTTCTCTGGTCCTCAGTATTCTCGTTGGTCAAATGATTCCCATGTAATATTTCTGTGATAACCTCATATTGGCAAAAATAATCAAACATTTATTAGATGCTAGTCTTTTCCTCTTTCAGGACTCACAAATGGATGTCAAGAAAAGTTTCTCACAATATTAATTTTATTCCTATAAAGGCCAGAGTCCTTAATCACTTTCATTGCACATACTCAATCAATTGCAAAATCTCAACATCTGCGACATGGCCACCACCTCTTGCCTGGAATCTCTCCTCCCTCATCCTCCTCCCTTTCCACAACCTTTCCTACATACAACAGCCAAAGTAATTTTTCTAAAGTGCAGTACTGACCATGTCACTCCTCTACTCAATAAACTCTACTGGCTCCCTATTATCTCCAGGGTTAAATACAGATTCTTCAGTTTGGCATTTAGCCATTTATAGACAAGTATCAACTGCCTTTTATGCCTTATTAAGCTTTCATATATATTCTAACCAAATTAGCTTTCTTAGTGTTCTTTGGACATTAAGCTCCATTCACAACTCTGCCTTTGCTGTCTCCATGTCTGGAAGGTACTCATCACAGTGCCTGGAACATAATAGGAACTTGATAATTGCTGAACAATTGCTTTTAATTGCTTTTTTCATATATTGTCTTAAAACTTAGGGTACATTTATGTCAACTTTCTTAGCCATTATAATATTTTCACACGTAGAAAACTAAACTGTTTCTTTTCTTTAATAGGTTGTGAAAGAGGAGCCGGATTTTGCAAATGTCAATAAGAAATCCACTCTTCAGGACCCTAATGTAAGGTCTGTTGCTTCTTAGTTGAAGGGGCAGGGGGAGAACCCATTAAATGAACCACTTAACCTACAATATAGCTTCAGCATTCTTCTGTAAACAAAATTATATTTCCTTTGGAAAATCAGTGTGTATAGTAACAGCAATACTGTTTTAAGAACAACTTTAAGCAAATAACTCATTTTGATTATTATCAATACCCAAATTAACTACAAAGGACCTGTGAAAATACTATATGCATTCAGAGAAAGAACTGATAAATACAACTATTTGTAGAATGATTTTGCATATATACATACATACATATAAATACACCTTTATGCCTAATGGTATCCATCTCTAGAGTGGGAAAAGAAAGAAATTTACATGATAACTTTATTATATATTTATTTTAAAAAGCAAATTGTACATAATAGATTTGCAGTTTCATGTGCAATTATCTTTTTAAAATTATACTGTTATGAAAATGCTTGTTTTATTCCATAAATTAAAATAAAATAGATAAATTTTTAAAAAAATAAATAGGGAAAGAAATAAAATTGCAACAATTTTAGTTCAAAGAATGTAGGAAACAACTCTAGCTCAGTGATTTAAAGTACACTATTGATCATTAGTATTAGCAGTAATAGCCATGATTAACTCTACCATAAGGAATATTATTTTAACCTTGAGAAAGCTTAAGATGTAAATATGACCTGGTAAGTGGGGTTAGCCAGGATGATATAGAACAGAAAAAATTCCCATAATGCCTAGCCATTGCTCAAATTGTTCACTGATTCTCTTTCCCCATTCTTTTCTCCTTTAAGATAGAATTTACCTATGTTCTAATTGTCTTCTAGAGGAATTTAATTCTCAAATTCATAGACCAAAAATGCAACTATAGTGAAGGCTTCATTCTTAGAATTCTGTGATAGAAATCCGAGTCATATAAAATAAATTGGATAATTGCGGTGGGCTTGAAAAATAGATTCAGGTTATGTGATTGGCATTAGCCAATGGCTGTGAAGAGGAAGGTTACAAGGAAATTTCTGACTTATGGATTTTCAAATAGTTAAAGTTCCTCTGCTTCAGACAAAAACTTGAAATATAGTCAACAACTGACTTCTACTTAACTAAAGGGAAGAACTGATGGCTTCAGCAGACAACTGCTTTGAAAATTACAGTGTAATATTATGGATTAATTCATAGGGAAATAGATTGTTCTTTGAATGATAGTGAATATGCACTTGCAAAATGACAATCAGTAAGTAAACATTTGTGTTTACTACATGCTAAGCACTGTGCTAAGTCTTGAGGACACAAAGAAAGGCAAAAGATAAGACCCTGCTCTCAGAAGTTCACAGTTTATTGAGGGTGACAACATATAAACAATTGTGCACAAACAAGCTATATACAAAAAAAAAAAAAAAATGTTATTATCAACAGAGGGAAGGCACTAGAATTAAATAGGACCAGGAAATGATAGCTGTAAAAAGTGAAATTTTAATTGGGGCTTGAAGGAAGCCAGAAATCATGAGGTAGAGATGAAGAGAGAGAGCATTCCAGGTATGTGGAATAGACATTAGAATCATCAGTCTTAGTTTTTTTCCCCAAACAACCAACCATTCCAAATTTATCCTGAGATCCTTTTTTAAACATAGTTATTTCTTCTCCATCTTGAACTCGTTGCTCAGTTCTTAATTTCCTGACTGGGCCATACCTAGGCAGAATCACAAAGGAAGAGGAATCTTCCCTCAGCACTCTTCTATTACTTGTTCTAAATCAATCCTCCCTTTTGCTCTTCTCCATTCCTAATTCCAGGTGCCCCAAACATTTCCTGATTGACCAAAGTACAAAAGTAATTCTCTTTGTCAAGAAAACAGACATAAATAAGAGTTGAGATACAACTCCTTCTCTGTGGCCTTATTGTCATCCTCTGTTTTCTGAGTTTGCTTCCATCATCTTAGAATTTCTTTTGTAAATCTAAATTGTTTGGTGAGTTCCCTGCATATTCACATTAGCTTTTTCAGAGATTTTTTTTTCCTAATAATTGAAATTGTTACTCTTTGTGTCTTCCAGGTTTCACTTTTGATCACTGCCCATTCCTATTGGGGCTGACCTTCCTATTTATATTTTAGTCTATGAGAGTTTACCTGATTTTTCCATATGAAATCTACTTTCTCAAAGTCTGTGGTATCAAATACCACAGTCAAAATAAGCTTGGATTTCCTTTCCTTCTCTATCATAAACTCATAAATAGAAAATTCACTCTTCCCCACTGCATATCCTATCCCCTGCAGTTTCTCATCATTTCTACTGCAACAACCAAGATCTCCCTCTTAATAAAAATCAGATCTAGATGAGAATCTCCCCTTGTTGATTCCTCTACCTTTGAAGAGGTAAATTATAAAGATATTTCAAGAAGTTATAAAAGAAGAAAAGGGAGAAATTGGAGAGAGAGAGAGAGAGAGAAAAAACTAACATATGTTTGCATTATTGGTTTGAATCATTGAAGTCCCCTTACCTCTATCAATATTATATCACAAATTCCTGATCTATTAGTTCTTTATGTCAAGTGGTGTGTAATGTATATTCCAATATTCACTATTGTTTCATTGGCCATTTGACTTTTACTCAAATACTCTCTGTCATACTTCCTCATCAATTTTGTGGATTCCCTCACAGGATTATACCTTCTTAATTAACAGTTGCTATTCTATCTGCCCTCTTATCTATCCTTTTTGAAAAAGTTAGTACTTTATTTTCTTCCAGTTACATATAAAAACAATTTTTAACATTTGTTCTGAATTCCAAATTCTTTCTCTCCTTTCCTCCCCTCCCCGCATTGAAAAGGCAAGCAATTTAATATAAACTTGCAGTCATACAGAACATATTTTCATGTTAATCATGTTGTTAAAGAAAACAGACCAAAAAAGAAAAACAAGAAAAATAAGGAAAAAGTATGCTTTTATCTGCATTCATAGTTCATCAGTTTTTCTTCTGGATATGGATGACATTTTTAAACATAATAAGTCCTCTGGAATTGTCTTTATCTTGTTTCTTTTGAATAATAGAGCCATGGTTGTTCAGTTGTGCCTGACTCTTTGTGATCCCATGGACTATAGCACACCAGACACTTTTATCCTCCACTAGTTCTTGCAGTCTGTCCAAGTTTATGTTCATTGTTTCCATGACACTATCTGTCCATCTCATCCTCTGCTACCTCTTTTTCCTTTTGTCTTCAATCTTTCCCAAAGTCAGAGTCTTTTCCAATGAGCCTCATCTGCTCATTATATAGCCAAAATATTTAAGCTTCAGTTTCAATATTTGACCTTCCAGTGAATAATCTGAATTGATTTCTTTAAGTATTGACTGATTTGTTCTCCTCACTGTCTGAAGGACTCCCAAAAGTCTTAATCAGCACCACAATTCAAAAGCATTGATTCTGTGATACTCAGCTTTCTTTAAATTCTAACTCTCAATCATACATTACTAGAAGAAAACCATACCTTTGACTATATGGACCTTTCTTGGCAAGATGATATTTCTGCTTTTTAGTATGCTGCCCAATTTGTCATTCCTTTCAAAGAGCAAGTGTCTTTTAATTTCATGACTGCAATTGACAAGTGCAGTGATCTTTAAACCCAAGAATATAAAATCTGACTTTTCTTCTATTTCTTCTTCCTCTATTTGCCAGAATGTGATGGGACTAGTTGCCAAGATCTTAATTGTTTTTTTTATTAAACTTCAGGTCAGCTTTTCCACTCTCCTCTTTCACCCTCATCTTTTTAAATTTCTCTTCACTTTCTACCATCAGACCATCATCTACATATCTGAAATTATTGCTATTGCTCCCGGGAACCTTAATTCTAGCTCTTGATTTATCAGCCTAGCATTTTTCGGAATGTGCAGCTTTTAGTATAATCATAGATTTTTATCCCACCAAGTTTCATTGATATCTATGAGATCAAATTTGCCTCTTTTCATTAGTTCTTCCAATTCCAATTGTTGGTTTCCTCAATAAGCAATTATCAAGTACTTTCTATGTACTTCTAGGCACCGTGCTAAGCATTAGTAATATAAACATGAGCAAAAAGAGATGATTCCTACCTTCAAGGAGCTTCTACTGAGTAAAGAAAATATATACAGTTATCCCTTACACATCATGACTTTCCCCATCATGGTTTCAATATGTCCAGATTGGGCATAAGAAATTAAATGGAATTTTGGGGGGAATTTTGAGACAGATGCATATGACAAGCAAAAGTCAGCAGATACCATGGTGTCTATAACCAAACATTTAGCCCAAATTTTTCAACAAGGTATTATAAAAACCCCATAAAATGAAAAGAAAAAAATCAGACTTCTTCTCTGGTTCAAAGAGAGGACCAAAATATTTTACATCGATTTTCTAAATTGCAAGGGCATCATATCCCTAACCCCTATGACATGGAAGGGATAATTATAAAAGGAAGCTGAAGGGGGAAGAGATGAAGAGAGAAGGTTACCAGCTTTAAGCCATGATGGGAAAGTCTGGAGTGTAGTCTTGTGAGAAATTCAACTAACCTGACACTCTCTTTAAATGAAGATTCTGGGAGGAGCCATCCAAATAGAAGGAGGGACTATAGGGAAGAATACTTAAGAGGGGTGAATTCTGGGGCTGAAGTGATCTTCCACAATGAAAAAGTTTCTGGGTAATGATGAGGAGGTCTAGAGGAGCACAGCCTGATGTGAAATCATTGAGCCTAAACACTTGAGCATGAATATATAGATGTTTAAGACTATGGGTTTTTACTACAATCTCCTTTCTTGAATTTTGCTTCTTGTGAATTTCTGGGTAGAGCAGTTGGGTGGGTAAATGGAGGGAGTGCCAAGCCTGGAGTCAGGAAGATTCATTTCCCTGAATTCAAATCTGGCCTTAGACATTTATTAGATGTGTGATCCTGGGTAAGTTGTCTAATCCTGTTTGCCTCAGTTTCCCTATCTGTAAGAGAAGAAAATGGTAAACCACTCCATAATCTTCCCAAGAAACCCCAAATAGGGACACAAAGACTCAGACATGACTGAAATGACTGAACAACAATAAGTGATCTTCTGAGTATTTCATATGTGCTGGTTTTCCTTCTTTGTAGCTCTTCTCTCTACTGCCCAAACTAAGGGGATATTCCTATGCAGTCTCCTTTCTTACCCTCATTTTTAATTCTTAAAACTCCATTTTCTTAGATTTGTAAGACACCTAGAAAATGCAGTTTTACCAGTAGTTGTTAGGTATATTCATCTCTAGCCAAGAATCTGACCTTCCTATGCAGGGAATCTCCAAAGCCTTAGCCATTAAAGAATATATTGCCCTGAGATTTTTGAAACATCCTGTTTTTTAAACCAGGTTTCTAAAGTGAAAATTGCATTCTCATATTACCTTCTCAAACAATTTATCTCTCAATTTTTCTCTTTTGTATCCCTTCTTCAATGGACCACAGTGAGAAAAATATAGCCTTTTTTCCCCTATAGTCTTCAGTTTCTTGCCTATGACATTTTAATTGTTGACAATGTTTTTTAGACTCCTCTCCAGCATTGTCAATTGTGGCTATATGAATTCCCACAAGTGAGTAGTTATTACCCATTTTAATTTGCCTTCAGAAATTGTCTCTTAAGTCTGCCCTGAAAGAGGGCCAAACTCCACTGTTGTTATCATATTGAAAAATGCACCTCTAAGCAAGGAATCACCACTTGTTACTACTCTTCTCTTCTTCCTTGCACTCACCTGATAGTTTTTGTAGCCTGTACTATACCCAGATGCTGGAGTAGAGCCTGTTTTGTTTTCTTTTGTCAATGGGACATATTGGTTGGATCCTACATATTAAGTAGGTTGGATATAGGTTGGATCCTATATATTAAGTATCAAGGTACCCAACTGGTTGTTCTAGTCTGAACAGGCATCTTCATTCACTTTCACTCCAAATCTGAATATAGTTGTTGGCTCTCTAAAGATTTTCTTTAGTAACTAGGACATCCTTGTATAAATAAATGATTTATAATTGGTTCAGCAAGTTGGGGATGAGGGACAAAGTATGTCAATCCTATCCTACAAAGATCTGTTAGTCAAGGTAGAATTTTAGTTCTCTGTTCACAGGATGGAAATGGGGGGTGAGTAGAGGACTAGATGAATCCTTTTACTATTTCATTCCCTCCAGGAGTTGCTGGAAGACTTTAAAAAATAATATTGCTCAAAGAATAAAATAGGTTGAAGGTATTAGACCTTAAGGACCAAATTGATGAGAGTATCCCAGAATATCATCAGAGGGAGAAAAAAGAACTTACATTGTCCTGGTATTATACTATTACTGCATTGACAGAATGAAGAAATTTATAAGGAATTTAGGAAGCAAAGCAAAAGTCTGTAGTAGAGGTATGAGATATTGCTTACAGGGGATTTCAGTGATACAACAGTTAATGAAGCTCTTACTAGTAAAAACAGAGCAGCTTATGGATTATTGGTTTAAACTTTGATAATTAAATCCTTCCAAAGGTACAGAAAGAAACAAAACTAGCCTCTATTCTGGACCTGGTTCTGAACAATAAGAAAGAATTGGATTCTTAATTAGAAATAATGGGAACTTGGAGGAAGATGACATATTAGAAGGAGAGAAAAGCTGAACACAATATGAAAAAAAATTTTTGGGAAAGCAAATTTCATCGGGTTCAGATAAAGGATAAGTAGAATCTCATGTCTGAGAGGTGATCATCTACTAAAGTGGGAATTCTCAGGGATCCCCACCTTCATCTTTACCCTAATCATTGTTCCTCCACCCTCCAAACTGAACTCCCTGAACTCCTTAGAACTATGAGTCATAATCTTCACTCATCAAATCTGTTTTTCACCTTGTTGCCATACTCCCTTCCTTTATTTCCCCTGTTTTCATCTGTCTTTCCAAGGATTAGAATCACTGGCTATTTTCCTGTATCTCTCTTCCCTTTTATGGGCAAATTCCTGAGAAAGCCATTTACAATTAGTGCTTCTACTTCCTCTCCTCTCATTCTCTTCTAAATCCACTATAGTCTGATTTCTGGCTTCATCATTCAACTGAAACTATTCTATCTAACATTACCAGTGGCCTCGAAATTGCCAAATCTAATCTTTTCTCAATTCTCATACTTTTTGCCTTCTTTTTAGCCTTGCACACTGTCAATCACCTTCTTCTCCTGAATACTTTCTCTTCTCTGGATTTTTATGACCCTACTCTCACCCTAATCTTCCTCTACCTCTTTGAATGTTCCATTTAAGTCCCAGACTTATCTATCCCATGGAATATCTAGGCAGCATCTAATCAAAAAATGTTTATTAAATACATATTTTGTGCCAAGAACTGTGAAGGAAGATAGGGATTCTAAGAGTCAATAATAAAGAGGAGGAAGAGAAAATATATTTTAGACATGGAGGAAGGAGAATGAGATATCCCCCTGTGCAAAGGCTGAGTTAGGAGATGGAATGTTGTTTATAGGAAACAAAAAGTAGGCTACATTGATTGGATAAGTTAGTACATGAAAGCTTGCATGATACAATAGAAAGGGTACTAGCTCTGGTGTTCTATGTTTAGTAGAGTTTCTGAGTGACCTTAGGCAAATCATTCTCTGAGCTTAAATTTTCCTGCCTGTAGTATGAGAAAATAGGACTAAATGATTTATAAGGGCTTTTCTTGTTCTATTATTGTTATAAAGTTTCTAGAAAGATAGGTGGATTGTGGATAATCAGACTGAATCTGATTATCCTAAAGTCAATAGGAAGCCATTCAAACCTTTGAGTAAGGCAGGTTTACAGGGTCTAATCTGTGTTTTAGGAATATCAATTTGGCAACTATGCAGAGAATGGATTAGAGAGAAGAAAAGATCAGAAGAACAGAGATCAATTAGTAAGTTATTATAATAGAGCAGGTGAGAAGTAATGAAGGCCTGAATTTTACATTAGGAGGTGTATATGTGTGGAAGTGGGGGGGAGGAGACAAGTGAGTCCCAAGGGGACTACTGGGGGTGATAAGAAAATAAAATAAACAAGATTTTTCATCCGGTTTGAGGGGGAAGGAAAAGACAAAAAATTATTTCCAGATTATGAAATAGGATGATTGTCAAGATCATAGCATCCTTAACAGAATTAGGAAAAAATTTCCTATTATGGGTGCTCATAACAGGCAATTAGAGCAGTTAGATGGCACTGTAGAAAGAGTGCTAAGTCTGGAGTCAGGAAGACTCATACATCTGAGAATATGTGTGACTTTGGACAAGTCACTTATCTTATTTACCTCAGTTTCCTCATCTGTAAAATGAGCTGGAGAAGGAAATGGCAAACCACTTCTGTATATTTGCCAAGAAAACTTCAAATAGAGTCACAAAAAGTTGTACCTAACTGAAAAACAGTTGAACAATGATAAAATAATAGACATTTACATCCCTTGGAATTAGGGAGGAAATGGGACTATATTAAAAATACAGTTTGCTTTTTGAGTGGATGTGGAATGGATACATAACTTTCAAGAAGAACCTTGGTCTGTTTTTTATTCTCCATTTGGAGTTTAAATTGTGCATTTAGTTTATTTTGGATATGTTATATAAATGGATACAAGTCAAAGTTTACACTATAAAAGTTTAAGGTTATATTCCTCATTGCTGCTAAACAATAAACTACATCCCAAAGTAGTTATTTGGGTGTTGATTTAATCAAAACAAATTTTTACATTCTAAATAAATAAATGTATACAATCAGTAAACAAGGAAGGGAAATAAATTCCATTTGTTAATCAAACATTTATTAAATATGTACTATGTTTAAGTTACTGTGCTAGACACTGGAGATAGATATTAAGACAAACACCCAATAGTACCTGAATTAACATTTTATAAAGCAAATGAAATTTCTAATCCACAAAGTAAATTAGGATATTCAGGTGTGACTTAGTTGGGAAAATAATAAGTAAAACACAAATATTACCATATGCGTTTTTTTCTCTCTCCAGAAGCCCTGTTCCTTCTATAAAAGTAGAAACTACCCAACCAACTACAGAAAAGCAAGAGAAGCAAGAAATTAAACCCCCACGAGTGAGAAAATTAACAAGACAATACAGTTTGTGAGTTCTACACTGCAAGTTTTAGGGTATGGGGGGGAGGTGAAAAGGAAGAAGGAAGAAAAGGAGGAAAGAAGATTTTTATTTCTTTGGAACTAACTCTTAAAAAAAAAAAAAAAAACTAATGTAATGCTGATTGATTCCTATGCTGCCATTGACAACCTTAGAGAATTGTCTGAGACGCTGAGGCACTAAGAAAGGAACTTTTCCAGAGTTGCATTTTCAGACAGAATTTGAACTAAGGTCTTCCTGCCTCCAAAGCCATCTCTCTATTCACTTTTTTCTCACTAATTCTCAGAAACACCATTACAGTTCAAGAGATTTCATTTTCATGGAAGCTTTGTTGGTCTATCAGAGGGAGGAACTAGACTTACTGATACAGGGAACTCCTGTATGAGGAAATTTGCTTCACCAATGCAAGTTGGCACTTTATCTAAAACTTAGAGTTGTAGTCTAATTTTCAGGCACAGAAATATACAGAATATACAGCCTCCTTCCAAAGCATGTGGTGCTATGCATTCTGGGTATTTTTATACCAGCAAAGCCAGACTCTATAGTCTCAGAGAGTTGTCTAGGGAATACTGATCATAACCAATTTATATCAGATATAGAACTTAAAACCAACTCTTTCTGGATCAAATACCAGGTATCTATTCAATACTCCATACTACCTCTCATTGATATATAACAGTAACAAAAATTAAGGGAACAATATGTACATGTAATATTCCTCCCTCCTTCCCATCTTCATAAAATTTCAGATGTTGCTATTGGGTAATATTTTCCTCTTCTAAATGGATTGGAGAGGAGAGGGAACTTTCATATTTTGTACAGTATTTGTTTTCAGGTCATATTTTAAAAGATTTATGATTATATCAGAGTGGATCTTTCCTCCATTGTTACAGATCTCAATCCCTCTATCTTTTCTATACTATCCCTCCCCATGTTTGTCTGAAAATAGAGGATGATAAATTAAGTGAGAAAGAGTTTAGGGTAATTTCTTTTGTTTTCTCTATGTAAATTTTTTTTTCTGGAGTAACTTCCTGAAGCCATGTAGGCTAATCCTTAAGGAAGAGACAGCTTTTCTGTTAGCAGAAAGTAACTCCAAGATGTTGGAAAACTTCTTTTGTTTTTATAATTTTCCATGGATATTCATGCAGGATCATGTTATCTAATTCTTGCTGTTCCCTTTCACAATATAAATAACATATATAGTAGTACATTGATGCCGCTCACTACAGTAGTCAGAGCTGGTGTATTAGAAAGAATGGTGGGAAATTATGAGCTGTGAGTGCAGAGCTAGACTCTCCAAACTTCCCAAAGTTCCAGGGATACTTCACAACTAGATAGACAAGGTAAGAAATAAGGATATATGGTCTTCATAGTTTGTAATCCCATGCCTGATTCTTCTACATATATTCAAAAAAAAATTGTATTCTGGGTAAGGTTCCATTTTCTACATATGTTCAAAAAGAAAATTGTATTCTGGTTAAGGTTCCGTTTTCCTCAGGATAAATATATGCATTTTTCCAGGATTATCTTCACATAGCTTACTTAGTGAGTGCTGAATTTTCACACATACATAATAAGTGACCTTGACCTCTTGAAGCTTATATGCCTTATATTTTCTGGTGGGAAAAGAAATTGTACTGGGGTAGGTAGAAAGCCACATAATTACATCACACATAATTAATCAGATAAAATTTCACAAAATGACAAGCTTTGAATAGGAAGAGAACATCAGGTGGTTAGGATTAGTGTGTTGGAAATGGTAGGAGAGCAAAGATAAGTTTCAAGGCTGTATGAAGTGACAACAGAAGGAATGGGAAGAATTGCATATTCTGAAGTGATTCAGAATAGATGATATAGAACTTTTAGGCAGATTGCTGAAATTTAGAGAAGAAAGCCTGATTGTAAAGCATCTGAATATTTGTAACTGAGAAGCGCCTGGACCAAGTCACATTTTCAAAATGATATGTAAATGCCTAAATTCAAAGGAAAAGAGGGCAAACTGAGCAGGATGAAAGCAAACTAAGCAAATGGAATGAGTAGCAGATCATAAAATACAGAAGGTTTGGTATGGCATCAGAAAGAATAATTCCATAAAGCAGAAGTTTAACAGGGTAGCAAAATTCTATGAACTATTTCTTTTCCTTTTATTTTTTTTAAAATGTTTTGTTGTAGCCTTTTGTTTCTACATCATTGAAATTTCCTCTTAATGCTCCCCTCCCTCCAACCACATCCCCAATCCTAATCCACTCACTGGTTATACCCTTCCATAAATTATTTCTACACACAAACACACCCTATATCATATCTACCACATAAGTTATGGTAAAAATGACAAGGAATATGGTGGGAGTGGTTTTAGACGCCTTCCTTTTACCATAGTGAGGGTTTAAAATGATTAAAACATTTGATTTCCTGGTAATAGAGACTGCCCTGTTGCTATCAAGAATATGAAACTTGTTTTTTTCATTTTTCATTTTAAAAAAATATTTAAGTATGTGAGTAGAGGAAAATTAGTGACTATTAGTGAACATGGGAGATACAAAGGGATGAAATAAGAAATTCTGGGGGGAAAATGAAAAAAAGAAGAATTGGCTCTTCTAAAAGAATCAACATGTTGATAATTCTTTTTTTTTTCAAGGCAATCTAAGAAAACTGGTATGGGGGGAAACTTCTTAGTTAAGAAATCGTATAATCTTATATAAGGAGTCTCTTCAAAGATCTACCCTATTCCCGTAATTTTTTTGAAGCATAGTGGCTCTTGCAGAGCAATATCAGCATTGAAGAGTCAGGATGACCAAACAGAAGGCAAAAATTAAGAGAAGGAAGACTCCTTTCCACCTCTGACAATGAGAGCCTCTCTCAAATGAGGGTTGCTTTTGGTTTTTGTTTTTGTTTTTTTACCTTAAAGCCTCATGAGTGTTTGATGGACTTCTATAAAGAATCACTTATTTTATAAAAGAATCACCATATTTTGGTCTTAAACTGTTTTTACTATCCACATCTGGGTTGAATGTTACATAAACTTCAGCAAATTGTATGTGCTAACACGGTTGTGTTAGGTTCATTGTTCTAAATCTATAGCCATCCTGGAGGAAAACACACATACCCAAAATGTGTGTGTGTGTGTGTGTGTGTGTGTGTGTGTGTGTTTGCATGCATATGTAGTCAGGAGTGTCAGTGCATAGCTGAACAATTTTCAATCTTTGTTCAAGGGATTTAATATATCTTTATTTTTGATAAACATAATTAAAAGAGCAAATTAGCAATTATTAAGGAATTATATGCAGTGGAAAATATCAAACTAAATTTAAGCCAGCATGCAAAATGGAAAAAAAATGCATTTTACTTTCCCTCTAGGAGATAATTTGTAGCAAATAGCTTTTTTAAAAATAATTTGGAAACAAAATTGTAAGCTGCTTGGTCAATATTAAGGGAACAAAATAACTAGGTCAGTCCCTGTGAAGACATATCCTTCTTGAATCTCCTTCCTTTGGAAACCCCTTTGTTGTAATGAGCAGAGCTTCATGTACTTTCAGTAACCACAGTGATGAAGATGACCTTCCTCCAGCCCTGGCTGCTGCCATGGCAACAACAGCATCAGGACCACCAGGATCTCCAGCATCCCAGAAAATCAATACACCTCAGAAGTTGGAAGGGCAAACCCAGCTATCTCCCCGTGCAAAGGTGCAGTACAAGAAGGGAAAGAGATGTACAAAGGACTGACTATACTGACCTGCAGTATATATAGATAAGAAGTGGAAAGTATGTCATTCTTTCCCTTTTGATTCAACACAATGTAGAGAAGAGTATAGCCAGAGCTTATACAAAAATCAGCACTATACCTAGTATGTAATCTTTCATTATTATTCCATGAATTTTTGTCACTTCCATGATTTGGCTCAACTATATGACCTAACTATTTCTCTACAATCTATGGCTTTTTATTATCCAGATATGTCAAATCTTAGAATCATAGCATCTTAAAAATGAAAAGAATTGGAGATATCATTTAGATCATCCCTCACCTCCATTATACAAATGGGAATATGGAGACCAAGAGAAATTATCTCCCCTAAAATCACAAAGCTAGTTTATAATAGAAATGAGACTAGAACCTAGGTCTTAAAAATTAACAATCCTGCATTCTTTAAAATTATGCCCTCGAGAAATTATAACTTACATTACTGCCTTAAGGTTTACAAAGAGTTTTGCAAATAATATCTTATTTTATCCTTAAAAAAGAAAAAAAAAACGATGAGAAATTGGTACTATTATGATCCCCATTTTACAGATGAGAAAATTGAGGCAGACAGAGGTTTGGTGACTTACCCAATATCACACTAGTGTCTGAGGCAATAATTACATTGACTGAAAAGCTGAGCTACATTTTTTGATGTTTGAAAATAGTCTAGACCATATTTGGCTAGTCCTGTTTCCCATTACTAATATTATAATGGGAAAAATGTGGAATATAATTATAGTTTTCTTATTAAATATAGTATATATTATACTTTAAAATGCTGGGCCATTGTTAATCTGGAAATATTTTCTGCCTTTTTAGAGTCCCTCTGACACAGGAGATGTGTTTACCCTGGGACCAGGTGACCTTTTGATGGATTTCACAGAAGCTACACCAATGGTAAATTTTAGAATTTGCTTTTCAAAGTAAAATTCTTTTCAAAGAAATCTCTACAAATGAGAATAGCTACAAACCATGGGGCACATATTGGATCATTGCAAATCATGATATACCTCTTGGACAGATTAATGCAATGCTGTACTCAACATATATTCAATGATATGAGTTGAAATCCTTCATTCCAATAAATTTCTAGGACTGCATTTTTCCTTCAGGTTTTGGTGGTTATGATAGACACTTTCAGAGTTTCTGTACCTTTATCCTTGAAAGAAGCTATTCTGGGTCTTGTTATAGTTCACATATTTGAGTATAACTACAGTACTTTCCACAGCAGGTTCACTTGTTAAGCCATTCTTTGTCAGTCTCGTCCCTGCTTGTGTTGCAGCTTCTTGGCTTCATGTGTTTGTGGGATGACCTAATTCTATATAAGCCCCCTCTCTCTGGCTGCTGCATGCCAGGTATCCATCTGCTTCTGTATCTTCCCAGCAGTCAACCTCTTTACTCCCCTGCTTCAAATGCTCATTTAGTGATTCTTTTTTGCTTTTCAACCAGCCCACTCAGGTCCTGCTTTCAACCTTCCTGCTCTCTGCCCCTTGCACACATTCATCAAAGGGAGGAAAGTAGATTGTCTCTCCCTAGTACAGCTTTGTTGCAGAGGTTTTTGCAATTTGATAAATATGGCACAGAGATCACCTTGGTATCCTATATTCTATTAAAATTCCTTGATGCTGAAATCTCATAATTCTGGATCAATAACCTTGCAATCTTCCTGGGCTCAATTTATCTTCTATTCATACACAGGACTTGAAATTAACAAAGATTCAAATTTGAGCGTAAATAAAAGCAACTGCTATTCCCCCAGCAGTCACCATGAGGTTTTCCTTTTATTAAAAGTGGTATTTTTTTTAATTGACAAATTCTCAAAATCCAAAGTGAATGTCCACTAACTTATTAACACATTGCCATAACGCATAGTTAACTATTGACCATAGACCATTTAGAGAAGGACTTATCAGCTATTAGAGAACTTACCTAGACTTAGCACAGACTTGACCTAAGATCCTCTGCAGGTAAAATGAAATCACACTTCTGTAAGCTGGTGAATAAACATGTGTTAAGGCCCTATCAAATGAAAACTTTTCTTCTAGGTGCTGAGAGAAAGGGAGGACATGTGGTTCTTGCTCTGAAGAGCTTGTAACCTGGTTGGGTAGGGAAACATCTCTATGGAATAGTATGAATAAGAATAGTATGTGGAATACCTAAAGTGATGTAGAGTAAGCAAATAATCAAAGTGGGATAGAGAAAGCTTTTGAGATGCAAGTTTAGTCGTGTTAAAAGAAAGAACAAGTTGGAGTAAGATTAAGGATGAAAGAAAGGGAATCCAAGGGAACCTAAATAAGGTAGAGCCTAAAATAAAACCATAAATAGAAGAATGTAGGGAAGAATGGGCAAGTTATGCATGTGACACAGCAAACAGATTCCTGTGGCTAAAATGGATGGGACCCTTTTTTGAAGTACTCAAATATCAAGTTTGATAATAGAGGGGTCACTGGGACAGGTTGGTTCTTTAAAGGTAGGCTGTGGTCTTTGATGGTTCTTTTAAGATGAAAATAACACAATTCCTTTCAGAACTGGAGGGAGATTATTTTGACAGTAGTGTGCAAAATGGACTCATGGAGGGAAGACTGTAGGAAGAGATGTAGGTTAAGAGGCTATTGCTATAATTTAAGCTCAAAGTTATAAGATTGCTAGTTGGAGGGAAGTTTAGAGGCCATATAGAGGAGAGATGCAAATGGAGAACTTGTACAAATCATGAGGTGAATCTAAGACACACAGGTAAGCCCATTGAATATGAGGTGCTGATGCAGTAGTGTGCTTAGCAATGTTAATGTGCAGAATGCTAAGGGATGTGCTAAATCCACCTTTTGTCTCTTTTCTCCTATATCTTACAATTTAGAAAAAGAATAAAATAGGAAAACAAACAAGTGATCAGTAAATAGATATTAAGCACCTAACAACACTGAAGCAGGCACTAGAGAGACAAATTCTTTGGAAGAAATAATTCTTCTTGGAAGAAAGCTTAGTTCTGAATAAGTAGATAACAGGGATATAAGTTTATGTATATGTAGGTAGAGAAAGAATAAATAAAAAACAGTTCCACACAGAATCATTTGGGAGGGAAGGTATTTGAGGGAAGCATGAAAGTTTTCATGTACAAGTTGGTGCTAGAGCTGCATCTTGAAAAAAGAGGGCTTCTCTATGAGGTGGAAATGAGAAGAACTATATTATAGACATGGATGTAGTGCTAGATTACAGAATGCAAGAAGAAGAATAATGGCTAATGAAATTGGAAAGATAGGTTAGGGCATTAGAAACTAAAAAGAGGAGTTTTTGTTTGATTTTAGAGGAAATCAATGGAGTTGAGTAGGGGATACTAAGATAACTATAATATGTCCTTTTACGTATAAAATGTAATATACATTATGTATATATACATATATATGTTCTTTTACATATATGTAATGTATACATATATAATGTATATTACATTTTATATGTAATATTATATATAATTATATATATATAATGTAAATACATTAGAGAGTTGCCTGCAAAAGTGATATATGAAATGCAAGGGGAGAAGGTGTTCAGGGACTAGAGTTCTGGACTTGGAATCAGGAACTTGGTCTCATACTTTCTAGCTGTGTGACCTTAGGCAAATCACTTGCCTCAATTTATTCATATATAAAATGGAGATAAAAATAGTACCTAACTCCTAGGATTGTTTGAAGGATCAAATGAGGTAATATTTGTAAAGTGCTTAGTCCAGTGCATGGAACATGGTAGGTGCTGTTTTAGCTATCATTCTCATCATCAGTATTGTTATTATTAGTATTACTGATGGATCCTGGAGTGCTAGATGAGATCATGGTCTTTAATAAAAACTTTCCAATGTGGGTAGGAATTTAACAAGTTAAGCCAAAAAGGGAGGAAAAGTTTGAGAAAATAACAGATAGAAGGTAATATAGTGTTCAGGGGTCAGGGAACATGACAGTCTTCCTGGAGTGTAACGTATAGGGAAAGGAGTAATATGAAGTAAGGCTGAAGAAAAGAGGGACCATCAGGGGAATTTTTGAATGCCAGACCAAGGAGATTAAATTTTATTCTATAAATAAAATGAAGTCTCTGAAGATTTTTATTAATGACAACCTGTTCAGAATCAATGTTGAGATAAAATGAAGCATTCATCACCAAGGTATAGAACAGTTAATAAAAGGAGATTTGAATTGCAATTGTTGTTGTTCAGTTGTGTCTGATTCTTCATGATCACATTTGGGATTTTCTTGGCAAATTTATCATTTCCTTCTCAAGCTCATTTTACAAATGGGGAAACTGAGGCAAACAGGGTTACATGACTTGCCCAGAGTTACCCAGCTGGTAGGGCAGATTTGAATTCAGGTCCTCTTGATTCCAGGTCCAGCATTCTATCTCCTACACTGCGAAGATCCTCAAAAGGGAACTTTACCCTAATACAACAAGGTGTGTAAAGAATACTGAGTTTCTCTGGATCCTTGTCTCCATATAGAAGCTTGTCTGATTAGCAAAGCAGACTATGGTGACTCATGTAATCTTTAAAAATCCATTGGACCATTCTTTACCTCCCTTTCAAGATCTAAACTGGACGAACTTTTGGGGATCAAGGGTCAAACAGTTATCTTTGGGGCTAAACTGGGAAAATATTTCTGTCTAGACACAGGACGGAAAAACTGAGTTTTAAAATAAGAAGTTTATCTATGAGTTTAATGGAAACAAACATTGGGTCATTCTTAAGAATCAAGCTCAATAATATAGGAGTCCCAAGGACATTGGTGGTGTTTGTTTTTTAAATAAAAATAAGAATATAAAGAAATGTAGAACAGACAAATAGACTTCCCTTATGCCAGTATTGTACAAGGTTTTTCTTACTAAAATAATATGAATACTAAAGCATTTATGTGAATAGAGAATTCATTGGTACAATACTTAGCAGAGAATGATCTACTTTTCATCATTTTTAATTAAGCAGGTCTCTAAGAAAACTAATTTGCTTCATTCCCTTGTACTTTGGATTTGTCTAGTTTAACAGAAACAAAGAAATGTCACTTTAATAAAGTAGGAAGCACAAGGACTTTTAGGATTTGAAATTTTGTTTTGTTTTGTTTTTGCTGGGGGTAGGAGATCAGTAAATAATGTGATTTAACTACACATCTTGGTGCCATCATGGATTTACTGTTGGATTTGGAACAAAGAAGTTGCTGTTGAGTCATTTCAGTCATGTGTGACTCTTCTGGACCCCATTTGGGATTTTTTTTTTTTTCAAAATTGGGTTTTCTATTTCCTTCTCTGGCTCAGTTTACAGATGAGGAAACTGAACCAAACAGGTTTAAGTGACTTCTTCAGGGTAAAACATCTAGTAAATGTCTGAGATCAGATTTAAACTCAGGAAGATGAATCTTTCTAACTCCAGCCTTGACACTTCAACAATCATTACCCATGTGACCTAAGACAAGTCATTTAACTTTTGTATTTTTTTTTCTCATCTGTAAAATGGGAGCAACAATAGTGACTACCTTCCAGCGTTGTTATAAGGATAAAATGAGATAGTATTTGCAAAGTGCTTTGCAAACCTTAAGGTACTATATAAATGCTTTATTATTATGACTTTTATACTTTATAATATGCTTTTATATATTTTCTTTTATAATAAGAGAAAAATGCAATTATCAAGCAAAAACAAAATCTCACACAGTAGCAGTGGCTATTAAAAGTTAGAATGATACATGTGCTGTTTTAACAAATACCCTTGTCCAGGTTTTTGCTGAAGAAAGTGTTTTATTTCCTGGCATTTCTTCCAGAGATTGCCAAAAGCCCATCTATCTGCCGAGAGGAAGCTCTTTCTTTGATTCCTTGCCCAGGTTACTACAGCTCCTTTATCAGCATGATACAGGAAAGAGACCTTGATTCAAAGGACATTGGTTGAAATCCCAGCTTTGCCATTACAACTTGATAAACCTCTGAACCTCTCTGGGTCTCAGGTTTCTTCGAATTTAAACACAATCCCCTCTTTTCAATATCTCTGGGGTCTCTCATCATTTAAAAAGAATCAGCAGAAAAATCATAGTCAGTAGTATGGTCTTAGAATTCAGAAGTCTTGAATTCATGGATTTATCATTTACTAACTGTATAACCACATGCTATTTATTATTCTTTGACCAGCCCCTATGTACTTATGATCATCTATATTCTGTGTAATGTTTTTATGTCACTGCTTAATAGAACAAGAATAAAATTAAGAAGCTTCAGAATTGGTTGAATAGCTAGACCCAAATTATAGTCATTAGGCAGTTAGGTGGTACAGTGGATAGAGCACTGGGCCTAATTCAAATCTAGCCTCAGATATTTATTAGTTGTATGACCCTGGACAAGTCATCTAATCCTCTTTACCTCAATTTCCTCCTCTGTAAAATGAACTAGAGAAGAAAATGGCAAATCATTCCAGTATCTTTGTCAAAAAAAAAAAAACAAAAAACTAATAAACCCCAAACAGATTCATGAAGAGTCAGACATAATTAAAAATGACTGAACAACAATTTGGGAAGAAAGGCATGAATATTGCAGAAAATATGTGAGCTATATCTTAATGGAAGAGGAAGACTCTTTGAGAGGGAAGTAAAAAGGGAATATATTCCAGGCAGGGAATAAGGGAGAGTGCAAAGATGATGAGAGATGGATTCTTGTGCGAGAAGAACACAAAGAATGTGGGGGAGGGAGTAATGTCCAGAGAAACTGGAAAGGTATGATGGAACCAGGTTGTATAGAGTTTTAAAAGGAATATTTATGTTTTCTTTTAAAGGCTTAGAGGAAGCCACTGGAGTTGGTTGTATAGATGGTTAGATCTGCTCATAAGGAAAAATTACTTTGACATTAAGGATTAATTCCTATTAGATTCTATTGAAGAAAGTAGGGATATTTAGCCTGGAAAAGAGAAGATTTGGGGGGACCTGATAGCTATCTTCAGATATTTGAAAGATTGTCAAATGGAAGAGGAATTTATTTTGATGGAGGGCAACACTAGAAACAGAGGTTGAAAAAAGAGTAAATTTATATTTGATATAAGATAAAATATCCTATATAGTTATGCAGACATGGGATGGACAATTTCAGAAGGTAGCTAATTCCTCCTCATTGGAAATCTAGCTCATGCTGAATGATAACTGATTTGTGGTTGGGAATATTGTAAATGGCCTATGGGGTCCCTTCCATGTCTAAGATTCTTTGAATTAACCCTGGAATGGTCTCAAGATAAAACCAAAAACCAATATTAAACACAACACATTTTCAGTGGGAAGACATCACTGCAGATGTAGGAAGAAAAAGCTAAAAATTTCAGTGTTTTTAGCTTAGAGAAGAGATAGCTTAAAAGCAATTCAATATAATCATAAAAGGTTCTGCAATAATGATTAGAGTTCTCCATTTCCCCTAAGGAAGGAAGGAAAGAAGGAAAAAAGAAAATAGGACAAATACAACCTGAGGGATATAGATAGCTCAAAACATTTTTAAGATTGAGTTAAACTCCTCCAAAAATATTTGACATTAAGAGGTCTGAACCTTAAAAATTATTTTAAAGTATGTCATTACTCTGAAGCTAAGCCCCAGATAATCTGGCCCATTGTGTGAGCATTGATGGTGTCCTGTCTGACCAAATTCCTGAAGGAATAAAGACAGCTTAATAAATCATTTTACTCAGTTTGATTTAATTTTTTTTTTTTTTGCAGTAGTGTTTGAGAGATAGGAAGAGAACAGCCATAGGGATGAAGGGTTTGATTGATTATCCAAAGTTCCAGAGGACAGAACTGAAGGCAGTAGAGTAGAAATTACAGTGAAGCAAAGAGTCTTTCAAGAAAAAACTAACAATTAAATCTGTTCAACAATGAGATAGGATATCTCACTGGGTAATGATTTTTTTCTTCAATATGAGTGTTCAAAGAAAGGCCAGATGATTCCTAGGATGTTGTTGAAGAGATATCTTTATTGGATGAGAGATTGGATTAAATGATCTCTACCATTCCGTTGAATGCCAAGATTTGGCCTTCAAGTATTTAAAGGGCTATCATGGGAAAAGAAGTTGAAAAGAGGTGACTTAAACTTGATATCAGAAAAAAAAAATCTTAACAATGAGCTGCCTTGGAAAGCAATGGAGACCTTTCAGAACAAGCTGTACAACCATTCTATTGAGTATGTTATAATGGGAATTCTTTTGGAGTTATGGATTGGACTAGATATTGGATATGAATCAATGAGGTCCTTTCCAACTCTGAAATTCTCTGATTTTGTGATTCCAGAAAGCTGAAACCCTGGAAAATTATTTCAGTTTGTGATTTAAGCTACACCATATACAATTTTTAAAAATTCAGTTTGTTTCTACTTTATTCATTGGGCAATAGGAAATCACTAAAGTTTTTTAAGTAAGAGCAGTGACATGATCTGATTACTGAGGCAGCCATGTGAATGGTGGGTCAGAGAGATAAAAAACTGGAAAACCAGTTAAGAGGCTATTAAAATAAGCCAGGCAAGAAAGTATAAGGGCCTGAAGTAAGATCTTTGCAAATTGATGAGAGGGATTGATATGAGAGAGATTATTATAATAGAATCCACAGGATTTTAAAGAGATGGCTAGAATGAGAGAAGAAATCAAACATGATACTGAGGTTCTGAGTCTGGAAGGAAAGGTTATATGGGATTAACAGAAATAACAAAATTAAGAGAAGGGGTAAATTTTGAGGGGAAGATTAGTAGTGCTGTTTAAGACCCTCAAGTAAAGTCAGTTGGAGATAAAGGTCTGGATGATATGTCTAAAGGCCATTGTTCCTAGCTGGAATACAATCAGACCTCATCACATTATCTTGATTGGCTCACTGGCAAATATATCGTAAGTTTTCATAACTTGTTATGAATATGCCCCCAAGGCCAAACAATAAAATGAGAAACTACAGCGTGGAAACATTGACTGTATTTTTCCTCCTCTCAGGAAGTTTGTCTTCTCTGAGGGTTCTCTCCTAATGATATCTGGAGGCTCCTAATACTGAATTTCCCTTTCCTTGAGACAGAGGGAAATTAGAGTGTATTCCCTGGTATATCTCAGAAGTGGCTGCTATGGCCCCTCTAGAAGCAAAGGCTGGGGGAGTAGTGCCATAGTACTATGCAAACAAACTCACCTTTTTCACCTCACCCTCTGACTTTTCTCCTTGAGAAAGATTCTGTCTTCATTCAGGCTCTCTCTGCTACACAGGATGAAGACCCCAATGTAACTCAGCTTAGAATATGTTAAAAATATGGAATACATGATAAAAAAGCACACTCAAAGGAATAAATGTTAAAGATGTATCTGTTTCCGAATTTAGGGGGGAAAAAAAAGAAGCAAATTTCTGTTCATTAAAACTGGAGTCAGACTTTTCTTCCTGAGGTCAAATTTGACCTGAGACTAACTATAGGACCCTGGGCAAAACACAATCCAATCTGGCTCAGTTTTCTCATCTGTAAAATGAGCTGGAGAAGGAAATGGTAAGCCACTCAAGTATCTTTACCAAGAAAATCTCAAACAGGAACATGAAGAGCCAGACACACCTAAAATGTGTCTACATTGAACTACAAAACCTTGGAAAACCTATAATCTAAAGCAGGAGTTCTTAATCTTTTTAGTGTCATGGAGACATGGTATCTGGTCAAGCCTATGGATCCCTCCTTAGAATGATGTTTTAAAAATACAAATAGAGTCACAAAGGAAACCAATTATATTTAAGTAAAAATGTAATATTTTCCTCCACCTGAATTTATGCATGAAATCTGTCCATGGATCCCTTGGGGATCTGTGGACTGCAAGTTAAGAATCCTTGATCTAAAAGACTAATGAACTGTCTGAAGAAAAAGAAAAAAGATCTTAAAATTTCCTTGGATAATGATGAATGTGAATTCTGACAGGAGGCCTCTTTTTATTCTCTATAGCAAGATAAATAACAACAAAAGTTCCTTAGCTGCGAAAATAATCTTTCAAGTACATAGGCCTGATTAATTACCACCTAGTTAAAAAATTCTCCACGGCTCCTTATTCAGATTATACTGATACTTAACACTGACTCAAACCTACCTTTTTGAGCCATGGTTTATTTATTTTCTAGACTGAACTACTAGCTGTTTTCCCACTTCTCTGCTTTCATATAGCTGTCCCCCATGCTTGGAATGCATTTGTGCCTCATCTCTGCCTGCTGGAGCCCTCTGTCTTCCAGGCCTACCTCAGGCACCATGAAACCTTCCCTGATTCCCCCCAGATGAGAGTGTTTTCTCCCTCTTCAGATTGTTCCAGAGCACTTTGTCTGTACCTCTTCTTCGGCCCTATTCCATTCTGCTTTCTATCATTTATTTGTATATGTGTCTATCCCACCCACCCAGTATTCAATACACCTCCTGAGGGAGGACTGGGCTGGTGGTGCTTTTTTAACTTTGTCGCCCCAATACTTAAAACAGTGCCTTTCACATAGTCAATACCTACTAAATGTCTGAATTAAATTTAATACTGAAAAATATCATTTTCTTGATTCAGTGATTCAAATTTAAAATAAAAACTAGTATTGGAATTTGAGTTACAATCATTATAGCTGAGCATTTATCATCTGTGCATTCTACTCATCAAATATTCCTTGGCTTTCACTATATGCACGGCACTGTCTTGGGCCTTGGGAAAGGAACTATAGGGAATCAGAAAAGGCATTCTCTCTCAACCCAATTATATCTTTAAGACATATAGAGAGCAAAAATGCAAACACAGATTTTTCTTTCAAGGACATTCAAAAGACCTAAATGAAAACAAGTGAAAGTGGCAATTCAGAACTAAGCCATATTCTTTTAATACAAACTACACACACATACACACACACACACACACACACACACACACACACACATCCTCCAAAATACATTTAAGTTTGGGTGTGGGAAAAGGCTAAGGTTATTGATTTGTCATCTTGTTAATAGAAAAAAAGACTTGTGTTTTGGAGAGAAGGAGAAGAGTCTCAGAGAAATGAAGGAGGAGGAAAACAAGTGGGAGGGAGGGACAAGAAGCCATCTGGAGGGGTGTAAGGAACTAGTTGGGAGAAGAGAGGGAGTGGGGGGAGCCCTAGAGTGTCCAACACGTGAGTGGTGTAAAGTTGATGGATGCTTCTTGCGCTTTACCTCCTTCCTCCCTTTCTTTCCTTCCATCCTTTCTTCCCTCTCTCCCTTTTTTCACTTTCCCCTTCTTTCCTTTCCTCTCATTTCTTCCTCCTCTTCTTCTCCCTTCTCCTTATGAGCAGGCAGAGTCCTCCAGTGCCATAAATCCTGCACACTCTCGTTGCTATCCTCAAATTTCTATTCAAATGAAAGAAGAGAAAAATGAAGCTTGCATGGGCCCTCCAATCAAAACAAGGCTGGTAGGTATAGCTATGTAGACGCCCATCAGCCTTGAGAGTGTCCTGCAAAGGTGGCCGCTGGAAGGATGAGAATACTCGTGGTTCTATAGACCTAAGCTCTACCTTAGATGCCACAGCTTGTATTCAATACCAAAAATGTAAGAATAGTTTCTTTTTAAGTTATCAGTCATTCTGGGCACTTATCATCGGTGTGTTTCCAAGACAGAACGCTTCCCCTCACCAAATTTTTATCAGGTGGAGGGGAATGTTCCCCCCTGCTTTATAAACCCCCTTCCTTATATTTCATATAGATAAAACCATCTAGCTCATACTGTAAATATAGCAAAATATGGTGGGGGGATGGGGGGAGTAGATCACTACAATACCTTGTTTTTCACCGACAAATTGACCCTTAGTGAAATCTATTGGATTATTAGTTACTTGTCACAATTTAGTGTCAGCAGACTTTGGAAGCCCCTTCCCCTCCTACCTGCACCAAATCTGTTGCAATGAAGCACTGATTGCTATGTTTAACTGGTAAAGTATAAAGGCAAAATGAAGGTGCAAAGAGCATTTGGGGAGGGGGACAGCCAGAGAGCCCCTATTGAGGTCATTTTGGGACTCCTTCAAAAGAGGTGATAATCCCTGGATTAGCATCAGAACTAGACCATCACACCCTTAGGAACCTCGTGATTTTTAGAACTGTTCTACCTATAATATCTCACATACTCCAACCCTGACTCACTCCTTAGAGTGTCATGAGGCTACAAGAACCACTCTGAAGTTCTTGAATATGGATTAGCAAACATTAATCAACCATAGTTTGAATGCTCTGACTGCAGATTCTGCTTTCCGTTGGGAAGGTCACCCCCATAACCCAATTTATCTACGGGAAGTGCATCTTCAATGTCTTCCTCAGGGAACTGTCATGGCACTGGGGCCACCAGGCTCTTGAACTAATTCACTGCATTCAGTAGTGAGCAGAATCCAAGAAGTAGCTTTTTCCTCATTATCTACCCCCCAATTTTTGAGTAAGTCTTTTCAACAACAAATGTGACCCTCTTATGTAGAGAGCCTTGTCTTGCCACTGGGACCCAGCATGCCTGGTGATCCCTGTGACAATGAAGAAAACCCTGATGAGGGGTATTCTCTGTGATGAGACCAACCACCGGCCCTCCATCAGGTAAGCATGAATACAAATCAAGGTATTGTTCTTATGGTTGCACAACAGTCTAATTGCATGGATGAAGCCACCTAGTTAGCTCTTCACCTTTGTTCTTTGAGTATCTAACTATGTTTTGAGGTTTTACTTTTATATTTTTTCACTATCATGGACTGATTCAGTTTTACGTTCTAAAACATAGTGCTAAAGTTTGAAATACTCGATTTCACCTTTAGTTTTGTGCAATAAAAATAATATCCTTCTCTTTATCTCTTTGTTTTTTTTGAAAGATAAAGACCTTCCCTGCTGATCCATCTAATCCCTTTTTGGATCCTTTCACAACAGCACCACAGCTAATTGTAAGTAGAAACTACAACAGAAAATGTGTTTCTAAAACATCATCCCCAAATCAGAATGAGTCTCTTCCACTCCAAAAATAGAATATCAGAAAATCATGCCAAATGTCTCTATAAAACACAAGCCAAATTCGGAAAGAGCAATTCACTTGGCAGAAAACCTGCATTTTAGTTTAAGCTCCACCAATTAGTGCCTGTGTGACTATAGGAAGACCATCTAAGCCAACCTTCTTATCTTACAGATGAGAAAGCAGAGGTTCAGAGAGTTCAAGTCAGTTGCTCAAGGTCACCCAAATGACCTTATTGCATGTTATATAGGGGATTTTTGTTCAGCTACAGCAAATTAAGTCTCTTTCAACTCCTGAGATGCAGTAGTTCTGAGAAATCACATGAGAGAGAGTGAAGTGGTAACAGAGCCAGAGGTTTCTCCTCCTGCATTTGTGGGAGAAATGCAAGCAGGCAAATTTTAGGAAGTTTTTCTAATGGTTACAGCTAAACAAAGGTGAAATGGGTTTTCTTGGGAGATAGTGGGTTACCCCTCCTTAGAGTTCTTTAAGTAAAAGGCAAATGTCCACTTGGTTGATCTCATCCTATTCCTTTGGGCCAAAACACTTCTCTCACTTTAGAGACTGGTCCTCTAGAGTATGTGATTTTACTGTATCTCAGGAGTTAAAAGAACCTGAACCTGCTATAGCTGCACAAAAATCCCCAAATAACATGTTGGCAGCCTTCCAGGTATAATGAGCTGCATTAATGCAGTGAGGTATTGCTGTGGTTAGCCTATTAGTCTTGAAGTCAAGAAGACAAGAATTCAAATCCTACTTCAGATACTTACTAACTTATGTGAATCTGGAAAAGGTCCATTAATAGTTTTCTCATTTGTAAATTAAGGATGATAATAATAATAATAATAATACCTACCTCTCACTTGTAAATTGAACATAATAATGATATTTATCTCAATATATACTTCCCCTCATGAATAAACTGTTGAGATGGTTTGCAGGGAAGTTTTGCATTCAAGAACATATTCTCCATAATTTGTAGGAGTTGGATATAGAGGGAATTGTTCACCTTAAATAGTCACATCCATTCATAATCTAAATCATAGTTGTCTGCAGCAGTTGTGAGGATCATATGAGATCACATATGTAAAACACTTTGCAAAACTGAATGTACTACATGAACATTTAGCATCATTGTTACTTTTGGGTGAAGCGAGTTTCATCCGTTTGAAGATTTCTCATCCCAATATATACATCTCTGTGACCCGGGCCTTCAGGCTGGTCCCTCTTCAGTACAAACTGTAATCTGCCCTCTATAATTTAGAACTGACCCCTGCCCCATCAGTGAAAGCTTTCAGGAACTACTTTAGCTACTCCTGAACTTGAACTACTCTAATGATTAAGTGCATTAGCATTTCGGGTGACAGGATATTGTTGCTTAAAACAATGAACAGGAATCAGACCCCGTTTTCACCAACTCCCACTATCTGTCTTGGAAACCCCGTCATCACAGAACAGATTGACATCTGGCAGTCATAGAATACAGCACTGTGGAGGCCTGAGGGCCTCAGGTGCATAGTTACACCATCCCCACCTCAAACAGTCCAGATCCAGCTTCATTTAGGACAAAGGGACAAAGGTCTCATCTTCTGGAGCTGCTTCAGGCTGACAAGGTGCATAGAGCTAGCCTTGCCCAGTGGGGTCCGGACTTAAGAGGAGAGATAAGTGACTTGTAGGCAGTAGCAGCAATATCAGGTGCTGAGTGTCAGAATCAGGTCTCAGGTGATTTCAGGCTGACCAAATGATTGAAATTTCATGATTTGGAGTCTGAAAGAAGCAATTCTCAAAGGTATGTTAAAATATAAGAATTAAATATGAGTAAAAGAGAAAAAATAAACAAAGGTGGAGTTAATATGGAGGTTACTAGGGACAGTAACCAGGAACCCCACCCAGAAGAAAGCTGGGGGGAGATGAGGCTATCATAAATGCCTCTCATCCAGACAGCTTTCGTAGGATAGATACCAAAGAATGTTTTTCCCAAATTCTGGCTTTTGTTTCCTCAAAGGAGTGGGTGCAATGTGTATAACATGTGCCCTTCAGTGCATATGATCTCTTCCAGCAAAAACTCTAGAATCTTACAAGGGAAGATTTTTACCCAATTAGTACAGGTGTCTAGAATTGGGATTCCAGAGACCCCAAGGACCTAGTCCTGCCTTCCATCAACATACAGTGTAAAAGACTCTAAAAAACCCTGTTTAAAAAAAAATAAAAGGCAGATTTAGGGATCCAAAAAAAAAAAAAAAAACCTAAGTCTAATCAGGGCATGATAAGATTTCCTGCTTTCTCTCAATAAACAAAAGAGAAAGTGAGAGTGGCCCCAAATACTTGGGTGGAAGTAGGTCTTTAGATAAAGAAAATCTAGCCCCAGTAACCAAGAAAGTCCTCTAAGGCTGGGCAGCAAATTAAAATATCTATATACTTGTACTGTATTTTATAAGTTAGGCAACTGTCCTAATTTTTAACAATTCTACCTTAAGCTAGACTCAGGAATAATCAAGTGGGTTCTCATCCAAAAGAACACCATTGGGAAATTGAGTCAAAAGGATCCTACCTTCAGCAGAGGTCAAGATCGTCCTTCTAATTCGTACCCAGATACTAACTCCCACCTGTAACAACTTCTGAGTAGCCTATGGCATATTCCTTTCAGATGGTGGAGCACTGGATTGATGATGTATCCAGACAGTCATTCCTGAATTTAAAACTCCAAATTATATCAGTTGCAGTCCTAAGAGATTTTGTCTCCTACAGCAATTATCATTAATCAAAGCTTCAGATGAGTCTAGCTCTCAAGGATCACAGTAAGAGATTCATCCTAGAAAATTCACAGCTTATACAGTTTATCTTTTATATCTAAGTAGATGGTTCAAGGTTCAACATTACACAGATCATTTTGCTTTTAAAATACCCAATACATAAAGAAAAATTCTAAATTGCATATTGTCCATAACAGAAACATTTTCAAAGGGACAAAAGCAAAAACTATTATTCTCAGAGTCCCTTTAAATAATGGTACAACTTTAAGATGACTCGATACAATCAATTAACTCACACAGAATATCCTATTTCCACATAAAAGAATCTTTCAGATTTAACATTAATACTCTCTTCATTCTAAAAAAAAAATTAAACTTTTGGAAATAACCCTATCAAATTATCAGATAAGATTAAAATTCTGCTCTAGTTTTTTTTAATCATATTCCTTAAACAAGGAGATCATTTTGTATTTAATTAAACATTAAATAATTTGCTGAAGATAGATGGGATACTTTAATAGAAATAAATTGCTTTCAGAAAACTCACGATTCCAACAAACTTGCTAGAGCAGCTATAGACTTGAAAAATAAATATAAAACTGCTTTTGCTATCATATTTCAAATAATGAATTTCACTAACAACATAGTTTCTTTCTCTCCCTCTGGCCCCACATGGCCCTGCTGCAGTCAGGTAATGAGGAAAAAAAGAAGAAAACTACCATCTTCACTCTTTACAGGATCCTTTCCAATTTAATTGAATTTACCAATTGACCAATTTGAAATGACCAATTGCCAAATTCCCCCACCATTATTCCCAGTGGATTTTTTGTAAAGCTCTAATTTTGGAGTTTACAAACAAGTTTGGAGTCTACAAGAAAGTCAGACCTTTCTCTCTCTTTTTTCCCCTAACAAATTCTAGCTCACAGAGCAAACAGGGCAAAGACATTCTGCACAAAGACAAACACAAAAATTACATGGAAGAGACCATCCCTGCCCCACTTTCCTACATACAACAGAAATACCCACTTTTTTTTAACGTAGCAGGGTACTGCTACATTAACAGAACTCCTTAATCTGGATCATCCAAGGCTTGATGATCCCAGGGCCCACAAGGAGAGTTTAAGGGCACATGAACAGGATCTGGGATCACACATGCATAAGTTACCTGGCTCTCTCTCACCCGGGTTTCATCTTCTAAGACTTGTGTGCCTCATATTTTGTTTCTAAGATTTACTGTAACCTCTTTAAGATGTATAGGACTGCTTGCCATCTGGGGGAGGGGGTGGAGGGAGGGAGGGGAAAAATCGGAACAGAAGTGAGTGCAAGGGATAATGTAAAAAAATTACCCTGGCATGGGTTCTGTCAATAAAAAGTTATTTAAAAATATATTCCAAAATATTGCCAATTAAAAAATTAGCCAGAAGGAAAAAAAAAAAAAAAGACTTGTGTGCCTTCTGTTTGTATCCGAGTATCTCTCCTAGGCCCATTCTTCATGGAGAGGGAGGCTGAGAGTCTGATCTCAAGGTCAGTTGGAGAACCCAACCTGGCACCTACCTTGAATCAGAATTCCGGCCATCTCTCTGGGAAGCCACAGATCCCAGCTGAGCCCCCCAGAACTGTGTGGGACAGGTGCAAAACCCCCTTTCCCAAATGAACTAATCAGAGACATCATCAGGTACAAAGAGAAAGCATTTATTTAATCCCTGCAGGGAGAGGCCCAGGCACACCTGGGAGCCATCCCAGCTTCACCATGTGCTCCTAGAATTTGGCCAACTTCCAGATTGTCCAGGGTTTAAAAGCAAAAGACCTGAACCTCCTCACTGGATAGACTAAAAGGAAATAACCTTCTTTGACCAATGGTCACCAATGTTGGCTGCCTCCTATAGGTCACATCCCTTCCTGCAACTTCCTATATCTCAGGGTTCAAAATTCATCCCTCCAGAGATCATATAACCCCCCCTCCCCAGGGTCCCAGCTCGGGGAACAGGGATCATGTGACTCAATATTAAGAAATAATTCATCCAATCAATCCTATTCAGTCCTAAAGTTGTTGTTATCTGTTTCAGTCATAATAGTCCCTTTGTGATCCATTTGGATTTTTCTTGGCAAAAATACTACAGTGATTTGCCATTTCCTTCTCTTATTCATTTTACAGTCGAGGAAATGAGGCAAACAGGACATGTCTGAAGCTAGATTTGAATTCAGTCCCAACATTCTATCTATTGTGCCCACTGATGACTATATATTAATTATGAATTGATGTGGCAACTTACTCCCTCAAGGTCCAATTCCTACAAAGTGTGGAGTCTTAACATTGTCTGCATGTATGACATGGGGAAAGTATTTAGTCAGCCTTCCTAAAATCATTGTGGTTACTCTGCTCCAAGGCTCAGGCTTCTTTATATAGAGAACTGAGGTCCAAGGACTTTTACTGAGCAGTTTACAGTTAATTTCTTAGTTATTCGACTAAAGTATTGTATCTTGCTATTGTGGACCATCTTAAATTCAAAATGCACTTATTTTTATTGGAAGTCTTGTGCTGGGATTATGTAAAAACAGAGGTGAATAAAAGATGTTCCCTGCCCTCACAGAATTTACAATTCTCTAGGAGAAAGAACTATAATGATAATAAAAAGAAGAATTCATTCTCAAAGAGGGCCATGATATGAGGGAAGTGATTAGATTTATGAGGGAGGCCTGGGCAAGGTCACCTGCCTCACTTTCCCCTCCAGAGCCATCTGGGTCCAGTCATCAAATATAGATCAAGACAACTGGAGATGGCACTGGATGAGATGGGAGACCTCGGCCTTTTTAAGCAACGAAAGGATTGAAAAGTACATTAAGTGTATTAAGAGAAATATAAATAAAATGATACGGGAATTCAGAAAATGAAGAGATTACTGCTGGCCGAGGTGTCATGGAAGGTTTCCTCAAGAAGGAAATTTAAATTATTTAAATTATGAGTCTGCTTGTACATCCTTGGACTGACCAAACAAGAGCCTTGTTCTAAACAACATCCCAATCTTCTGATTGGCACAACTTGTTGGGATAAAAAGTTGAGACACTGGCAAATCACTCCTTAGATTCAAGTCTTGAGATCTGAAACCCTACTTTAATCTACCACTAGAGGGAGGAAATGAGGACAAAACGCCAACCAACAGTTAGTTAAACCCATTGATGGTTAAAATTGGAGATCTAGAGCTCCTGAGAAAGGCTGTGGTCAGATAAATACACTTAAGAGCAAGAGAGGTGATAGTTGAAGTCAGATAAAATGAATAATTTTTATCGTATAACGTTGAAATGGTTTTGTAAAGATAAAATAGTTCAAAAGAAAAGATAAACAAGTAATAGAGAAGGGGAAAATATTTTTTTCTTCAGTAATATTTATTTTTCTAATTACATATAAAGATAGTTTTCAACACTCATTTTTGTAAGATTTTGCCTTCCAAATTTTTCCTCCCTCACTCTAATACCTTCCCCCTTCCCAAGACCTCAAGCAAGATATAGGTTATACATGTACAATCATTTTAAAACATATTTCCATACTAGTTATGTTATAAAAGAAAAATAAAAACAAAAGGGGAGAAAATACAAAAAAGAGAAATCAAACAAACCCCAAAAAAGTGAAATTGTCCATACTTTGATCCATATTCAGTCTCCATAGTTATTTTTCTGGGTATTTTTCTGTAGATAGCATTTTTCTATCCCAAGTCTATTGGAATTGTCTTGGATCACTGCATTACTGAAAAGAGCTAAGTCTATCATAGTTGATCATTACATAATCTTGCTGTTACTGTGTACAATGTTCTATTTCTACTCACTTCACTGAACGTCAGTTCATATAAGTCATTCCAGACTTTTCTGAAATCAGTCTACTCATAATTTCTCATAAATTAATAGTATTCCAATACATTCATGTACCATAACTTATTCATCATTCCCTAATTTATGGACATCTACTCAATTTCTAATTCCTTGCCAACAAGGAAGTGCAATAAATATTTTTCAATATTGGGGTCTTTTTCCTGCTTTTATTATCTCTTTGGAATATAGAGTCAGAAGTAACACTGCTGAATCAAAAGATATGTTTTATAGTTTTTATACTTTTGTAGTTTTCTTTGGGTATAGTTCCAAATTGCTCTCCAGAATCACTAGATCAGTTTACAACTTCACCAACAATACATTAATGTCCCAGTTTTCCCATTCCTTTGGAATGTTTTATTTTAATTTGTATTTTTCTAATCAATAGTGATTTTGAACATTTTTAAATCATTATAAATGACTTTAATTTCTTTATCTGAAAATTGTTCATATCCTTTAACTGTCAATTGGGAAATGACTTGTATTCTTATAAATTTGAATCTGTTCTCTATCTACTTTAGAAATGAGGCCTTTATTAGAAATATTGGCTGTAAAAATTGTTTCTCAGATTTCTACTTCACTTCTAATCTTGATTGCATTGGTTTTGTTTATGCAAAGATTTTTTTATTTAATGTAAACAAAATGATCCATTTTGTATTTCATAGTGTTCTCTAGTTCTTCTTTGGTCATAAATTCCTCCCTTCTCCAAAGAGCTGACAAATAAACTATCTATTTCTCTCCTAGTTTGCTTAGAGTATCACCCTTTATGTCTAAATCATGAATCCATTTTTACCTTCTCAGGAAAAAAAAAATCTTTGCAGCCAAATTTCTCATTTATGTAAGAATCTTGCTCAAGTTTATAAAAACAAGATTTTCCAATAGACAAATGGTCAAAAGATATTTTATCTGAAGTTTTTATGGAGAAGCTCACAAGGTAAAAATAGTAGACAAAAATAAATTTCCTCTTTTCTCTTTTATTCTTAGGCAGACTTTGGAGAAAGCAAATTACAGTGTAATACTGGAAAATCATCTCCTTTGACTCCAAAAGCCACTATGAGGCCTTTGACAGACACAGTCTCAACAGTGCAAACGATATTTGCCCGAAAGCCTATTTCTCTGCCAGACAGGTATTTCAATCAATCAATAAACATTTATTAAACATTTGCCAGGGACTATGTTAAGTGCTAGATGCTTATGGTTATGTAAAATATAACACTTTTACAGCACTGGAGTTAAGACAGATATTTGTATTATTTAAAAAACAGATTTCTAAAATTTGATTTACTGAAATCAAGTGTAATTGTTTCAATCTCCTGCTTTTGGATTATTCCTTAAGGGCTATACATGCCATTTTATTCACTGCTACTAGAAATCTCAAGCTTTTTCTCCCTTCTGTTTTAGGTGAGAAACCAGAGAAGATTGCTCAGTGCAGCCAATTTGACTTTTAAAAAACAAAATTGTGTGGGGGTGGGGGGGGGAGGGTGGGGGGGGGAGGTATGTGTAAACACAGACATATAAATTTAAAAGCAACAGCATGAAAGTTAAACTAGGCTCTATTTTAAAAATGAAAAAAAAAAACAAACAACTAATAAAACAACAATTAAGGAACTGTGATTCCCAGGCCTAAACTAAGGCTTCTTGTGTTTTGTTTTATGTTTTTCCAATTGTTAAATTACCCAAAGTCCATGTAACTCTGGAACTTCTCACTAGGCTAGTGGTGAGCCACTCTATATTTAGCTAACCTGTTCCTTGGAAAATAGACTTGGAAAAAGGTCCCCAGGGGCCTTCCTTAAAGCCTTGGGAGATCATATCACAGCTTTTGTTCCACTGACATAACCTTTAAGATTTTTAGATCACCTCCATCACACACCACAGTGAGTACTGTAGTAGAATTTTTGCTTCATTATATTTGCAACAGTATAACAAATAAACAAAAGACCCAACTTGGATATAAAACCATGCAGAAAAAAATAATGATGTAAATAACTGGAAGGAAATTTACTGTTCATGATTTGGTTAGATCAATATAATAAGAATATTTTAACACAATACCAACAACTATATCAGTGGGTTTTTTTATAGAACTATAATAATGAAATTTTTATAGATAAATAGAAAAGCATATCAAAAGTTAGAGGGGGAGAAGTGAATAAAGGTGGGCTTCCTCTTCCAGACTTTAAAATACATTATAGTAATTTTGACAAAAATATCTAGTACTTGACAGAAACAATAACAAAAAAAGATATTTAAATAGACCATAGGGCTGCAAGTGATCTTAGAGGTAATGTTTCAGATGAGGAAAAAACAATGCAGAGAAGTTAACTTATTTACTCTGGGTCACATAGCTTAGCCAGTTAGGCTGTATACTGGATACAGTGATGGACTTGGGGTCATGAAAACCTGAATTCAAATCCTCCCTTAGACATTTACTAGTGAGGTGATCCTAGACAGTTACTTAGCCTCTCTGGACTTCAGCTTTTTAAAATGGACACCATAATAATAGCATCTACCGCAGAGTTGTCAGGATCAAATGAAATAACAAATGTTAAGTGTCTGTGAATCTTCAAGCACTATATAAATGGTAGTCATTGTTATTATGAGAGTGGTAAGATTTGAACTTGTGTCTTCCTATCTATCTCCAGCTTTAACTCTCTACCCTGCCCTCATACTGCCCTGCTTGTGGAACACAATAAAAATCCCCAAATTAAAACAAATGTATACTAAATATTAGTGTTTGGTAAATCAATAGACAATAAAAACCATGATTAGGTATTAAGTAGTTACAAATAAAAATAAATTTAGATTCTCATCCCACAAAATAAATTAAATTGCAGCTGGATCAACAAATTAAAAATAAGAAAACACATTATTATAAAATTATATCAAAGAAAGAGAATATCTTTTTCTGAGCTGTGAAGGGCAGGAAAATTTTCAAATATTAAATAAATCAATGTCTCATCATCATAGTATGGAAGGGATGCCAAGTTCTCAAAGACTAGGTCAGTGGAAGGCAAATTCTGACAGGTTCTAACCTTCCAGAAAGAGTTAGAATATAGTTCCAGCTGTGTCTGCTTTCTGAGGATCAGCCTGTGCGATTGCAGGAAAGGATCATCTCTGATAGCCAGGCCACTTAGAGATGCATTCTTTAGTCATAGCAACCCTCAGCACAAAGAACCAGAGACAAACTGGCCCTGGAGCCTGTCTTCTTCCTGTTTCTGCAGAGAGATTAGAAAAAGGAATAAAGAACTGCCATGATCAGTTTTCATAGACATTAATTTGGCTATTGGTTTGCTAAACTTGGCATTGTTTCCCCATATATAGTACAATGTAAGAACCGAATTATTTCCATAATAATAAAGCATGTGTATTTAAAAAAAAAAGTATATGTTAGTTACCATAAAGAGGGAACCAAAAGCCTAGAAATCATCTCAAGCAGTATATATGTGATCTCCTTACCAAGAAGAAAAAGCAGTATTACATATAAACTTGCTTGTAAAATATTATTTAGAATCATGGTAGATTATTAAGAACAGCAGAAGGATCTCTTAAATGAAATTCAGAGTCACCCAAAAGAATTTGGCCTAATTATCTACACAGAAAAAAAAACAAGTAGATAAAATCTAGACTATGCTAAACATTTGAATGTGAATTTTCTGAGTATATGTGTCTTGTACAGAAATGACAAATGGACAATGAACTGGGCCTAGAGCTGAACAGGAGAAAGAGAGTTGTCTTTGGGAGATTTTGCATTTCAGAGAACCCTAAGAGGTTCCCTAAAACAAAAATCCATCTTTTTAATACCAGTATTATTCCAGGAATATTGTTGTGAGGTTCAAATGAAATGATATTTGCACACTTAGCACAGTGCCTGGTACATAGTAGGTGCTCAATAAATGTGTATTCTCTTCTTCCCTCACTCCCTTGATAAGTCTTAGAATAGTATAGTCACCAAAAAGTTGAAGATGAGAATCCCTCAAAGGGCAATGGAGGGGTTCATTATGGGCACAAGAAGCCTGAAACCTATTGAAATTATGCAAAGATGTTTTATAAATAATAATATCCAAGATATATATGACCAGAAAAAAGGTAGAGCATTCACATAGCAAGAGAGACAATTGGATAACAATTGAACAGTTCATGTGCTACATATTCATATAATATCAAGAGGATACCAGGAATGTCTTGTTCTACTGAATTGAAATTCATATAGTAGATTTATGGAAAGACATGTGAAATGTTCAAAACAGAAAGGTGTGGATGGGCTGCAATCTGCATAACTACATTGATGAGTTCAGAGAACCACTGGAATATTGCAGTAAATGAATGAAGTATACTATTAATACAAGGTAACCAAATTTGATTACATGAAAAATTTTTTTAAAGATTTGCACAACACTAAGCAACATAATTAATATTAAAAGTAAAATAAGTGGGGGGAAATATTTCAGCAAATATAAAAGATAAAAATTTAGCATATGAAAAATTTTAGGAACAAATTTTCAAATGTAATATCCTACTCCCATGAGATAATGCATTGAGGGACTGGAAAGAAAATGTATAAAGAATACATACATATTACTAGAAATAGCTTTTTAAACTATTCTACTTCATGAATAGTATAAAAAATAGAATTAATAAGTGTCCTACCTCAAATACTTATGAAATGTTTGACATTTAAATATGTCTGGACTTCAGTGTGTAAAATGAAGGAATTGGAATCAATGACCTCTAAAATACTTTCTATCTCTAAATCTATGACCATATGATCCTATAAACTCTGTAGTGCTACTTCCTAGTCATCCAATTGGCAAAAATAAATACAAATAACTAAAAGCAATAAAGCTCAATTTTAGTGAGGTGCAGAGCAACATTGACTCACATGTTGTTAGAATTCCAAATTGGAAAGTAAACTGGTAAGACATAACATTCCCAAAATAATCATACTCTTTGATATAACAATCCCATTCCTGGAAATGTTCTCCAAATATGGTAGCTATTATTTACAATTACAAAGACCTAGAAGTAGTCTAACAATTGATTAATAAGTGAAAACTATGTTATGTTAATATATAAACTAAGATCTATCAATGTAATAGATTGTTATAATGTCATGAAAATGAATATGAAGAATATAAAGAAATTTGGAAAGATTTATATGGAGCAATAGAAAGTTAAGAAAGCAGAACTAGGAATATATAAATATATATATTTATAAATATAAAAGTTAAGAGAGAAGAGAGTATAGAAAGAGCAATCATCAAGATTTTATAGGCATGTAGCCTATAAACATGACTGTTAAAGTTTATATATTTATATGCTCAATTAGTTTTTTCTTTAATGCACACAACAAAATGTTCTTTCTTCATAAAATAAAGGAATTGAACAAAATTATGCCTCAGATCCTTTACCATGCTGACATTCTAATATTCTATTATTCTCAGGATTGAGAGATAGCCTTGCAAAGTGCCAAAAACAGAAGTGTGATCCTTAATCATTTGGAATCCCTCATATTACTGAACTTTTTTTTTCTCTCCTTCCCATCTTCCAACAAGCCCACCTTAATTCTTCTATTCTTCTGACTTGGAATGTTAATGCAGAAAAATCTATCCTGGCAACCATTAGGCTATTTTCTTTCTATGAGTAGGACATGGAGAACAGAAATTTAATCTGTAAATGGAAGATGCTGCTTGTTTGTTTTCTTGCCCCATAGATTTGAGGAGTGGGACAATTTATGATGAGTTCCTAAAGCTTTTGCAAGAATATTTCAGATATACTTCAGTTGGGAAAGAAAAAAGAAGAGCCCTTGAATAAGAAAACAAAACAAAACAAAGCAAGAAAGCAAGGATAAGGGAATGTGATGATAGAATACTATTTGGAATGAGATTCGCTCATAACTGATTTGATTTCATTATTTATTGACTCTATGTATGTTCATAGATCATAGGATCTTAGAATTAGAATTAGAAAGTACCTAAGAAGTAATTTAACTCAAGGCTTCTTAAATATTTTCTACTCGTGACTCCTTTTCATCAGAGAAATTTTTATGCAGCTTATATATGGGCATAGAGATATATAAAATAGGTATTCAAGTCAAACATTTACTAAAAATAAATCATTAAAAATGTATTTTAAAACAATTATTTGGTATACATATAATTTTATTATTTATTAAAGATGGAAGCAAATTTATCATACTAATGAGATGGATATGCTTATTTATTTTCACATAAATAATTAAATCATAGCAGAATATTTGATACTTTTTGCTGTTGCTAAATTTTTCACGACCCCATGATCCCATATGGGAGTGCAACCCACAGTTTAAGAAGCTTTGATTTAGCTCAAACCCTGTCTCTTTATATATAAGGAAACTGAGGCCCCAGGAAAGTGATTAGTTCAAGGTCTCACAAAAAAGTAGGACTTTAGACCCTCTGTACAACTTTCAGATTCAGCACTCCTTCCATTGTGAATTGAATTCATAGGAGTGTTTCTGAGACTTTTGAAAGACTCTTTTGAACCATGACTTACCTTTCCAAGTAGGAACATACTAAATTCACCTGAATTTGAACTTAAGAGGTTTGGAGTTCCAATCCTAGCTTTACCATTTACTGTGTGACCTTGTACAATTTACTTTACCCTCTGGGCCTTGCTTAATTTGTTCATTCATAAAACAAGGGAATTGGATAAAAATGATCTCTAGATTTAAATCTTGTGATACTATGTGCTATTTTCTTGGTATTTATGCCCTAGATGTGTTTATTAGCCTATGTTCTTAAGTGCAAAAATTGCTGTTATGTCTCTGTAATCCCATAATTCTCAATATCAATCATATCATTCATTCTTACACAGTGCTGAGACTCTACGGCAGGAACTAGAGAGAGAAAAAATGATGAAAAGACTGTTGATGACTGAACTATGAGAATCATTCACCCTTTGTCCAGTGGAGAATGGAGTGGTGCCTTCTGTCAATCTACATTCTTCAGCTTTTGTGTGCATCCGGCATAACACCCCATGACAGTGTTGTACGTTGAACTCTGCTGAATTCTCCACCATTGGCTGAAATTAATCTTTGGTTTGGCTTGACTTTGAAAGAGTCTTTACTCTTGTGTTGCTGAGGAATACATATTGCATTTTTTTTTCTTCTGAGAATTTGGATTTTCTACTGCAAAATACAGCTGAGACTAGATTTGGTAAGTCTAGGGAAAGAAAATTGAAAAACAGGGAAAAAATACTGATTTCTTTTCAGAAATCCTTCTGTACATATGTTAATAGCTGCCAAAATTAATGTTGTGCAGAATCCTTTGATATCGACAGAGAAAAATCTGATTTTGTATAACTGAAAATTTGCCCAGAGCTACTGCCGTTTGTTAAAGAATCATTTTTATGGATATGCACCTTGAATATTAATAAAGGTTGCACTATAAAAAATTTAGATAAGATCCAGATGAGGTATCTTTCACAGTTATGACCGGAGAGAGTTCTTGGCCAAACAAGAAAGAGGTTACAAAAAAATTTTTTTAAACCAAAAAAAAAAAAAATCCTTTTAGAGAGAAAAATTATACCAACATTTTAGCCCTGATTTTTCATTTATGCACACACAAAATAAATAGACCTTGTAAAGTTCTTCACATCAATCATTATCTAGAAACATGTCCATGAAATAAAAAGGTGTGTGTGCACAGCATGCCTGAAAACACTTCATTTTAACAATTTATCTCATAGCTTAGGTGGAAATAAACTGAGAAGAGTAAATTGTTTGGCATGGATAAAAATGTAATCATTGCACCCACAAATGTAGAGTCCCATTAAAAGACCCTATAATTTGAAGATAATGCATTATTAGAAAGGACTGCTTGGATTTTTCTGTAAAGGCAGATTATTTATAAAACTCTGTGTTGTGGCAGGATCTTGGACCAATGCAACTTTCTCTTAAGAACTGTTACAGGACTTAGAGATCATCTGGTCTGCCTACTCTTATTTTTTGGACTAAGTAACTGAGACCTGGAAAAGCTAAATCTGCAAGGTCACATAGCTAGTAACCAGCAGAGCTGGGACCCAAACTCCTGTCCTGTGTCTCTAAATCTTTCCACTAAGCTGCACTGCCCCTTAATTTTAGGTACTGTATGTTTATGTCACATATAATATGCTCTCTCTCTTTTTTCCAATTCTTAAAGCTAAATGGTGCCAATTTGATACTAATGAAACATATGCAGTCACATCTCATTTATCAGGAAGCTATAGGAAATGAATCAATAGTGCATTAGTGACTATTCCAGATAAATGAAGCTTAACCCATTAAGTGAGGAAATGTTCAAATTTTAATACTTTTTATGGAATTCTTTCTAAAGTCTATTAAATCCTTCTCTGCCTTAGGAAACAGAGAAAACTGAGCATAATTTAATCTTTTTTTTAGTGACTTAATGACTCCGGGTCATCATTAAAAACATCAGTTATTGTACTGTGATGTACTACAGTGATGTCCTCAGGGACTTTTTGATGTGTGCAAAGCTTAGTTTTGCCTTTCCCTGAATTCCCAAAGACTTCTATGCTTTTCTTATGAATTGTTCGGCTGTCTCTTGAATCATTTATGTCATTAAGGAATGTTGAGATGTTGCGAGTTGTTTTGCCTTTACCTGAACAGGAATACCATGCTATGCTGCTCCAGACAGCTCTAGGTGCTATATAGTATATGATATATAAAATGTGCTCTTTTATAATGTGGGGAGATGTGTCTTTGTCGAGCACTGGCTGTAAGTATAATTTCTCCCTCCTGTTTGCTTCAGTTCTCCATTTTCAGTTATTTCAATTGTTAATAGTTCTGCTTCTTCTATACCCTTCTCCACTTCTAATCACCTGTGCAGAGTTTCTGTTGCTCACCATCAGACTCTGTAATTAAAATTTTCTAGGTAGAATTGAAGTCTACCAGAGGAAAAAAACAGATAAACAACTACTGCATGTAAATTTGCAAGAATTGCAGACAAATATGCTCTGTTCCTGAGAAGGAAATGAGTGGAGCAAAGTGCATGGGCTTTAAAAATATTGCACTCTGATGTTTCTTTTTTTCATATATTTCCCACTTATTTCTGGGTTAAAAGCTATTCCAGAAGAGTGTATTTGCTGGAAGTCTGACCATTAGATAAGTGGGGTGCTGCTGTATATCTAACCAGTTTAGGAGATTGTCAATAGACAGCGAGAGTATTGAAATTACATCTGCCACAGAGGTAGCTCTGGTTATGTAAATATAACAGATTTTTTAGCACTTTTTTTTTTGTATTTTTCCCATTGCAATTGAAGAAACAAGATTATTTGTGACTACAGTATTTAGTAACAAGTACTAAATGACTGAACATTGTTGGGGATTTTTTGTTGTTGTTGTTGTTTAATCTAGTAACTTCTTAATTTCATGGAATCACAGGATCTCAGAGTTGGAAGAGAACTCAGAGATCATCTTGTACCAACTTGTAACTGAACATGAATTTCTTCTACAACCTCATTGACAAGTGGTCATCTAGACTCTGCTTGAAGAATTCCAATAATGAGTAATTCACTGCTCACAAATCAGCCCATTCCACTTTTGGACAACTCTGGTTAGGAAATTGTTCTATATATCAAGCTGAACCAAACCTTCTTCCTTCTGATACGTCGATTCTTCAAATACTTTAATGACAACTATTCTGACCCCCTCCCCAAGTCTTCTCTTCAGCTTAATTATCCTTCAACTGATTTTCATGTAGCATGATTTCCAGTCCACTCATCATCAACATAATTGAAAACAAAGCACTGAAAAACAAACAAACTGAAACTAGGCACCATTGCAAAGAAGAAATGCTTGTTCTATTAAATAAAAAGTTACACAACATAAACTTTATGTCAAAAGAATCCTGGCTGGCTTTCCGGTCAACTTGTTCTAAAACATTCAATGACCACCACTGCTTGATCAGGATAGACTCCACATTCCCTGTTCCCATAATGACATAGAATGTCTTATATGTCATTTTGGTACCCACCTTACTTCATTGCTGAGACTTTTTAAAACATTATGTTTTTTCTAACGAAATCAAAACAAATGAACACTGCCAGTTCAAAACTGTTCTCAACAATATTATCAAAGAAGGTATGACCATATTGGATGAAAATAGCAATCATCAAAGTGGCAACATTGATCTAAGTATTTAAGAGTCTACGGTATAAAGTTGCTTTTAAGAACTAGTTTGAGATTTTCAGGCAAGATTATAAAATGAAAGATTTCTCATATGTCCTACACTCCCTCCCCCAAAATCAAACAGAAATCTAAAAGAGAATTTAAATGACTTTAAAATAACATAAGAAAATAATAAAAAATCAACCAAAACTTAAACATGAATAAAGTACCAAAATAATAAAAATTATATTTGCTGAAGAAATAATGCAAATTTTAAAAGTTTACAATAGTGAGAGGTAGGTCTTAAATGGAGAAAAGATGTATTCAAAGAAATTAAGAAAGAATTAGCACTGGTAAGAATACCACAAATCCAAATCAAAAGAAGAATTAAAGGAAGTCAAATCAAAAATTTAAACTAGAATGAAAACATGCTAAAAAAAAAAATTAGGGAATAATGAAAAAAATGACCAATATGGGGATTTGTGATTTCATCATTTTGCTCCCAATGGCACAGAAACCAAGAAAGCCATGCCTTCTCTTTCTTGGCAGTTCTGATCCATGTTCTCACATAAATCTTCCACAGAGAATCCATCCAATATGCTAAAGACCTATAGGGCTTCTTATATTTCATAGATATCAGGGCAGCAAAGTCTATTTATACAACCCTGACACTTGCCACATGCTTATGCTACATCAGTGGAAATATGATGACTTGTACCCACTATCCATCCATCCCTCTGTTGTCTTTTGGGTGACATATATAAGTACAATTCCTTGGAAGCTGTGGTGTTCCAAGAGTTACACAACATAACATTCTTGAGGGGAACATTTGTGTTAAAAAAAAAAAAAAACTGGGATTTTATGTTTGGAAGCAGCTTGGAATCATGAAAAATATTGCAAAATTTCACAAGTTCAATCCAACTCATTCTCTTCTTCCAACTATCTAGGCTCAATTCATCATCTATCCATAGTGCCTATTTCAGATATAGTACATATATCTATATATATCATATATCTGTATACATAGTATATATGTACTAATTAACTAGTTCAGTGGATTGGCCATCTAACTGCATGTCATTAGTCATTTTTCATCTACTTAGTCTTTATGGATTTTTATGCGTCTTTATTTTAAGTGATTGTTGATTCAATCAAGAAGGTACTGTAACGTTCTTGAGACTGATGAAACCACAAAGATAATTCTATCCTATGTTTTTGCTAATAAGTGAAGCATAAAACAGGAAGAAGAATACTAAAGGTGTTCACAATTATAATGGAGGACATGTTGACTATAGTCTAAATGGAAAAGGGATTCCTATGATTGGAAAAATCATTTAAGTGCTGCTATTTGAGGATGATATTGTGCACAATATAATATATGATTTCAAGAAATTTATTTTTAAAAATCAAGAAAAAATTTTACTACAATGAAAAATAAAATTTTTAGAGTAAAGAGCAATTGGAAACACAAATTCAAAAAAGTACTAAACTATCCAAATTATTTAGAAAAATAACATTAAAATCTAAATGATAGACCTGAAATATATATCACAACAAAGCAATCTTGGGGATCAATGACATCCTAGAATTTTTTTTTAAATTTGAATACCATATTCTAGCAAATCATATAATCCATAGATTTATAGCTGGCATGGACCTTAAATTTGTGGGGATTTTTTTCAGTCATGACCTGCTATTTTGTGTCCTCATTTGGAGTTTTCTTGGCAAAGATCCTGTAGTGGGTTATCATTTTCTCCTCTAGCTCACTTGACAGATGAGAAAATTGAAGCAAACAGGGTTAAATGCTTTGCTTAGGGTCACACAATAAGTGTCTGAGGCTGGATTTGAACTCATGAAGAGTCTTCCTGATTCCAGATTTGGTCCTCCATCTACTACCATCTAAATATCTGGACCTAAAATATTATCTAATTCATGCTAATTCAACCTCCCCAGCTTATAAATAAGAGAGTTGAGGCCCAGAGTTTGAAGCTAAGTTGTTTGTCCAAGGTCAGATGGTTAATAATTAGTAGAGCAAGTTTTAAATCTGCTTTACTGATTTTAAAACCTTTCTGTACTGCCTGATCAAAGAAAAGTTCACATAATTGTCAAACAAATGGCAGATACAAATTGCAAGAATTCATAGAACCCCAATTTGGAAGAACTCAATATTTAATATACCTAGACACATCACAGTTAAAATCCAACAATACAATTATAAGGGAGGGAAGAGAGAAAAGGGAATCGCAAGCTTATAGAGAAAGTGCATAATATTCTTACCAAAAAAATAATAATCAAAATCAGAGCAAAATTTTCAAAGATGTCAAGAAATAATTAGAAAATTTCACTATTTCACAAAACATAAATAAGGAAGATGGACTATGAACCAAGATATTATATTCTCAGTAAAACTCAAAATGCTCTCTGAAGGCCAGAGATAAGTATCTGGAAAAATCAGACACTTTTGAAAGTTTACAGAGTAAAGAAATCCTTCAAAGAATAAAGAAGCCTAGAAATTGAAACAATAAGTATTTAAAAGAAGTCATACTTCTCAAATCAAGATCAACTAGTTGCTAATCAAATGCAAAAATCCTGACTAATTGAGGAAAAAGGGGAGAGGGATCAAGAAAGGTGTAACCTGGAGAGGGAACAAGAAAGGGTAATCCTAAACTAAGCAATCACTGATAAAATGGAAGTCCAAATTAAAGAAATCTATACTATTAAGATAAGACAAGAACTTTCTTACTAAGAGGAGTTGTTGAATTTTGAGATAATAGATAAAATATAAATAAGAAAGTATAATTCTTCTAATGAAATTACTGAAAAAAAGAAAACCTGACAATTATAACATTTAATTTAAATGGACAAAATTCTTCAATAAGAAAAGAAGTCCTTAGTTTTTTTTTAAATCCAAATGGAAACACATTTAATCCAGAAAAATTTAGATGATTCTAAATGAAAAAACAAGTATGATCCCAAATTTACCATTTACCACAAGATCATGAAAAGCTGAAGATGGGGTTGAATCTGAATCAGCATTAAAGAAGGTAAACAAGGACATTGAATAATGCTAAGTTTTTTTTAAAGAGTATTTACATTTTGCATATATGTGCACCTAGTCATTCTGCAGTAAAATTGGTAAAGGAAAAGCTTACAGTCTTACAAGAAGAATGAATATATCAATAGTGGTGGGAAATTTTTAATGCTCCCATTTGAACGTTTTAATGCATTGTGGGCAGGCTGATACACATTTTGGAATTGCAATGTGGAAATATGCAATGAGTCACAAGTATTATCAACCTCACTATTATGTTTCTAGGATTTTATCCCAAAAATATCAGAAAAGAGAAAAAAAAGACCTAGATTTTTATATATATATATATATATATATATATATATATATATATATATATATATATATATATATTATATATATATATGTGTGTGTGTGTGTGTGTGTGTGTATATATATATAATTTTTTTTTTCTAACTGCCCTATTGGTAATGACAAGCAAATAGGTATAGCAATTGGCAAAAAGCTGAATTTATTATGGAGTACTGAAATAATGGAATAGTATGGTGACATTAAAAACTGAATATGAAGTATATGGAAAAATATCAAATAGTGGAGGATGTTCATCACAGCCAGAACTATAGGCCCATTGGACAACTTAATTAAAAAGAAAGATCACAAAGTGAATAGTAATGGTCTTTAGATAGACTTGAAAAGGGACACAGAGCACAAGTATTTTTGTTTGCTTCTTGTTTGTTGATCTCTTTGTAACTATGTTGTTAAAATCCTAAGGGTTTTATGTAAGGTTTTGTTTCTTATTTGTATGTTTATTTGGGTGTTTGTTTTTGTTAATGGTTATTAAATTTTTAATTAAAAAAAGAACCCACTTTGAAGAGGAAAAAAAGAAACTGTATTTTCAGAAACTGGAAGATTAAAAATATGAGTCACTAACACTGATGCTTCTGAATGTTAACTTGCTTTCATTCAGCCAATGTGCTGCCAGTGTTGGGAGAAATCACTTCAAAGAATAAGCGTCTTGTCATTTCCAAGCTAATTATTATAAGGAAGACATGGAGAAAATAAATATTTCTGAATGTTTTAGTGGGGCAGTAAATTCAGATGGGAATACTAGAAGAGTACTCAAAAAGAGCCAGAAACTCATCATATCTAGGTGACCTGAGATGGAATAAAATTGATAAAAGTTATGCTAGATAATTTATTCATATAACCACATGGTGGCACTGGTCAGTCATTAGCCCTTGACCCAGAGGATTTTTCTGAGCCTGTTCAGGGAACTTTTCTGAGGGTCCCAGCAGCTCTGTCTCCCTTCCTTCACAGAGGCATGCTTGGGGATGTTGTAAGACTCAATTGAAATAATGGACCTAAAACATTTTACAGACCTTAAAGTCTCAGTTATTATTATTAGCTTGCAGTCCCTATGCCACAAATATGGCAATAAAGTGAACCTTTCTCTTACTGCACTACTGCTAAGGTCAAGTAATGTTTATTTTTAACAGAATATATGCAAAGATAGTTTTCAACATTCACTCTTGCAAAGATTTATGTATGAAACTTTTCTCCCTCCCTAGATAGCAAGTAAGCCAATATGCTTAACATGTACAATTCTTCTGTACCTAATTCCTCTTTTATCTTACTGCTGAGGAAAAATCAGATCAAAATGGGGGAAAAAAATAAGAAAAAAAAGCAAGCAAACAACAAAAAAGATGGGAAAAAAACCTATGTTGAGATCCATACTCAGTCCCCATCGTCCTCTCCCTGGGTGCAGAGGGCTCTCTTCATCACAAGACCACGGGAACTGGTGTGAATCATCTCATTGTTGAAAAGAGCCAAGTCCATCATAGTTGATCATTATATAATCTTGCTGTTGCTGTGTACAATGGTCTCTTGGTTCTACTCACTTCACTTAGCATCAGATCATGTAAATCTCTCCAGGTCTTTCTGAAAACATCCAGCTGATTGTTTCTTATAGAACAACAATTTTCCAAGACATACCATAAATAAGTAATGTTTATAAAGTAATAATATAGGAGTATGCTGGTAAATATTTAACAATATGCTTCTTAAAGGGAGGGGGAGTATGGACACATACTTTAAGTTTAATCTACATTAGTAACACTTTCTTAAATCTAGATAACTAGCAAAACAATAAATCAAGCCCTGATTTGTAGTAATTGTTGATTTGGGGGATTTAAATCTCACATGTAGAATTTAACAATCAACTCTTGCAAACCTGTTAGAGCTATGAGTCTTTACAGCCCCATGGATAGAATAGCTGTCCCCGCTAAGTTTGTTCATTCCTATGACTTTTGTAGACATAGATTTTACTAAGATTCTTTGATTTAACACCAGCCTTCTTACATTTCCCTGATTGTCCAAATACCTGTCCAGCTTCATTTATATATATGTCATTATATATATGTCATGTGATTTACTACCTGTGTGATATTAGCCAAATAACAACATCCCTAGACCTCATTTTCATCATTAGTAAAAATAAATTGGGTTCAGAACTCAAATTTGGGCCCAGTCCACTAGCATTTTTATATTTTACATTTACAGTACATACATTTTTAAATACAATAAGACTTTATTTTAAAATATTTTTTAAAAATTCTCAGATCATGGATCAGTAATAGGACAGATATGATCCCTAGCTGGTCATAGTTTGCTGACCCCCTAGATTAGACATATAATCATCACTGAGCGCTCTTCCAACACTAAACCTTTGATCTTACCAAAATATATTATAAATTATACCGTGATATTATATTATGGGATATCATGATACATTCTGTTATAATATAAATATGTCATGTGATATTTATATTATAAACCAGTTTGTTAGTTTTTATGGTCAAGCAAATTCAACGTCAGTCAACATCAAACAACACAGTCTGTCAGTGGGCCCATAACTGAAGCCTTTCTGGCTAGACCCGATGTGCCAGACTGGGATCCAGTGACCTTCTCTGAGAAGATGGAGTCCAGACCTGTACACTGTGATAAAACATCCAAGTCACAATTACTGGGGCCTCAGAAGGAGTATGATCCTTGGAAAGCCAATGTATAGTTTGAGCAACATCAATGTAGACTAACAAATTTATTAGCAAAATGTTGAACATTTGGTGGCTATTGGGACAAGAAGAACCATAGATGTACCTAAGTCACATGTAAATGGGAAGAAAAACTCATATTTCCCAAACTATATCATTCAACAGAAAGGACAATCATAGTATCACTGTTTGTACTTTGGACAAAGGCTGGAAATGGATAATGAGCTAGCCCTAGTTAGGGCAGCTAAGTGGTGCAATAGGTAGAACACTGGGCTTGCAGTCAAGAAAACCTCATATGGAGTCATGAAGAGTTAGACATGACTGATAGGCCTAGATCAGGCCATATATATACATACATATGTGTGTGTGTATATATATATACACACACACACACACACACATATATATATATTCCTATAGTTAGGAAATTATGTGATTTTTCTAGTAATTCTCAACTGTAATCAGATACAAGCCATCTGAGTAAAATCACCTGTTTTCTCCAAGTTATCTTTTAATTTGGAATCATGATGCATTGTTTTCAGAAGAATTAAAATTACAAGTAAGTCAGAGAACAATAAACAGATGGGTGACAGATGGAGGTACTTTGTGGCATGTTATCAATAAGGATGCGTGTATAAAAGGTAAAGTGTAAAGTACAAAATCAATCACCCAATCCAATTCATACCTAAATATAATTTCTCTTTACAACTAGCCTCCGCTTGAAGAGGTCCTGTGACAGAAAATTTAGTACCCCCTGAAATAGCCCATTTCATTTTTGGAGAGCTCTAATTGTTAGGTTTTCCCCTTGATATCAATCAATCCATAAACATTTTGTAAAGCATTTATTATGCTGGGCACTATGGTAGGCATTGGAGAAACAGGAATAAAAATTAAAGTCACTATCTTAAAGGAGCTTACTTTCCAATGAGGAAGATAAGATATGCATACATACATATAACATTTGTTTCAAAAGTCTCTCCTCTAGAAATTATAGTTATTGTTACTGTAGCTTTAAGAGTCAAATTGAAGGTTGTGGAAATTGCAATTTTAACTGTCAGTTTTCAGTTATAACTAGAGAGAAACTGGTGAAGATGGAGAAAAAGGAAATGATATTTTTTTTTCTTTATGGAAATGTTTTAACCTTTATCTATCTTGCAAAGAGTATGAAAAAAAAATTTGAGAGGAGATTTTGCTTCATACCTTGAATGAACTAAATTATATAAAACTGTCTTCTGAAAAGTGAAGTCATCTGCCATTACTGGAAATCTTAGATAACTCAGGCTGTTATTCTCACAGCTAAAACATTATAGATAATTATTATCTGTCTCTTATTGATTTCATTGTTAATAAATTATACATTCACTCACATTAATATTTATTTTATCCTAAGAGATTAAGGGATGTAGTGTAGATTTATATGTAATTACTATTAGGAAAAATGTTTCTCCACTTTATTAAAAAACATTTCATGAAGTGGTGGAGATTCTGAATTTAGTTGATTGATAGAGATGTTGAATTTTTAATAATGTATGAAGAAGACCTTAGGTTGAAGTCCTGTCTCTGACATATTGGCTGTGTAACTCTGGGGAAATAATTTAACCTCTCAGTGGCCCAGTTAATTCTCTGAGACTGATTTGCAGAGCATTTGTGGATCTGCATCAGCAAAGGAAGTTTCCGTGCCTGGGAGCTCCCTACAACCAATCCAGTTCCTATTCCTACTCCCTAATGAGAAAATTTCCAAACATACCTCTGTATTACTCTAGATGACAATAAACACGATAACAAATCAAGTAGCAAGCTGAAAGATGGGGAACTAATAAGGAAAGTGACCCATGCAATCATGTTACACATATGGATCACCCTCATAAGCTTGGGTATATTTGTATATATAAAATAAACACAAGATAAATATGAAGTATTTTGCAGGGCAAATATCAGTAACTGGGATGATCCAGAAAAGTCTTATGGAGGAAGTAGTTCTTAAACTGAATTTTGAAGGGATGTAGGGATGCTAAGAGAGGGAAGAGAACAGGAAGTATATCACAGGTGAGGACTGGCACAATGACTAATGGCAGCCTACAAGTCTATGATAGGAAGTAATACATGATAACATTGCAAAAATACGTTAAAATCAAATTGTGAAGTTTTCAAGTGTCAAATAGGAAACAGAGGAGGAATATAGCCAGATTCACACTTTAAGAATATCATTGGCAGCTGTGTGAAGGAAGAATCGCTACTGCAGGAATCCCAGTGAGAGACTTGTTTGTCCTTTGTTCTTGAAGAGGACCATGGAATGCAAGTAAATTGGATTTAAGTTAGGGAAGCTGGGTGAGGTCATCTGCCTTTCCCCTCCAGAGCCATCTGGGTCCCGTGGCCAGATACAGATCAGGATGACTAGAGATAGCCCTCAGGTAAGAGATCTTGAGGGCCAGAATGAGGGTAGTGACTATGTGACTAAAGGAAGGAGATGAATGCAAGAGATGTTGTGGAGATAGAATCAGCAAGACTTGGCAGCTGATTGGCTACATGGGCTGAAGGAGAATAAGTAGTGAAGTTGTAAATTTGGGCCATTGCAAAGTTGGTCATGTCCTAGAAAGAAACATTCTTTCTGAAGAGGGGTGGGTTATGAAGGAAAGAGATTGTTATGTTTTGGACATAATGACTATTAATGGGACATCCACAAAATTATTTTGATGTGATACTGGAACTCAGGTACAAGAACATGACCTGGGAGTCATTATCATAGAATCCCTAAGGATGCAGTATGGAGTTTATCCATCAAAAGACTGAAAATGAGTGTTCAGCACTTAGAGCGAAGTGTTATTTTTTTTTAAAGCCCCAGAGATGAGAGAGTATTCAGAAAGTAATCAATTGTATCAGATGATGGAGTGATTAAAAAAAGAAATTGAGGATTAAGAAAAGGCCACTGTACTTGGTAATTTAGAGTTTGTTAGTAATTTTGGAGAGATCAATTTCAGCTGATGAATGAGGTCAGAAGCCAGATTGAAAATAATTGAGGAAGGTAGAAGCCAGTAGAGAGAGAGAGACTGAAGATTAGAGAGATTGAAGGGGTAATTTGACAGAGGTTCAATAGAGAATTGGTCAACAGTACAAATAGAAGTGTTGTCCTTGGTGAAAAGAAGGGGTATATCAGAAATTGGAGTAAGGGACTATAGAATAGGGATTATATTAAGTGTTTTGAGATAGCGGAAATAGGAAGAGGGAGACCTCACAATAAATGGCCTTTATTTTCTCAAGAAAATACCAAGCAAGGTCCTCTACTGAGAGAATGGAAAGATATGGTGGAATAGAAAGATTGAGAAAGGGAAAAGGTTTAGAATAATCATTGTGCTAAAAACAATACAGATTAGGGGAGAATGAAAAAAACTGCCTTGAAGTAAAAGGGATCCAGCTGATATTAGATAATGTAAGTTTGGAGTGAATCCAGTCATTATCAGACTGTAACTTCATCATCATTCATCAGCCTGTGAGTGGTAGTTGCAAAAGAAGTTGATACGGGGGGCAATCTAGGATTGGGGTTTTGAAAAGATGTATAGCAATAGGAAAAAGGAGCCTGGGATCTTCAGTAAAGGATAATGTAATGTTACACTGTTTAATTATAAAGTAAAAATTAGGAAGGGGGTGGAGGGGGAGAATATAAAGCTAGGGTAATGGCCTGGGAAAATATTGAAGGATGAAAGGTTTTATGATCATAGTTTAAAAAAAAATAGAAGAGAAGCATAGAGAAGGGGATGAAAAGATGAACTCAGATAAAGTAATTTTAGAATTATAGGTTATGGAAATGGAACATTTGTGTGTAATGATAACAAAGGTTTGACCATACCTGTGTGTGTGGTGTATTGCTTCAGGTGTGGATAAAAAGAGTTGAATTTGAAAGGACAAAAAAATCCCAATTCAAAATGTAAAATCTCTTAATGTAATGATGCAGAATTGGAGCTTAGGAGATAGAGAAGGGGCAGGAGATGGGAAGAAAGAAGAGAGCTAGATGTATAAATCTGAGTCACCTGGTTAGAAATAAACATTGAATCAAGATGATGAGTGAGTATGGACATGTATACATATATTGTATTTAACTTATACTTTAATATATTTAAAATATATTGGTCAATCTGCCATCTGGAGGAAGGGGAGGGGGGAAGGAGGGGAAAAACTGGAACAAAAGGTTTTGCAATTGTCAAAGCTGAAACCCATGCATATACTTGTAAATAAAGCTATAATAAAAAAAGATGAGTGAGAGTAACTAGCAATACTTTTATTTCTTATGTTTCTCTCAGAAATCCTGAGGGTCTTCCCCTCTCAGATTTATTGATTTATTTAGACCTGCCTTCCCTTCCTTTTATCCCTCCCTCTTTTCCTTTTGTCTCCTTCCTTTTTTCCTTTGTTCCTTCCTTCTCTCCCTTTCTCCCTCCCTCTCTTTCATCCCTCTGTCCACATAGCATATCATACCCTTACTACAGATGCTTTTAAAAGACTTTTCCCCCCTCTTTTGCACCTCTGAATTCTCCCAAGATATCTTGGGGTTAAAACTACCTAGATTTCTTTCTTCAGGACCATACCTTAAACCAAAACCAATCTGATTCTCATTGGTCACCCATTTGGTCATTGAGTCTTGACACAGATTGAATGTAAATAGCAATCATTTCTACTCTGACCAGAAACCCCAAGTCTTCCCCTCCCAGATTTATTTATTTAAAAAAATATTTTGGACTAGGTAAGAGGAGATTCTTTGCCCCAGTGGCTACCTAGCCTTAATCACTGAATGCGTGCAGCCTCAGTCAAACTGAAGCCTATTGAAGACTTAGCTATGTCGTCTTGACATAGATCTTGCCCCTTGGATCCAGATGGCTCGGGAGGGGGAACGTGAGGAAAGCGACCTTGCCCACCCTTCCTCACTCAAATCCAATTCACTTGCTTGTCACAGTATCACCTCCCTGATGTCATGGTCTTCTCCAAGAACAAAGGACAAACAATATTCCATCAATTTAGTTTTTGTCTTACTATTTCAAATTCTAGATTGGCAATTGTCTATGTGGGGTGAAGGAAAATGAGTAGTGAAAGACAACTCTAAGGTTATAAATTTGAGTGACTGGAAAGTTGGTTATACAAATAATCTTGCTTAGATCATGGTCTCACCACAGAGGTCTCTAGCATCTCTCTAGTACTGAAAGTGCTAGTTTTGGGTTTTAGAAAACTACTGCTTACTATATTAAAGAAAAGTTCATTTATTCCTGATTTTTAGTGTTTTTATAACATGCATACTACATATCATTTGGGTTTTTTTTTTTTCATGCATCTATTAAATATAGCCATGTGATAACCTCAATCCCTGCCTTCAACCTTGGCCCAATGCGCCTTCCACTTATTATTCTGTATATATCTTGTTCTCTCCACTGGCTTCCTCTTAGAAAATAGTCTTGAGATGACTTATTGTTTTTGCTTTTTCTTTGTATTCCTAGCCCTTTAGTTCAGCACCTGGTGTGTAGTTTAAGTGCTTAATAAATATTGATAAATTGGAAGGCTCAGAAACGCGGGTGCTCAGAGACCCTTGACTTTTTTGCACATTCCCCTACTGCAAGCTGGCTTTATCCCTTCATATAGCTCCAGAAGCACGTTGGAGTGCCTTTGGGACTCCTGGAGGACCTGGGGCTTGTTGTCTTTTTATGTAATCACTTACTTAGGAGTTGATTTTTTCCCATGATGTTCCCTAACAGGAAATTGAAGATTTTGGTCATTTATAGCCTTCGGAGTATCCTACTACCCATGTGTCTTAGTTTTATCTCCATTTCCTTTTGCAGTCAGTCACCTATTAGGAATCGGTTTATTACCTTCTATGGCACGAACAGGCTGAAACCCAAGTGCCCTTTGGCTTCATGCTTTATTCACAAGACATTGTGTTGGTATCAGACTTTCCTAAAAGTTCCCCCTAGCACCCACACACCTCTGGTCATTACAAATAATACTACTACCATGGAAGCAACTCAAGTCTCTATCCTGCCTGGCTGTTTGTTATAATTCTACAACAAACAAACAGTGAATTCAATACTATAAGGGTAAGGTTCATCTGGCCCTAATTCACAATACATTGTTATTAATGGAGTCTTTCTGGCTGCCATGTTATAACACATTGATTGTACTAAATGTGATTCATGGTTCAACTTAATATAAGGAAATTTTTTCTCAAAAAATTAAGAGAAGATGGAGTTCTCTCTCAGTAGGGGAGGATATATGACCATTTGTTGAGAATACAGTGAAGGGAGTTTCTATTCAAATATAATTCAGATTTGATTTGATATGCATGTTATAGGCTCTAGTTAGAGCAGAACAAGTAGTTTAAAAGGAATTTAATTTTGTGGGAGGCAAGAGAAGCAAAAGACATGTTGCGTGATACCAGAGAACTCAAATCAATGAAAAATAATTTATTAAATCTTAACATATGCTGAGCATTATGATAAGTTCTAGATACAAAAATGGGAAGTGAAAAAAATCCTTTCCCTCAAGGAGTTTACATTCTAACAGATGATACAATGTAATAGAACAGTGATGGCCAGAGAAGGCATTTTGATTTAGAAAATTATAAAAATGGGAGAATAGTTTGTGGAAATCATTCTTTCATTTATGTGACAATTACTTATTAAATACTTTGTAGCCCACTTTCCCCAACCATCCATCCATTCATTCATTCATTCTCCAAAACTGAGACAGGAAGGTAAGAGCTTAATAAATGTCATTTTTTTTTTTTAAGATTTTATTTTTTTGGACAAATTTTCTATTGCTTCTTCTGTGATGGTTTCATCCTCTTCAATATTCACTTTGACCTTCCTGCCAATGAGACTGGCAATGCCTTCAGGGGGATATCCTTTTGGTTCACCCACCTTCACTGTGAGCATATCCATTGTCAATGTGGTACCTTCAGGAATCCTCACTTTGGCCACCACTGATTTACCCAGCTGCAAACAAAACAACAGGGGAGTATCTTGATACATACACAAACTTAAGTGATGACCTTTCAAAAGGACAGATTTTCTTGATTGCCTTTTTTTAAAGTTCCACTTTATTTTAAGCTCCAAATACTCTTCTAGCCCAACTCCACCCACTGAGAAAGCAATAACAAAATCCTCTACTGAGGCATAGTCAAGCAAAACAAATTCCCATATTATTACTGTCCCAAAAGAATTACACCTCAAACTGAGTTCACTAGCAATCTATATTAGTTTGAAATGGGTATTGCTAGATCCCTTCCTTTGTATTTTTTTTCCCCACTGATTCCTATAATATTCTTGATCTTTTGTTTCTCCAGACAAATTTTGGTGACATATTTTCTAATTTTATAAAGTAATTCTATTTGGCACTGAATAAGCAAATTAATTTAGATCACATTATAATTTTTGTTAGTTTGGCTTTACCTACCCAGGAAAAACTTTCTCCAATTATTTCAATCTCTTTATTTGTGTAAAGAGTGTTTTGTAATTGTGTTCTGAGAGTTTCTATATGTGTCTTGGCAGATAAACTCCCAAGTATTTTATATTACCTGTAATGATCTTTCCTGCTAGAGTCTGTTCATAAAATATAAAATATTGATGACATGTCTTATATGGGTTTTATATCCTCCAACTTTATAATTGATTTACTAATTGCTAATTGATTCAATTTGGTTTTAAGTTGATTCTCTGGTGTTTTCTAAGTAAACTACCATATTATATGCAAAAAGGATAAAGCAAGATCTTTTGTTGATTGTTTACCCTTGATGTTATAGAGCCTCTAGATTATTTCTATCATAAATAAGACTGATTATTACTGTCTTTAGATAGATACTACTTATCATTTTAAGGAAACTCCATTTACTTCTTTGCTTTCATATGTTTTTTAAACAGGAATAGGTGTCATATCTTGTTAAAAGCTTTTTCTATAACTGTTGCTATTATAACCATAAGATTTTTGCTATTTTTTGTTATTAATATGATTAACTGTTTCTAGTTTTCCTTTGAAATCAGTCTTAAATTCCTAGTATAATTTGGTCTGGTCACAATGTATTTTTTAATACAAAACTATCATTTCCTTGCTAATATTTTATTCAAAATTTCTGCATTAATATTCATTAGATATATAGGTTCTTTTTTTCTTTTGACTCTCCCTCAGTTAAGGTATTAAGATTATATTTGTGTCACAGAAGGAGTATGGTAGGTCTTCTTTAAAACAGTTAACATAGTATTAAAATTAACTTATTTAAATGTTTGGTAGGATTTGCTCACAAATACATCTGGTCCTCTTAGAGTTCATTTAGAGATGTTTAAAAGCTTCTAACAATTTATTTTTCAATAGTTATGAATGTTTAAAAGGTTGTGATTTTTGATAAAAGTAATTTTATTTTTTTAATCATGCTTGCTAATATTAGACATCTATTTTACTGGCTTTTTAAAAAAAAATATTAATTTTTATGATCTGTTTTGTTATTTAAAAGTTTTTAATTTGTTGATTTCCTAGGGTTCTTTTTCATTGCATACCTAATTTATTCATTTGTCTTTCTTTTATTGAAAGCATTTAGAGATTTAAAAAAATTTTTCTTTTGTACCATTTTGACTGAATCCCATAAACTTATGTATGTTATCTGACTGATACCATTGTCTTTGATGCCATTATTATTTCTATGTTTTATTCTTTTACCCACATGTTTCTTAGAATTAAGCTGGTGTTCAATTAATTTTTATTGTTTTGTTTCAAAAGTCCTTTATTGAATATAAATCATATTGTACTATGGTCAGAAAAAAATATTTCTACTTCTTTGCACTTGTTTTTGAGGTTTTTATGTTCTAATGTATGGTCAATTTTATGAAGGTTCCATCACAGAGAAGTGGGTTTACAATCTTATAATTCTTTTCAGTATACTTTAATTTCTTTTTAAAGGATAAATTGAAGTCTTCCAAGACTATAATTTTACTATTTCTCCCTGTAACTCATTTAACTTTTTGTTCAAGAATTTAGATGCTATGCTATTTGGTGTATGTTTAATAATAAGCCACTGTCTTCCGCAAAATGTATTTTTCTTATTTATTTCTTAATTAGGTTTATTTTTACTACTGTATTGTCCAAGATTATGATTTCTACCCTTTTTTAAAAAATAGCTTAAATATAATGGATTTTGTCCCTGTTTGGACATGTATACTTATATTGTATTTAATTTACACTTTAATATATTTAACATGTATTGGTCAAGCTGCCATCTGCAGGAGGGGATGGAGGAAAGGAGGGGAAAAATTGGAACAAAAGGTTTGGCAACTGTCAATGCTGTAAAATTACCCATGCATATAACTTGTAAATAAAAAACTATAATAATAATAATATATATATATATGTATATATGATTTTGTCCCAGCTTTTTATCTTAACTCTGTAAGTATTTGTTTTTCTGTATCCAACTATATTTGTATGTATATTCTTTCCTCCTGGGAAAAATTCAGATGAGTTCTGGTTTATTTTATCATACTCCCTTCTCCTTTTTTATAGACTTCTTGTAAATTCAAGTGAGAATTTTCCCTTCCTCTTCACTCCCCCCCTCTTCTCTTCCCTTCCCTTTGAATTCTTATTTTAAGATCCTTAAAACATTACAATAATTTCCAGGCCTTCTATGATCTCTGGTAATTATAACATACTGAGAGGATGTTTCATTTCCCCTATATAAGAACATAAACAGTTTAACTTCAGTTAGTCCCTTATGATTGTATGTTCATCTGCTTCTCTGAATTCCTGTGTTTATATGTCAAATTTTCTTCTTATTCTGGTCTTTTATTAGGAATGCTTGGAAATCCTCTATTTCACTAGAAAATCCATCTCTTCTCCCCACCCCCCGAAGGATTATTTGTTAAATAATTGCTAATTTTAAGCTTGGATCCACTATCTTGTGAAATACCATGTCCCAAGCTCTCCACTCTTTTAAAGTGATGGCTGCTAAATCTTCTATGATACTGACTATGGCTTCTCAGTACTTGAATTCTTTTTCTGGTTGCTTGTAATATTTTTTTCTTTGACACAGGGACCCTGGATTTGAGCTGTAATATTTCTGGGCATTTTTACTTTGAGGTTTCTTTCAGGAGGTGCCTGGTTCTTTCAATGTTTACTCTTCCTTCTGGTTTTAAGAGAGTTGAGCAGTTTTATTTCTTTAAAGATAATGCCTAAGTGATCTCTTTTATTTATTTATTTTTTCCCTTGGCTTTTAGGTGGTTCAATTTGATTCTTAAATTACTTCTTCTTGAACCATTTTCTATGGAAGCTACTTTTGCTATGGGATATCTCCTATTTTTTCAATCTTTTGACTTTGTTTTAATATTTCTTGATGTTTCATGGAGTCATTAATTTCTAGTTAGTCAATTCTTTCAGGGAGTTATCTTTTTGGATAAGGTTCTGCATCTCTTGTTCTCATTTTGTTTTTAAATATATTTTTAAACTTAAAACAAAAAAAAGAAACAACAACCCCAAACTTCTTCCTTTAACTCTTTTGGAAATTCTGGTTGAGGTACTATCTAATGTTTTGGGTCTGGGTCCCGAGTTTCCTTGTTGTTTTAATAGTTCCTTATAATGGTATTTTTGTTGTTGTTGTTCTTTCAGATGATGACCATTCCTACTTTCTTTTCTTTCTTTCTTTTTTTTTTTTTTTTTTTAAGCAAGGCAACTGAGGTAAGGTGGCTTGCCTAGGATCACACAACTTAAAAGTGTCTTGTTTTTAAGGTTGGATTTCAACTCAGGTCCTCTTGACTACATAGCTAGTATGCTATCCACTGCACTACCTAGCTGCCCCTCTAGGCTACTACTTGACTGTGGACTTTGTTAGGGTTGGGCCTTGGGGGGGAAACAGCTGGCCTGAGTTCTTGTCCTCTGTATCCCTGTGGATGCTTGGGCTGGAGAACAAGGATTCAAGATTTCAGTGCTTCCAAAGCAATGTAGACAAGGGAGAAGTCTGCTTATTGCCTTCCCAGTTTGAGCTCTGAGTTCTTGACTTAGGTTTGAGGTTGTCCCTTATTGGGAATTTCCATAGCCACTATTGGCTCACTTGCAGTCTCTGTAAGGTCAAGCAAATGAATTACAGGTACCACTCCCTCCTCAAGTCCAACCTGGAACAATGTAGTGGATATGTGAGCTGCCAGGGTGCACAGGCCTTTGTTTACAGGCCCTACGTACTAGAATGCTCGGCACATGGAGTGCCCCTGGTCAGACTCTGTCCTTAGTTGCTTACAGACCTGTTTCCTTAAGCTGGCCCTGACTACAATAATGTCTGTGGCTTTCTTGGACTTCCTGACTAGAATTCTGTCTGGTACATTTTCTAGATCTTGATGGAGTTCATTTGTGGGGTAGCTAGCTGTATTTCTTTCTACTAGTATTATCTATACTAGCTTCATTCTGCTACCTCTTTAGTTGCTATAGAGAGCTCAGACTGTATGTATGTATATATGAAATAAAAGATACAGAGAAGACAGAATGGCATTTGTAGTCCCAATATCAAAGGGACTTGGGGAGCTGAACAAGTCCCTTTGGGAAGCAGGAAAGCCAAGAGACAAGTTACTGTCAACTTTTAACTATTTGCTTCATTATCAATCCTGGTACTCATATTATCAGGCCCAGATACTGATCTTATTAAAATTTGCATACATTTCATATTTCTAAAAATGTTCACAATTTAAAGAAAGATTATTCTTAAGAATGGGAAAGAATCATGGAGGTTTTCTATACCATACCCTGTTAGAAGGAGTAAACATCTAATGATTCTATTATCAAGAGCTCCTTCTTTTGAATCCAAATACAATTATTTTCCCTTATACTCTGTTCCCTCAAGTTTGAATTAATCTGTTTCTTTATCTGTCCTAATCACAGCATAATCAGTTTTAGATGACATTTGCTTAAACACAGTAAAACAATAAACTTACCTTCTCATTGCAGGCCATCTCACATGGCAAGAGCTGTTTAACCGGCGATCCCAAGGCTTTTTCTACGAGACGGACTGCTTTCACCAGCTCCATTAATTCGTTTGGCTCCAGAGATGCCTGATGGTCACTCCCTTTCCAAGTTTTATCCAGAGTTACATGACGCTCTAGTACCTTAGCCCCTAAAGCAACTGCAGCCACTGAGACCATAATGCCTGTTTCATGCCCAGAATATCCTATGGGGATGTCGGGGAATGCTTTCTGATATTCCTTTAACACAAAGAACAAAATGGGAGAGGGAGAGAGACCTTAGAAATGCATTATATGAGTGTTTCTGGAGTCTAGATCGTTTACAAAGAACTACATTTAACTAACTTTAACTTTTATTTGAAAGTATTATATAGAAACAACTGAATGGTACTGTGGATAGAGTACCGGCTCTGAAGTCAAGAGGACCCGAGTTCAAATCTGGCCTCAAAAACTTAATATTTCTTTGCTGTGTGACTTTGGACAAGTCATAAACTCCAACTGTCATGCAAAAAAAAAAAAGATTATATGAAGGGGTGCACTAAAGTCAGTGTGTGTGTGTGTGTGTGTGTGTAGTATTTATGTACTATTTAAAACCTAAAATGATGGAAAAAATGTTAGTGCAGATTAAACTAAGTAATATATTTTTTTCTTTTCTGGAGAGCCATTGCCATACCAGTCAAATTGCTAAACTTATTTTAGAGAGCCAATTGTTAAAAATTTATCAGCACAATCTTGGTTACTTATATCTTTATCTACCTATTTCTATATCAATCTAAATCAATCTATTGCTTCACCTGTATCTATCAATCTATATCTAGCTAGCTACCTAGATCTATATGTTACCCTCATAAGAATTAACCTGGCAATAAAGATCCTTCATAACTTAGCCCAAAGCTACTTTGTTGATGCCTTTCTTTTCGTCAGTAATTTCAACCCTCTCCCCTCCTATCTGAAATCTTCTCTTTGACAAAGTGAATCAGCTACAGTGACTGCATGTATGTAATCTCTTCTTTGAGCCCCTCATAACATCCTCTTTCCCCCACCAATAATTTCCCACTTCTCAGTTATGAGAAGGCAAGCATATTTGATTGTCTGTTTGCCCAAATTCTTATTGCTTTTTCACTTACTCAGAGTTCAATTTCCTTTTAGCAATTTTTTCCTTTCTGTTGCTTTTGTTGTATACTTTGTCATGGCTGGGTCTGCTTACTTGATTATGCCTCATTTCACACAGATTATCCCATGTTTGCTTGAATAACTCATATTCAGTATTTCTTACTGCACAATGATACTCCATCTATGCCCAAAGGGCTACAAAACTGTGTGTATCCTTTGATCCAGCAATATTACTAGGTTTCTATTCTGAAGAGATCATAAAAAAGGAAAAAGAACTCATGTACAAAAATATAGCAAATATTTTTGTGGTGGCAAAGAATTGGAAATTGAGAGGATACTCATCATTTGAGAAATGTCTGAACAAGTTGTGGTACGTAAAAATAATAGAATACTACTGCTCTATAAGAAATGATGAGTAAGTAGATTTTAGAAAACACTGGACTTATATGAACTGATGATGAGAAAAGAAAGCAAAACTAGGAGAATGCTGTACACAGTTAACAGCAACATTGTATGATGATCAACTATGACAGACTTTGCTCTTCTCAGCAATACAGTGATCCAAGACAATTCCAAAAGATTCATGATAGAAAATGCTATTGACATCCAGAGAAAGAACTATAGAGTCTGAATGCAAATCAAAGCATATTATTTTCACTTTTTTTTTGGGGGGGGGGGGGTTTCTTTCTCAGGGTTTTTCCCTTTTGTTCTGATTCTTCTTTTACAACATGACTAATGTGGAAATATGTTTATCATGTTTGTACATGTCTAACCTATGTCAAATTGCTTTCTGTCTTGGGGAGAGGTGAAGTGACAGTAGGAGGAAGAAAAATTTGAAATTCAAAATCTTATAAAAATTAATGTTGAAAATTATCTTTACCTGTAATTGGAAAAAATAAAATGCTATTAAGAATATGTATGTGGAAGGGGAAAACATAATGATACTCCATTACATTCACATAACTTTTTAAAAATGCATGAGGATTTGTTTTATTTCCAGTTCTATACTTCTACTGAATCCTGCTATGAATATATGTATATATGGGATTTTTATTTCTGTCTGATATCTTTGGGGAATAAACCCACTACTGAGAGTTGCTCAATCAATGAGTATGGAGAGATACTTTTTGTGACTTTTTGTACTGACAATACCTTCAGGATACCTTTTTCCCCCTATAGCCCCTCCAACTTGGATTAATTACTCCTATTCTTTGCTATCTACCAATGTGCAAGATGTGAAGTGATACCTTGAAGAAGGTTTAAATTTTCATTTATCATGCAATTAGTGATTCAGAGTATATATATATGTTTGACGAGGCTATTGGGATTAAGTGACTTGCCTGGGGTCACACAGCTAGCAAGTAAGTGTCTGAGGCTGGATTTGAACTTGGATGCTCTTGACTTCAGGGCCAGTGCTCCCTCTCTCCCTCCCCCCATTATCAATGTGGTTATTAAGAGTGTACAATTCTTTTCCCATAATTTGATAACTTAGCTGTTGGGGATTAGAGGTCACACAGTTAGCAATTTTCAGAGTTGGCCATGACAGGACCTGTGACTCTAAGACAAGCATTCTGTCTCATTACAACGGCTTCCTCTGAACTACTATCTTTTATAATTATAATTTCACTTAGAGTTCTCTGAGAGTGAGAGCACTCACCTTTATCACCCCTTCAGAAGAAGGAAAACTCCGTGAAGTTAAAAAATGAATCTTCATAAGCCTCCAAGTCCTATCACTATAGAGAAAGTAGGAGAGGCAAGTGATGCTTGTCTGATTTAGAAATGGAAAAGAGCTGGGAATCAAATCTCATTCTGAGGAAACTGAGGCTCAGGGAAATTGAATGATTTGCCCAGTCTGAGGTAATGAGTAGCCAAGCCAGAATTTGGACTCCAAATTCTAATCTTTTCAATGACCATACTCTCTATTTTGGGAAGATCATTCTGTAACAGCAGCACACGAAATGCACAGTGGAAAGCATATCACAAGAGCAATAAAAATGAAATTCTGAACAATGGGAATGGAAAGGAAGGGAGAGATGTAATATGTTGAAGAAGGAACTGCCATAAACAAGCTGCAGCAGACACCAATATTTCAAGCCGGACCACTCTGGGCAAGCCAGCAGCCTTGGACCACACTCCATTCCTCTAGAAATCAGAAATGTCCTACAACTACAGGCCTCATCCCCCACAACTGTGGAACACAGAGCAAAAAGCTTTATTTTGAATATGGTCCTGCAAATATTTCTGCCTAAATGTTAATAGGAGAGGCTGTGGTGGAAGGGGGTCAACTTTTTATTTAACTATGGTGTAATCTATACTCGCCTGTTGTCATAAAAACTGATGATCTTTAGTGTTAATGATTTTTAAAAGAGACTTTTCCAGAGCCTATAACATCTGTACTCTTTGACCCAAAGATTCCTTTGCAAAGCATGTACACCAAGGAAGTCAAAAAGAAAAAGTAAGACTTTATAGATATCAAAGTATTTATAGTATTTTTGGTAGTAGCAAAAAACTGGAAACAAAGTAGATCCCCATTACCTAAGGAATGGCACATGGATGTTATGCCTTTATTACAGTAACAAATAACGAATGTCAATTCAGAGAAATATCTGAAGAAGAAAAGGGAGAGACTTTTAGAAATGAAAACAGAAGAGATTAATAAAAACTTAAATAAATAAAACAAAGAAAAACTTTTCCTAGTTTAAGATAATGTCCTAAAACTAAATTGCTCTACTCTTCAAGTTTTCAGTTATCAGTAGGCATTATTTCAGCAACTTTAATAACTGAAGGAAAATTAACTCAGAGATATGCGTGATAAGAAATAGGAATGGAGTAAACCTTCTAAAACTGTGATATATATTCATTACAGGACAAAAACAAAGTTTTCAACCACAGTAATAATTAATGGTGATACCTGTATTCAATCTGATCATGGAAATCGATAGCAAACATTAAGATTAAATTTCAAATTTAAATACGCAGGAATGCATCTTGTTACATTTATTTTGAAGTGGTCAATTTGTTGGAAAATCTTGGTAGGTCTTAGACCTCATTACATTCAGACAGTGAATTAGCATTTTATGCACACAAAATCCTATGCCTACCACTGGAAAGGATATGATAAGATAACCTGGATCCATTACTCACCGTAATTACACGGAGGTTGACATCTTCAGGGAGTAGTGGATAGGCACTTGTGCACTGCAGAATGCAGAAATTTGGGTTTATAGGTTTCACAATGTTGTAGACTTGCTTCATTGTGTCCATGGACTGCATACCACTGGAAATAACCATTGGACGTCCTAATCAACAGAATTACCAATGAGGTCACTCTTCTCCAATTTCATTACTTGTGTCAATCCTATTTTGTTAGGGAATGCAGATTTTCCAGACATTTTTCTCTTAATCAAAGTTGAAATTCCATAGCAGAACAGAATGGTCAGCACTTTCTCCTCATGGGGGGTGAGGGTAGAAGAGGTGCATAAATAATAGACCTGTGCTTTCACTGATGGACAAATTTCTTGCGTGGAAACTCCCTACCTGTGGTTTATAATGTGTTGCCTAAACTCCTTTTTGCCCAAGAAATATTTATATGACCCCAGGCATATAGCTATGTAAAAGAGGTATACAAATCAAATATTTACTTATAATAAATCATAATTTCATGACTCCCATATTCAGGACCCACAATTTAAGAAGCTTGGTGCCTAAAGCATAAGATGTCTCCCCAGTCTCCAAGGTAGGATATGTCAAGAATCAGTACTTAACCCCAGCTCTTCCTGACTCCCAAGCTAGTCCTCTGAATACGATCTGACATCATCCCTCATTTAAAATCTGAAAATTATCTCTACACAAAATGGTTTTCCATGTTGGTTTTTTTTAAAGAAAAATATATAGCTTACCCCTAGTTTCTTTCCTCTAAATGAATAAAAAGTAACATTTGTGTTTACATTTTTATTTTGTGCACACTATCTCATCTGATCCTCAATCTAGAGGGAGAAAGGCCCTTAGAAACCATTATTAGTCCAAATCCTCATTTTACAGATAAGGGAACTAAGGCCCTGGGAAACATAGGACTTACCCAAAGTTACCTAGTTAATGGCAGAGGGGAGATATGAACCCAAGTTCTCTTAAACCTCAGAGCCACACAGTGTTTTTTGCTATTTGCTGTTCCAGGCTGTCTCCATTATTTCCATTTCCCAGATTAGGAAATGGAGCCCCAGAGAAGTGATTTGCTCAGGATCAGCGATCCAGAAAGTAGTTCTCACCAATGCAATGTTTCCCTTCCCCCTGCACTATTTTCAGCTGTTTTTTAACCAAATGTGAGAGGTAGAAACACTTCAATGATTAAGATGAGGTCTCTAAAGTTAGCCTTCATATTTGCTACCACAAAAAGACTTCTTGGGAAGAGAGCAAATTAAACAAATACTCACCTTTCTTGGCCGCCTTTTCCAAATAGGGAAAATTGTTAGTGTCTCCAGAACCAACTTTGAAAAATGGAACGTTCAATTCATCCAGAAACTCAACCGCCATCTACAAAACAGAAAAGAGAGTTGTTTGAGATTTCTTCTCTACACAGGAGGTTATGATCCATACAGAACCTTAATCCTGATAAGAACGGGGCCATCTGTCAAAATAAGAAGTTTGCTCTGGATAAGGGCTTTTTAACCTTAGAGCCATTACCTTGGACTTTAAAAAAATGTTTTCTTAAGTATTTCTATAATTTAATTTGTAAACTATATTTTATTTTTAAAGTACAATAAACAATAAACACCATTCCTCAGCTGGATTTCACTGAGGCCTTGTAGAATGATGGTCGTGGCTGCTACAGTTTGGAAAATATTTCTCTTTAGTAATACTTCCTTTTAACTAATTTGCACATATAGCAAGTGCTGGGAGGCAAGAGTGATTAATAAATCTTCATTAAACTGAATGGGTATGAAACTAAGGCAAGAACACACACATACATTGTTTTTGTCATTTATCTTTCATTTTTTCCTAAGGACCATGACATGCAAGTGAGTTGGATTTTAGTGAAAGAGGGCTGCCTTATGTTCCCCTCCAAAGCCACCTGGATCCAGTGACCACATGTAGATCAGGACAACTGGAGATGGCCCAGGTTGTACTAGGAGACCTTCAGCCTTTTTAAGCCAAGGTCTTCCACAGGTCTGTTTGACTGCTCCCATTCAGTGATGAAAGCCAGGTAGCCAATGGGGCAAACAAAGAATCTCCTTTTTTACTGCTCCCTCCACACACACTGCTGACAACTATTTTCAGCTAAAGGAAAAACTAATTCCTTGTTTTGAAAGAAATCCACTTTATAGCGATATTATCTGTATTTCTAATGGAGAAACATCCCCATCTTGTGGATTTTTAGGGAACTGATGCCAAAGACAGCTTCTATAACCAAGGGTAATCACAATTAACTAGAAAACCCAAGGCCTTAACAGCCTTGCTGTTTATAACCTATGTGCATGATTATGTTGTCCCAAAATTAAGGCACAGGGAAACAACCTGATAGAAAATTAAAGCAGCAGGTGTGAATATAGGAACACAGGATTACAGAGCTCAATGGCAAATTCAAAGGTTTTCTTAAGATATGTAGATATGTGTGTGTGTGTGTGTGTGTATACAGGTCTATATGTGATATGTGTGTGTGCATGCACATGCATGTGCATTCATATGACTGTATGTGGATTGAGTCTGTGTGCATGTGTATTACTGTACCAATCCATATGTGGTGTGTGTGCACATGTGTATGTCGGATGCAATGTATCTATGTACATATATGTGCATGTATATACTAAGTCATATGGGTGGGCATATGTATCTGTGTGTATACTACGTGCATGTATATGTATGGTATTTATGTGTGTATATGTACATCTGTGTATGTTTACGTGTGTATATGTATTTATTAAAAATATGAAAACCTCTTTTTAGAATGAAAACCCTTGCTATGAGGTAAGATGCCCTCTCTCTCTCCTTCCCTCCCTCCTTCTCCCTCTCTCTCTCTCTCTTGTCTCTCTTCCTCTCTCTGCTTCTCTGTATCTGTGTTTCTCTGTCTCCGTCTCTCTGTATGTATACATATGTGTGTGTGTATATGTCTCACACACTCTTCTTAGAATGAAAACTTCTGCTGTGAGGTAAGGTGCTCTCTCTCTCCCTGTCTTTCTCCCTCTTCCCCCTCTCTTTCCCCCCTTCTCTGTGTGTGTGTGTGTGTGTGTCTCTCTGTGTCTCACACACTCTTCTTAGAATGAAAACTTCTGCTGTGAAGTAAGGTGCTCTCTCTTTCTCCCTGTCTTTCTCCCTCTTCCCCCTTTCTTCCCCTCCTTCTCTCTCTCTCTCTCTCTCTCTGAGTGTGTATGTGTCTCTCTGTGTGACTCACACACTCTTCTTAGAATGCAAACTTCTGCTGTGAAGTAAGATGCTCTCTCTTTCTCCCTGTCTTTCTCCCTCTTCCCCCTTTCTTCCCCTCCTTCTCTCTCTCTCTCTCTCTCTCTGAGTGTGTGTGTGTCTCTCTGTGTGACTCGCACACTCTTAGAATGAAAACCCCTGCTGTGAGATAAGGTGCCCTGGAAAGACCACCAAATTGGAACAGCGATCCATAACAAGCCCAATTAATGACAGAGAACATGAAAGGAACAACAACATATACAAGGAATCTGGGAAAATTGGAAAAGACTAGATTGTGAAGAGTGCTAATGACATGAGTGACACTTGAGCATCAGGCTGTCACCTCCCCTCAGGACAGAAATTGGGTTTTTTCGTTGTTGTCTTTCTGTGTATCCCAAGTCCGTGGCCACACAGTAGGTGCTTAATCAATGCTTGAATGACTAACAGCTATATCCAGAGAAAGCTAAAAGGATCCTCAGAGACTGTCTAGTCCAGCCACCTCCTTCCACAAGAGGAAAATGAGGTCTGTGAAAGAATGTGACCTGGTCACAATGGTAACAAATATCAGAGGCAAAATTTGAACCCAGGTGCCATGACTGCACAGCCAGTACCTTTTCTGCTGTACCACTAATATGATCTTCAGGGAAGGGGCTGGTCCATATTGATTAAATTAGAAATCCTCAAAGTATGTGCAGGGCATTGAGAACACGAAAATGGAAAAATAAGGCAGCCCCTAGAGTAGCCACTGAGATAACCAAGATAAAAGAGGAGTATTGATAAAAACAGAAGAGAAAAATTAAAAGCACCTTGGGAGTAACATTTAGAGCTCAAAGGGCCTCAGAAGTTGGCAAAGCCAAATTACTCATTTATTTATATATAAATACAAATATATATATAATATAAATATATGTAAAACATATAAAATATAAGTATATATTAATATATATTGCACATGTAATATATATAAACAAGGAATTTGGCACATATATATAATATATATAAACAAGGAATCTGGTACACATATATAATATATTTAAAATGAGGAATTTGGTATATATGCATATATATATATATAATTTTCTGCTGAGGCAATTGCTCAGGGTCACACAGCAAGGAAATGTTAAACATCTGAGGTCACATTTGAACTGAGGTCTGATTCCAGGGCCACTGTTCTATCCACTGTGCCATCTAATTGCCCCTCCTTTTTATAGATGGGGAAAACCTAGGCCCCAAAAGTAGCAATTGTGAGGCAGACTCTGGTTTTATACCCTGATACTCTGACAACAAAGCAAGCCGTATTTCCACTCCGCCTTCTGTGTACAACCTTGCTGCTCACCTGTGGTGTTTTTCTTCTTTAATATAATGGTTCTCTCTGGGAGCAGGTTTCTTGGGGAAATAAACAATATATATAAACAAGTAGTAATCACCCCAAATGCAGCCAGGTTTTAAAAGTTCAGATCTTTTACTGCTTCCTCCAAAATAGCCCAGTTAGTTTTTCCTTAGAGGCCTATCTTTGTGCTTGGTTCCAAGAGCTCTTGCAGCTTGTCCTTTGCCGCTGCTTTCTTCAGCCTCCAGCCAGCACAAAGGTGGAAGATGGAATGAATCTGATTCCACCTCCAAGAGTGGGCTTGTGGGCTTCCTCCCAGAGTGCTCCTCTCCAACCCCTGGCAATGTTCAGAAGTAACTAACTTGAAACTCTAAGAGCTTCTATATACATGATCTCCCAAAAGTTGACTCCTCCTTCTGGAGGCAGGGATTAAGGGAGGTGTGAATTCACAAAGTTACAAAGTTAACTTTGTGAATCTCCCATACTTGTGAACTCCAATGAGTACTTAAATACTTCTTGATTATAAGAGCTCTCTAAAGGTGTGAACACAAGCATTGTTTCTATCAGTATTGCCAACTAGTAATTACACCTAATAAGGATTCGCTCTAAGGTGTGAACCTATAAGCATAGTATCAATTCCACTGAGTTAACACTAGGATTCTAACACTCACCCACCTACTCACTTGCAGGAGAAAAAGATGGGGCTTCTGAGGGTCTGAGAATAAGGGCCCAAGGATTCAGGGGGTCCCGGCAAGCCCACCCCACAAGAATCAGACAGGCAGGAGGACATACAGAAGCCCCAAACACAGACAGTCTCGGAAGCCTTTCCCCCAGTTTCTAGTAAAACATCAGGCTAATATCAACACTATGCAAGGGGCAAGGAGAACGTTTTTATCAATCTCTCTTGGCAGTTCTTCCTTGGGAAGACGCTACCAAAATAGTTTATAGCTCCATCCAAAATATCAACCTTTTCAATCAGCATGCATTTATTAGGTACCAGGGACACAAAAGGCAAAAACAAAAAAGCAAAAACAGACCCTGTCCTCAAGAAGCTTTTATTCTAATAGACAAACATATATACACATACAGTTATGTACGTACATATATACATGCACATGAGACTACATGTACATATAAGTTGGAAAAGTATGTACATATATAGGTACATAAATATATATTTATATACATAATATACTTCAATTAGTTACACATATTATACATAATAAACATTATGTGTTATATATTATATTTATATGTTTACACACACACATACATGCATATATCTAACAAAAAGTTGTAATTAAGCAGCAGACCCAGATTATCTGATGCTAAAGTAAGCTACCTTTCCACTGTACTACACCTGTATACAGACTTTCCTGCTCACCCACTACTTCAATGCAGAAAAAAATAATGGAATAAAAAAAAAATAATAATGGAATTGTATATATGCACACATTTACACACAAAGCAATAAGTACCCATATGACATATATGCATGGGCATGTAGACATATTGCTATGTATGTATGTATAGGTATATACCTATATTATGTATATGCATGTCTACATAGGTACCTATACATGTCTACACACACTGTAACCTTGGAGGGGAAGGCACTAGTCTCTGGGGGTGGACAGACCAAGAAAGGGCTTTATGCAGAAGGTAGGTCCTGAGGGAAATTAGGGATTTCAGAAGCAGATGGTAAAGTTCTGCAGAAGGCATTCCCAACAAAGTCATAGAGATGGGACAATAACAGCAAGTTGACCAGTATGGCGAGACTATAGAGAGAGCATAACAGGAACAATAACATATACAAGAAATCTGCAAAAACAGGAAAGGACTAGATTGTGAAGAGTTGTGATGAATGAAGTGTTTATTAAACACTTACTATATGTAAAACACTGTGCTAGCTGCTAGGGATGCAAATAAAAAAGAAATACAGTTCACGCTCAAGAGTCTCACTTTCTTATTTTAAATGGCAAAAGTGTTTATATTTGAACCTAACAGTACTTAGGGATCACTGAAGTTATTAACTTTATAACATTCTGTAGTTGTACAATGTCATGTTATATTCTGCAAAATTTTATGATTGTTCAGCTTTCTTTGAAATACTCTAGTTTGTTGAAAGTGACCATTTCAGAGAAACTTGGGAAGACACGTAAGAATGAATGCCAAGTGAACATAACACTTATAAACACTCTGAAAGTCTCAGAATGCTATCAATGCAATGAACAACCACACACCCAGAGAAAGAATAATGCTGTCCACTTCCTGATACAAAGGTTATGGACACACTATGCAGAATGGGTCTTGCACTTCTGGATATAGTCAATATGGGAATTAGCTTGGATTATCCGTAGTGATTGCAAAGTCTTGTTGGTTTGTTTGTTTTTTTTAATGGAAAGGGGAATTAGGTGAGACAAAGGACCTTAAGAATGGGAATCTCCCTCCCCCCCAAAAATAGAACAAAGACTAGAAAGAATCAAAGAGGAACAGGTTAGCTTTGAAAATCACACACCCAACTTATTATATGTTCTACATAAATTGTATAAGAAAATTTCAATATAATCCGTTTCCTTTCCAATCCTATGTATTTTATTTTATGCATTTAGAAATATTATTCTGAGAAGGGTATGCACAAGATTCCCCCAACTGATTTTATGTTCAGAATAAAAGAAAAAAGTGGAACAATATTTTTATCTGGTTAAAAAATAATCATTTGCCCAATTTGTAAAGCCTACTTTAATTTCCTATTTTGACAACAAATGCGAATAAATCATTTTTGAATACATCTAAAACACAATAATAACAGTTCAAGTTTTATTTGATAGGTACTTTCAGAGTTATTCTTCATCAGGAAAGTTTTTATGCTAGACATGGCATCTGAGCCCTGAAGGAAGAACATCATTTCAAAAAGTAGAAGAATGGATCACATTTCAGACACAAAACAATTGATACCAATACCTCAGGGCAAGAAAGTACAGAATGACATTGTGTAACAAGAGGGGAGAACAGTCTGGCAAGAATACAGAATGGGAAAAGAAGAGGGGAAAAAAGGCTGGAAAGTTAGGTTGGAAGTCAAGAATGGAAGGCCGAGCGAAGGATGTAGCTGACCTGAGAAGCCAATGGGAAGCCAGACATTGCATCAGAGACACAACTGGTCTTTTATTTTAGGGGAATTTTTGCAGTGTGAAGGTTATCAACATGGAAACGGGGAAAAGCTAGTGCTATCCAAAAAATAATAAATTATTAAAGAGGGAATAATTCCAATAATATTCTGAGTGTGGGTCAGAGAGGAGGGGGAATGGTGGTACCATCAACAGAAACCGAAAAGCTGGGAAGGGGAAGAGAATGAATTAATTTCTGGACATTAACAATGTTAGGGGAAGGGGATACCTGGACCAGATTTTTTTTTAAATCTCACCTTGCCACCTACTTGATTGTTCACTTAGATCCAGGCTTCTTAAATTTTTTTCACTCACAATCACTTTTTTGACAGAAATTTTTGCAACTCCAAGTATGTAAAATCGATATATAAATCAAACATTTATTGACATTAAATAGTAATTTTACAACTTTCAGTTGTTATAAAATCCTATGGGGTCATGAATCACAATTTAAGAAGCTGGGTCCTAAAGGACCAATAATCCTTGCCATCTACTCTCCAGCTGACTCTTCCTAATGTGTTGACTCCACTGACAAAAATATAAGTTTTCTTAAATAGGGACTGTCTCAGTTTTATATTTGTATCCTCAACATTTAGCACTATAATTACATAGCACCATTTATTATTACCATGGTAATAATAAATACAAGTTTTCTTATTCCATTCCATGTACAGCAATGCCTTTTTGGAAAAATAAGTTTATAGATACAACTTGGGCTACCTGGAAACACCTCACCTAGTGCCTTAAAGGGAAACTGTCCCAACCCTGAACCTCAAAGTCACAGGAAGATTTAGAGCTGGAAAGAACCTTGAAGATCATCTAATGCAATTTCCTTGTTTTATTGAAATTCACAGATGTTAAATGTCTTCTCTACAGCCAAACCAGGTAGTAAGTGGCAGGGCCAAAATCTGAACCCAGATATCAATGCCCAATCCAGGATATGATGACTTGGATTTTCCTAATTAATTCCCATTACCTTGGGCAGATCATCACCCCAATTTCTCTGGGTCCTGATTTTTTTCTTCTATATGAGGTGGTTGACCCAATCAGAGTTCTTAATATGGGGAGGAGGGAAGAGAGGAGAAAAGGAGGGGAGTCTGTCACCTTGTTTTTAACTATTTTGATAACTGCATTTCAATATAATCTATTTCCTTTACAATCCTATATATTTTACTTTATACATCTGAAATATTATTCTTAGAAGGGTATACATAAGATTCCCCCTACTGCCAGAGAAGTCCCTGACACAAGAAAGGGTAAGAATTCCTGGGACACATGATTTCTGAGATTTCTTCCAACTACACACTCTGGGACTCTAGAAATAACTTCTGTCTGGTATAGGAACTAAGTAGGGGGGTTCAGAGGTTTCAAGAGTCAACAGGCAGGGATACAAAGAAAAAATAATGAATGGGGTCTGCCCTCAAAGAAGTGACACTCTAATGGGGGAAAAAAATAACCATGCAAATAATTACAAATATCATAAAGACAAGATGAATGGAAATAATTAACAAAAGAAAGGTACTAGCAAAATGGAAGATACATACTGAAAAGATTTAGTGTTATTTTATCAAAAGTAGGGGTACTTTTCAGTTTGAGATAGCTCCTGGTCATCCCCTATCCTTTTTTCTACCAACTCTGGAACTAAACTATCCATCTTTCTTTACATTTTTATCATGTTACATACAGAGGATTTCTCCCTTTTAAAATCAACAAGAATTTATTAAATACCAATTATGAGATAAGTACTGTACCAAGAGGCACAATGGTCCTTGCCAACAGGGAATTTACACTGTTTTGGGGGAAAGTATCATTCACCAAACTCAATACAAAATATATACAAAGTAATTTCAGAGGTTAAAAGTACCAAGATTGGATTCCACTAAATGAGTCACTTGGGTTGAGCTTTGAAGGAAACTGGTAATAATAAAAAATATAATAATTATAAGTAATATTTATATAGCGCTTAATCTGTGACAGCCACTGTGCTAAGTGCTTTACAATTATCTCATTTGATCCTCACAAAAATCCTGATAGATTGATGATATTACTTTCTCCATTTCACAGATGAAGAAACTGAGCCAATCAGCGTTTAAGTGACTTGCCAAGAGTCACACAGCTAGGAAGTTTCTGAGGTCATATTTGGCCCCAGGGCTCTACCCACTGCCCCAAACCTGCCCCAAATGTGGGAGATCGGGATTCTGTAGGACAGGGGTAAGAAGGAAGTGTATTCCAGGCCCTGAGGGGAAGGAGGGCAAGGCACGGAAAATGGAAGATGGAATGCTGTGTTTGAAGAATGGCAAGCAAGCAGTTTGGAAGGTAATGTGCTGGAAGCCAGACCGTTAGGTGGTCTACTGGAATTTACTGAGCAAGGAGAATGGCATGGTTAGACCTGGGCAAGTGGAAAGTCTCCCTGGCAGCCGTGGGAAGGAAGGTGAAGGAGGGGAGAGCATTAGGAGAATACTGCCTTAGTCCAAGCAAGAAGTCCAGAACCAGTGTGGAAACTTGTGGGAATGGAACAAAGGCAAAGAATATGCCCTGGAGGTGGAGTCAAGGAAGCTCCCATCTGCAAAGATGGAGAGGGCCTTGAGGGGTTCCAAGAACTTGAGTGAACAGAAAGATGGAGGGGCTTTATTATTAATAGCAAGAGGCAAGTTCTAAGAAAGAAAAGGGTTTTTTTAGGAAGTGACAATGAGGTCAGTTCTGGACTTGTTGAGTCTGAGATGTCTACAGAAGATCCATGTCACAGTTCCCAATAGATCTGAGACAGACAGACAGACAGGAAGGCAAAGAGGCAGGGAGGGAGAGAGGAAATGGGAGAGGGAGAGGGAAGGAGGGAGGGAAGGAGAAAGGAAGAGAGGGAGAGAGAGATCATTCCAATTTTTTTTTCTCAATTAAACAGAGAATGGAAAACCATAAGTGTCATGGACATCCAAAAGTCCACAAAAAACTCAGGCACAGAGTTTCCTAAGTATTTCTTTCCCTTAACTTGGAAGCAGCATACTTTCAGAGATATTATAACTGTTGTCATGGCAAAGATATTTTTGCAAGCACCCCTTGCTGGGAGTCTGGAGGAATAATGTGGAATGGTGCACAAGGATACTGTTCTAAGAATGTGCAGAGGGAAAGGGGGAAGCGGAGAAAGAGGAGGAGGAAGGAATGAGAGGGGAGAGAAGAGGAAAGAAGACATTGACTGTGTTGTCAAATCACTTAGTCCTTTTCAGGACTAAGCCCACTGTGACTCTTTCTCTCATAGTATCTTCCCTTTAATGGGATCTTTCTCCTTACTATAGCTAAAAACCTTGAGAGTCTTTTCCTCCTAGATTGACTGATTGATTAGGTTAAAGGGAACATCCTTGGCCCCAGTGGCTACCTAGCCTCAATCACTAAATGGGTGCAGCCTCAGTCAAACTGAGACCGGTTGAAGACCTTAGCTTATAAATAACGAGATCTCACTCTGCATCCAGGGCAATCTTCAGTAGTCCTGATCTATATCTGGCCACAGGGCCCAGATGGTTCCGAAGGGAAAACTGAGGCAGGTGACCTTGCCCAGCTTCCCTCACTTAAATCCAATTCACTTGCATGTCATGTCAGGATATTCTCTGAGAACAAAGGACAAACAACAACAATAACAACTTCAATAACATTCAAATAACATTCAAAATCGTCAAAGTTGGCAGTTCTTAAAGTGTGATTTGGAAATCCCTAAGGGTAAGGATGTGTTGGTTATTTTTTTTTTTAATAATTGGGTCTCTCTTCAGGGAAAATGTAGGCACAATTCACTTAAATTTAATCTAAATTATTAACTTTTTTCATCACTTTATTAATTCTAGATAACCAACAATACAATAAATCAAAACCAGATTTATAGCATTTGCCAATTTCTGAAATATAAATGCCCCACACCGAAAATTTAACATCTGTTCTCTGATCCACTGCTTGTGGATCCTGAGATTCTTTTACAAAAGTATGGTTAACTCTTCTACACTGCAACTTTCCCCATTGCCATTTCGATATATAAAGCTGCAGATGACCCATAATAAGCCAACAGATGACACAGAACCTATGACCAAACACTAGCCCACATTTTAAAATAAAGTACTATAAATCCCTACTAAAAGAAAAGAAAAAAAATTCAAAATTCTCTGGTATGAAGGGAGGGCCAAAAATTTTTAGGTAGATTTTCCAGGGAGCTATGCCCCCAACTCCAGTGATATGGAAGGAATAATTTTATTTTCATAAAGATAATAGGACATTTTAGTTTCTAGTATCTTTACTAGATACTAGTAAATATCTTTAAATATAACCCACATAAACAAAAGTTCTTTGGAAGAAGGAAAAAAGGGTCCTAAATAAAATTTAAAAGTATAAAGGAGTTCTGAGACCAAAATATTTGAGAACTGCTGGTTCAACTAAATCTTCTAGGGACCAAAAGCTATCTTTACATGTATTTGGAAAAATAAATACTTAAAAAAAAAAAAAAAAAAAAAAAAAAAAAAAAAAGCAATTAACTGGCAAAAGCAGCCAGGGAACAGGATATAACAGTAGGGTTGGGAGTAGAAAGGTCAATAATTGCTTGTTGGCTGACAAGGAAGTAAGTAGAAGCTTGGCAAATAGCCCAAGCGGACATAAAGGCAGAACAACCCTGAACTGACAGAATTGTGCCCAACCCACTCAACAAGATTTAATTCTTCTATAAAAGGCTCTTATATTCGAATGTCTTTTCCAACATCATGCTGACTTACATGAATAGTTATAAAAGGAAGCAAAAAAAAAGAAATGGGCTGAGGTGGTAAATCAAAGACAGGAGTATGCTGGCATTAACCTAAATTCTGAGACAACAGAATGTCAAATTTTCAATGGGAGTATTTATACTCTAGAAATTGCTAAATGCTACAAAGGAGGGCTTGATTTACTGTTTTGTTCATTGCCTATGACTTAAGCAAGGGATGAAGAAAAGGTTAATTTTAAATTAAACTTATGTTGCGTATATATTTCCTCTCAGAAACCCAGTTATTAAATATAATCAGGACCCACTACCTTCAAGGGTCCCCAAATCACACCATAACATAATGATGACAACAGAATCCCCAATATCCCTCTGCTTGGCGTTGGTATATATCTTTACAATGTGTGTGAATTGCGACAAAGTACAGCCACACCAGCTGAGGGGACATTTCTGGTTTACAAATCTCTAATGAACTTTTCATGTAATATTATGTACTCTACTTACTTTATGTGGGTTTTATCTTCCTGGAGGCAAGGATCTGGTCTTATCTACATGCTAAATCTTACCTAACTCCTACTATAGCACTCCATACAGAGAAGAGGTTTAGAAAGCATTTGTTGACTGGAGGTAAGTGATTTCATCCGACTTTCATCTGAATCTGTGTCCTCATCGATCAAATGAGCATAAGATATGTGGACCACGAACAAAGATGTGGGTAAGACAGTGTTTTATATAGTTTTATGAGAAATGCTGTTTCTGTTATTATTATCATTATTAATTAAATTGTATTGCTCAGTCATTGTCATGTCCAACTCTTTGTGATCTCAGGCACCATGGCATGTATCAAATAGTTTAAAATCTTGATTTTTTTTTAAACAGAAAGGCTTTGTAAAGAAGGAAAAGGAATCACAGAATCACAAAATTTGAGGGTAGCAAGGACCGTAGTCTCCATCTAGTCTAAGTTATATAATGTATTTAGCAAGTGGTCTTCCAACCTCCAACTAAAAACTTCCAGGGAGGAGTCAGTCACCTCTCCAGGCAGGCCATTCCACTCCTAGACAATTCTAATTATTAGGTCATTGTTCTCAACACCAGGCGCAAATCTGCCTCTTTTGCAACCTCTACACACACACTGTCCCTGGTTCTGCCCTCTGATGGCAAAGAGAATGAGATGACTAATCGCTGCTCCAAGTGAAGATCCTAAAGACAGCTATCAAGTTTTCCCCTCCCAGACCTTCCCTTCCCCAGTTCCTTCAAATCATTATCACATGAAAGGAACGCAATAATGGTTCAACATACTGATAGTTCCCCTTTGGACCTACTCTAGGTATCAAAATCCTTAAATTGTAGTGCCCATAACTGAACACAATTCTGCAACTATGGTCAAAATAAGAATTATGCTCGGGTGGGCATGTGGGATAAGGGGGACAGCCAAATAGAACACAGGATAGAGCGCTGGATCTGGAGTCAAGTAGACCTGAATTCAAATCCAGCCTCAGACGCTTACTAGCCATGTGATCTTGTTTGCCTGTTTCCTCATCTGTAAAATGAACTGGAAAAGAAAATGGTCAACTACTCCAGTATCTTTGCCAAGAAAAACCCAAATAGGGTCATGAAGAAGTCACATACAACTGAAACAAGTGAACAACAATAACAAGCTGGGATGGGGAAAAGCTGTGTGCTGACTGAGCACCTAGAGAATGAATGAATGAATGACCTTCATGAAGAGAGAGATCTTTGAGGGAGGGCTGTGCAAGGTCACCTGTCTCATGTTCCCCTCTGGAGCCATCTGGGTCCAGTGGCCAGATATAGATCTGGAGATGGCCCTGGATGCAATAGGAGACCTTGGCCTTTTTATGCTAAGGTCTTTAACAGGTTTTAGTTTGATCAAGGCAATACCCATTCAGTGATTGAGTCCAATTAAGAATTGATGCCTAAAAGAATTGAACCTAAAAACAAATGAATTAATTAATTAATCTGGGAGGGGAAGACCCTCAGGATTTCTGTCCAAAACAGAAATGATTACTATTTATGTTCATTCTAGAGCCAATCAGGACCCAAATAATGACTTGAGATATTATTTGTAAAGCACTTTGAAAACCTGAAAGAGCTTTTATGAATGCTGTCTATTATTGTTATTTTATTACACAGATGGGAAGGAATGATGGAAAGGGTAGGAAGAGTCTGGACATTTATGACCCAATTAGCCTTTGTTGGGATTCTGTTTCTTATCTATAAAACGAGGAGACTAGAGTAGATGATGGAAAAGTCTCTTCAAGCTCTACAATAAGATCAATGAGTCTGTGGTTCTAGAAACTAACCGGTAATCTTCCCTTTACCTTTCCAGTCTTCTTATACCTTACACCCTCCTGTTGAGGTTCAGAAAGAGATTCCAAAAGGTTGAGGTCTCAGATCAGTGTTGTGAGGTGTCTCATGTAATTGGAACGCCAACTGAAGTGGGCTAGATTCCAAAAGAATTTTAGCAAAGAACCAGGAGCAAGAAGACAAATCTATAGAAAAAGGCAGAGAGATCAGGTTCTTTCAATCACTGATAAGTTAATATTATAGTACAGAGTGAGTGAGTGCTCTATTCATGTCTCAGGAATTTGGTTATCACATCAGATTATCTATCAGATAGTCAGCAAACTTTCTGGGACTATCCTAAGGCCAGATGACTTTAGAAGACTTGACAATTAGAACAACAGCACTCTTAAGGTTAGGGGACCTTAGGATTACTGCTTTATTTTCCCTACAAGTTGTACCCCCTTCACTACCACATATTCTGCAAGGCAGTGACTTGGCTCTCCTTACTATTTCTTAATCAAGATGCTATATCTGCTGGCTCTAGGTATTTTTCTCTGGCTGTTCCTCAAGGATGCAATGTTCTCCCTTCTCCTGGCTTCCTTTAAATCCTAGTCAAAATCCTCCTACAGAAAGCCTTTCCTAATCTCCCTTAATGACTTCCCTCTGATTATTCCCAATTTGCTCCATCTATAATTTAATTGTACATTGTTGTCTGCATGTTTTCTCCCCCATTTGTTTTCACACTCCCCGAGGATAGAGTGTTTTGCCCTTTTTGGAAAGGGATGTTGTTGCTATTAAGCCACTGTCATGATCCCAGTTGGGAGTTTTCTTGGCAAAGATGTTGGAGTGATTTGCCATTCCCTTCCCCAACTCATTTTACAGACGTAAAGGAAATTGAGGTACTTAATAAATGTACACTGATTGATAAGTAGATGGGCCTGAAAAACCTGCTCCCTCAACTCTGGATGACAGCCCTTGGGCTTAAAAGAACACTGGTAACATCTGAATTTCTAGGCCTATAGAGACAGGCCACGGATTATTAATACAAATTAATTGTTCCCTTTGAGTATTATAGGATTACAGATTTAAAGTTGCAAGAATTTCTGGAGTTCTAAATTCAATCCTCTCATTTAACAGAAGCCTAGTAATTACCCAAAGTCACCTAGATCAGGGTTTCTTAAAATTTTTCCCACTCCTTTTTACCCAAGCAATTTTTACAAATCAAACATTTACTGATAATAACTCATAAATTTTGCAACCCCTGAATTCAGTTAGGAGACCTTATATGGGGTCATGACTGAAGAATCTGGGACCTAAATGATGAAATGCCAAAGCAGGAGGTGAACCCAGCTCCTATGAATCCAGAGCCCGTGATTTGTCCATGATGGATTTTCCTTTCTTTTCCTCATTTGCTACTAAGTGACCTATAAAACATTTATCTAGTTTACAAATGGGCTTCCATACTTATATAGAAATATGGAGATAGCTGATATTCTGAGGCTTCTCAATACTTTAAACCAAATCCAGATATCCCTTAAAATCAAACAACCAGAACAGAATCGTGGGATGGATAAGGAATTTGGTCTATGATGTGAAATCTCAAAGTTTGAGACTTGGGCTATTTCAACTACAGAAGGCATAGGTAGAAAGTATGGCTTCTTTGGTACCTAAATTTACTTTTTTTTTTTTTTTAAATAGATAGCAAATAGCAAAGTAAAAAATTAAAAGTAAAGCAAAAAATAGTTAAAAAAAAAAAAAGTAAAATTTAAAAATAACAGTAAAAGCCTTTGACCTAATTTACATCAGTCAAATCTGAAGATAAACTACTTCCCTCTCTTTTACTCTGCAGAATCCTCAAGAGCCCCACCTTCTTAACAATTATTCTATACTTACAGTATCCCACCTCTCTAATGAAAAGAAGAGGTGACTATTTCTTCAGAGTCAAGACTGGTCATTAAAATTACCCAGTCTTGGAGCAGCTAGATGATGCAGTAGATTAGAGCAGAGGCCCTGGAGTGAAGAATTTGAATTCAAATGTGGTCTCAGACCTTTAACACTTACTAGTTATGTGATCCTTAGGTCACTTAACTCCAATAGCCTTTTAAAAAAAATTACTCAATCCTGTCTGTTAGTTTACACATTTATCTGGAGGCTTTGATGAACAACCCCTTCATCAATTGATATAGAATGAATATATATATATATATATATGTGTGTGTATATGTATATGTGTGTATTTTCCATAAAGAAAATAGAGATAGCAGAATTACCATATTTATTATTGTAGCCTTTGACCTTTACATTGGTCAAATCTGAAGATAAACTACTTCCCTCTCTTTTATTCTGCACATATATATGTATATGTATGTGTTTTCCATATAGAAAATAGAGATAGCAGAATTACTACATCTATTATTGTTGATGTTGTTATATTATTTCAGACGTGTTCAACTCTTCATGAGCCTATTTGGAGTTTTCTTGGAAAAGCACTGAAGTCTGCCATTTCCTTATTCTAGCTCATTTTTACAGATGAGGAAATGGAGGGAAACAGGATCCTACAACTAAAAAGTGTTTGAGGCCACATTTGAATTCAGATCTTCCTTATTCCGGTCCCAGTGCTCTATTCACTACGCCATCTGGCTGTCCAATAATCTATATTATCTATACTACATAAATTTGTTTCCCCTATTACCAGTCCTTTTAGTATTAATAAAGATTTTTATTAATATCAATAAAATAAAAATTAATTTAGTATTAATAAACTAATAAAGATTAAGTACATCCCATCTCCAGGAGGCAGATCCTGAGCCGATGTAGCTCTAGTTGGAATCTCCCAGGATGCTTTCCATTGCAGGGCTGCAAACTTGTATATAATCAATTGGGCTTAAAGGCCACTCCCTCCTGAACGCCTCAATGTTATTGAGAAGAGATGCTTGCTGATGGGTTCCTAGCACCCAGAGTCGGCCCATCTATGACTTCCACTGAGCAGAGGTTTTGGACAGAGCAGCGTCTATACAACATAAGAATACATTTGTTCCTGCCCAACCTGCCCTTTCCCCCCACACCCAGCGACCTGCACGTGTTCCCTTGACTTATATCACTAAGACGCTGAAAGAAAAGTCCCGGTGGAGATTTAGCAACTGGCTCCTTGCTGCCGCTTTACCTCATCCATGCCAGAGGCGGTGAAGAAAATGCCCACTTCCTCCGCGTATTTCTGCAATTCCCGATACTGCTCGTGGCTGAATTCGAGGAAGCGCTTGTGCTCCCCGTAGGTTTTCCCCCAGGAGTGCTTGGAAGTGTAGGGGCGCTCCAGAGCCCGACGGTTGAACTTGTGCTCCAGCTCGCTCTTCTGAAATTTGGCGCAGTCAGCGCCGCACTCCTGCAAGAAACAGCGGAGAAACGGCTCACGGGGGACGCCTCGCTCTTCCCTGGCGCTCGCCTCCCCCGCCTGCCCCGGTCCCTCCGGCCTTCCAGAGTGTGTCGTTTCACGTGGGTGGGAGCGCTGCTCTGAGGCGTCCCTGGCTTTCGCCAGAGCGCCAAAGAGCGCACGCCCGCGGATGCGGGGAAAGCGGCGGTCGGAGAGAGGAGCGAAAGAACGCGCGCTGGAGAGAGAAACAGCCACGCCGGGTTAAAGGCACCGTGAATAAAGGAGTGACACCGACACTAAATGTGTGTGCACGAAAAATAGAATACAACGGGCTGTGGGAGCTCCCCGCCTCCCCTGCTTCCTCCCAAGCCCTGCTCCGGGCCGAGAGAGCCGCCTCTCCAACCCCGCCCCCCCCCCTCCCCCCGTCTCCTTGTGGGCCCGGGGCTGCCCCGCTCCAGCCGCTACCTTCGCCATCCGGATCATGCGCTTGGCCACGTCCATATCGCCCTGGTGGTTCTGCCCGATCTCGGCAATGATGAAGCACGGATGGCTGCCCCCGACCCAGCGGCCGGGGCACAGCTCCAGCTCCAGCGGCATCGCGGCAGACGGGCACCGGCGGCTGCTTCCGGGGTTCTGTCCCCGACCCTCTCGCCTCCGCTGGAACAGGCCGGCCCAGCCCACCCCAGGCCGCAAGCACAGCCGCGTCACGGAGGGAGCCTTTCCTTGCAGCCAATCCTCTTCCAGCCGGACACCCACCTGACGTCCCGGACCCAATCAACGAGGCGGAAAGGGCTGGGGGCCGAACCAGCGGGAAGTGGTGCGGAGCCCGCAAAGCGGAGCTTGCCAGTCCTTCGCCCAGCGCCGCCCTGGGGGTGTGGCGGACCCGCTCCACCTCGAGCCCCCTCCCGTGGGGTCCTCGGTTAACAGACTTATAAAATACCTGTGAATTCCCAATCCCTATATTTTTGCCCATCTGCATTTTTCATTTCTTTCACAGGATAATTGTACAATATTTCAGAGTCTGATTCTTTTTGTACAGCAAAATAACGGTTTGGTCATGTATACTTATTGTATACATTTATATATTTTATATATAATATATATATTATATTATTATATAATAATATATTTTATTATTATATAATAATATATTTTATTATATAGTTATTGTATATTATATTTTTTATTATAATATATTATAATTATAATATATATAAATATATATAAAAATTTATATTTTAATATATTTAACATCTATGGTCATCCTGCCATCTGGGGGAGGGGGTGGGGGCTAAGAGGGGAAAAATTGGAACAAGAGGTTTGGCAATTGTTAATGCTGTAAAGTTACCCATGCATATAACTTGTAAATAAAAGGATATTAAATAAAAATAAAATGAAATATCTGTGATGTTGTGAATGAAGAGAATTATTGAACAGATAAAAACGATGCTCTCAGCAGCCACAACATCCTGTAGCCCCTCCCTGCTCTGGAGAGTTTCCATGAGGTGCTGCGCCTGTAGATGACAAAATGAAATCATTATTTAGATCTACTTTTTATTGATCTTGCATTAGAAAGTAATTTACATGTCTGCCCGGTTAAAAAGTGAGCTCCTTGAGGGCAGGGTACATGGTTATTTATGTTGTCTCTCCATTAGAAAACGGGCTCCTTGAGAAGGGGGTATTTTTCTTTTCCTTTCTTTCTGTCACCGATGCTTACTAAGATACCTGGCGCATAATAAGCGCTTAATGAAGGCTTGTTAACTGATTGCTTATTTCTCAGACCTTATACATAAGCTTTTTTGTGTCATGTCTGCGTTGGTCATCTGGTGAAAAAGGAAGGAAACAATTATATTGAAATTAAATTGAAAAATATTCAAATATATATTGAAATAATATATATATTATATACTTGGAAATATATATTGAAAATATATTGAAATAATAATAATAATATATATATATGCACACCATATATGTATGTATGTGCAGATATATAAATATATGTGTGTGAGAGAGTGTTGTGTAGAAAGTCTGTAGGGATTTATATACTGGCATAAGGTAAAATATAAGATTACAAAGAAAACCGATTATTTTGAAATAGTTTATATATGTGCATATATGTATACATATATACATGATATATAGTGTATGTATATACATTTTTGTTACAGTTAAAGATACGGGTCAGTCCGGCAACCATTGTATGATGGGGAAAATGAAGCATGCTCCCTAGAATCATAGTCCCCCTGGGAAAGTCGTGATAAAGACCTTATTGTATCCTTGATAGATCCGTGAGATTGTGTGAACTAAGGACTTTTAAACTGGAATCTATAGGTGTATATTTTTTAAAATAAGTTTTTTGCACCTCAGGTTAAACCTCCCTTCCTCCTTCCTCCCCTCCCCTGCCCCAGCTCTAGTCCAGCTCTTTCCTTTTAGGATGCCCAGGGTGCTCAAGGTCATGCAGATAATAAATGACAGAATCAGGATCCAGTTCTTCTGAATTCACTGTTCTTTTCATCTTTCTGCTTACCTTTCTTTTTTACCTTTACCTTTTCTTTACCTTACCTCCAAACCTTTCTGCTTCATCACTTAGGGACAACTTTCTTGGCCTTAAGGCTGCAAACTTAATTGAAATTGGTCAGTATTCTAGTGAAACTTTCAAGAATTCCATTGACGTAGCTTTTGAGAATTTAGGTCATTTTCATCTCCAGAGGTTTACTTAACATGCTAAAATGAGAGAAGACTCTTATCATATTAAATTTGTATTCTGTTTCTCTGGATGCACTTCAGTTTGGGTATGATTTCATTGGTAAGGAAGCCCTGTCAATAAAATCTCTTCCAATAATGCAGCTCAGCTAATACTCTACACCTTGGAAAGCTTTGTTTTATGTCCCATTGGTACTGGCCTTTCTCCATATTAGTTGAGATCAATGTCCCAAATTTGCATTAGATATAAGGTGAGCAGGCCTATTGATTGAAGGAACTAATAAGAACCAGAGAGAATCCCAGACCAATGGGCTTTGGTACTTAGATTTACTTAGAGAACCCTAGAGAGTCAAGCCAAAAAAAAAAAAAAAACAAAAAACTAGTTGACACAAGTAACAGCTTCAGCAAAGTTGTAGGGTAAAAAAATAAAGCCACATAAATCATCCATATTTCTAAGTAACAAAACTAAGCAGAAAAAAAAAAAATAGAAAGAGAAATTTCATTTAAAATGACTAAATAGAGTATTGGTTGTTTTTTGTTCTTGAAAAGGACCAACATGACATCATTATGTTAGAGTCAAGTTATAGTATATCTGTAGCTGATCATTCTGATACAAGCTAGTAATGCTGTATCACAGAGCAAGCACAAATAATCCATGTGAACATTTGGCAGTGGATTCTCAGTGTGTACATCCCTGGAAAATATATTGCCAAAGTAAGTGAACTTATCCACATCTCCATTTAATGTAACTGATGGTTTCACATATGGATGGTGAGGTGCTGGTTGATGGAGTACCTGTGTTTTCTTAGTGTTGTAAGACCAAAATTAGCACAAGCAGCAGAGAATCGATTCACATTTTGTTGCTCAGCTTTGGAGGCTACACAATTATTGTGCACAACCATCTGCAAACAAAAAAATCATACACTAACACTCCCTCCAGAGATTATAAAATACTTGGGATTCAATCTGATAAGCTACAGTAAGGAACTATTTGAACATAATTACAAAACACTCTTTACACAAATAAAAACATATCTAAATAAATGAGAAATATTAATTGCTCATGGATAAGTCCATGTAAAAAAATGACAATACTATCTAATTTACTTATTCAATACCAAATCAATTAAATCACCAAAGAATTACTTTATGGAGCCAGAAAAAACACACACACACACACACACACAAATTCATCTAAAGGGAAAAAAAGGATAAGAATATTCTGGAAATCAACTAAAAATGGGAAGGAAGAAGGCCTAGCAAAATCATATTTCAAAGTATATTACAAAGCCATAATTTTCAAAAAACGGTACTGGATAAAAAAACAGAATGGTGTGTCAATGGAACAGATTAGGTATACAACATATAGAAGCAAATGAATACAATAATCTGTATGATAAACCCAAAGATCCCAGATTGGGGCCAGAAGTTATTATGTGATTAAAAACTGCTGGGAAAACTGGAAAGCAGAAACAAGGCATAGACCAGGATCTCACACAATATATCAAGATAAACTCAAAATGGGTACACAATTTAGATATAGGTTATATCAGAAGCAAATTAGTGGAGAATAGAAGAAATTATTTCTCAGATCTATAGATAGATGAAGAGTTCATGATCAACTCTAAGACAGAGAGGTTCGTGGGAAGGAAAAATGGATAATTTTGATTATACAAAACATTAGAAGAAAAGCAAGAAATTGTACAGGGCAAGAGGGAGAAATCTTTACATCAAGTTTCTGCGATCAAATACCTATATAACTGATCTAAATTTATAAGAAAAAAAGTCATTTCCTAATTGATATATGATCAAGGGATATAAAGAAGCATTTTTCAGAAGAAATGAAAGTTTTTGAGTCATATAAAAATGCTGCAAATCACTAATTAGAGAAATCCCAATTAAAACCACCCTGAAGTACCACCACATCAGACTAAGTTGAAGAAAAAGAAAATGACAAATGCTGGAGAAAATATGGGAAGATAGGTACTAATACACATGGTTTAGAGAACAATTTGGAACCATGACTAAATGGTTATAGATTTGTGCATAATCTTTGCCTCAGCAATATTTCTACTAGAATTATACCCCAAAGAGATCAAAAAAGAAAAAAGACTTATATGTGCAAAAATATTTATTTCTTATTGTTATTCAGTCATTTTTCATTTGTGTCAGTCTCTTTATGATACCATTCAGCAAAGATACTGGAGTGCAAAACCAGGAAAGCAATCTACACAGTAATATTATATTATATTATTCTATTAGCATATACTATATAGCATTATTATATATAATTGTATATAGAAAGATTATAAAGATAATCAGGAGCAAAAAATTTAGTAACTCAGAGTAAAGATTAAAGCATATTTTTTCTCTTTCTTTTTCTTCCCTCCAGAACATGACTAATGTGGAAATTTGTTTTGCATGACTTCATATTTGAAATGGGGTTTGTATTTCTTGCCTTCTCGATAGGTGGGAGAGGGGAAGGAAAGAATTTGGAATTAAAAATAAAATAACATCTAATAGAAAAGGGATTTGAGCCATCCATGACATTAACTTCTATTAGATTAAATTACTTCAAGGAAAGTTGTCATTTATTGTGGTCCTATGGCAAGATTGTTGTGTCAACCCTACAAAAAGCAATGATTCATTGGAGTCTGAGAAAGAGGAACTCGGTGGAAAGTTCCCCAGAGAGGGACAGTTTTGGGCAGGGAAAAAGAAAACATGTTTGAGGAAAGAGAGACTTTTAGTAACCACTTCTGAACTTAGTGCTTTAGAAAAAGAAACTTATAATCATAAAGCTAGAAGAGACCTTTAAAAAATCTAATTCAATTCCTTCATTTTACAAATGAGGAAACAGACCCTCAGAAAGCAAATGAACTTGTTCAAAACCAACTAGTTGCAGAAAGAAATCATGAAGACCCTTGTAATCTATAACTGCCAAAGGAAGAAGTGCAGGAAAAAAGGAAAAAGCAAATGTTCTTTCTGAAGGATAAATTAAAGAAGATGATCACAACGAATAGAAAGAAGAAGTGATGATCATTTATAAACCAGGTGGGGACACCAGCCAGTGAAGCTCTTTGACTTGCCAAAATAATGATAACTTACTGGTTCTTCTCTTTATCAAAATAATTACTAGTATGTAAACTGAGCCCACTAGGTGGATATAAACTCTATCAAGGGAATAGAATTCAAATGCAGCCTCAGACATTAGCTAGCTGTATGACCCTGAGCTGTTTCAGCTATGATTCCTTCTCAGGGATACATACATAACCCTTTCTAGGTCAGGCAGCAAGCCCTTAAGAAAGTCCATTCTGATTGCTAGAGGAAACACAGGATCCTAACTGGTAGAAAGCCATTTCCTACACTCAAGATTGGACATTAAGGCAACTTGGGCTCAACATGTGTTCACAACTTTCACGTCTCTATACTTGTTATCTGGCAGAAAACACTATGAACTGGTTTGTATAATTAGCCTAGTATAATTAGCCATCATTGGGAGGTGATAGTTATCTCAGGATGGACTCTGCTGAGTTTGCGGTTTGTTGTTTTATCGATTTAGTCATGTCTGCCTCTTCATGATCCTGTTTGGATTTTTCTTGGCAGAGTTACTGGAGTGATTTGCCACTTGAACTCTTGTTGATTGATTGACTGATAGAAGCTACTTTGAGTTGGGTCAACATAAAAGAGAGGCAAGAAAAAAGTCGGAAGAAAAGAAAAAAGCTATTGTAGTTTTGACAAACAAAGATAGGAGACTACAGGAGCAATGTCCAAAGAGAACAATTGACTCAACATGCAAGCAAAAAGTGTTATGATAAATGATACTTGTAGACATTTATAAGTCATATAGAGACACCTGTGTGGTGATGCAGTCGATAGAGTTGAACCTGAAGGCAGGAAGACCTGAATTCAAATCCTGCCTCAGTCATGAGCAAGTTACTTTACCTCAATCTACCTCAGTTTTATAAAATGGAGGTAATAACATTCATTGCCAAATGTTGTTATGAAGATCAATGTGATCATATTTGTAAAGAGTTTTGCAAACCTTTAAGAGCATTATAAGTGCTTTCAGTTTATTTTTCAGTTGTGTCCAACTTTTTGTGATCCCATCGAATCCTATTTTGCTAGTTTCAGATCTGAAAAAAAAATTTTCACTGTAAATTTGATGACTTTTTTATATTTCAATTCCTTTTGGGGGAGGGGGGAGTATTAAGGTGAAAGAACTTGTCCATGGTCACACAGTTAGTGTCTGAAGTCAGATTTTAATTCAGGTGATCCTGACTCTAGGGCTGGTGCTCTATCTATTGGGTACCTAGTTATTCCTCAATCTCTTATGTTCATGAACTTTATATTATATTTATATTCTCATAGGAGAAAAGAAAAGTTTTTTCTTTGGAATTGTCATATAGTTAAGGGTCAGAGAGGATCACAACCCCAACCACTCTTGGTGGAGTCCTAACAGAGAGATCAGTCTTCTGACCTTGAAGTGCATAGGTGTTGGGCCTTATCTCTTAGTGTAATCCTGAATTGGACAGAGAAGTTTATTTGTGTTCTGTTTGGTTTTATTGAATCTTTGTTTCATCCAAAACTTTTCTTCATTGTTTTATAAACTGTTCTCAGGGGAGCAGAGCACCTTACACACTGACATCCTTGCCGAAAATCGAATTTATTGGAGTCTCAATAAACAGACTAAGATAAAAGCAATGAAGAAGAGGGACTGATATAAGTGCATAAAGAAAAATCTTTTTTTCCCCTTTTGTAATGTTTTAAATACTTTATTTTATTGGAAATCTATTTTTTTTTTCACTTAATGAGCTGTTGTAGCTTAAATTCCTTTACTTTTTGGATGCTGTTTTATTCTTTTCTCCAATTTTTTTGTGACTACTAAGTAATCGCAAATTATTGAAATGGGCAAACATTTTTCTTCTGTTTGCAAAAAATTTTTGGTATTGAAATAATAAAATTCAATTCCTATATGCCTTGATGTTGTTTCGAACACAAACTCATAAGAGTTTTTCTCTGGTGGTCTTCTATAGATAAGATTGATCAGTATTTTATTGTCTGTATTTAAAAGTCCTAAGCGGTTATATTGAATTATTTCCTATAGTTTGGACATTCAAGATTTTCAGTGCATTATATGTTGTGGTTTTATACCTCTTATTCTTTTTTTATGTTTTAAAATAAGACATTTTATTGATGACTTTTCACATTTATATGAAATATACCACCTTCTATCAGTACTTCCCTTGTAATGAAGAAACAGGTAATCGAGTCAAATGACAAGGAGACGGGGATGAATGATATTTATTACATTCTGTACCCATAATCCCCCATTCCTCTTATAGAAGGAAGGATGCACACAGCCTTCATTTCGTCATTTTTTAATTTCGTCATTTTTCTAAGTCTGAGATTGGTGCTTATAAGTCAGCAGAGTTCTGTTGCTTTTTCATACTGTTTTCATGGATAAATTTGCAATCTCCTAATTCTTTTTCACTCCATCAGTGCAAGTATTCTCATACTTCTTTGAATTCCTGAAGCGGATGGCTTTTCTTTTTTTTTCTTTTTTCTTTTTTTTTTTCATAATTATAACTTTTTATTGCCAGAACCCATGCCAGGGTAATTGTTTACAACATTATCCCTTGCACTCACTTCTGTTCCGACTTTTCCCCTCCTTCCCTCCACCCCCTCCCCTAGATGGCAAGCAGTCCTATACATGTTAAATATGGCACAGTATATCTTAGATACAATATATGTGTGCAGAACCAAACAGTTCTCTTGTTGCACAGGGAGAATGGATTCAGAAGGTAAAAATAACCCGGGAAAAAAAACAAAAATGCAAACACTTTACACTCATTTCCCCATGTTCCTTGTGTAGCTGATTCTGTCCATCATTGATGAATTGGAATTGAATTAGATCTTCTCTTTGTCAAAGAAATCCACTTCCATCAGAATACATTTTCATACAGTATTGTTGTTAAAGTATATAATGATCTCCTGGTTCTGCTCATTTCACTTAGCATCAGTTCGTGTAAGTCTCTCCAAGCCTCTCTGTATTCATCCTGCTGGTCATTTCTTACAGAACAATAATATTCCATAACATTCATATACCACAATTTACCCAACCATTCTCCAATTGATGGGCATCCACTCAGTTTCCAGTTTCTAGCCACTACAAAAAGGGCTGCCACAAACATTCGTGCACATACAGGTCCCTTTCCCTTCTTTATGATCTCTTTGGTATATAAGCCCAGTAGTAACACTGCTGGATCAAAGGGTATGCACAGGTTGATAACTTTTTGAGCATAGTTCCAAATTGCTCTCCAGAATGGTTGGATGTGTTCACAGTTCCACCAACAATGTATTAGTGTCCCTGTTTTCCCACATCCCCTTCAACATTTGTCATTATCTTTTCCTGTCATCTTAGCCAATCTGAGAGGTGTAGTTATACCTGTTATTCTTAAATTGTCTCTGTATATTCTGTCTTCAGGATAGGTTACTTTGGCTTATATAAAATTCATGTGTTCTTCCAACATTGCCTTTTGTTTCTCTGCTGCTAAATTTCCTTCTACTTTTCTATTTTTGTGTTCCATATCTGTCATCACTTTTAGAGCCTCCATTTCTATAGAGTCTCCACTGTGACATCTTTTGTATTCCATTTTTAGTATTTAATTTTGATTGAGAATTCTGATTTCCAACCTAATTTTGTTCCCATTATTTTCTTTTAAATTATTCTCGAATTTCTTGCTGTTGCTTTGAGAATTTTGTAGGATTCTCTTTTCAATCAATGATTTTTGAGGGGTTGTTTTCCTTCATAATATAATACTTTATTGTGTTCTGCCCTCTTTGAAGTTCTATTCATCCATCCTTCTGTCTTTGAGCTTCTCTGTTGATTTATCTGCTTGTGAACTAGTTATCCTGAGATTTTTCTTTTGGGCCTTTGGAATTTTAGCCTCTTTTATATTCTTAGTTGTTTTCAGTCTCTCTCATATTCCTAATTATTTGTCTTAAATTTCTGTCCTCACTCTTATGTTTCTCTGCTTTCTATTGATGGGAAGATCTCCTTGAGTCTGAGCATATTCCAGTTTCTTGAATTATGAAGCTTGGTCCAGGCTCTACCAAGAGAAAATTGAAGGAAAAGGACTTTCCCTGTTTGGCTTTTCCTTAGCCTTGAAAACTATTCCTTCTAGCTAGATCTGTATTTCCCCCCCACTCCTGGATTCATTTGGATTCAAAAAGGCTCTCCTTTTCGTTCATGTGGCTGGACAGAATCACTGTTGCCTCTTGGGAAAAAAAAAAAAAAAAAAAAAAAGCTTTTAAAAATTCTGATCTTCAACTATGATGGGCATGGCTCTTTTCAACAATGAGATATTTCAGGTCAATTTCAATAGACTTGTGATGGAGAGAGCCATCTGCATCCAGAAAGAGGACTGGGGGACTGAATGTGGATCACAATATAGTATTTTCACCTTTTTTGTTGTTGTTTTCTTGCTTTTTTTTTCTCATATTTTTTTCCTTTTTGGTCTGATTTTTTTTGTGTGGGTGTGCAGCATGATTACTGTGAAAATATGTATAAAAAAATTGCACGTTTAACATATATTATATTACTTGCTGTGTAGGGGAGAGGATGGGGGAACAGAAGGATGTTGAAAACTATCTTTGCATATATTGTTAAAATAAAAAGCTATTATTTAAAAAAAAGCAAAAAACTTCTGATCTTAAACACCCAAAAAGATCATTTCCATATACAGAACTCAAAAAGCGCTCTATATGAAATTGTGAATGTCTATTTCATACTGCTTGTTTATTTTAAGTATATAATAAATTCTACACATTACTTTGACATATTTCTTCCTTGTCTATTCTCCTGGACTTCTTTCCATCTTCTTCTGTATATTTAAAAACATGTTTTACTGGGTTTTGTTTTTTTTTTAGCATTGATGGAATTTATGTCCTTCTCTTTCCCTCCTCCCCCAATTTAAAATGGGAAGTAAGAATTGGAGGAAACCCTGTAATCAGATAAACAAAATCAAGCAAAACAAATCCATACAGTAGCTGTGGCCAAAATCATATATATTCCTGTGTCAATTTTCCTTGTCAGGATGTAAACAACATACTTCATTATAGATTATCTGGAGATATATGGAGGTCACATTGATCAGAATTCTTAAGGCTTTCAAAGTTAGGATTTGTTTGTTTTTTACTAATCTTGAAGTTCTTTTATAAATTGCTGTCTTTGCTTTACTAACTCCACTTTGCATCAATTTATACTGCCCAGGATTCACTAAAATCATATTTTTTTTATATTTAACAGTGAAATATTTTATTACATCCATATGTCATTATTGTTCAATCATTCTCCAATTGTCTAAGCAGCAATCTAAGGTATCCCTCTGCTTTTCTCTAAACATTTCCACGTGGTGCCTCTTAATTCCTTCTTTATGATCAGGATGTTTATTTTGTTTGCAATCATTTCCTCCTTGTTATTATCCTCCTTCTTAACCACTTCCCTTTTAAAATTGTTCTGCTTTGTCTATTCTTCTGAACTGCCTTCTATTCTCTTCTGTACATTTAAAAAATGCTCTATTGACTTTTTTTTTGGTCAGTGATATTACTAACATCCCTCTCAAACTATATTTATATCCCCATTAAATTTGAGGCATTTGTGCATCAAATTGTGTGTATGTATGAGTGCTTGTGTTCAATTCTCCTTTGCTTATTTTATGGATACTTGTTTAATCTTTTCCCTAAATCTGATATGCTCTCTCCCAAAACTCTGCTTGTTTTAATCCTATTCCTACTTCAAAATCCAACTCAAATTAATGTAAATTTTGTCCCCTTTAATCTTTGGGGGGGGGGGCTGATGTAAATTGTGCCCCCCTTTGGGGGGAAGGGTGCTCCTGACTCTCAAACTCTCCTACCCTCAGGAAAGGGGCATACTCTTCCAAGACAACTTCCAAGATAAATAATCTCATTCAACTGGAAATCTCAGTTTGGGTCATAGTCACTCAAACTGCTCCCCAGCTCCAGGCCAAGACTAATCCAATACAAGGAAGTGTTTGTCAACCTTTTTTGCTAAATGCCCTTCTGGATTTAGCCCACTGATGAAGATATTTTCCATCTTTGCTAAATTCCTAATCAGGAGTTTGCCTGCTAAGAAAGCTGTCTTCTTAGCACAAATAAACCCATTCTTTGCCCCAACCTCGTGCCTGTATTCATTGGGGTTTGTGAATTCTTTCACAAAATCTTCACAACCGGCCAAGGGGATCCCATTGCTGTTAAAGGATCTCTCACCCTCAATTCTGGCACCTTATGAAAATGACTCCTCCCAAAAAGCTTTCTTGGATTCCTCCCAATTTTGAATGTTTTCTCCCTTCTCAAAATACTTTGCATTTATCACTAACCGTGTCATATCCACTCCGAAGAAGGAAAACTCCTTTGAGGACAAGGATTGTATCTTTTTTTTCCTTTATATTCTTACTAACTAGTATGGATCCTAGCCATTTACTGGATACTTAATCAGTCTGTTGGATTGAACTGCCCCTATTTTGGCCAGTGACATAAGACATAAGCATAGTATGCTTATGAAATTTACAGAGAACATAAAATTGAGAGGGAATAATTAATATATTAGAAGATGTTCAAATTGTTGTCTTGATTCTACCTATGTCATTCTGCATAAATTCAAAATAACCAGGCATCATTAATTGCTTTTTTTTATTATTTCCAAACAGATCTCAATAAGTTACAAGGGACTTGGCTAATAAGAAAAAAATTTAACACGGATAAATGTGAAATCCTATATTTGGGTTTAAAGAATTGCACAATTATGTGGAAAGAAGCTGGGACTAGACAGCCATTACTATGAAAAAGATCTGGGTTTGGGTTTTTGTTTTTGCTTTTGTTTTGCTTAAGAGCTAAATTAGCAGAGGGACATCACAGCCAAAAAGCTATTTCTGCAGTATGGCATGTAACATAATAGATCCATCGTATTCTTAGTCGAGTTATATCTACAACAGGGGTGTCAAACACACCTGTTGTGGGCCCAAACAAACTAAAGTAAAATTGGGAAATTTCTAACAAAATAAATAAAAATACAACACACATAGTGTTAATTTGTGGCTTCCTAAATCAGCATATAGCTAAGGGGTATAATGCTTTAGTTTCCCTGCCTCAGTTTTCCTGAATTGTTCTGCCTCAGTTTCCTGGCCATTAGGACTGAGATAATTAGAGCTACGGAGCCACTCTTGCATTCCAAAGAGTCATAAAACTCCAGATGGTTTATCTCAAATACCTAGATGGCATCCTCTATCTTTCCTGGCCCAGACTTCCTGTCTCTGCTTGACCACTTTCTTCACTTCCACCTTATCAGAATTTATGGTCCTTCCTGAAATTATGATTTACTAAATGTTTCTTCCCTCCCCCCCCCCCCCCCCCCCCCCCCCGCCTTTGTTTCCCTGATAGCTGGAGCCCTATAAAAGTCTCTGGAATTACTTGCTGGTGGCTGGATGCTTTGAGTCCAATCCAGCCTGGACATGCTATAGCTTCCCTAGTCTAAATTCTCCATTATTAAAATATTAAAAACCCTAATCTCTGTCTTGCCTCAGTTTCTCTGGCATTACAACATAAGTCTGATACCACTGGGTTAGGGTGCTGTATTCAGCTCATTACCACAGTTTGGGGATAGTGTCAGTTCAAGCACCTGGAGAGGATGGATAGGGGATTTAAGAACGAGGGATTAGATGGTCAGCTGAAAGACATAGAAATGTTTAGCTTGAAGACTTAGTGGGGATATGTCTTTAAATATCTGAAGATCAATTATATGGAAAAAATTTGTCATGATTACCCTTGAGGGGAAGACCTAGAAGTTGCCTAGGCAAATTTAGACTATAAATGAAGAAAAAAAAAAACTGAAATAAAACACTACCTAATAATTAGACTTTCCCAATAGAACTGATTATCTTGGACAGGTTTAACTGGAGGTCTACAAGCAGTAGATGGTTTAGCATTTATCAAGGGAGATGTTATGTGATTGTGTCTGCCTTCTGAGGTATCTTTGTTTCTTCTGTCTAGATTATTTTCCTATTTTTTCAGAAAGTGGATGATGAATTCTCAAACAAGAAGACAAGAATTTCTGTGCTGACAAGGGGTATTGAGAGTCCTGGAGGAAGATATATTAATACAACCATTCCTGCTTACTTCTTCTCCCCATTAAATGTTCCCATTAATCACTGGGGAAGAAGGAATAAGCATTTATATAGTGTCTACTATGTCAGGTGCTAAGTGGTTTTTTTTTTGTTTTGTTTTGTTTTGTTTTTACCAAATATTTACCTCATTTGATTTTTAAAACAAGACTGAGATAGGTACTATTATCATCTCCATTTTTAAGCTATTTATGTTATGCCACAGTTCCCTTTTAATGCCCTGACCTAGTTTCCCCGTTGTCCTATTTAGTTACTCTGCCTCAGGCTATAACCTTTCCCTCTTAATGTTTGATGAGATAAAGGTTTTATATCTTTAGGCTATAATCATTCCTTCTTAAAGTTTGACAGGATAAAGGTCTATCCATTTTAGACATTATTAGAACATCAGTAACCTCTCCAGTACCTCCCTCCATTGTGTCATCCTAGGTGCCTCCCCCCATTAAGTTATCCCCATCCAGGTACCTCCCCCATTATGTCATTGTTCTTGTTATCCTATAAAAATCTTGCTGTCCAGATACTTGGGGCTGGACTCTTTGAGATGATAATCTCGTTCAGCCCTGGGGCCAACTATGGATCCATTTGGTCCCAATATATCTCTACATTTTATAAATTATTAAATTGTTCTCTAATCTCTGTCTTGCTCAGTTTCTTCAGCATCACAAAACCTGTGACACTGGCTTGGGAACCCTCATTGCTTTAGGATATCCTCACCCCTCAATAATATACTTGTTGAGGTCTAGATTTGGGGTAGCTAAATGAAATTAGGGTTTAGTTGAGATCTAGTGGCAGGTTTGGGGTACAGGAAGTCAAACAGAGCTCCCCTGCAATCCCCTTGGATTCGGCACAAGGATACAGCGGTAAATGAGGTCTAGTAGTGGCATGAGTCCCCAATAAAAGCATTTATTAGCCCGTGAGCTAGATTGATAACAGAGGTTTATTATTGGGTTTAGAAGTAGAGATAGGTGAAGGTAGAGATAAGGAGGGCACCGGACAGAGGGTCCAGTGGACAGAGGGTCCTCACATGGCTGGCATGTTTGGAATCTCTGCAAAGAGGGGTTCCCAGCATGGCCCTTTTATAATAGGAGACTTAGCTTGAGGGCTTTTGGGTGTAGCCCCAAAGTTGGCTCAGATCCGGGTGGGGCTGGGACAGGTCCGGATCTTCTATTGGAATTCAAAGGGACCAGGATTTGTGAGTCAAAAGGTAACTGCATTAACTAGAGGGGTTTGGGAATCAAAGATAGGAATCTTTCCCACATCATCCTCACAAAGCATTGTGAGGAAGTATGTTGTAAATATTAAATAAAAGTTTTAGTAATCTGAGTTAATATCATGAGAAGCCATTGCCTTCTGCATTGGAATCCTAATTAATGTAAATATTTGATACAGCTTCTGTTCACCAAGGTGTCCAAGAAAACTAGGTTGATGGATCCTTTAATTATCTAAGGATAGCAGATGTGAGCTATCACTGGGAGAAATTGCAGTTAGGAAAAGTCCTAAATCCAGTATTCTGTATTAGAGGTCATAGCCTTCCCTGGCCACCATACTCAGATCAGGGCCTGAGCCTACACCAGTGCTTCTGGAAGTCCTCCTGCAATTTAGGGGTAGAAGAATAAATCTGCATTGCCCACATTATGGAACTATGTGATCCCTATCAAGCACAGATTTTTCTCTTCACTTTGATAGGGTTTAGCTCTGTCCCCTAAGACAGAGATTAGGGTTTTTAATATTTTAATAATGGAGAATTTAGACTAGGGAAGCTATAGCATGTCCAGGCTGGATTGGACTCAAAGCATCCAGCCACCAGCAAGTAATTCCAGAGACTTTTATAGGGCTCCAGCTATCAGGGAAACAAAGGCGGGGGGGGGGGGTGGAAGTGAATATCGTGATGGCTTGGGGGGGGTGGGGAGGAGGCTTCTGTTCTAACAATAAATCAGTAGTACTAAATCTTCTGGCTTTGTAAACTCCCAAGTCCAATCGGTCTGATTGTGACCACTCCTTAGTCAGATAGCTTCTGGTCTCAGGAAACTCCCACAGTTCAAACTCCTGAGACTGTAGTCTGACTGATAATCTGGTCCGTGAAAACCGAATTCTTTCCTACCTATAAAGCATAGAATTAGCACATCAATGCTAGAAAGCTGGATAGACGTGTCTCTGTGCTTCTGTTTCTCTACTGAATTCCCTTAGAATTCAAAGCCATTTTTGCAATGACACTACAATTACTTTTAATAAACTTTGCTCCTTGACAAATGGGGTTTGAACAAGATGGGTTGAAGCCCACAAATTCTTTTGCAACACTAGTCTGGGACCCCAGACCTCAACAACTCTATTCATCTATTTGCTTAGAGACCTCAATAGGTCAGATTTCTTTTTTTTTTTTTTTTTTTTTTTTGGTGATCTGTTCTTTTCCTTTTCTTTCTTTCTTTTTTTTTTTTTTAATTATAACTTTTTATTTACAAGATATATGCATGGGTAATTTTTCAGCATTGACAATTGCCAAACCTTTTGTTCCAACTTTTCCTCTCCTTCCCTCCAACCCCTTCCCCAGATGGGAGGTTGACCAATTCATGTAAAATATATTAAAGTATAAGTTAAATACAATATATGTATACATGTTCATACAGTTATTTTGCTATACAAAAAGAATCAGACTTTGAAATAGTGTATAATTAATGTGTGAAGGAAATAAAAAATGCAGGCAGACAAAAATAGAGGGATTGGGAATTCTATGTAGTGGTTCATAGTCATCTCCCAGGATTCTTTTGCTGGAGGTAGCTGGTTCAGTTCATTATTGCTCTATTGGAACTGATTTGATTCATCACATTGTTGAAGAAGGCCATGTAATAGATTAGATTTCTTGGAGTTGTGTGCTGGTTATAATTCCTATATGTCCATAATAGGTCATAGTATGTAGAGATGGAATGAATTTAAAGGTTATCTACTCCAGTCCCCTCACTTTATAGATAAGAAGCCCAGAGAAGTTATAATGTAAAGGCCATGGATGGTTAAGTGCCACAGCTGGGGTTCAAAACCATGTCTTAACTCCAAATCTAGGACCCTTTCTACTACATCTTCTTGCTTTTACATTTTAGGGGGCTGACTGATTTTTATTAAAATGGCCTGAAACCTAAGCTAAATTCTTTCTCTCTTGATGAAGGCTGGAAGGGCTTCTGAGTTATGATTCCAGAAGAATAAGGCAATGGGGGCTCTAACCCATCATTTCTCTTAATGAAGAGCCAGGATAATAGTCCTGGAATAAAAGGGAAACATCTGGATCAGTGTAAAACTCATTCTCACTTCTTTTAATCTCATTTACTTCCATTCCAAACATTTCTGTTGGTGCTGGGTAGTATATTTCTGGTAAGAGATAAAGAGAAGCTGAGATAATGTTGCTTGAGAGAAAGCTGATGCTGAATCCATTGAGACTACAAGGGCCAAGTTGAGTTGGACATAGCCATCCCACACGGAGTTCCTCCACCCACTCCCTCACTTAAGAGATAGATAGGCTCTTTCCCAAGGCCAAGATTGGTAAAACAAGCCGAGTACAGTGGCTGGGAAGAAGGAAAAAATTAATACAATGTTCTATCAGAAAGCAGAAGGCAACCAGAATGATGAAAGGAATAGGTGAAAGAAAGTGGCTGACTGGGCATGCAGAAGCCCATTATGTGGCTATGTTCAGAATCAGAGATGCAATGGCTTTTTCCAAATAAGCGGATTCTCATTGCTAGCAGCAGATCCCAAAATAGCATCTTGTAGTTAATCGAGGATTTGATTTCCACAAGTCTAATAAAAGCTCTTATTGACATCAAATGGGAATCCTAATGTTTATAACCAATGAATGGAACATGGTCAAATCAATTTTCCTGCTGAGAAAAGAAAAATTTACTAGAAAGTAATACTCTGCACAGTAATATAATCAGTGGAAAAGTAGTTTATCTAAAAATGATTATAGAAGTGTTTTGGTAAGGCTGATTGAACTTAAAAATTGATAAAGAGAATCATGATAACTTTTTTTTTTTTTTAAAGAGGAAATGAGATTTGAAATCAACCAAGTTAAGAATGGAAAGCCTGTCTTGATTAAGTCTGAGTTTACTATTTCAACTTGGAGCTTTTAAAGAGAGAATGTGAATTTATAGGTAACAGGACCAGGAAGAAAAGTCCAAAGTCTAAAGAGATTGATTTAAAAAAAGAATTCCCAGGGACAAGCACATTAAAAGTAGGTTTCCAATTGAGTCAAATTTCACAATGAAAGCCCTTAATGCCAAGTGGATCTTTATGGAGCACTTAAACACAGCAGGAATAATTCTTATGTATGCCAGGGAGTTATGAAGGTCACCTGCTGACAAACATGGAAATAAGGATTTGTAAGCAAGTACTTTAGTTATTACATTCGACAAATATAGTTGATTTAGTGAAGGAACTCTAAGAAGAAAACTTATTGAAAAAAAATGTCTTCTAACATAAAGTGATACAAAAATCATGTCACTTTAAAGATATGTCTAAAGGAAATAACAAATACAGACAATTTTATAGGAGATATTGGTTATACACGGAGAAGAAAATGGGGAAAATTAATACCTATTAATTCTGAAATTAAAAAAAATCAACTTTAATATGGATTTGTTTACAAAAAGAGAAAAAAATCAACTCTACCTTAGTGCCAAGAAAAGAACTACATTTAATTATTAATTTTTAAAAACAGTGCTATTTTTGGTATTGCCAGTATATGATCTTGAAAGTGTTCCTCATTTTATATTCAGAGGATAAGATTCCCATCCACCCTTTCACCATTTCCATTTCAACTTACTCCATTTACAATCACAAAAATTTCCAAATTTTAGACACAAATTTAGACACAAATTTTGAAGAAATTGCCCACTAGTTAACTAACAAATAAATCTTACACTTACAGAAATAGGCAATATTGTTAATCTGTTGACACTGCATTCATATACCTACTTCTAGCTTTAAGAATAAGGTAAATGCCTTCCTTCTGGAATAGCTGAAATGACCTCTAGAGTCCTTGCAGTTGTAGAAAAAAAATTTTTTTTTTTTTTTTTAAAGTCCTATACATTGTTGTCATCCATTTCCCTAAAATAGACTATCAATTGGACAAACTATAAATATTTTAACCTTGGTACAAGAACTATTATGTCAGACTTTTCTTCTTTAACTTAGCTACTACTTATGTCTAAAAATTTTAGCTTAATGTTCCCTAGGAACTTCAGCACTTTCGAATTCAGAACCATATAAAATCCTTCACACTGACAGTAATGAAATATTTATGCCTCTCATTATCAATGCTTAATTGATTTAAATGCACAATGTGTAAATATATACACCAAGTACATTTTTGCAATAACCATCACTTTAAAAATTCAAATAATTCTCTTTAGTATGTTTCAAATGAGCATACCTAAAGTCTAATTTTTAAAAATGTAAACGTACAACTAGACTTTACCAAATAGTAACATGTTTATTTCACTGAAATTCTTAAAAATATTTATCTGTAGTCATCACATAAAACATCCTAATGTAAAAAAATTAATGGTTAAAAAAAAAAAAAAAAAAAGAAAAGAAAAGAAAAGCAAAGCATGAAAAACAGACCCAAAATGTTAAGATTTTATTTACAAAGCTTCTTTTGTTGTACAGAAAGTAAAAATGGTATTACAACCTTGGTGTAACTGGTAGCCATCAACAATCAGGATTCACCGATCACAGCTGCTCTCCCTGCTATGGCAACAGTCTTATAAGAAAAAACCTAACAACTCTGACTATTTTGTTGGGAATTAATTCCCCAAATTTGTTGGTAACTTGGATATCCAATGGGGATTGATCGGAGGAATGTAGAATGTCACAGGAACTACTCTTTGGCTCTTTAGGTGTCCTGGGGGCTTGGATTATAGCTACCACTTCTTTTTTACAGCTACCAAATCAATAGGAGCAGTCCACACAATACTGAACAGTTCTTTTTTCAGATCATTTGGGGTCTTAATCATCTTCTCCTTCTCCTTCGTCATCTGTTTCTCTCTTCCTTTTTTCACCTTTCCCAGTCTCTTCATCTTCTATACAATAAAGAAGAGACATGTTAAGACCCCTGGATAAGAAATTTTTACTTCAAAATAATTTAAATTATTATTAGCTACACTTTCAATTCATATATTGATAACATTTAATTTTTCCAAAATCATGCAAAGGTAATTTTCAACATTCACTTTTGTAAAAACCTTGTGTCCCAAATTTTTCTCCCTCTTCTCCCACCTCCCTAAGACATCAAGAAATCCAATATAGGATAAACATGTGCAATTCTTCTAAACATATTTCCCTATTTGTCATGATGTGCAAGAAAAATCAGATCAAAAGGAAAAAAACCCAAGAAAGAAAAACAAGCAAACAAACAACAACAAAAGGTGAAAATACTGTGCTTTGATCCACATTCAGTTTCTACAATTCTCTCTCTGGATGCGGATGATACTTTTCTATCACAAGTCTTTTGGAAAGAGCCAAGTCCATCACAGTTTACCATCCATCATATAATCTTGTTGCTGTGTATAATGTCTTCTTGGATCTGTTCACTTTATTAAGCATCAGTTCATGTAAGTCTTCCCAGGCTTTTCTGAAATCAGCTTGCTCACCATTTTGTATAGAACAATAACATTCTATAATATTCATATACCATAACTTATTCAGCCATTCTCCAACAATTGGGCATCTATTCAATTTTCAATTCCTTGCCACTACTAAAAGGGCTGATTAGATAAACTTCTTAATGTAAGGTGATAACAGAAGAAATTTTTTTCAAGCCTTTTGGAGCATTTTTTCTAAAATGAGTAAAAACCATACATAGTTCTTTTTTTTCTATAGTGACCGTGTTCTTTTCTCTTTCTAATTCTAATGGTCTTAACCATTATGGGGGAATTCAATATATATGGTATATTCTGTATATGTGGTATATTTTAATTTCAGTAATATATCTGACAAAATCTTTGAATATGGAATGAAAGGGTTTACAGACTTATTAGTAGAAGCTTTATTAATTATGAGGTCCTTTGCTATAAGGTTGATCTTGGTAAAACAGGGTTATTTCTGACAAAACTGATAGATATTTGGGGTGGGGGTTGGAGAGCAAAAGTTTTCAATTCATTCCTTTTTATTGAGCAGGTCAAGAAGGTGTAGGGGTAGGAAAAACAAAGTATCCCAGTCTCTCAATTTCATGCCAAAAACTCTGGAGGAATATCCAAAAGGCACAGGATAGATTATCCTTGGGCTAGAAGTTCTAGTTGTTTGTCATATAACAGAATGATGAGAAACTTCTGTCTTGAGAGATAGTAGGAAATTAATAAGACTCATGGATATGAATATAATATTCACCTGGCTGAGAAGTGACAGCTCACCACAGGCTGGTCTACCATACTACCAACTAAGCATGGAACAGGCAGTTCCCCAAACTAAACAGGTTCAGACTGATGGAAGTAAGAGGGGACTATTCTCGCCTCCATACCATGTAGTTAGATTTTTTGGGGGATCTCCAAAATGCAATGAGTATTAAACCTTAGTAGGTGTCAGAGGGCCATCAATCACACCCAAAACCTTAGCGGGAGGGGAAAACTGAACCACTGACCAACACCAAGGCATATCATGACCAGAACCACTGTGATTGAGAACAAAGCACGCATGACTGTGAGGGAAGCAAAGAATTTGTTTGTAAGGGAAGGACCTTTACAGGGGACAAGTAAAGAAAATCTGGTGGAGAGTTAAGGGCACTGGAGTATGGAACCTGAGGCTCTTTAACTTATTCCTGGAGGGATCGCAGGCAAATCATTTAAACTCACTGGGTCATAAAATAAGGGGATTTGGATTGAGACTTAAGAGAACAGTATTTAGAATCGTCTACCTAACAGAATTGTTGTGAACACAGTGTTCTGTAATCCTTCCAGTGTCACAGGAATGTAGGGTACTACTGTTGTTACTTCCAGGGCAGAAATGGGTTTGATTTCATAGGAAGGAAGTAGATAAATATTTGTTAAGTGCCTCAACGATTTTCATATTTAAACTTCATAACAACCCTGAGAGGGAGGTAGAATTATTATCCCCATTTTACAGTTGAAGAAACTGAGGCAATCAGAGATTAATAACTTGTCCAGAGTTGGACAGGAAACAAGTGTCTGAGGCTAGATTTGGATTCAAGTCTTCCGGATTCCAGATCAAGTTCTCTGACACCAGTTGCTTCTAACATGCTGGCACAATTTTTTCATTATATTCAAGTGACTTGGGAGAATAAGGGACAGAAATATTTTGTTTTTCTCGCAGTTCCATTTGTGAATCTCCTTCCAACCTCAGCCTACCTCCTTCCCAGAATTCATTGGGATCTCCTCTTCTTTCCAACCTTCCTGACAGCAGCAATTTCTCATTCCCAAAAACAGGCTGCCCCTTATCTCCCTCTATCTTCAGAAAGACCCAGAAGAGCCCACAATCCCCTTCTCAATGGTTATGGCTCCTACTTTTTCTGCCCTTTGGCTGCAAGGTGGACAAAGTCACTCACATTGTTTTAACGAGCAGGAAATTACAAACTACAATCCCCCCCAGTAAGATGGCAGACCCCCAGGCCTTACCATCTCCTATTGAACTCTTTGGACTACTGGACCTTACTGTAGTTACCTGGATACCGGATTCTACAGACCCCTGCCCTACAATTATCCCAAGGACCACCACCAGTCCTTTCTAACCTCGTAGCTTCTATGTATGCAATTTCTCCCAGTTAGAATGAGCTTCTCAAGAAAAAGGGATGTTGCATTTTTTCTATTTATATATTCAGCACTTGGCATAGTGCTGAGTATACAGTATGTGCTTAATACATGTTTTTCCATTCAATAAGGCTGCACGCCTTACTCTACTAATTAACTAAAAACAACATGGTACAATAGAAAGGATAATGGATCTGGAGTTAGAAGAAGTGGGTCTAAATCCTGGCCTGCCACTTATCGCCTGTGACTTTTTTGGATACCAGTTCAAAGGCTGAAGAGATCAAAGAAAAAAGGACCTACACATGCAAAACTACTTTTAGCAATGGCAAAGAATTGAAAACTGAGGGGATACCCATCAATTGGGGAATGGCTGAACAAGTTGTGGCACATGATTGGTATGGAAAACTACTGTGCTGTAAGAAACAATGAAGGGGATAGTTTCAGAAAAACCTGAGGAGACTTACATGAACTGATATACAATGAAATGAGTAGACCCAGGAAAACATTGTACACAGTAACAGTAATATTATAATCAACTGTGAAAGATTTAGCAACTCTGATCAATACAATGATCCACCACAAACTCCAAAGGACTCATTTTGTAAAATGCTATCCACTTCTAAATAGGGAACAAATGGACTCAGAGTGCAGATTGGAGCATTTTTTTTTTCATTTGTTTATTTTTCTTGCTGTTTTTTTTTTCCCCTGGAATATGGCTGTTAAGAAAAATGTTTTGCATGATTTCATATTTATAATAGACTTTTTTTTTTTTTTGCCTCCTCAAGGGATTAGGAAGCAGGCAGAGGGTGGGAGAGAATTTGGAACTGAAAATAAAGACAAAATTAAAAAGTAAGTAGCTTAAAACTGCAAAAATAAGTAAATAAAGAAATAAATAATGTGAGGGAGTTTGGTCTAGATGATCTCCAAAGCTCTTCCACCTCTAAATCTATGATCCTATAAAGGCAAGCACTCCTAAAAATACAATGTACAATTTAGGCATACCTTCGTCTTCATCATCCTCATCTTCATCTTCCTCATCATCATCAACTTCTCCATCATGTCCAAATTCTTCTTCCTATAGAATAAGACATCTTACAATATTATGGAAATACCTTAATGTTGTTTTCCTTTTCACATACTATTTACATGAGATTTCATCAGGGAATTTCATTAGAAATTTTACATATATGTAATAGCACCATCAGGTTGGAATAGCTCTATTAATTTTGTACTATATTTTATTAATTCCACTTTAATACAAAGGAAATAATTTGTTCCTAATATGGGAACTGTTCCCAAATTAGCCATATCCATTTATTTGTTAGAGCAAAGAACAAAATTTATAAAAAGCCAGAGAAATGAAAATGAGGAAAGAATAAGCATGCATTTGAAATATCTTGATTCTGACATATTCAAACAAGTTACTGATGATGAACAATGGGATGTGAATGGAAGAAAGAGCACAAATAAGGCTTATAATAATTTCATACAAAAGTTTAATGGATATAAACTAGTTGCCCCATCAAAGAGATGAAAAACATCTAAAGAATCTAAAAATTGCATTTATTGGGAAATATTTGACTTATTTTCCAAGTAGGGATATTGGAGATATCACTACTTATGGAGATAGAATGTAAATTTTATAGTACACTATATGATGTACAATGTATGCATGAAATTTATATGTAATGTGACATAAATTTTATGAATAAGATCAATTTATAGGAAGTTTAGAGAGACACCCAAATAGCAAAGTCATCAAAAGGGCATTTAGTAGCACTGTACAAAGAGAGGAACCTGGGACAGATTTATAGGACATGAGGAGAGTTGCACAGAGTGGCAGACCTGGATACATTGCAATCTGTATTAATGAAAATAATGCTCACATTAACGAGCTCACAAGGCTGTTAGAGTATTGGGGTATACTGTATTAAGTTGGGGAAAAATCTACGAAGTTTTTCAATGAAAAATTCTTTCTCCCTCTCTTTTCCTTCTCATAAGTATCACCAGTACACAAAAAAGAAGTACAGGTTTTATAAAGACTAATTCTAAATAAGTATAAGGTAGAGAGTAATGCAGATTTATTTTTACCTAAGTCAGCTAAATGCAAAACAGTGTATTTTCAGACTTTAGAACTTGATGAGTTTTCAATAGAATAAGAATAAGATATCTAAACCTGCCAATCAGTCGAAGTCAATGATCCTCAAGTTGTCCAGAGTACCACTGCCCTTATTACTCTTTGATTTTGTACCCTTCTTTCTACTAACTGTAAGGGAAAATTGCTATTCCATTCTGTCTAGGAGAGACCATTATACTAAATTTGTTGAATTTTAAAATAAATCTGAATTAAATAGTTAAATCTTATATTAATATATGATCAGAAATTCTTTAAATACTATTCATTCATTAGTATGGCAGAAACTAGGCATTGACCCATACTTAACACCATACACCAAGATAAGGTCAAAATGGGTTCATGATCTAGGCATAAAGAATGAGATCATAAATAAATTGGAAGAGCATAGGATAGTCAGACCTGTGGAAGAGGAAGGAATTTATGACCAAAGAAGAACTAGAGATCACTATTGACTACAAAATTGAAAATTTTGACTATATCAAATTGAAAAGCTTTTGTACAAACAAAACTAATGCAGGCAAGATTAGAAGGGAAACAATAAACTGGGAAAACATTTTTACAGTCAAAGGTTCTGATAAAGGACTCATTTCTAAAATATATAGAGAATTGACTCTAATTTATAAGAAATCAAGCCATTCTCCAATTGATAAATGGTCAAAGGATATGAACAGACAATTTTCAGATGATGAAATTAAAACTATTACTACTCATATGAAAGAGTGTTCCAAATCACTATTGATCAGAGAAATGCAAATTAAGACAACTCTGAGATACCACTATACACCTGTCAGATCAGCCAGAATGACAGGGAAAGATAATGCAGAATGTTGGAGGGGATGTGGGAAAACAGGGACACTGATACATTGTTGGTGGAATTGTGAATATATCCAGCCATTCTGGAGAGCAATTTGGAACTATGCCCAAAAAGTTATCAAACTGTGCATACCCTTTGATCCAGCAGTGTCTCTACTGGGCTTATACCCCCCAAAGAGATACTAAAAAAGGGAAAGGGACCTGTATGTGCCAAAATGTTTGTGGCAGCCCTGTTTGAGGTGGCCAGAAGCTGGAAAATGAATGGATGCCCATCAATTGGAGAATGGTTGAGTAAATTGTGGTATATGAATGTTATGGAATATTATTGTTCTGTAAGAAATGACCAACAGGACGAATACAGAGAGGATTGGCGAGACTTACATGAACTGATGCTGAGCGAAATGAGCAGAACTAGGAAATCATTATATACCTCAACAGCGATACTGTATGAGGATGTATTCTGATGGAAGTGGATTTCTTCAACAAAGACAAGATCTAACTGAGTTTCAATTGATCAAGGATGGACAGAAGCAGCTACACCCAAAGAAAGAACACTAGGAAATGAATGTAAACTGTTTGCATTTTTGTTCTTCTTCCCGGGTTATTTATACCTTCTAAAGGCAATTCTCCTTGAGCAACAAGAAAACTGTTCGGTTCTGCACACATATATTATATCCAAGATCCACTGCAATCTATTTAACATGTATAGGACTGCTTTCCATCTTTGGGGAGAGGGGAAAAATCGGAACAGAAGTGAGTGCAAGGGATAATATTGTAAAAAACTACCCTGGCATAGGTTCTGTCAATAAAAAGTTATTTAAAAATAAAATAAAATAAAATAAATACTATTCATTCTCACAGCTGCTAATAGGTTTTGAAATATTTATACAACAGACCTCTCCACTGACATCATATTCATAATCATCTCCTTCTACATCATCTTCTTCATCATCATCTTCTTCATCAAATTCATCTTCTTCATCTTCATCTTCCTCATCTTCTTCATCTTCTCCCTCTGGAAAGAAAGATAGTTAAATGTGCTTAGTTTAATCTTTTTAAGTCCCCCTCAACGAAATTTAAAATTGCAAAAATCTGGCAGGAGCACACCTTTCTACATTTACTTTTACATCACTCTCACCATCTTCATGGATTCTCAAGTTCAGTCAAAACTAGCTTATTTGTTATTCCAGTCCTCATTTGTACAATTCTGTACGAGTTTACTTCTTCCTTTTATACTCCCTGGTTTAAACATCACTTACCACATAAGGCGTTTTCCTGATGCCCCACTATATGTTGCCCTCCCTGAAAAAATTGTATATGTATATATGTGTGTATAAATATCTATATATAAACATATTTATGTTACCTAATAATTACATATTTTTCCTGATAGACTAAGTCTCTTGGGAGTAGCTGCTGCTTAGTTTTTGATTTAGTACTTGGCATATGGTAGGTGTTTAATAAAGGTGGTTGACTGCATATAGTTTAGAAAAATCCATATGAAGCACCTCAGATGAAATGATAAAGTCCAAATAACAAGTAATTCTGGGGGTGTCCAGGTAGCACAGTGGAGAGAGCCTCAATTCTGGAATCAGAAGCACCTGAGTTCAAATCCAGTCTCAGACACTTAGACTGCATATTAACTCATATTAATTGCATGACCCTGGGCAAGTCACTTACCCCCAATTGCTTCTCAAATGAAAAAAAAAAAAAAAAAAAAAAGGAGAAGGAATTCTATTTGAAGGTACAAAATCCAAATTTTGGTATATAGTTACAGGGCTGTAAGATGCAATCAAAGTGGGTGGGTGATTAATCTGCTACCTAAATGAGTGAGACTCAAGTCAAAGCACTGAAGGTGTCTCAACAAAATGCTTTAAAGTTTCTGGAATGTAGCAAAACATAGGCAGCATTACTGTGTTTGTTATCAAGTTCCTAGCATCATCAATTTTGATACATATGGCACATTTTGTCAAAATGTGAGTCAATGTGTCAAATTTTGCCAAAAGATGAGTTACCTAAACGAAAGAGCTTGAGCAGCATATTTTGGTTCAGGGAAATATAATGCATTACATGAATGAGGGCCCCCCCCCCAAAAAAAGAAGAAAAACTAAAGTATAACCCCCTTTTTCCCATAACGTCATAATTTAACAATCAGGAAGCATTTATTCTAAGTGCAGAGGGCTGAAGGAAATAAAAAGAATTATCAGGATGGTGGTATGAGGACATTAAAAGTGAGTCTGATACAGTATAAAGTCAGCAAAGACTAGAAAATAACATACATGACATTACAACAAGGGAAACAGCAAAATGAGTATACATTTATAATTCATATCAGATTGCTTGCTGTCTTAAGGAATGTAAGGGAAGGAAGGAGAAAAAATCTGGAACTCAAAATCTTACAAAAGTGAATGCTGAAAACTATCTTTACATGTAATTGGAAAAACAAAATACTATTAAAATGGGGAAAAAACTGAGACAAAACAACCACACATACCAAAAAAAAGCCAAAGATGAATGCTTCAGAATTATGAAGAACATGAATCTCTTAAAAGAGAGAATAGAAGAAATATCCATTCTACCCCTTGCAGAGGTGGGAGATTCAAAATGTTGGGCATTATACATAATCACACTTTGTCAATGTACTGATCAGTTATACTGATTTTTAACCCCCTCTTCTTTAAAAATATCAATTGTTACATGAGATTGTTATATAGTTATATGGACTCTCCAAGGAATTGGGGTGGGAAAGTTAGAGATACACTAGGGGAAACTATGATAATGGAAAAAGCAAAAGAGCAATAAAACGTTTTTTAAAAGGCAGTTTGAAAAGAGAGAGGATGTGATATCAAGTGCAAATGCAACACACCTTTTTTTTTCCATCATTTCAGAGATTTGTACCTGTGAAATCAGTCACTCCAGCTCCCGTAACATATAATTTAACATCTAACAGTTTGAGTCCTTGAAGAGAATATATCCCATTTGATCAATTTGATCAAATTGATATGGATTGGCACATGACAGTAGAGGCAAAACCAGGTTCCCTGAAAAACAAGTCCAACCCCAATTTCCCCTACATGAAATTTTACCTGATCCTTTCTCCTTACATGACAGTATCCTTGTATTCACTTTATAAATACTTTATAGGTACATGTTGTTTCCCATATTAGAATGTATTCTCCTTAAGGACAGGGCTTATTTCATTTTTATCTTTGTAGTCCTATTTACCTAGTACAGAGCCTGGCACAGCAAACAGTAAGTGCTTAATAAATGCTTGGTGGGTGGATTTCTGAGTCATAAGAGTAACAAGATAGAGGACTAGACAAAAAGTTCTGCATCAGGAGAAATTTTCTGGTACTTTTCTGGCCTAAATAATAATATCTTAAAAAAACTCTTATTGGGCAGGCAGCTAGAGATTTTCTGAGTTAATTCACTGTTGTTAAAGCACCTCCAATTGATCCCATCTGTGCCATGCCAAGGGGGAGTGAACAAATAAATTCTCACACACAGAATAAGCAAAAAACCAGATTATGTCCCTGATCCAGAGAATAGTGGGGTTATGCAAGTAAAGCCAGAGAGAGCCAAATATTGCAGGGGAATTGTGGATAAAGATGGTCTCCAAAAGGAAAAATCTCTGGAATGAACTGCTGCCTGTGTAGGTGCTATCTTTCCTACTACTGAGGGCAAGGAAGTTTTCAGAAATCCACACCATCATCTAAGAGTTAGGGTCAGGGCCTGGGTTAAACAAGCAATGATTAGCTGCAACCTAAGTTTGCAGCATAAGGCCTCTGTCTTTTAGCAATGTCTCCAGGATATCTCTACTTAGGGTTTGGGATTGCTAGAAATATCCTTGGTGGCCAAGTTTAGACCACATGCAGACTGAAAACCCCTCGACTGACTCTTGTTCCACAGCATGTTGGTGCAATGGTACCTGAATGTCAACGTCACAGTGTGGTCCAGGAGTCAAAGCCTTCTTTAGGCACGTGACTCACACAGTCCAAGGAGAAAGCTGGGAAACACCGTAGAAGGTGCTTCTGTTTCTAGGCTCAGGGGCACATTCAGAATTAAAGTTACTAAATTAATGACGATGCAACATTCAATCCAATGGCTTAGGCTGAAGCAGGAAGTCTGAGAAGTACAGAGTGTGAGAAAGGAACAGAGATTGTCTTCCCCATAGACGGACGGCAGTAGGTCAAAGATGGCTAAGAGCTGAAAAATCTGAAGGAGCCAGTCTGTAGCCAAGGGGCAACACAAGGGCCTAGGGCAGATCATCTCTCCAATGAAGGGCTTGTAAATAAATAATGGGTATTCGGGAAACAGGGAAGAGGTGAGGTCTGGTTCTAACAAGTTACACTAATACAGAAAAAAATTGTGATTATCTTCTATATCATCTCCTTGGGACCAGTTTTTCCTCTTCAATCCATCTTAGTTACCTATTTTCTAACTAGATAATTACCTATTTTCCCTAATGCTTTGATCAGGTTACTTCCCCTGTTCAAACATCTTCAATGACTCCCTACTAAATACTGAATAAAATCCAAACTCCTCATCTTGACATTCAATACCTTCTCCCTTTGTTCTCCCTACTGTTCTTCCAATTTTGGTTTCAACTCATCTTTTTAGTTATCTTATCAACTTATCTTTTCTGGTTCTTCACATTTCCTGGATTCCAGTCAAAGAAAACTACTCAATTCATGGTAACTGCATATTGATCAAGAAATCTTTTTTCTCAGAGGCTCATTCAAGTATTCAAGCTTTCCTCAAGTTATATAGGATTTTAACATATAGATACACAAATTCATAATCATAAGAGACCATTCATAATCATTCAGCATAAACAATTATTTCTGATGGCTATTAGAATGAAAAAATGCGTCTACAATAAATTTATAGAATCCCAAACTATAAGTGTTGGGTTTAAAGTCGCCAGTCCCTACACTAGACTCCTAATTTAATCTCCATGGACCTCAGTTTTCTCAGTTGCAAAATGAAGGTGCTGGACTTGATAGATAGTGGATGTGGTTCCCTCCCAGTCCTAGATCTAAGATGTAAAAGGCCACTTGGTTATAACTGCAAAATGAACATTTTCAATTATTTATAATATGTAAAAAGGTTTAAACCTGAAGGAGGAATCCCATTGGGAATACAATGTTTACATAAATAAACAAAGCAATCTCAGAGATTAGAGATTTCTTACTCCTTTTATAGATGCTACAAATTAATGTTGTTTTTCAGAGTTTTTTGTGTGCTACTACCTTGAAGTTTTACCTAGAATTCAATCCCTTATCACCCATTCTCATCATTGCCCCCAGCCTGCCTTTTCTATTTTCAATCTCTTCCTTTTCTAAAAAAGGGATCAATATTCATTGCTTGAATTAAGCTGTTACTACAAGTCATATGACTCGATCTGGATCACAGCTAAAGAATGGAAATACCTTAGATATCACCTTTCTAGTCTAACCTAGTACTAAAGCCAAGTTGATATATGAAGTCCTTTTTTTTTTTTCTGTTGCACAATTGTGGATCCCATGGATCATGGCACACCAATATTATCCATGGGGTTTTCTTGACAAAGATACCAGAGTGGTTTGCCATTCCTACTCCAGTGGGTTAAGGCATATTGAGGTTAAGCGGCTTACCCAGGATCACACAGCTAGTACGTAGCTGAATTCATATTTGAACCCAGGCCTTTTTCTCTAAGCCGAGTGCTCTATCCACTGAGCCACCTAGCTGCCTCTTAAGGATCCCACTAGTTCTCACTAATATTTTATGATTTCATGGTCTGACAATGTAACAAGAAGGTAAAATCTAGATTATTACACTTTGTCTAGATAACAGTTACATGAAAACATAACTTATATAACTAATAGAACAGTTGGTTTTCATATTCTGTTTCACTGTCTGCTCTGTAAAGTGATTTTAATTTATTTTTATTTTGATAGTGAAAATAGAATCAAATTTTCTTCAGTATTTTAAGAATTGAATCCAACTTTCTCAAGCCTATTAATTTCTAAATTATGGTTATATATGCACAACCTAAGAGTTCTGATATGCTTTAGAAAAAAAAAGAGTCCAGGATTTTGGGACTCTAAATTCTTAAAACTCTGACTCCATAAAGAAAGCCTTATATCTTATTCCACATGTCTACAAGATTCTATTTTAGAACGACTTAGTTGACTTGGTGCCTTGTTCTGGTACAAAGGATAAAGCTGTGCATCCTCTAAATGCAATTATGAAATTTTTAAAGTTATAATTTAAATTATTATTTTTTAAAGCAACAAAGTTCAGTAACCTAATATGATAGCCTGAGAAATACAAATCATGTTTTCAAACTCACCTTCATCATCTACTCCATCTACTTCGGCATCAGAGTCTGGGGCTTCTTTGTCTTCTTGGTCATAGCCATCAAGGTATGTTAATTGTGGAAGGAGTGTGAAGACACTTTCTCGGTAATCATTCAGGTTTGTCACCTCACAGTTAAACAGGTCCAGGCTTTTTAGATATTCCAGCTTTTTCTGAGGTAAGGGATCAAAAACAATTAGATAAATTTAAAAGGAATAGAAATTTTAGAGGGAAACAAACAATTGAATTTTGCTTGTTAATCAATTAGGTGCTGTTAATTTTATTTGTAGGTAGAATAAAGAAAAAAACTCACAAAATTTTTTACTGATTCATAGGTTTTTTTTTTTAATTAGTCTTTCCCTCTGATATGTACCATCATAGGAACGTATGATTAACAGTTCAAAGAAATAGAGAAATAGCAATATAAATTTTCATTAAAGTTCAGATTTTTTCATAGTATGGTTTCTCTTATACCAATCCTTATTTCTTTTAGGTTTTATGTTAAAACATCCAGTTTATAGTGTATTAGAATAATCAAATAATCAATTAACAATTATTTTTTCTGGGTGCTTAAAATAATCTTAGCCCTATTCTGTCAAGAGCATTCAAGAAATACACAAAATAGCCTCTCTATTCAAAGGATTTATGATCCAATTAAAGTGATGACAGAAATTAAGAAAAGACAGTCCTTAAGAATCTATATAACAGGAACATAGAATATCTCGCCTTTTTCAATGTTATCAGTGAGTCAGGGAGAGGGGCATAAAAAAGTATAGCCAGTACTGGAAAGCATAGCTAAGGAAGCAAGGAATGAGAAATTATATTTAATATGAAAAGTTTGTTCATTATGGAGCAGGAATTCCAGAGCACATAGTAGAAGGGTAATCTGCAATGATATTGTGGAGAAGGGAATGAAGAATATTAAAATGTTAAAATGGATTCTGAAGTTTGTATATCCTTAATAAATAATCAATTTTTATAAAAGTGCCATGCACAACTGGAAATCCTTTCTATTTCTATTCAAGTCTTTAATTTCTTTCTTACTTTTTGGTTAGATTTATCAGTGTCTAAAGAAGGTATGTTGAAGTTCCCTATTATTATAATTTTACTATTTCTACTTATAATTCATTTAATATTTCCTATAAATATTAAGAGACTATCCTATTCATTGTATGTATCTAGTTTTGGTAAGGAAATGACTTAATTTTTTTCCTTTCCTTTTTTATTTTTTTTGCTGAGGCAATTGGGATTAAGTGACTTGCCCAGGGTCACACAGCTAGGAAATGTTTAAGTGTCTGAGGCCAGATTTGAACTCAGGCTCTCCTGACTTCAAGGCTGGTGCTCTATCCACTGTATCAACTAGCTGTCCCTCCTTTTTCATTATTAAACTTCCTTATTAGCCATGTTTCAAGTCACACATGAAGAAAATTAAGTTAAAAGGTGTATGCTTCAATCTACATCCAGAGTTTATCAGATCTTTCTCTGGAAACAGCATTTTTTTCATCATAGATCCTTTGCTTGGATCACTATCTTGATTCAGAGTAACTAAATCTTTAACAGTGGTTAGCCTTACAATATTGCTGCTACTGTGTACAAATGTTCTCCTAATTTTGCTTACTTCATTAAATTCATATTTAAGTATTCCCAGGTTTTTTTGGGAAACCTTGTCACTTTCTCCTTGTGATTTCTTATGCTACATAATAGTATTCTATCACAATCATTTGCTAATTGATGAAGAAATGCTTTACATTTTCTGGTATTTTTTCAGCCTTTGGATTTTTTCCTAGTGTTTGTAATTGCCTTATAGAATTGGTTTTGTATTTGTGCTAAATTGTTTATTTTCCAAATTCTCTTAGACAGATCTTGTTTCCATTCTCACTTTTTCTTCTCATTTCATCTGTAAGACCATTTTAAAACTTGTTCAATTTCTTCTAGGAATTCCAAGATAGCTGAATGGCAAATCTATGAGTTTCTCTGAGTCTTTGTGGATGACAACAGTGTTATTCTCTTCTAAGTTTGTGTCTTGAATGTCCCCGACTCCAACATATGCCTTTAGTGTCAGTGTCCTCTGGTTTACTCATTTTTCTATCTTTACTTCATGAGTTGGAATTTGTGTTAGGCCTCTACTCTATATCCTTGTGGAAAGAATGAAGGGTCTTCTTTAGCACTGATCTGTATTATTTGAGTAACAAGCACACATTTTCAAAGTTCTTCAAGCATAGTTCACCATTGGAGCAACACATACGGAGCAGCCTGGCTCAGTGCAGGTCAGAGTGCATGTGGAAGCTCATGCCAGGATGGGGTATGATGTGGCTTGTGCCAGAAGGGTCGATCCAGGCCATTATATACTAAGGCACCTGATCTAGGGAACACCCTGATCAATGCCTCCTAGTTCAAGTCTCGCAGATTTGAAAGACATAACTCGGTGTCATAATCATCTAGCTTCAGGTTCTAGGTTTCTGGTTGTCCCTAGTACCCAGGCTGGATGTTTTCCATGAGCTACTTTCCCAGGTGGTGTTCTTCTGTTTGGAACCCTTCCCGAATAACTAAGGGCTTTTGGTTGTCTTTGTGTATACTAATGCTAGCAAAACACATTTATTATTATTTTTAATTTCTCCTTATATTTCTCCATAATTTCCTGTTGCATTGCCTTTTTTTCTGCTGAAGTAGTTGTGAGAGAGTTGGGCTGCTCTGTTGCCACTCACTGTGCCATCTTGAGGAAAGTGAATTGGATTTTTCTTTTTCTCAATGAAAACATGTAATCAAAGCATATTTTAAAAAAAAAAATTTTTATTTTCAGTTCCAAATTCTTTTTTAATTAAATTTTTATCTCCAAATTTTAAAGTTTCTTTCTTTCTTTTTTTTTTTGGAAGGTATTTTTCAACAAACATTTATTTTCTCTTCTTCTCATCTCACTTCCCTTCCACCCCCTATACCCAATGGAAAGGAAAAAAAAAAAGAAGTGCTCTTGTAACAAATATGTATGGTCAAGCAAAATGAACACTGGCTATATCCAAAACTGTTCAAAACCATTCAACACCTCTTGGTCAGCAGGTCCTTCATCACTGCTCCTCTGGAATTGGGATGGTCATTGCATTGAAGAGAGATATTTTGAGTCCCATAAACTTGTCTGTTTTTACAATATTGTTGTTATTTTGTAAATTGTTCTACTTCTATTCACTTCATTAGCTTTGTATGTTGGTTCAACCCCCCCTCCCCTTTTTGAAGTATCAAAAATTGTTTCCCATAATATAAACCTTAGGATTTCTTTGCTATATGGTAATATCTATTAGTAAAATGTAAAATTACAGGGCAGTTTATTATTCAATATAGTAAATATGGTAATATGAACATCATAAGACTGTGATTTAGTAGATGGAAATAAATTTTGCCTATACCTTTGGATTATTCCATGTAGTTAATCATACAATATCCATTCCTTTCAAAATGGGAAACCAGATACCGTTCAGAAAAATGTCAGGCTCAGGAAGACCAAAGTCCAAAACAAACAACTTAAAAAGAGGTTTGAGCTTTAATAATAATCTAAATATGTGAAATACTTACATTTTGTAAATAAAAATAAGAGTAGTTTATTTCTTGCTAATAAAATAAATTATTAAAAGCTTTTCTAGCTGTAAAATGTTAGGCCTTAAAAACTGGATTTTAAATATTGTCAACAAATCCTTTTTTCCAAATTGTTCATTACTTACCAAAGGTTCCAAGGTGCTGATATCTTTCAGTTTGTTTCCACTTAGGTTTAGATGCGTGAGATTTGGAAGTTTTTCTGCTAAAACATCCAGACCTCCATAAATTCTATTGTCACTGAGTTCAAGCTGGAAAAGAAAGGTGAAGCTCTAATTAGCGCTAATGAAATATAGCTATTCTATGTATGTATCAAATAAGAAAGTTCCTAAATATATGTCAAAGTCAAATGAAACTTATTTCTGCAGTACAGTACATATAACTAAAGCTAAGCTATAAGCTTTGACCTATAAATGCCATCATATGAGTATACAAATTCAGTTTTAGTTAAAATAGGAGGGGAAGAAAAAAAAATAAACATTATCTTGTCTTATGTTGATTATAACACATGTTAGAATATTTAAAATTCAGAAATATATGCAATCATTTTATGTTATTTATGATATATATTGTAATATTTTTTCTACTTCACATGAGAATGGTCAGTGCTCCTAGAACTCCTTATTCTGAACCTCACCATAACTTAAAACAACCCCTTTAAAAATAGTGATGAATTTTTTTCAGTTTGTGAACCATTTCGGCAAATATATTCAAACCTTCAAAAAGTCTACTTATATTGTTTTTTGTTTTTGTTTTTTAAAGGGTGGGATGGGAGAGGGTTGTGTTGATGGGAAATTCCTTACATCAAAGATGTAGCTCAGTCCTTTCTCCATGATTTAGAGTTTTACAATGAGGGCTCATTCTTTTTTGTGCATCATGGGTTACTTTGATAATTTATAGAGAAGTCTATGAGAGAATAATATTTTAAAATGCACACAAATCTATCTATCTATATAGCTTTTAAAATAGATAGATAGCTCATGAAACCCAAGTTGAACAGGATCCTGAATTACTTGCCTGGGTTCTGAGAGTTGAGATGACTTGCTCATAACATGTGACAGAAGAAGGAGTAGAACCCAGATCTTTCCGAACTCCATTATGTCAGTGTTTCTCAAAAGAATTGTATTTTCCTGAGATATTTTTAGGAGGTCCACAAGGTATAAAATTATTTTCATATTGATTTTTGCTCATTTTCACTGGTATCCAACTCTTTGTATTCACATTTAGCGTTTTTCTTGGCAAAGATACTGGAGTGGTTTGCCATTTCCTTCTCCAAGTTATACAGATGAGGAAACTGAGGCAAATAGGGATTGACTTAATAAGGGTCACACAGGCCAGATTTGAACTCAGGAAAATGAGTCTTCCTGACTTAAGGCCCAATACTATCTACTTTGCCCCTAAGCTGTCTAGCTAGAGAGATGGAAAAAAATCAAACATAAAGCATACAAATAGGAAAAGAGCTACATGTTCTCTACAGTCTATTCCAAAAACTCAGAAAAGCATTGGTTGTAAAGTAGATTATTTTTCATTGTAAAGAATTTATTGTAAAACTAGATGAACTTAATTATAGGCTATCCGTTGAAACATTAAAATACAGAAGCCTTTCAATATTTTTTATGCAGTATTTTTGCAATAAAAATTTACCTTTTTACTTAAACCAACTTCTTACTAAGAATTAGAACTGCCCCAGAATTTCTAAAGATTCCAAGTTTTAGAGTTTTGAATTAATGAACTATTAGTTTTATTTAATGTTTATCTATTATATAAGAAAATAAAGAAATCCCAAGTAATTATCTATTTCCATAAATAGCAATGTTCTATAACTTTGAGAAAGTTTTGAGATATTAAAGACATTATTTAACCCTGTACTTTCCCTTAAAATAGTATGCCCCTGTAAGCTATAACTAATAATACATTTTTCTTCCAGATATTCTTCCCAGGCATTCTTTACTTTTTAGATGACAACAACCTGTTTAATATATTTTTAAGTTAATTTAAGCCTAGATGAAAATTTGGGGTAAAATATAGCAATCAAACTGTATTTTTAGATGGAGTTTCAATTATTCTCATAAGAAATGAAGTGGGGTAAAAAAATTTTCCAACAAATTAAATAACCTTAAAAGCAAAATAGTGGCAATTGTAGAAAAATGACTTCAATATGAAAATATTAAAAGTTCAACTACTAGTCAAGTTGTTCAATCTGTCTGGTTCTATTTCCTCATTTATAAAATGAGAGGGCGGAATAATCTCTAAGGCAGATTTTGACTAAAATTTTGTCATGCTACAGCTGGAACATAATCTATTGAACACATCATAGGATCATATAAATTCTCATTAGGAAATCTCAACTTCATTCTTTGAATGAAAGGATAAATGCTTACCTTTTTCAGCTTAGGTAGTTCAGGGAGATTTGAAACTGTAGACAATCCAACATTTATTAAGCTGAGGAACTCTAAATTCACAAATGCAGCTGTTAAACCCTCAATTTTCCCATCATCTGACCTACAATTGTCCAGGACAAGTTCTTTTACCTATAGAGAAGAAGGGGGAAAAAAAAGTAAATTTACAATAAACACAATCAGTTCCAGATCCCACTTTCCTCCAAAATGACTTGCCAGGAAATCTTTTCACAAAGTAAATTGTTGTATAAATGCAACATGACAATGTCTTTAGTGACAATATCCTAGTAAGCCACAAGATGGGGGTATTACCCTATAAAATACTATATAAAATATAAAATACATGTACTAAAGGGGTGTATTTTCTACTTTCCAAAGCAGAAAATATATATTTTTTAGTCAATAAAAAAAATGAGGAATCTTATCTCCTCCAACCTTTTAAACTCTTTTCAAAGTTATTCCTAGATGAAGTAATATGAAGAGGGGAAAAATGCCAATATCCATACTGACAGGGAAATCATTACTTTGGAGAAAGTGGCCATGGAAAGAAAAGATGTTTTGTGTTTTCCCCCCTCCCTTCAATACCAAGATAATGAAGCCTAAGCTTAGAATTTTAAATTTTGTGGTCAAAGAGAGGTTTTACACTTACATAAGCCTATTTTCAGTTTCTTCAAAATTCTTTCATCATGGAAAAAAGAACACATGATTTAATTTCTATATTCATTTAAGTAATATAAAGTATCCGTTACAAAAATAATGGCAAAAGAGTTTAGAAACTGTCAACAATATATGATCTTGCCAAGTAAAGACACATATGCTAGTTAAAAATTCATTTATGAACCATTATTGAAGATAGTAATCGATTTTTGTATATCACCTCATAGAGTGATCCCAGATCCAATTATGCTAAATCATCTCAATACAAAAATTAAGCTGGAAGGAGGACAACAAATAGGCGCAAAAAGAAACAGAATTACTGGAATTTTCATGGTGTTTGATTCTCATCATCAAAGACAATAATGGGACCACTAACACTTCAGTATCTCATGTGTTACATAAGGAAATAAAAATGTAGAAAAAATAAAGTTGTCCAGAATAGCTGAGGATCTGCCCAAATACATACAGAAGAAATAGTCATAATTTTCAAAGCACTAAGTGATCAATTTTCAGAATATTTCAAAGAAAGAAATACCAATCAAATAGAGAAAATTATATTATTAAAATAAGAGGAAGGATCTAGATGACTTCAACAAAAAGTGACCTATACACCTACTTCTCATTTCTATAAACTCTTCTCCAGAGTGACTTTCACATTAATCACAGCTATACTTAACAAAAATGCAAGAATAGATGAGTCAGGGTTTTGTAGATTTTTCTATTATAAGGCATTTTCCTCAGTTTACATGACTGCCTAAAAGGTGCAAAGATTACAAGATCTTACTAAATTTACTATTCATTGATTGCCCCCCTCCAAAAAAAGTGTTTAATTTGGTAAAACAAAAGGGTATCCTAAAGACTTTCTTTCAGATTCATACATATGTGTTACAATCATATAAAGATTTCTTGATAGATGTGCTAAATGTATCAGATACCAGAATACTATAGAACCTCCTCAATGAGACGACCACTCAAAAAATATACAAACAGATAAAGAATGTGTTTTGTACAGGTTAAGATAGGTTGTCAATTGAGTATATTCACAGAAAAGACAGAGACAGCTAGATATGGCATATGGATAATGAGATATGCCCACAATAAAGGAGCAGAGGGAAGAATTTAGGAAATTATATAGGTTTCAACAATCTCAAGTGGCTCCCTGATACAAAAATCCATCTAATACCAATATTCTTCAATTGATGGTATAAGGCTATAAATCATGGATAAAGCACAATTCATGAAAAATCAAATCCCAATTCTAAGTTATTAGCTATGTAACTTTATCATTTTCAGGCTCCATTTCCTCAGCTCTCAAGAATGGATAACACCTATTCTGTCTACCTCCCAGATTTATTAAGATTAAATGTGAAAATACTTTTTAGGGCTACAGATTACTATACAAATTTAAATTACTCTTATAATAATAAATGCCTGAAAGGCACCTAGAAGTAATGGATTTTCAAGATACCTATGATTTAATGAATAGTATGAATCAAATAAGCAAATAATTGCAACCCTATGCAAACTTGGGTCATGACTACAGATTTCAATAAATTTGGAGACTTTGATCTACGATGTTAATATGCCTAGACCACTGATTTCAAAATCAAAGAATTTCACTAGCCAATCTATTTCATTTTCAGACAACTGTTTAAAAATTTTACTTTCTATTTAGATAAGATCTGGTGCCCTGTAACATCTATAGGTCCTTATTTTCTTCTCTATGGCCACAAAGAATTATGAGATGTCAATCCTACAAGTATTAAGAGTTAGAAGAGCTAGTAAGCTAGCCTATCTTTTATGTTGTTACTACTTGCAACCACTCATAAAATCAGAGGGAAGTAGAGGTTCACTTCTGGCGTTTTGAAACTAGTTTTCACAATACTGTTTATGCAAAATTTTATGGTGCTGAACAAAGAACAAAGGCACAGATGGAGCCTTGTTGTAACAAATAAATGTTGCTAAGAGGTTCATGTATTGCAAGGTTGCTTTTCCCCATGTGTCCGTCTGCTCTCTCTGTGCTATACGTGCTCTCCCAAGGGTGTCATGGGTTCTGGGACATGCTGTTATGTTGACTGAGGTTTGAAACACATAGAACACTAAAAACAATTTGGAAGTGCTGAATGAATCTGCATCCCAGGTTCCCCACAGCTGGGATCTTACCTTTTTCCTAAGGTCTATTTGAAGTTAAGGGACTCTGATACAAAATCCACCTGATACTAATTATTTCTAATAGTGCAGCTTTATATCCCTGACTCTTACTCAGTCTTCATTGAGAAGCCCTAGTTGTTTATCCCACGGAATTGTTAAACCATCTTACCCAATTTTTTATATATGTAGTTGATTTTTATTTTTTGAAGAGGCAGAAGACTTCCTTTAGTGAAATCACTTAAGCCCCCATTTTCAGTTTCCTTAAAATAACGTTAGCTTATCTGGCCTCTAAAATTTTTTCCAGATCTATTGTTCTGCTACTTTTTACTGCTCTCTAATGAATTTAATATCCTATTGGATTTACCACATTATTCCCAATGTTAAAAAGCACTTAGGATTCAGATTCTCTTACATATTATATTCATAATTATTCCTAACAGCTTTCTATAACCTAAATTTTAATAAGTATAGCATCTGTATTTCAAATGAGTCACTGATAGAAATGCTCAGAAATAAGGATCCAGGACAGATCTTTGTGGTACACTACTAAAAACCTCACAATAGGATAACAAAACCAGAATTCCTTGGGGAGATAGGGGTACTTTCTCTCCATCTAACTATTCTAGCATTCAGCAAGTATTTTACCATTTGATCCATAAGAGAGAGTAACAAAATTTTTACTGAAATCTAGATACATTTTTCAGTATGCTCTACTAGTCTTATCACATGTATACAAGTGTATTATATTATGTAACTTGAGTTTACATACACACATATATTTCTATATATGTACATTTGAATATATATTTATATAGATTAATTTTTTTCTCTCTCCTCTCTCTACGCCCAACCTCCCCAGTCCCTACCCTGGTTGTAATACGCTAGAAGTGAACCTTATGTCTTCCTAGCTAATAGATTAGTTCTTTATCCACTACTCCATATTGCCTTACTAGTCTTATACCACTATCAAAGGAAGTTAAATGAGGTTGTCTTCACATGATAAATGACCCTGCTCTCTTGTAACACACAGATGTTTCCTTTAAGATACAAGAGCAGGTAGTACCTGTATAGCCAATTATTATCAAAGAAAAATCACAAGCAACATGGCTTCTTACTAATGGCTGATCTCCTGTCTTCCTGGCAACATCTATCCAACTCAATGGCATCTTTTATTGGTTTTTAAATTTACAACTCAGTCACTTCTATTTGGTCCCAATCTCCTAAGTGAATTTGAGGGTATTTTTTTTTTTTTTACAAAACATAAACACAATTAGTCATTGATTTTTGTCTTACTTCCGAATCCTTCCCTCGTCCCATTATAAATGACAAAATTGCTTTCATTTCTAAGCCAACAAATCACTTGAAAGTTAGCTAGGTAACTACCTGAATTTTCTCCTGAATTCACAGAAGATATGTTTGGGGATAGGAAATTAATTTTTTTTTTTTTTTGGTCAGGGGAAGTTAAAGCCAAAGCCAAGTAACAAAGTCAAGTAACCCAAAATGGTACATACTTTCCATTAGAGTCAGCAGAGTGGGGTAAACTACTAGAAAAACTTCTAAAAATGACAAATGTCCAAAGCAGGGGTCCTCAAACTACGGCTGCGGGCCAGATGCGGCAGCTGAGGACATTTATTCCCCTCATCCAGGGGTATGAATTCTTTATTTAAAGGCCCACAAAACAAAGTTTTTGTTTTTACTATAGTCCGGCCCTCCAGCAAGTCTGAGGGACAGTGAACTGGCCCCCTATTTAAAAAGTTTGAGGAACTCTGTCTGGTCCAAAGACTGACCAGCCAAGTACAGGCAAGCAAAGTTCAGATCAAAGAGACAAGTTTTCATACTGAGTACTATGCCAATTACAGTCTAAAGTAAGAAATACAGATTTTTAAAAGCTTAGAAAGTCTAGGACTCTAAAACAAACAATAGTCAATCTATTTAGGCCAGGTTCAAATAACATAGTGACTGGCAACAGTTGAAGTTTTTTAAGCAAGGTTTCCATTTGCACCTACTTGTATTTCTTTAAATTTCATTCTATTGTTTTTCTTAAAATTGTTAAGCAAATGTAGACATTAGATATTATTGATGGTTTTCCTATACCAAAAAAATATTTAAAATAAAATCTCTCAAGTGTTAATTTAAATTCATTAAAAAAATTTTTTTATCTATGCTAGGGGAAAAAATTAAGTGAAAGTTTTGAGCACTATAACAGAAAAGACCACATTTTACCTCAAGATGTGTGCATGTGTGCGTGAGTGTCCTTGGGGGAGGAGCCAAGTGGAAAATGCAAAATAAAAAATTAGAATTGGCTCCTTTGGGGGCTATAAAGTCTCTGATGGATTCAACTTTTTATAACTAGAAAGATGAAAGTGGACCTCTAACTATTTAACACATGTTAATAATACTACAATTAATCAGGATTTTGAAGCTACTAAGGGAAAGTAGAGAAACAGAATAAGAGGAAGGTACTAAAATCACTGAAGGGCCCCATTGCTATTTCCTTTTTTGCTTAAAGAGATTACAAAGGACTTCCTGTTTCAAAGAAGTTTTGCTAAAGCTCTGGGGCACAAATGAGCATGGCGTTACAAGGCTGACACAAAGAGAATGGTCACATAAATACAAATCCCAAACAGACACCCACACTTGGGTCACAAAAACACAATTATAGCCTCATAAAAAAATATTTAATGGCAAAAGACAAACATTACCATTCTCTCCAAAATCTCTAATAATTCCCTTGCATTTCTTCAAATCCTCATTATAGTCTTTTAAATAATCTCTACATTGCTATGAGGAATAATTTCCTGATGCATGGACCTGATCACTCCCCTGTTTTAAAAACTTCAATGGTTTCTTAATACATATTATATAAGACTCCCGAGAGTCTGGCATTCAAAGCCCTCTAAAATGGCTTCAATACACTTCTTTAGACTAATTTCATTTATTCCCTCTGCATAGTTTATGCTTCAAATTTAATGGAGTACATACTAGTCATTTCTCTTAAAAATATCAACAAGTTGTTGGGCTATATAAGGCTCAGGAGGACCTGCACCTCTGGTGTGAGGACTTGTTGAGCCTTTTTCAGGGTTGTTTTTTCACATTTGAGGTCCACTTTCACCCAACTCTTACCCGTGGCTCCAACAAGTTGTAGCATGTGAAACATCTACACCTCTATAAAACTGTCTTGGTAGACATGCTAAACCAGGTTAAGGGAAACTGACTGGCTTCAAATCCATGAGTTAAGGGAATGTCTACCCCAAGCATGTGAAGACTTCCCCCAATGGAATGAGCAGATGATAAGTGGCCAAAGCAGGGGCTGGGCAGTGCTTGGAAGTTGGTCATCCACTGCATCTGAGGTCATTGCCACTTGTCAGCCGCAGTGCTTGATGACTCAGGCAGAAAGTGAGGCAAATGACTTTGTGTAACTGTCTCATTTAAATCCAATTCATCCACAAGTCAAACCATTACCAATTATGTCAATGGTCCTCTTTGAAAAATGAAAGATGAACAACAATATAGTTGCTGCTAAAAAAAGAAAAAAAGGAAGACCTTTATGTAGCATTTAAGAGTATGAACAAGAATTGGACAGGATGAGAAACACAAAAGAATTTAGAGGAAGTTAGGTAGTCCAGCAGAGTGCTGGACCTGGGAAAAGGATATGATCCCAGACACTATCTAATTATATGGCCCTAGGCAAGTAAATTACTTATTCTGTCCACCTCAGTTTTCTTGTCTATAAAATGAGGATAAAAGTAGCATCTATCTTCTAGGGTTGTTGTGAGGATAAAATGAGATATTAATATTTGTAACAAGTTCTACAAACCTAAATTTTTTCTATAAATGATAGCTCTTTTTATTTGCATTGGTAATGATAAAAATCAAATGTCATCAAGAATTCACTAAACTATCAAATTAGATACAGAAATCCATTGGTAATTAAATATCTTAGAGACAAAAAAGAAAAGGTACCAGCAAACAAGAGATAAAAATATGTCACAGATGATTTATATACCAAGAAAGTGACAATACAATATGATAAAAGAATGTATAGTCATTATCAGCAATTTTCAGAAGTGCTAATTAAAATAACTTGATAGATAGTTATATACACATACACACTCACATATTATATACCCATCATACCAGCTAAAATTAAAGTGATAAAACAATTTCAATTTTCTGGGAAAAACAGGTAGATAGCCCAGTTAGCACTTCAATTGTTTAACCTTTCTGGAGAGTAATTTGGTAATATATAGTAAAGATCCTTCATATTCAATTCAAGATGAGGGAGGTATAATTACATAGCAGTTTAATCTGAAAAGAACAAGGTTCTGGTGGACTAAAGTAAAAGCCCATTATGTGTCAGCAGTATGATATTGCAGACAAAAGCGCTAATGTGACCTTGGGCTGCATTAATTTCAGGGAAGAAGGGGGTGCTGGTCCTTTTGTAGGCTGCCACGGTAGGAACATAACTGGAATATTCAGAACTGGACTGGGCATTCACCACAATTTAAGGAGGACACATAATCTGGATAGCATAATATAAGGCTTACAAGAATGGTGAGGATCACATAATAATGATAGCTGATGTTTTATATGTCGAAACAGACATAGCTAGCTAGATATATACACACCCATGTGATTGTCTACATATATGTGATACATTTATTTATGGTTTGCAAAGCCCTTACACATATTATCTCATTTGATCCTTATTTGTTATCATTTTATAGATGAGGAAACCGAGGCTGACAAGGTCAAGTTGCCCAGGGTTATATAATGAGCAAACAGCAGGCAGCATTCTAACTCAGGTCATAAGGATCCACTGAAAGAACTAAATATGCTTAGCTTAGAGAAAAGGAAACGAATGATACCTGTTCTTCGAGTATTTAAAAGGCTGTTGTGGGGGGTGAGGGTAGAGGGAAAGGGATTTTGTTCCATTGGTTTCAAGAGACAAAAGCATGAGAATGAGTGGAAGTTGTGCTTTTAGGCTTGATACCACCAGTTTCTAACAGGGAGAAACCTGTCATGAAATCAAATGGCATACCATGGGAGATGATTGGGTTCTCCTCCCCTTATGGGGAGGGGGGGAGTGAGGGCACTTTGTCTTCAAGCCAGAGTCACTGGTAGAGTACATTACTGTCCTTTTGGATAGAAGCTGAATTAGATGGCTTTTGAAGTTCCTTGCAACTTTAAAAATCTTGTGATTATGAATTATTTCATTTGGACATAATGTATCCCAAAGAAAGTAATCTCAAAAGGGAACAAAGCAATTTATACAATAATATTTATAATAACACTGTTTATAAAAATGAAACTAGAAAGAAATATAGGTGCTCAACAAAAAGGAAAAGCTAATCTATCTTGTAATACAACAAAAAAGATACTAACTCGAAAATCAGAGGAGCCGAGTTCAAATTTTACCTTTGCTCCTCACTACCTGTATAACCATTTGTAACTCATTTAAGTTCCCTGGGTCTCAGTTTCCTCATCTGTAAAATGAGTTGTAGTGGCTGGTCTGAGGAGGTTTCTTTTAGCTTTAGATTTATGAGACTATGACCATAAAAGCATTAAAAATAACAAATGCTGGACTGTCAATAATTGAAATGTTACACAAAAAAGACAGGCCACAAAAGTTAGTGCCAAATAACATATGTTTGAAAACAAAAACTTTAAATATTCAGATAAATTTTATTCCCAATATCACAAACCACTTATGAGAAGCATGGCTCTTTTGTTTAACTGTTTTTACTATCAAAAAACTATTTCATAACTTGGAATAACAATTAAAACTTATAGATATTTCACAATAATTCTCCATTTTTATTTCTGGGATTAGAATATCCCAGATATTCTGGGGTTGAGAAAACAAAAGCAAACAAAAGTTAAATGACTTACCCAGCCACAAAGCTATTAAGTGTGAAGCCAAATTTGAACTTGGGTATTTGTTAGTTTGATCACCACAATGATAAATCATAATTCCAGAGGATCAAAAATGAAGCACAATTCCATTCTCCTGACAAAGAAACGCTGGGCTCAAAATGCAAAATGAGAAATAAATTTTTGGACCGAGCCAATGGGGGAATTTGCTTTACTTATCTATGCATGTTTGTTGAGACTACATTGTTTTTCCTTTTTCATTCAGTGGTAAGGGAGAAGTGAGAGAGGAAGTTTGTATTAATTAAAAATAAAATAAAATTTAAGTGAAAAAATATAGCTAAACTGCTTTAACAAGGTCATCTCCTAAAAATGCTAAAAATCATACTTTTTTTTTTTTTTTAAGAAAACCTTCCTAATAAGTTTATTGCCCCACCTACTTAGAAAAATAAAGACAAGACTTTACATAAACAGCTAATATGCAATTTAATTAATTATATGGGCATCTATTACACAAAATATACATTTAATTATAAGCTAAAGGGCTTGGTGATATGCAATTATCTCATAGTTATCTTTGATAGTAATGTCCTACCAATGTTCCTCTGGATAAAGAGCTCCTAAATTAAAGCCTATTCTACCATTTTGTTCAGGTGGACACTGGATATAAGTGGATACTGCCTGAATTCAATAAATTAAATTCAACAAAGATTTTTTTTTAGGTATATGCTATGGGCATGTCAACGGGAGAGGCCCTGTGAAATAAGAAGGAACCAATAGGCCTTGACTTCAAGGAGCTCTTCTGAAGCATATAACATGGATCTAAAGGATATAAAGTATTTAAAGAATAACCAAAAATAATAGAAGGAAATGAGGCTTCAGGAAAGACCTCACATAAAAAGTAGCTCCTGCACTGTAAAAATGAGGCAAAAGCCACTTTTGAAATCTAAGGTCTCCAGATAATTGTCCTAATTTTTCTATTATATTACTGGTCAAAATGTAACTACTTTATACATCTACAGGCTTTGCTGCAGAGAATGAAGCTGTTATGATCAGATTTAGAGAGGAGATTTCAGAGGTCACCAAGTCCAATCCTCTCCTTTTTCATATGAAGAAACCAAGACCTAAAAGAGGAATTCTCACCAAATCAAGTTCAATTATTGTTCAGCTACTTTTCAGTCATGTCTGACTCTCCTGTGACCTCATTTAGGGTTTTCTCGGCAAACATATTGGAAAGGTTTGCCATTTCCTTAACCAGCTCATTTTCACAGGTTTTTACAGGAAATTGAGGCAAACAGGATTAGATTAAATGACTTGATCCATAAACTTTGCCACCTAGATGCCCAGTAATGCAGCAGTTTAAGTCCAAATTTAGGTCTGACTCCAGATGCAATATTCTATCTTACTACAGCAACAGGCTTCTCCTTATAAAGGAGGTTTTAAAGGGGGCTGGAGTGGAGCCTGGTTTTTAGTGGTACCAACATTAGTCAGGTCTGATTATCCTTTAAACAAAAGACAAGACAATAAAATAATGGGGCTGTTTGCCTCCTGAACTGGGTCCAAAGATTAAATTCCAAAAGAATTCTTTTAAGAAAATGTTTTTACATCTGCATCATACATAAAGTGTATAGTTTTCTAAGACAGTTGCTTCTGAAGGAAAATACTCATCTGAACATGAGTTCTGGTTTTTCCTCAATTCATAGATGTTCCTCCTACATCATATACAAAATACAAGATCCTCAAATAACATTTTTCAAGTTATATAGATGCAACACTATACTCAAATATGAATAATTTAATATTCATTTATTGTCCAAACCAAAGGCTAATGACTGATCCCAAGTCACCTAACTGCTTCACTTTAAGAGAGTATTAAACGGTCAGTAAGCTTTTCATTATGAAAAGAAAATGAGCTGGAGCTGGCAATTAATTAATTCTTGCCTAGTTTTCCTACATCAGCCCAGTGAAGTAGCCCTATTTTCATTTTAGAAACTTAAATAAGAATGAATATTATTTTAGCATAATTTGTTTGCACTAATTAACATAATTCCTATTTGATACTGTTTTGCCATCAATTTGAAACCCAGAGAAGTCAAATAATGGAGAAAATAAATTCTATGATCTTTTCTCTCATTTCCAGCCACCACTCCTCAGAAGAGAAAACTAAAGCAGAGTTAATGTTAAGTGCCTTGTTCCTAGGATTGTGAAGCTAGCAAATGTTTGAGACAGGATTCTGAACCAAGGTTTTCCTCACTCCAAGTTCACTTTATTCACCAGACCACCTATCTACCTACCTCTCCTACTGTTTACCCAGTAGTGCTCAGCCTGTAAGTGCTTAGATAACATTCCTGGAATAAAAAACTCCCAAGTAAACTCTTGAGATCTTTCAGAGAACACTTAATACATTCACACCTGTCATAGCATTGGACCACTCATTCAAATTCATATTTTCCTTACTTGTATATTATCTCCCTAAAAGAAACTTTGATCTTCAATAATGCTATGACCTAGTCTCCTTCTTTTAGGATTTTATTATTGGCCAAATCGTTGAAGGTAATTTTAAACTATTTAAAAGTCTAGTGAGATCTCTAGGTCCTATCAGTTTCCACTTTTCAATGAGAATTGTTGAGAAAAGACATACCTAACCCAACTATTTTTTCAGTTGTGCAGGTAGTGTTGTATGAAAATGAAGTTGCAAGACTTTAAGCCTCTAGATCAGGCATTCTTAACTTAGGATCCTTGCACATTAAAATGTTACATATTTTTAAAATATATACATGTAACTAATTCAATATCATTGATTTCCTTGGTAATGTTGTATATTTTATTTTATACATTTAAATCATTGTTCTGAGAAATGGCCCACAAAAGCCTGGAGGAGGGAAGAAGAAGAAACAAAAAAGCTATAAGAAGCTAACTTGGAAGGCAAAAAAGAATTTTTAAAAGTTTACTCTCTAAGTCCTAAGTAATGACTTAATTATGTAAATGATGTTATGTATGAAATGGCAATTCTTTAATGGTCTATATAATTAGTTCTTAACTGATTTCCTTTGTAATCCTAAACATTACTTTATGCATTTAAATCATTATTCTGAGGGGTCCATAATGTACACATACATCATAATACACATATAAGGATAATAGATATACCACATTCCAGCTTGTGACAATCAAAAGATACATACATGTAGTGAGACATATATATGTACAGGTATTACTCACACATGCTAACACACATGTAGTGAGATATATATGTACATGTATTACTCACACATGCTAACACACATGTAGTGAGATATATGTGCATGTATTACTCACACATGCTAACACACATGTAGTGAGACATATATATATATATATATATATATATGTGCAGGTATTACTCACACATGCTAGGCAATAATAGGATTAATTAAACCTTTACTATATACTGCGGACACTGTGCTCTGTGTAATCAAGGCACTAGAATTAAGGATTGAGAAAGGGCTGTAGAAGGTGGGATTTTAGCTAGGTTGTGAAAGAAGTCAGAGAAGCCTGGAGGCGGAAATTAAGAGCATTCCAGGAACAGGCAAAGCCGAGCAAAACGCCCTGAGTTGGGAAGATACAGTATCTTGTAGGAGGAACAGCGATATATGACATAATGTAAAAGCACATTTTAAAGCGCTATATTCCTATTATATTATTAATGTCACTAGACTGTCAAAGAGTCCATTACAAAAAAAGGGGGGGGGGTGCCAATTGCTCCTATTGCAGCACGATGGTCAACTAATTTTTAAAAACTTAAAAAAAAAAACTTACTTAAGCCTTAATTAAAGGCCTTTAACTCAAGGTCACACTTTGAGTACAAAATGAGTTGTCTGCTTCCAAAGACCAGAATATATTATTTGACAACTTCACTAGCCTGGAGATCTCCCCCTCGTTCATTAGCATTTCACCCCTGCCCCCAAGTTATAATGCCGCTTTTGTAAAGTCACCACCGCCAAGAAGTGGATTCAGCTCAAGGTAGGGGTTCAACCTCGTGTCCCATTCCACGGCCAGGGCCCGGCAAGGGGGAGCCCTTGGAGGATACGGAGGGAAGGGGCTCATGGGACCGAGAGAGGACGGGGTGGAGGACAGAGGGCCGAGTGGAGGAGATAAAGAGGAGAACAGAGAGAGGACGGCACAGAGCACGGTCCTTTTATGATGGGGGCGGGGGACAGCGAGTGAGGATCGCGCTTCGCCGTCCACAATTAAAGCAGGGAAACACCCTGTCCCCTTCCAAACGGGGCGGCATCACAGCCCCCTGCAGCCCAGAGAGGCCCAGGGCTCTCCGAGAGTGCGGAGAGGGGGAGACCACGTGCCTTTCCGCCTTTTCCAGAGCGAAATGGCATCTCCCCTCCCCACGGAGCCCCGAGCCCCTCGGATCCTCTGGGCGATTCACCCGGGGAAACTCGTGGAGCTGACATCGCCCTTTTAAGAAATGAGGAGGTTGGGGGGGCGGGGAGGCAGAGTCCGGCCCGGCAGCGCGGGGTCCCACCAGCTGCAGAGGCAGAGCTCCGGCGGCGGAGGGCAGAGGACCAAACGCCGCCCCCGCCGACGGATGCCTCGGTCGCGGCTGGACTGCCCCGTCCACGAAGCGTCCCGAGGAAACGGGGCTCGGGGCAGGGTGGGGAAGCGAGCCGAGCCGCGAGGATGCGCGGGCGGCGGCTGACTCCCCGGCGGAGTCGCCTCCGCGGAGGGAGACGGGAAGCGAACAACATGGCGACGTCGCGCTATGGCGCACCTAAGACCGAGAAAGCCCCGGCCGCCGCCCGCGCGGAGGGGGTCGAGCCCCCGGGGGAGGGAGCGGGGGCTCGCCGCGGGTGAGAAGTCTCCCCTCCCCCCTCCCCCTGCGTCCCGCCAGTCTCCCCTCCTCTCCTCTGGCCTAACTGAGGAGAGAGGGGAAAAGAAACGGGGAGGGGAAAGGGGAAGAAAAAAAAAGTTTTATTTTTAGCCCTTGAAAAATGGCGGGAACTGAGCCCCCTTTTTAAAAACTTGGCCCCAGAGAGGCGGCCCTCGCGCGCCTCTTCCCCTCCCCCCGGGGCCGCGCCCTCCTCCCGGTGCCCCCCCCTCCCGCCGGGATGGAGGAGGGATTTCCCCTCCCCCTAGTCCGTCCCCGCCTTCCTCCCTCCCTCAGCACTTGTGGTTCGGTCCCCACCGCCTCCGAGGCAGCGGGTTAATGGGGTGTGTGTACGGGGTGGGGGTGGGGGTGGGGGTAGTTACCCTCGCCCTCCTGCCCAGCCTCAAAACTCGCCTCAGCCCCCTCCCCACCCTAGCTCGCCCCATTCAGGGCTTCTCCGACACCTCCCCCCACCCAAGAGCCCCAGGGGCGAGTCGGAGCTTTCCGCTCCCCGCATCCTGGAGAGAGGCGACCAACATGGCTCCCAGCGTTACACAATTCCCCCAGCCCAACCCCGCGCGGCCCGGGCCCGGCACTCGCACCCCTGCCGGCCGGGAAGATGCCAGCGAGGCGGGAGGATAAAAGTTTGTTCCCCATCCTCCTCCTCCCGCTCCCCCGAGGGCTCCGGCTTCGGGCGGACGGCGGGCGACGGGGCCCAGGCAGCGCCTAAAGAGTTAATCGCTCGTCGGATTCCCAAGCCGGAGCGGACCGCCGGGCGAGCCTGCACCCGGCGGCCGGGGGCGAGAGGAAGAGGGCGAAACGCCCTCCGCGCCCCGCTCCGGCGGGGCTCCCAGGCACCTTCCCCCCGGCCCGGCCGCCCCCCCCATGTGGTCCCCATTACATGCAGGTCCTGAGGGTGGGCGCAGAGGGGGGGATTCCGGCGGGGGCGGGGGCACCGCTTACATCCGACGGGGTCCGGTTCCTCAGCTCCAGGTGGATCCTCCTCTTCATGTCTACGTTTCTCGGCCCCCCCCTCTTCAAACTAACTTTCCGGGGGCAGGAGGGGGGAGAGGAGGGGCTCGGTCCTCGGGAGAATGAACTGTCCAAAGGCGAGTCCTTGAGGGAGAGAGGGAGGGCCCTGCCGGCTTCTCTTCCCCCCCCGAAGGAACGCGCGAGCGGAGCCCCAAAGCCCGAGTTACTCACAAGAGCGAAGCGAAACCATGGAGGGAAAAGGGGACTGGAGAGCGGCTGTGGTGGCCTCGCTACCGCCGCCCCCGGCCGAGAGCGGCACCGCGCTTAAACAGGCAACGCGGCAGCACCGAGGCGGGCGGGCGGCCGCGGAGCGGCGCAGCGCAGCCAGGCACCCGGGGCACCCAAGGACGAGGCCGCCCGAGACGCGAGGGGGGCCGAGGAGGAGGAGGAGCGTTAGCGGCTCTGCCGAAAGCGGCTGAGCCGGGCTCCGCTTCCTTTCCCCGCTGCCCCGACCGCGCCTGGGGTGGGGGATGCTCGGCTTCCCGGGGGAGGGCGGGAGAGGGGGATGGGCGAGGATGGATAGGCGGACAGATAGACATGTGTGTAAGTATGTCTGTGTGCTGTCCCCACGTGGCGTGTCCTAAAAGTCTTAAGGAGATAGCTTAAAACTGCCTACTTATGTAAGTACTCGTGGGTCACCTCTGAGGAAAGAATCAGGCTCCCAAGAGTCCGGACCTAATCATTTTCCCCTGGAGAGAATTAGGGGACCGGAAAGGTGATTGATAATGTTCCCCGCCCGCCGGCCCCCTCACCCCCTTTTGACAAATACGTCTGTGTGGCACGCTAGTAAAATCTTAAGGAATGATTTCTAAGGGAGAATTGGAAATGGGACTGAAGCACATTAAAGTCGAACTACGTTTTCTGTCTCCCTGCCTCACCCAGCTGGATGAGTCGGATCTGGGAGGAGATCAATAAAACAGCTGCACCCGTCGTCTGAGTAACAGGAAAGGAGACGATTGCGAGAGAGAGGGAAATCTGTACTGTTATCCACTTTAGTTATGGGATGTTCAATAAAGAGAAGCAGATTTGGGATTGTCTGTGTGTGCTTCCACGTTTTATTTCACAACACAGGATCGTTTTCGGTCCCAGACAATATGTAAAATGTTAAAGCCGAATTGTGCATTTAAATCTTTTACAACTAAAATTATATTGCAAGGTTATTGCTTTTTTTTTTTTCCCAGAAAGAACTGACAAGCGTAAAGTTCCGTGTTTTACAGGCAATGTGTAACGCAAAGGAGATGCACCTGGAGCAGATACTCTAACAGGTGGTTAGGTTGCCTAACGTAATGACTTCCTTCCCTAAGTCAGGCACAAAGCATGTCTCATGGTTTTATATGAACCTCTCAAATACTTTCTTGGTTTTTAATCTATAATTATTGCCAGGAACAAAATCGGTTATTTTATAGATATCAACAGCATTTGAGAGGAGATTAAATATTTTTAGCTATCGTTTTGAGAATAAGAAGATACTTAGGATCTAAGGATTCATTTTAATTTTCTATAGAGCATATTACTATGCTCATTGGCTTTTTATCGTGCAAAGTCATCGTCACTTTGTTTTCTTAAACATTAACAGAAAGGAAGTGACATAAAGAATAAAATTGACATAAAAGTATGTAACGAAATTATGTTTCAACGTGAGCTAACTTAAGGAGTGGCACTGAAATTACTGTACAATTCTTTAAAATGGAGGATTCTGTTTAAATACAAATACATTTGGTAAGAGTGCATTCATGCATTGAACAAGTACAGCATTTATTGAGTGAAATGAATTGAATACTCTGCTTTTGCACTGTGCCAGGAACTGAGAAATATACAAAAGAAGTTTAAGATTTAGTCCTTGGCTCACAAGAAACAATTAATATAAAGCAGTACTATATGTACATAATGAAATAGTACAGACAATTAGTACTATTAAGCTCCATAAGAGGATAAGACTTAAAGTAGTAGGTATCTTAGAGAAAGTGAAGATTAGAGCTGAAAGGTAAATGAGATGTAATAGTACCTGATTCACCACTTCACTCCTGCTTCCCCACCCCAGTTTTACAAATGAGGAAACTGGTCCAAATTGGTGAATTGTGATTTACTAAAAGTCATACTGCTACATACTGGCAGAGGCAGAGCTAGAAACATTATTTTGTGACCTTAACTTTGTTTCTTCTAAGTAAAAAGATGTCTCTAAGGCCCCGTCCCTTGCTAGATTGATTGATTATAAGACGTGCCTATGAAGAGAGAAGATATATTGTGTATCTAAGTTATATTTTAATATATTTAACATCTACTGGTCATCCTGCCATCTAGGGGAGGGGGTGGGGGGCGGGGTAAGAGGTGAAAAATTGGAACAAGAGGTTTGGCAATTGTTAATGCTGTAAAGTTACCCATGTATATATCCTGTAAATAAAAGGCTATTAAATAAAAAAAAAAAAAAAAGAAGAAGAGAGAAGATAAAGTAGATTTCTGCTATACAATTGGGATTAAGTGATCTTCTCCACTAAATACTATAATCCTATCAAAGTCTACCTCCTCAGCTTCCAAGAAAGGCCCTTTCACAAAACATTTCTTAAATAAGTAAAAAAAAATTTCCTGGAGTTCTGTGATTGCTAGGTATTTTTATTGTCTTCTATTTCTGTGTAGAAGCAGCAACAAAGTCTGTTTCTGTCTTTTTGGAGGGCAATATTTACTTCAGGGGTTCTTAACTTTTTTTTTGGTTATGGACCCTTTTGGCAGTCCAGTGAAGACTATTGACCTTTTCTCAGAATGTTTTCAAGTATACAAAATAAAATTCGTAGAGTTGCAAAGGAAACCAACTGATTTGAAATAAATATATCATTTCCCCTCTCAAGCAAGTTCAAACTCTGATATCTAATCATGTTAAAGAATCTCTGATCCAACTGAAGTAGCTTTTGGGTGGCCTGGGTCCCCTACAATAAAAAGAAGCAAAGCAACAGAGACAGAAACAGAAAGGAAAGAGAGTTTAGCATCTCTCAAGGAAATCCAAATTGCTTCTCCGCATTTACAACTAGTTCCAGAGTCTGAAGGAAATTCTGAAATATTTTGAAGACAGGATTACAAACCACGTGAACTTAACAAAGACCTACACCCTGTGCATAACAAGTTCCTAGCTCATAAGAATCAGGAAGTAAAACTGAGTCAGGAAACAGGAAGGGAAACTGATGTACCAGAGATTAAATAATCTCAGTGAAAAACAGGTAGAATTTGGAAAAAAGTGAGAAGGTAGAAGATAGATTTTGAGCAAAGGGATCAGAGTCAGGAATGAAGATGGTATGTTTGGAGGACAATGAAATATTGGTAAGTTAAGATAGAATTAAGATAATGCAAACAGCCCTATTGCTGAATAAAATCATGTTAAATTCAGGGATTCTATCAAATAAGTCATACAAAACTTTAGATATTTTGAAAATATATACAATACATAATGTGGATGACTATATATAACACATAGAACAGTGGATAGAGCACTAGATTTAGACACTAATTGCATGACCTTGAGAAATCACTTAACTGCTGTCTACTTTAATTTCTTCATCTGCAAAATGGATATAGTAATGGCCCCTCATTTCCCAGGGTTGCTGTGAGGATAAAATGAGAAAATAAAATGTTTTGCCAACTTTAAAGTGCTATACAAATAACAGCTATCATTATTGTTTTTATGATAGGTGGTGTGAGCTAGTTACTAGGGCTAATTGTACCTTGGTTTGATATCCCTGATTCTCAGTCTTGATAGCAACCCACAACTACCTTGTTTTCTTGCTTTCTGTAAATTACAGAAAAGCATATCAATTAATTAGCCAGGAGATATAGTATATAATTTAGTCACCAAGAAGTATCACTCACCAAGCAAGTGGTTTCCTCAGATGATATTTGATGTACATGCATTGGTTTTCCTTACAATTTCAATATGATGATAATAATAACAGTAATATCAATTAACATTGCTTTGGTGCTTGAAAGTTTGCAAAGAATTATATATATTATTTTATTTGATCTTCAAAACAATCCTATGGGGTGGGTGCTATTATTATCTATTTTACAGATAAGGAAATTGTGGCTAAGAGATTAAGTGGCTTGCCTGAGGATGGGGAGGTAGGGAAGTCAAACTGCTAGTAAATGGCTGAACACTGAGAGTTCCTGACTCCTAGACCATTTTTTTACTTACTGTATCCACATTCCTCTCATACTCTTTACTAGAAGTTGCTTAGCCTACAATTGCTTGATCCAGTGGTATTTAACTCAAATAGAAATGGGGGCCATTAAATCATACATAAGGATCTCTGTAAGCCACATGTTAACTTAGAAACACATTAACATTATCTATGTTCTGTTGTATTTTTACCTGTTTTTAAAAATATTTCTCAAATACATTTTTATCTGATTCCAGTGCAGCTTGCCGTGTTACCTTCAGGCCTTATATTTGACCCCTCTTGGTTTACACAAATCTCTCCCATCACCTGGGGCTAACCTGATTTTGCATGGTAGTATAAATGTGAGCTCCAATTCCATAATGATTTAGAAATAGGGAAAAAGAGAAGGAAATATGATTATAAAAATGAATATGAAAATTAGAACACTTGGTTGACATCAAGTCCAACCCTAAATTTAAGAACTCTGTTCTCTGTTGACTAACTTCATTGATAGGATATAGGCAATTGACTATTTCATGGTCATATGATTAATTAATAACAGTAGGGGGGAAAAAACAAACCTCTTTCATGGAAAAACTCTAAAGAAATCACTTTATCCATCATCTTTTCCTCTCATTCTTCTCCTCAATTGTTTCAGGGACTAGTAATAGCAGAAATATTTGAAAAAAGGTACTAACTATTGGTCTTTAATACAATGAGGAAAAAAGGCAAGAATCCAGAACTGGAAAAAGCTTGAAAAGTGAAGTGTAAGACTCTTAAGGAAAAAAAGAAGAGAAGGTTCAGAGATGCTGGGAAATGTATGATTTCCTATGCTACCCATTGTCATCTCTGAACTAATTAATCCCAATCAATTTCTGGGAAGAATTAGAAACATCTGTTATATGTCTTTTTCTCTTTGCCAATCACTACTTATCTATATTAATATATCATCTTCCTTAAAAATCTATTCTGATGCCTCATCACACCATGGATTTTTCAAAGTTTTCACAATGGATTGTGAGCTCTGGGAAGTCTTACTGATCCAGAAAGGCTGTGGATTCTCAGCTAGATAGTTGACATGAGATCTGTCTTCCAAAGACCAACTTAAATTCAGGAAAAAAAAAAAAAAGAAAAAAAAACTTATCATAAGATGAAGATTATTCACAGGGAATGATTTTTGGTTATATCAAATCATTAAATTATCTCCTGATGTGATCTATATTAGTTATGAGAATTCCCTCACAAATACAGTCATGGAATTTGGGAGAAGGGGCATATATACTATTAAAGTAGGTAGAATATACTGCAAAATTATAAAATCCATCAAACAATTTTTTAGGCTTGTAGAAACAAGAAAAGCCTAAATTTGATAGAATTATTTCATTTTGCTACATCTTACATTTAAAAATAGATGGGAGCAATAAATCAATTCTATAGGGATATTTGAAGTGGTTTATCACACACACATAAACACACACACACACACACACACACATATTGAGAAATAAATGCAGTCTTTAATCTTCCAGAAACTAGTTTTGCCTTGTGAAATATTTTATGAAAACCTTTCATTTCAATTCAAATGTTTATTGAGTGCCAACTATGTGCCCAAACCTGTACTAGGTCCTGTGTGTTGGGGGAGAGTGAAATTAGGGAAGGAATACAAAATAAGTATGATATATTCTCCAGGCTATAGCAATGATCTCCAAAACAGGGGCTGTGTACCCCCAAGGAACCATGGGATGGATAATTGAAGGTATTGTTTGAATAACTAATTGAAAGGTGAGAAAATAGGTTTCCTTCTATGCACTTTGGAATGACAACTGGAAAGGCTAATCCTATCATTTCCTTCACCTATTTTTGTCTAATGTAACCATGACCAAGGTACCTGAATAAGCTGCAACCATATTATTGGAACAATCCTTTCCTTGACTGTTTCCCCCCATCATTACTGTATCCCAGATTACTTCTTGGCTGTAGCAGGGTCAAGTAATTTACCAAGATCACATAACTACTAAATGTCTGAAGCCACATCAGGACTCTGACTACAAGGCTTACATTCCATCCACTTTACTACCTAGCTGCCCAAATACTTAACTGATAGATCTTTGAGGGAAATTCCAAGTAATTGAAACTATAGATCCATTTGTGTGTTTCACCTATTCGATTTCAGCATTTATAAACTTAGCTGATTATCTGAATCAATGAAATAAGCCACAGGAAGATTAAGATATATATTTGAAAAAACAACAACAAAAAAGCTATGAGAAGAGATATATAGTATCCTGAAAAAATCTTGCAGAGTTTTAGATTCAAGTTTAGTGGTATCTCAGTACTTGTCTGTTTCAAAACTCATCAAATTTGGTATTTGACACATTTTGACAATAAAAGAATGCTTCAGCACTTGATGCTTCTTCAGCACTTGAACTTGATTGTCTTGGTTGAGCAATAGGGATGTGAGGTTGGACAGACAAATGGTCCAGTCCCTGCTGCCTCTGCTATTGCCCCTGCTATGGGCAGTTCCTCCCTAGTGAAGGCAAAAATGGAGCCTACAATACTGAGATTGTGCACTTAGGCTGGCGGTGAAGGGGGCAGTTCCTATAGGACTATGTGACTATAGTGTATAGTCTCTTGGCCCCCAAAATGGTAGTACTGGAAGGGGCATGGAGAGGTTTGCAGGAGAAGCAACAGTGGCCCTAGCAGCAGTGGTGGGAGATCAGGTGGAGAAGGCAGCCAAGAAGGACACAGGACTCTTGCCAGTCCCAAACCTCAAACCATGGGCAGGGACAAAGGACCCCTAGCCTCTGCTTCCATATTCAGTCTCTCTCCCACCCCAATTCCCCAAAGAAAGCTTCAATGGTGCGGGTAGGGCAGAGTATAAAGGTCAAAATTCCCATCAGAAAGTGAGTTGGATCAAGAAAGGAGAATCCCCACTGGACTGCTTACCCATTGGAGAATTGGGTGGGGAGGGATGGTTAGGCTGCTGACTGGAGGTATACTTCTTAGGGGAAAGATTCATATCCTACTCATTTTTTTTTTTTTTTTTTTTTTTGGCCATTTGTTGTACCTTCTGGAACCAATTAATGATGAGTACTGAGATACTACTGTATTAGAAAAAATATATTTTACCATGAAATATTTACTTCTCAAGTACCAAAACATTTTTTTTAATGTTTTTGGTTTGTTTTCCTTAAAGAATAAAACTCCATGTAAAAATATGCTATCAAAAATGACATTGGGGATTGTTTTTTTAATCATCTGAGTTGTTTGAGATAAACAGAAATTACTCTGACTTCAGAAAGAACAAAGACAGAAAGATACCCCCCCCAAAAAAAAAAAACCCAACAAGAAACAAACAAAAGACTTCCCCAAACCTTTATCTCCAAAAGATTTCAGATGTCAACATTTTCTCCATAAAAAAAGTTTTCTGGTTAACTTTAGGAAAAGTGCTTGAATGTTATAAATTTAAAAGTATGCATTTTATTTTACAAAAAAATAGAATATTCTGAATATATTAGCAAATGTCAAATTATTATTTGCTACTTATATTCTCAAGTACACACACACATTTACTATCTTGATGATAATTTTTCAATTCCACCCACTAATTATGCAAAGATTTTGAGATAAAAGTGATAAATTTAAAAAATTATTTTAATAATAATAAAATTCTACCTCAACTAGAGATCCATCTCTCATAGCAAATAATAAAAAAGAGGAAAAATAAGTTGCTCAGACAAGTTTACCCACATATCTGTAAATCCAATAGTTGTACCCTTTCTTAAACCCATAGCCACCCAACTCTACAAACAAAGAAGAAATTAATTCTTATACTTCTTATTTAGTCTAATGTAAATAATTTAGCATAGTGCCTGGCTAGTAGATGCTTTAAAAATGTTTATTAGTCAATAAACTGATTAACTTGGAGCTGAGCTTATATTGTAATTACATAACATTGTTGTAGCCATTGTATATTATTTTCCTGGTTTTCCTTTCTTCTTTTGGCATCAGTTCATTATAAATATTCCCATGCTTTCTTGGATTGTTCATATTCAAAATATCTTCTATAGTCCATTCTATTCCATGAACCATGGTCTGTTTATTTATCCCCCGAATAATGAATATCTACATTGTTTCCAATTTCTACTACATAATAAGTACCAAAAATATTTTGGTGTATATTGGTGCTTTTAATTCTATCTTTGACTTTGTAGAATACATGCCTTTCAGTGAGATTAAAGATTACAGACATTTTAGCTATTGTTTTAGCACAGTTCTAAATATCTTTCCAGAATGATTAGATCTTTTGCAATTCTACCAACAATGTATTAGTGAACCTATCTTTCCATAATCCTTCCAACATTGCCTATTTCCACTTTTTGTTAACTTTCTATTTTTCTGTTTACAATGTGAAACTCCAGAGTTGTTTTGATTTGCAGTCTTTCAAATAGTTGTTGGTAGTTTAGAATTCTTTTGAAAATTCTATTTTCATGTTCTTTGACCACTTATCCATTGAGAAATGACCCTTTTATGTTGCAGATAAGTGTTTGTTTCCTATATATTTTGCCTATAATATGAAGATATCTTAACAATAAATAAGAAAATAACTGTTTTTAAAAATAAATTTATAAGTTATAGATAGATATTTTTGGAGAGACATGGTCTTTGAAGATGATTTGGAGTAGTGTTTGGAGAAATATGGTGGTAGAGATATGGGTATTTGGAAATGTTTCTATCGTTATGAGATTTTGTTGCCAAAAATGATTTGTATGTCAAAAATATAAAATATGAAAAAGCAGATTATTTTTCAAGAATAATTGAAACCTTTGTGTAATTGGTGGATGGGATTGAAAAAAAATGATAATCATGTTTTAGTAAGTGCAGTCAATTTTCAATTTTCCCCATGTGAATCTATGTATCTTTGTGGGGAATTTTTAAAAATTATGACAATTAAAAATAAATTTAAAATAAGATGAACTTAGAAACATGCAATGCAATGTAACTATGTGTGCTCACAACTTTTTTTAACTGGATAAGTGTTTTATTTTATTTTTTTTTAATTTAATAGCCTTTTATTTACAGGTTATATGCATGGGTAACTTTATAGCATTAACAATTGCCAAACCTTTTGTCCCAATTTTTCACCTCTTACCCCCCACCCACTCCCCCAGATGGCAGGATGACCAGTAGATGTTAAATATATTAAAATATAAATTAGATAAGTGTTTTAATTTTAAAAAATATGGAGACTCCTGCCAAAGATGCTGCATAAGATCCAGTAGGCATTTGTAGATTTACCAACATGAAATAGTTAGAAAAGAATACAAGATGAAATAAACTTCTTTAGAGTAAAGATATTTTCACTTTTTTGATTTTATAATGCCTACTATAGAATCTGAACATAGCTAACATAGTTAGGAACATAATATTAATAAGTTCTTGTTGATTAAATTAAAAAATTAAGTAAAATGAGATATTTGAAAAGCACTTAGCATAGTGCCTAGCACATAGTAGATATTTAATAAATATTTGTTCCATTCCCCTTCTCTTATATATCATACAACATTATAAGGTACAAATTGAGGGGATAGGAGAAGAAAGAGATTAATATGAAATCTGGAAACGTCTGAAAGCTTCTTAAATTGTGGGTCAGGACCTCATATGGGGTCATATAACTAGATGTGTATCTTGTGGGGGGTCACAAAATTGTGATTTACTATCAGTAAATTCTTGATTTGTATATTTATTTTATATCTATATACCCAGGGTTGCATAAAAATTTCTTGTTTGAAAAAGGGGTGAGTGGAAAAAGTTTAAGAAGCCCTCTTATGGAGAAAGTAGAACAAAAAGATTAGGATTTGTGTAGCTAGTGTAGCATAAACAGAACCATAAAAGTAAATAGTTGAGGAAATAGTGAGAACTTTCCAAGAATATTTTTAGGGCAGATTACAGAAGGTCTCAAAGGTCAAATAGACCTCCCTCAACAGGCAGTGAAAATTTGCTTCAGTTTTTTTGTCACTTAGCAGCAGAATGCTACTATTAAAAAAAAAAAAAGATTAGTACACAGGCTAAAATACCATATAAAGAGTAGGAGCAGAGAGAAACAGTCTTGTCTCTTTATTATTTAGTATTATTTATAATATATTATTATATAACATATATTATAATATATAATACAATTATATTATGTAATAATTTATTATTATTTATTAAGTCCTTCTATGAACTATGCTTTAAACTTAATTGGGTTCTATCTAATAAATGATTGCTTGTAAAAGAAAATTTACAATAGTTGTAATAATAGTTGATCAACTGAGTACTCCAAGGGAAATAATATAATTGAATATTTATCTATCTATAGATAAGTCACTGGCTAAAGTGAATTTAAATATATCTCAAAATACTTTGTTTAAAAAATTTGAACAAAAATGTCCATTTTATATTGCAGAAACTATGAAGGCCATATATTTCAAACATAATAATGAAGGTATATAGTAATGTGCATTTAAATATGTATATAATATCTATGAAAAATAAAAATTTTCTTTAGTTAGTATAAATGTTTGTTTGTATAGCAAATCATAACATAGTTAATTTTTTTAAAAAAGCAAATATAAATTGATCTGACACCAATACAAAACAAAGAAACCGAAAGGAGACAACCAGATATAAAAAGAGTAATCTTATATTACTTCAAAATATATTCTTCTGGGGGCAGCTAATGGATGGATTACTAGGCTTGGAACCAGAAAGATCCAAATTCAAATCTGTCCTTAGATGCATAATATCTAGGTGGTCCTGAGCAAGAAATACAACCTGATTGCCTCAGTTTATAAAATGGAGTTAATAATAGCACCTACTTCACAAGGTTGTCAAGAGGAATAAAATGAGCAAATATTTATAATACTTAGTGTGGCGTAGACCCCATATAAATATATATATATATATAACCAATATTTCATTCATTTTTGTTCAGTTGCTTCAATTGGATCCAATTCCTTCCTAACTCTAGGGATTTTCTTGGCAAGGATTTCCTTCTCTAGTTCATTTTACAAATGAGGAAACTGAGGCAAATAAGGTTAAGTGATTTGCCCAAGGTCACATAGCTATTTAAGATCTGAAACTAGATTTGAATGCAGGAAGAGGAGTCAGTCTTCCTACTCCACACCTGACACATTATCCAATGTTAATTAGCTGCCCATTTTTTCATTATTAGGAGTATATACACACATACATACTCACATATTTGTATATATACACACATAGACATGTATGTACATATACATATGCACATACATATACACACATATATAAATATGGGGGCTTGGGAGAACCTAACCTGATTCTGTAAGATAGGAATCCATGAGGCAAAAGTGAGGAAAGAGAGAATTCCAGGATGAAGGAACAGTTTATGCAAAGGCAAAGAGATTTAAAATGAATTGTCATATATGAGGAACAGTAAATCTGTTTTGTTTGGAACAAACAAGGATAATAATATGAAATACATTTAGAGATATAGGCTGGAGGAAGATTTTAATGGATTTAAAAAACAAATGGAGGAATTTTTATTTTATCCAAGAGATATAGGAAGCAATTGAAACTTCTTGAGAAAAGGATTATTATGATTAGAATGAAAGTTCCTTGAGGGCAGAGATTGTTTCATTCTTTATTTTGTATCCCCAATGCCTAACACTATCTGGATCAAAATAGATACCTAATAAATATTTGTCAGTTGGTTGACTGTTTTAGAAATGTCAATTTGACAGATGTGTAGAAGATGAATTAAAGAGAGGAGAGATAAGAAGCAGGAATACTAATTAGGAAGCTACTGCAATGATCCTTGTGAGAGGTGATGAGGACCTGAAGTAGCCCCCAGTGGAAATGAAGTAAACTGTTTAGTTATGAAATTTGTTGTGGAAGTAAATTGTTGTGGAATAAAATTAAATTGTTGTGGAAGTAAAATTAAAACAACAATAAAACTTATTGGATATGGGGAGAGGGAGGAGAAAGAGGATGTGAACCAGGGGACTGGAAAAATGATAGTACCTTTGATAGAAATATGGTTATGAGGAGGAGGGGATGGATTAGGGACAACGATAATGAGTTCTATTTTAGTCATTTTGAATTTTAAAGGTCTATGGGATATCTTGATGGAACTGTCCAACAGACAGAACTGCTAAGAGACCCATCAATCCTGGATCATCCCCATGGTACTTATGGATAATCTTGAACAAAGACTAACAGTCAAAATACAGAAAAGATTTGTAAAGATTATATTGCAGGATTTTGAGACCTGAATGACATTCAAAATTTTGTAGTTCAGAGAAATAAGCTTTCCTTTTTCAGCACTGAAAGAGATTGGAACTATCATGATATTTAAATAGAGAAATGGTCTTTGATCATACCTTTAAGTTTTAAGAAAGGAACATGAAGTCTTCAAGAGGTCATTGAGATGACTGGAACTGAAACAACACAACTCTGACAGTAAGCCTGACTGTAAAGAGACTATGGGAAGACAATAGCACAAAAGAAGCTCCAAAAGGCTGGTTTGTTTTTTTTTTTTTTTTAATTCTTCCTAAATTCCTCTCTCCATGCCTGTTTGTTAATAAGTATTTCCATTTCATTTGTATTAGTTGTTTAGCTTTTTCTTTCTTTCTTTTTTCTTCTGATCTTTTACTTAATGTAAAGATTCAGGATAGATCATGTATACTTGAATTGCATGTTTACATGCCTCAAAATAGGGAGAAATGAAGAAATCCAGTATCTAGTTGGGATACACAGAAATAAAAAAAAAAAATAGGTCAGGAGTCAAAATTCTGTCATAGTAAAAAAAAAAAAAGCCATGGTGGGCTTTTGTTGTTGTTGTTGTTGTCTACTGATTGATCACCCATATTTTTAAGCTTTTTAAAATGGCAGCAAAAAGGATACTTATAGAATTCTAGGCTATTTTACCTCATACTTAAAAAATGGGCAGCCAAGTCAAACAGATCAAACTGCCAAAGACCTTAGATAAAATTCTAGCCTGAGGAGAGAAAAAGGAGAGTAATAGAGCTGTTTGTTTTTTAGAAAGGAACTCCCACTTGAAAGGGATTAAAGGGAAAGTTCAACTAACATTGCTCTACAGGACACCTGGTGGTTAAAAATTACAATAACATTCTCTTTTCTCCGGCAATGACAATTGATCCATTTAGTCTATTACCTCAAGGTCCTTGCTATACTGCATGTGGAAGAAGACATAGTAAGAAAGAAAATAAAGTTGAAAAATGCTTTTGGACTAGACTAATTATATCAAAAACCTTCAAATTGAAAGCAACGCAATTTTAAGGACATCAAGCAATCAATTCTCAAGATAACTAGGAGAATAGAAGAGATCAAAGCCTTTTAAAAAACCACTATTCACTTTATTACCAAAGTTATAGAATCTCAAGTGAGTTAACTTCAGGTATCCCATTAGTTTCTAAACCAAAGTTTCATTACCCCAAATTATCATAAAATTTAAAGTAAAGCTTTGAATACTGACAATTTACTCTTTGCCATCCCTATCAATAAAAATGATTCTCTCAAATACCACAAGGAGTTCCCAGAGTGGGAAATGATCTAAGATTCAGATTTTAGGTATTTTGAAGCCTGGCTATGCTAATGAGCATAAACAAGATTGCTTTTGGAAGGTCCAAATAGGAAGGAAGTAGTAGGAAATTAATTAGGAAATGAACTCCAATTGGTGGAAGTTATTATATTATGCCAGTGGGAGTCACATATCCATTGTAGGCAAAATTTTGTTAAATATTAATCAAAATTAAGACAACAGACAAATTGCTTCCCATTTAAATTTAGAAACAAAGTTAATTCATAATGTGAAATAGCACAGGGCCTTAGCACAGTAACTAAATCTATTACAAAGAATTTATTCCCAAATATGAGAAATTAAACATCGAGGAAAGCAACTCATTAAATATTAACACTTCTGCTTCTTTAACAAATCCCATTGGTTTTAGATGACCTCTGTGTTTATTAGTTTAGGTGTCCTTGTAGTATTTTCTTTGTTCTCTGCTACAGCTTCTGTCTTCTATGTTTCTATTTCTCTAAATGTCACCCACTTTTTCTTCCACCTTCATCATCATTATTACCGTTATTTGGATGTGGGTTTTTCTATAAGATTTTATCCCATATCAATAAGATTGAGTATAATAGGAGGATTATCTGAGTCAGCTGGTTACCCTTACTGCCAAAATGTTCCTCTCACACAATTAGTTTTTCCTCTTTTAGCCTCCATCTTGAGGTCCCACACTTTGAGTGTATTTTCAACCTCTTTTGTGCTTCCAGGTGATAGGATAGAATGAATATTGTATAGTCAAAGTGACATTCTAGTACATATGACAGAAAAATTTTATTGAGAAGCCCTGTAGTTAGGCAGTCACTATAAGATACAGAGTGAGATAGTCTAGGCAACCCTAGTGGCAATGGCAATGGTAATAAAAAAATTTAAAAAATTTTTCTGAATTATTAATGCCTGAATAAGTTATTTATCCCTATTCTTTACCCCTTGATTCCAAGACCCCCATTTCTTTACTTATATATGTATTATACATACATAATCATATATGTCCTAATATATTATATATAATATTCTATGCCATATAACAATTATTATATTATATGCATGATATATAATATATAAAAGATATATAATATGCATGTTCATAATATATATAATATATCTAATATATATATAACATATGCTATATATAGTATATTTATTACAATACAACATATTATGTGTATATACATTATATACATATGGATATGTGTGTGTGTATGTTTATAAATAAAGAGAGAAAGGGTGCACCAAGATATTGGCTGCTTTTGCAAGTACACCCTAGGGATATTTCTATTGGGCCCTTCTCTTACTTTCTATGAATGTCTATGATCCCAACTAAAGGAGAAGCTATCATATCACTATTCACTAATTAAAGGCACAAACTTTAATATCTGTAGTGTTATCTCTTCAGTCTTGTAATTTCCTTAAAGTAACTTCATTAGAATTTTAAACAGTCAATTCTAGCAGTTCATAATTCCAGTTATTGGAGGATGATATTATATGTGGATGAAATTATATAGGCCTTTTGATCCTATGTTCCAAAGCCCATACTTAAACTTTCTTAGCAGCAAAGTAGCATGCCACTTTAGTGCAACTACATATTTGGATTCAAAGATCAAATCCTTGTTGGAATATATACGTTTTTTGGGCCAGAACTCTGAACTTGAAACAAAGGATTCTTACAAGGTGCTAAGTCAGTGGAATTGATAGAGTACTTAACAGTTCTCTAGTTCAGTACTTGTACTTAGTACTTACTATAGTTCTACAAGAGTCACACCTTTGATTAGAGAGGATGTAAGCTGGAACAAACTCAGCCAGAATCAAAACTGGAAAACAGAGATCTTGGTGGCAGTCCTCCTGCCTCCCTCACAGAAACCAAGACACATTCAGGAGGACCTCAGGAAGCTGGCAGAAGCAGAGAAGACAAAGGACTGGCAGCCGGAACTTAAGCTCTTGAAACCAATGAGAGAGATAGGCCTCTAAGAAAGCTAACTGGACCCCAGGAAGAGACAAGACTTTGAAGGAACAATAAAGGATTTGGACTTTAACTCCTGACTACCAGTGTGGTGATTACTGAACTGAAACGAAGGCTACCTCCAGAAACCCCAAGAAAACCCCAACAAGAGAACATTCCTTTTTAGAGAAGAATATTACATATAAGTAAATATTAATAGCACAAAAGAAAAAAAAATGAAAAATGCAACTTGAACACATCAAGTATTCAAGGAAGTTATGGAGATTGATTTTTTTCCCCCTGAGGCAATTGGGGTTAAGTGACTTGTCCAGAGTCACACAGCTAGAAAGTGTTAAGTGTCTGAGGTCAGATTTGAATTTAGGTCCTCCTGATTTCAGGGCTGGTGCTCTATCCACTGTACCACTCAGCTGCCCCTTGGGGCTTGAATTTTTAAGATAGAACATTCATCAATCTGTTAGATTCCACTAGTCATCCTCATGTGACTTGATAGTTTACAAATGCAAAGCCAGATCTTGGATAAATATCACTATCAGTAAGATCTTCTGCTCTATGATAGATGAAGCTCTGCATAGTCCCCAGGCTGTCCTTATTAAGAGTATAGTAGGGATTAGTGTCATTATTTCCTCCATGTAATTTAGGTAAATTGATTAATCTCCCTACTGGTTACTAACTCATTTTCTGAATTTATTCTGATCTTGAGTTCTAAAGTAATCTAGAGATATGTTTTTATACCTCCATATTAATTATTAAAAATTACTTCATTTTCATTAAGTAAATGATTAGTTTTGTGAAACTTATTAGGTTTGTTACTTATAATAATATAGTAATAATATAATAATGATAATAAATAGTAAGTTTATTACTACAGAAGTTTATTAAGATAATTTATTTAGCAAGATGAAAAAAGCTTTTTTTCCCCCATAAACATTCATTCCTCTCCCTTTAGCAACTTCCTAATCTCTTAGTTTAAATACACTTAAAGGCAATGACTATGTTATTTTACTGTGTTATTGTGTTGTTCAGTTGTTTCAGTCATGTCTGAATCTTAGTGATCACATTTGGGATTTTCTTGATCCTAGATACTAGAGTGATTTGCCAAATTCTTCTTCAGCTTATTTTACAGATAAGGAAACTAAGGCAAACAGGGTAAGAAATTTGCCCAGGATCATACAGTTAGTAAGTGTTTGAGGCCAGATTTGAATTCAGAAAAATGAATTTTCCTGATTTCAGGTCTGGCTCTTTATCCAGTACAACAAAGACACATAATTATTTATACTATATCAGTTATGGGAAAGATCACAGGAAAAATCATCTTTAACTATCACTATAACTACTAATTTCTCATTTCCAGAATCATACTCCCATTATTCACTTCTTGTAGGTTACCAGTTAGAGATACCTCTCAAGAATTTTCTTCTTGTTTCTTCATAAGATAAAATTTAAATACATTTTTTTTTTTTAGGTATTATCTTTGTCCTTTTTTTCCTGTGCTCTCTTCAGCCACAATAGTTAATAGTTTCACCAGAACAATAATTAAACCCTGTGTCCTCAAGAATTACAATTAAACTATCATGCTAAGATTCTATTAACTTGTAAAGATATAGTAACAGTTTCCATGATTTCTATGGGAGAGACTATTGAAGTTGATAGAATGAGAATACATTTGTTTTCAGATTCAAAAATTTTCAGTCCCTGAGAATCATTTTACAATGCACCAACTTCACATCAATATTACATTATATCTGTAATAGAATAGAGATAAAATGTAAAGTACCATTTGACCTGACTGCTTTAAATAAGAAAAAAATGCAATATTAGGAATAGTAACAATAACAATAATAGTTAAATATATCAATATATGAATTATGGTTCCCATACATATTTAAAAGTACAAAGCAATGCTCCTTATATAATAAATCACATCTAGCTAAATCTAGAAGTGAGTAATCATTTCTCCTGTAACATAATTCAATCTATAAGGTGGATAGTTGTAATTCTTCTGTGAACTATTAATCTTTCTATATCTGTACCTAAGTTGATTGATAATATTAGTTCATTACCAATATGACTTGTCTTTATTCTAAGTGACTCTACGATCGAGGTTCTAGAGAAGAAAAGTATTGTCCATCTAGTCAGTCCTCTCCCCTTGTCTTGTTCTTCCTTCCTTGAAGCCCTATTTCAGAGGCTCTCTGAATTGATTAAGTAGAAAATTGGGCTTCAACATTCTTAAACTAGTATTTCAATGTGGGAGTTTACATTTGAGCATCTTTTAATAGTTCTTTTTGTATCAAACTTATAGCTTGTTTCAGTATTCAGTTGTCCCAATTTATCTAAAGAGTGATCAAATTGATTTTTTGTAAACATCTGCCTTTGTTTTATGATACTTTCTAATTTTTCTTCAACTACAATTTCTTATGTTTAACCTTTAAAAAGTATCTTATGTTTAACCTTTCCCCCACTCATCCATAATATTAAAGCCATTTCAAAATTCCATGAACACAAACATTTTCCAGCAAAATGTTCTCATCTTGTTTGAATTCTTGATAACACTGAAACCTCAAGTCACCATTTGTTTCTCAGTACTAGCTCCTTAGACATCAGCCTCTTATAAAACAAATGATAATTCTTCTCTTACATGCAATTGACATTTTATAGCCATCTAATCATATTAACCAGGAACTAATAATGTTTCTTTGACTATATCTTGATAGTGTCTTTCTTTTTTCTCATTTATATCTCCATTACTTAGCAAAGTTCTTGGCACATAGTAGGTACTTAATAAATATTTATTGACTTGAAGCTGATGTTCTTTCCCTAGTGTTGATTACTTGGAATTTAGCTTCTCACACAAACTCTGCATTCATTTTTTTTATGCCCATCCAGGTCACAGTTATAAGAAGATCAATCTGTTTGGCTCATATCATATGGATTGTTGTTATACATCACACTGTGGTGTCCTCTGCTCTCTTGGTCTTTCATTGTCACAAAGAGGATGATTTTTTCCCTGTGATATTTAAACAAGTCCAAAGCCATACTTACTATTTTTAAACTCTTTAAATCTATTTACCTTTCTGACTTCATTATTTTTGTGACCCCAATTGTCACTGGAGCCTTCTACATTTGAAACCTTTGCTATACTTGACTTTTTTCTTTTTTCTTCATTTCTCATATCTAACAAAACATGAAGTCATATCAACTCCATGCTCATAACAAAATAATAATAATATACTTCCTCTTTCTTTTTTCCACTTCTCTCCCACCCTCTCTTTCTCCCATCTCCCTTCCCTAATCCCTCCATTAAGTCTACTTCTTTTTCTCCTCCATACTCTACTTTCTCTTTCACATTGCTTCCTTCTCTCTCCCATTATCTTATCCCCTTCTACCCCACCAATTGACCATGTCATTGGAAGATTAGAACAGCAACAGACAATTATCTAGCTAGGGCCTGAGAGAGGACAAATTTCATATACATACTCTCAGCATCTGAGAGCATTTCTTTTTCAGAGAGTAGAGAGATATAGCTTTAAGTCATAAGAACTAGGATAGGCAGGTAGCCCAGTGACTAGAGCACTGATCCTGGAGTCAGGAGGACTTGAGCCTCAAATATGGCCTCAGACACTTACTAGCTATGTAACTATGTGACTCTGGGCAAATCACTTAACTCTGATTGCTGTCCAAAAAAAAATCCATAAAGACCCCAATTTGGGAGAAGGGAACAGTGGAGAGCTACTTATACTTTAGTGAAACTCATTAGGACTCTATAAAGGGAAAAAGGGACTTTAATAAGGAGCTATGAATTATTCATTTGTTACATGTGGTCTCTAAACTTGAGCCCATTTTCTTTTGGCCTCCGTATATACTTTTAGGAGAGTGCACCCCAGACTCTTTAAAGGTTGGCTTTTATAGCAAATGTATGTTAAGAAATACACTGAACAAGGAAATATTCATTTCTGGTAGCTAATTAGCTCCAGTTGGTTAGAAATCAGTGAAGAATACACCAGATAGCATTTTAGTAACAGCTCTAGAAACTACCTTTAAGACCTCAGGGTCACCCCTAGAACCTCTAGGAAAAAAGTAGCAGCTGCCCTCTGAAGATTAAGTCTGCTAATGCAAGTAGAGATTGGGAGAATGAACTCACAGGAGTGTTAAATAACTTTTCAATTTTCTAAAAGAAATTCATGGAAATTTCCTTTTCCTGCTTAATTTTAAATGCAATTTTTCCATCTGTACTGTCAGTTGTAAATATAAATGTTGTTGGACAAGATTTGCAGAATATCTGTCAATAATGTGCTAGTGAAATTTTTGTGTTGGAAACAAAAATAGACAAATGAATAATTATGAGTAAAATTTCACCTACTATTCCACATAATAATTAAATAAATATCTGGTCATTAATGGTAGTTAAAATTATGTGTATGTAACTGGGGAAAGAAGGCTAATTCAATGTCATCTTTGAAATATAGATATGGTATTCTAATGATATTAGATTAAATTGATGCATATTAATAATTTTAAGACATTCAATTTAAAATAAGCACTCAATGAAATTAAAGAGTTTGAATTCCAAAAGATCAGTTCAGTTGAGCTTAAACAATTTATACTAGGTGCTCTACTAAGAGCTATTTGTTTAGAAATAGAATTTGGTGTATGACTATAAAGTAGCATAACTCTTACTTTGTATGAGTGGGATGTGTCAAGTCTACTCTCATAGCATTAATAAAGAAGCATACACTGCATCTTAAAATTTAAAAAGAAGAATCAAGATTAAATGAAGTTGGAGTGAAATTGAAGTGAGGCCTCACAGATAAAGACAGTAGGGAAGAGTCTGTGTAAATGAAGCATATAACTGAGTTATAAACATGGGCAAGAACTAGAAAAACTCTTAGCTTATAGCAAGTTTAGTAAACTGAAGACTAACTGACTTTGTTTAAATTATAGCAATGTTTGCATAATGAAAAGTGGAACCCTGACTTGCAGGTCCAATGCCTGAAGTTCTCTCGCTTTCTTTCCAACTGAGTCCTGTTATCTCTCTTATGGATAGTATATTTTAGTCTAAGAAATAAAACCATAAATCATATTGCTTACCTTCTCAATAGGTGAAAGACTATAGGGAAGGAGAGGATCTCATTCTGTGAGAGGTTTGGGCTTCTTACCCAAACTAACTTCCTTCCTTTTATTTCTTTTACTTTATTTTGGGGAAAAAATGGATGGATGTTAATCATACTTTGTATAATTAGTTTGAGCATCAAATAAAGATTTTGGGAAGAAATATTGACCATTCAAAAATAATTCAAGGCATTATTCTCTTTTGATCATGGATAGAAACAACAGGATAAAAGTTAGTATCCAACCAATTTGGATTTTTTTTTCATAAGAGTACTATGATTATATTTATTTTTAAAACCCCACAATTATACTTAATTTATTTTAGCATTTCTTTTTTAAACTCATTTTCTCTTTCTAGAAAAGAAGATAGAACTTGGTTGAATTGGGCAGTTAATGGAGGTAATAGTGGTGGCAGCAGGGACTGCTCTTTCATAGGAAACTGATGGAGAACAGGACAATGACAGAGTTTTCAGAGTGTTAGTTTGTCTTAACAACACTCCCTCAGCTTTCAGCAGTCTTTCCAATGGCCCACATCTCTGAGAGTTACTGTGGAAGCATATTGAAAAATCTCTTCACTAAAACTGAAAATAAAAAGAAATTATATTTTTTTCTTTAAAAAGTCCTTCCCAAAACTCATAGAAAAAATCCTTGGAAAAGATGGGTCATGGCAGGTTAAAGACAAAAAGGTTTTTCTTAGAGAAATATTGAAGGTGATAACCACACAACTCTTTTCTGGATAATAGCATTGCCTTTCCCATTCAAGGGAAGTGCTCTTTTCTATTTGAAAGACTATATCCTCTCTGCTTCCTATTCCTTTTAGGTTTTCAATGTAGAGAAGTCCATTTATTCTTGAAGGGAATGATCCAGAAGGGATGGGATGGCAACTTGGTTACTCAAAAAAATTCTGTAATGTTAACCCAAATTATATTTTAATATATCTTTTTCTTGTTCAAGATTCCTATAAATTCTATAGGGGCTGAAATATTTTTTTGGGGGGGTAGTCATATCAAAAAGAGACTATGCCAATTTAGACACCTTTCTGTCTCTGTCTCTACCTATGTCAGTCTCCAAGTTAAAAAATGTCTTTGCAATAGATTCATGATAAATTAAATAACATTGTTTCTCACAAATATGAGCCTAAATTGTATTTATTATGGTGTGGACACCTATGTGACAGAGAAAATGGCCTGGTTAAAAAATAGTTGAAACTGGATTAAAATAAGGAAGAGATTCTGAGATAGGGGGACAGAGACCCACATAGGGGATTTAGGCACTCCAAATAGGCCATAGACTATGTGGTACCCAGCTAATGGAGAAACAAGGGAGGTAATTTTTTTTTTTTTTTTTAGTGAGTTATTTTCTTTCTCCAATTCACAAATTCTCTTTCCCTGCACTTCTTGGGAGTTTTTTACCTTTTCCAATTCACATTTCAGGAAGTTGTTTTCTTTTTCCACTTTATCAAATTTTTCTTTTAGTGAGTTATATGTCTTTTCTGTACTCTCTTGCATAGCTTCCCTTTCCTTTCCCCATTTTTCTTCTAGTTCTCTTTTAAGGTTTTTAATAGTCTCTTCTAGGAGAGCCTTTTGTATTGGGGACCAACAATTGTCTGGAGACTGTCTGCTATTAGTCTCTTCAGGGTTGAAAAGCTATTCTCTTTCTGAATAGAAACTATCAATCGTCCTTTTGATTTTCTTACTCATTTTGTTAAAGCCTGTAGGGTCTGCCTTCAAGGCCAGGAGGTTACCAGCTTCCTCTGCAGAGCAGTGAGAGGTGTATGGACGGGTAGCTGTCCTGCTAGCTGGCTGCAAAAAGCATCGAGGTACTGGAGTGCTCTGGGAAAGAGTTCCCCACTTGAAAGTAACTCAGGCCTGCAGGGCACAGCTGGGAAAGTACCCTGCAAAGAACCCCTGCTGTGTGAGATAATGACTGCCCTGGGGCTAGACGCTGAGCAGTGAGAGTTTCACTACCCCAAGCCAAATTCCACCCTGGGTCTGTGGGTATTAGCAGTTGAGCAGTGAATGGATTTGCAGGGACCGGAAGTGTCTCTGCTCTGGGAAGCTCAGTCCTGCTGGGGAAGTTCTATTGCCCCAGGCTGAGCCCCCCACTGTGCCGATTAGAGGCTGCCCAGACTGTGTCCCCCTGCCTTGCAGGTTTGTAACTGCCCCTGCAAAAGCCCCGAACTGCAAGATGTGGCTGCAGGGCTGTGTTTCAGTCTGAGTCACTTCCGTGTTTGAGTAGCTGCAGCCAGATCTTGTTAGGTTCTGGCGTTTTTTAGAGTACCCTCTGTTTTAGGGTTCAATTTCTCTGCCAGTTTACTGCTTTGTAATCAAGGCAGAGCAGTTAGCCTATAGCAGAGTCGTCTCTATAACTTCTCTTGCCACAGAGATCACCCCCACCCCTGGTCTGCTCAGGACGCTAGCCTCTCCCTGCCTGTGCTAGTCTGTTCCTAGCCCCTCAGGACAAATCTTTCCTGGCGATCTTCCAGATTGACTTCAGCTGGTAAATTGTATGCTTCTGATCTTCATGAATTTAAGCAGTGAAGAGCTATTTCTGAGGCTAGTAAAATAGCTGGTTATGAGGGGAATGAGAGGAGCTTAGAAAGTCGCATGTGCCTTCTTCACCATCTTGGCTCCGTCCTCCTGTTACCTTCCTTCTTGATTCTCTTGGTTAAATTTAGTTTAGCATTGATTTAATCTTACAACAAATAATGGTTTCCTAGTGATATAATGATTGGTATATTCTCAGTGTGGAACATATAAGGAGGAGCTGTCAGGGCCAGAAAGAACAAGCACACTAGAAGCTCTTGGAGGCTGAGACAGATTCATTCCATCTTCCACCTTTGTTGTGGCTGGAGGCTCAAGCACAAACCTTTGGATAGTCCGGGAGATTCAGAAGCCAGAGAAGGCAGTTGGGCAGAACTAAGGAAGACAGAGAAGTGGTGGTAGGCTGTCCTGTGGAGAACACTAAAACCAAGATCTGGAAGGCCTCCAGAAAACTAGCTGAGCCCCAAGTGAAGGAGACAAGACTTTGAAGGAGATAATAAAGGATTTGGACTTTAATCCCTGGCTGCACTGGTGATTACTGAACTGAAACTAAGGCTGCCCCCAGAAGCCCTCCAGGAAACCTGTTCCCAGAGAACATTACATTTTAGAGAAGAATATTACATTCTGGCACCCAAGGTGGGGCAGACACAATCCTGATTTCAGTGGAAAAGTCTCTGATCCTGATTTCAGTGGAAAAGTCTCCTCTACCCAGAAATTAGGATGAGTACAAAAATAGACAAGGAAACTTTGTTAAAGGGCTAAAGTAGTTATTCAGCTAAAATGGGACAGATGTTTAGAAAACAGCCTTCTTTTCCAATTCAAGGAAAATGTGTAGAGAGCATTGTCAGACTTATGAAAAGCTAAGGTTTGATTATAACTTGGGAGTAGATCACTGAACTTTTAGAAACTATACAGTACACATCATCTTGGTTCTCTATGGGAAAAGAATTGGATCTAGAGGAGTAGAAATTAGTAGGAGAGCAACTATGTCAATTCTACATTGAAAATGGACCTGACTCAATTTCCAAAGACACACTTAATACATAGAATTTAATACAATTGGCTTTAGGAAATTATATGTTATAGAATAAGAAAAAAGAAGAAAGAGCAGGAGGAGGAGAAACCAAATAAACTAGGTGAAAAGGATGAAGAATCAGATAAGAATGGAGTTAAGTACAATTTTGAGTGTGACGCTTCACAGCAGGAGAAATTACATCATTCCCATTCCCTATCCTACCTCCCTCAATTAACCCTTCATGGGTGGAGGGAGAAGAAGGAGGGGGAGAGGCAGTGACACAATCAGCACCACCTATGAAGCAGTCTATGGCAAGATTACAAAAGGCACTGGTTAAGGCAAAAAATGAAGGACAGGATGTATCTGATTTAATAAATGCATACCCTGTGATTGAAGAGCTTGACTCTTCAAAATCAAAGATTTGAAAAAGGAGAAGATACTCTGGATACACTCAAAAAAGAAGATACACTCCTTTTAATTTGGAAAAAACCAAGGATATGGAAAAAGGTTGCACTCTTTATGGGGCTACATCGTCTTATGTTAAGATGTTACTAGATAATCTGGTTTATGAAATCCTAACCCCTAGTAATTGGAAATCCATACCAAGGACATGTTTAGAACCTGGACAAAACTTGTTGTGGTTTTCAGAGTATCATGAATTATGTAAGATTCAAGCCCAACGCAATAAGCAAACTGGAGTTAACATACAGATCATCTTTGACCAACTAGCAGGTGAAGGTCAGTATGCAAGAGAATTTAGCACAGATTAATTACCCCATAATTACCCCATAGTATGAAGAAATTGCTACTGCTGCTATAAAAGCTTAGGGTTCCCTCCTCCAGAAAGATCGGGGGGAAGCCTTCACAAAAATAGAGCAAGATCCCAATGAACTCTTTGCAGATTTTGTGGGATGTTTGCAAACAGCTATCATAAGAATTATTGGAGAAAATGCAGATACAGAAATAATGATCAGATAACTGGCTAAGGAAAATGCCAATGAGGTTTGCAGAAGAATTATATGGGGACTACACAAAGATGTTCCTTTAGAGGAGATCATAAGATGCTGTGCAACAGTGGGCACAAATGCTTATTATACCCAGACTATGATGGACATGGAAAGATAGGGTCCCTTTTGGCAAGGGACTTCTAGAGAGAGTCGTTGATGTTTTCACTGTGGAAAAATAGGACATCTGAGAGCTCAGTGTAGGCATAGAGACAGAATGAGAAGACAGGGTGAGAGAAGACCTAAAACCCTATGTCCAAAATGCCACAAGGGCTTCCACTGGGCCTCAGAATGTAAACTGACCCCAGGGAAATGAGAGGCAGGGCCCAGCTCCAAGATATCATACAAAAGATAGGTGGGATGTGATGGCAGCTGAGTTTACACCCAGAGAGTCTTTAGAAATTCAGGACTCTGGTGTGATCAATCAGCAGAAAAGTAATCAGATAGCAGAAAGGGATTACAATTGGGAAGAATACAGGCTTTTTTAACTCAACAGAAGGTCAGTGTCCAATGCAAGTAGCCCCAATAAAATTACCAGATTTAGAAAGTGATAAATAGAAGGGATTAGATAGGTTAACTGCTTGGGAGAAAGGGCTTGTTTGTATCTTTACAGATGGAGAAGGAATCAGATGGGTGCAAATGAACACCTAGCTCAGAGAGATAGAAAAAGACAAAAACCTCAAAACAAAGGAGTAGACCTAAAAAACATCTGACACTGAAAGAGCATGGCTGATAATGAGATTGTTAAAGAACTTCAAAACCAGCAGGAATTATTGGATTCCCTGAGATGAAAAATTGCTGATGAGACTATTGCAGGACTTCAAAACTTGAAGGAATTATTGGATTCTTGGCACATGAACTAATGGACAATAGATTCCTTTTGGACTATTTCTAGGACTTATGGACTGTATAATTCTTCATGTTGATTCATGTTATTTCTTATATCACTACTAGCCTGTGTTATATTGCTATATGTTTATGTAATTTATGTAATTATGTGTAATACCTCCCATACTGATGGATTTATGTATATCTGTTTTAAGAGTGAGCCCCTTTAGAAACCTGCTAATTTGATTTGATTTCTCATTTCCTTTGGTGTTTTCATCTTCCTTCCTGAGATGTCAGGGAGGGCGTGATCACCTCCTTTTTATGGTGTTTTCACCCCTTTTTTTGAGCAGTCAGGGAAGGTGTGATCACCTCCATTTTGGGGGTTCTCCCCTCCTTGAGAAGTCAGGGAGGTCATGACCACTTATGTTCTAAAAACAAAAGAAAGTGGGAGATGTTATGGGCCAGAACTTGAAACAAGGTGCTAAGTAAGTGGAATTGAGGAGACAGTGGTTAAATCTAGTTTAGCATTGATTTAATCCTACAACAAATAATGGTTTCCTAGTGATATAATGATTGGTGTATACTCAGTGTGGAACATATAAGGAGAAGCTGTCAGGACCAGAAAGGACAAGCCCACTAAAAGCTCTCTGAGGCTGAGACAGATTCATTCCATCTTCCACCTTTGTTGTGGCTGGAGGCTCAAGCACAAACCCTTGGAAGTCCGGGAGATTGAGAAGCCAGGATTCATTTGGGGAGATTCAGAAGCCAGAAAAGGCAATCTGGCAGAACTAAGGAAGACAGAGAAGTGGTGGCAGCCTGTCCTGTGGAGAACACTGAAACCAAGATTTGGAAGGCCTCCAGAAAACTATCTGAGTCCCAAATGAAGGACATAAGATTTGAAGGAGACAATAAAGGATTTGGACTTTAATCTCTGGCTGCGCTGGTGAATACTGAACTGAAACTAAGGCTGCCCCCAGAAGCCTCCCAAGAAACCTGCTTCCAGAGAAGATTACATTTTAGAGAAGAATATTATACCAAACAATTATTCTAATAGGATATAATGCTTAAGTGCTTATAGACCAAGTTTAATTGATGGTTTTGGATGGGGGGGGGCGGGGGAATGGAGATCAGACATGTGTCAAATATTAGTATGGAAACTCCTATGTCCCAAAATGGTCTACAACTCCATAGCTTACACACATATTTAAGGGAATTGTCTGAGGCTACTAAGAAAATAAATAATTTGCTTCTGTTTACACAGCCAGTATATGTTAGAAGCCAATTTTGAACACAGGGTTTTTTATTCCAAAACTCTACTATTATGCCATATTGTCTTTGATAGACCAAAATTAACCCTTCTAATAGAATTGTTCTAAATTCCAGTCAAGGTATGATTAGACTTTTTGTCTTTTGAGTTATATTGTTACCTTTCTCTCTTAAGATATTTTAAGAAGGATTTTGTTTTTTTATCCTTTTTCTTGGTGCAAAAAGATCACATATTTTCTTATTTCTTTTTCTTTTTTTTTTTACTCTTCTAATTTATCCTCTCAAACATTTTTTTAAGTCTGAAGGTGTAAAGCTTGTACTATAAATGTGAGTGAGGACAAGGGTTCACTGAATTGTATTGCTTAGCAACATGTGCTGTGTACCTTCCCCTATCCTTCAGAGTTTTCTACTGAAAACTGGTTACAAGTGATTATGGAAAACATTACAATGATAAAGGTGGGAGCTTCACATGCTAATTTCAATCCAAAGTCTATGACTGTGTTGACAAAATCATGATGGATGTGAACTTATTCAGTTTGACTGTAATACAGAAAGCATTAAGGAGAGCAATAGAAAATAAATCTGGAAAGGTAGCCTGGAGCCAGACTATGAAAAGCTTTTAATGAGAATAGTCTGTCTTCCTCATGGCATAGTTAATACAGGGCTGCACTTAGAATCAAGGAGACCTGGGTTCAAATTCTATTTCTATTTACTTACTTGTGACTATAGGAAGGTCTTTAAACCTCTAAGCCTGTAAAATGGTTATAATAATACTTGTAGTACCTACCCTTAGGATTGTCATGAGGCTTATATGAGATGTATATTAAGAGTTCCAAAAGCCTTAAAGACATAAAAAATGCTAACTGTAATTATTATTTTCCTTGTAAATAGCAAGAACCCAGAAATTAAAATTCTATTTCTTAGTGGGATTAGCAGTAGTGGGTATGACATTCATTATTATCTGATTTATTATTTTTTGGGGGGGACAGATAGAAGGTTAGGACATGATACTAAAAAAATAAAGTCAAAAGTCATTTTCATTCTCTGGAATTTGCTTCTGTCTCTAAAAAAATAGCAAATTCAGAATTTCCAAATGTGCATAGTCCCACCCAGTATTCTCACATTATTCTATTATAAGCAGCAATGTGTAGGGAAGGAGCTTTGGACATAGTAGCCAGGAAGTTTAAGCATCTCTACCTTTCATACTTTCTGGCTGTATAAACTGACTTAAGTTCCAGTGACTCAGAGGCTCATCTCTTTGTCTGTAAAGATAAAAAATACCTACCTTAACTCCCTCAAAGGGTGATTATGAAGAAAGTGATTTGTAACTCTCAAAACATTATATAAATGTATTATTTTCTTTAACCTATTGTTCTTTTAAAGTATTAACACATTTATGTCTACACATACTTTTTATTGATTTTAATAATAAGAAGCAAGATCAGATAGAAATAGCATATGAGTAGTTTTAGTACATTGCCCCTTTTGTCATTTGCAAAGATTGCCTGATATTCAGGAATATGTGAAAGGCTAACTTCTTAGCTCTCTGTGTTCTGGAAAGGGATTATATATAATAAAGCTTCAACTAATTTTCTTGAAGAGACTGAATACTGTTACAATATTTTTAAGGAGTTGGCACTTTAATTGTCATTATATAGTTTATTAACTGTGATGGCTAAAGAAAGTAAGAGGGCAGAGATATGATAAGTAAATTTCTTTTCTAATTACAAATGTTGGAAGCTCCATGGGAAAATAGTATCACTAGTACTTTGTTGGTGGATCTGTGAATTGACTTAAGCATTCTGAAAAGCAGCTTGGAACTATACCCTCAAAGTTACTGCATTGTACATACTCTTTGCCCCAGCTATATATTTACTTGTTTTATGTTTTAAAAGAAATCAAAGGAAGAAAAAAGGAATCTTTTATCCAAAAATATGTAAGGGAATTTTGCTTACATAGGTTATGGATTTCCACATGGGTTTGTTTAGATCTGGCTCATGTGGAGGCATAAAGAAATAACTCTAGAATCTCCTCTACCCGTTCTTCTCTAAGGGAAACTTCGGTTCTTGCCAAAAGGAGGAAACACGAGGTTGAGCGAGAGGCTTTGTTCTTTTTAAGAGAAATAGAAGAGAATGATATCAATCTACATTGTTAGTCTAGACTAGAGGAAATAATTTTTAGATTCAATCTGAGCTTCTGTTTTTTTTCTCCTGGACCATACAGTGAATAGCAAATAAATCCATCACCATGTGAGGCGTTGAAGGCTTGTACCAGGATGGTAACAGTGGAAAGAAGGGTATGTATTTGGGAGTTTTGCAAAGGTGAAATCAACGGATCTTAACAATTGATTGAATATGAGGGGGCAAAAGATCATGAGAAGTGAAGAATGACACCTAGGATAAGGATAGTGGTGAAGAAAGGGATAGTGGTATCTGCAAAAATAATAAAGAAGTAGAGAAGAGGGGAAAATTTTGAAGAAAGGTAGTAAATTCCATTTTGGATATGTTGAGTTTAAAATATCTACAGTATATTTAATTCAAGATGTCCAAAAGGCAGTGGAGATATAAGATTAGAGTTCAGCAGAGAGGTTAGGGCTAGATAAATAGATTTAAAATTATCAGTATAGATTGTAATTAAACCCATGAAAGCAGACAAGACAACCAAATGAAACAGTATAAAAGGAGAAGAGAAGTAAATATAGCATGGAGCCCTTTGAGATTCTCATAGTTAACAGGCAGAACCTAGAAGAAGATCCAGCAAAAGAGACTGAGAAGAAATAGTAAGATAGGGAAGAAAAAAAACAGGTGAGAATTTTTGTTGTTGTTCAATCATTTTTGAATCATGTCTAACTTTTTGTGACCCCATTTGGGATTTTCTTGGCATAGATACTGGAGTGTTTTGCCATTTTCTTGGCAGCTGAGGAACTGAGGCCAACAGTGTTAAATGATTTGCCCAGGATCACACAGCTAGTAAGTGTCTGAGTGCCAGTTTGGCACTCAGTAGTAGCAAAGAGAGTACTGAGGAGAAGATGGTGATCAACAGTATGAAAGGCTTTAGAGACCTCAAGAAAAAAGAGGATTGAGGGGAAAAAAATTGATTTGGAAATTAAGAAATTTTTATTAATTTTGTAAAGAGTAGTTTTGGTTGAATGATGAGGTTGAAAGCCAGACTATAGAGACTCAAAAAGAAAGTGAGAAGAAAAGAAGTGTAGGGCTATTGTAAAAGGCCTTTTCAATGAATGTAGTCACAAAAAGGAGGGAAGACATGGTGGTAGTCCAGCTATCGAGGATGGGTGGATACAGTGAGAGAGAATCAGGGAGACATAGGCATTTTGGAAAGAAATAGGGAAGCAGATAGGGAAAGATTGATGGTAAGACAGAAAGTGGAGATAATAAAGGGAGCAATTTACTAGAAAAGATGGGATATAATGGCATCCCTTATGCATGCAGAGGAGAGAAAAAGGAATAAGCATTTATATGGACCCAGATGTTTATAGGCACCAAGTTAAGTGTGTTTTACAACTATTATTATCCCCAGTTTACAGTTGAGGAAATGGAAACAAACAGAAGTTAAATGACTTGTCTAAGATCAAACAGTTAATATGGGCAGCTGGTGACACAGTGGATAGAGTGCCAGGCTTGTAGTTGGGAAGATTCATCTTTCTGAGTTCAAATCAAGCCTCAGATATTAACTGACTGTGTAACCCTGTGCAAGTCACTCAATTCTATTTGTCTCAGTTTTTTAATTAGTAAAATGAGCTGAAGAAGGAAAAGGCAAACCAGTATCTTTGCCAAGAAAACTCCAAATGAAGAGGTGAACATGACTGAAAATGACTGAATAATACCAAAAATAGTTAACAAATGTATAAGGTCAGATTTGATCCGACTTCAGGACCACTACTCTAACCATTGTGTCACTAGCTATCTAGAGGCAGAGGTAGAAGGTTTATCTTCACAAGAAGAGTCATTTCATTGTATGAAAAAAGAATGAAATTGAAAAAGAGGCAGAGGACATCTGGGAGATGTGAGTTGAGGAGGAGGGGAGAAAAGGAAGACTGGTGAATAAATACCTATCCCTCAATAACCATTCTCTTGGTCTCATCCCTTCATGCTCAAATATCCCTAGCCCTTTGTTCTGCTCTCTGTAATTTGCATTCCATAGGTAATAATAGATAGGTTATTGGATTTCAAATAGGAAGCAAAATTTTCAGCTGAGAAGCTGGAGGGAAGGGGAGCCATAGGAAGTATAAGAAGGAATGAAAAGGTATTGAAAAGCCTCTATGATGCTGGGAATTTGAATCAATTAGAAAATATTGCTTTGTTAGAGTGAGGACCCAGTTGAAATTATGTAATATAAATTTGTAGAGAATCCAGTTATCATGGTTTCATGATTTTCTCCAGCTTCCTTTTAACAGTCCATGAGTAGGACTGAAATCAATGGATCATAGAAGCAATTCAGGGCTGAGGCCTCACAGAGTAAAAGCTGGAGATAGGATAAGAGGGCAAGGAATTCAAATGAAGAAGATTGTAGAGTAACTGGTTCACCAAAGTGTCAACATGGGAAAAGGAGAAGAGGGTAGTCAATGATGAGGAGATATCCTGAGAAATAAATAAGGATTTAAGGAATATGAAGTCAAGGTAAGAACAGGGTTTAAGGTTGTAAGTCATAGGAAAAGTAGAAATGGCAACAGGCTGTGATCAAATAAAGGAATAAAAAAGTTAATAAATATGAAAATGTAGCATTTGTAGGTGATGGCAAAATCGAGGATATGATAATTTCTGTGTGGATCCACATATACAAAAATGTTTTTAGCAGCTCTTTTTGTGGTGGCAAAGAAGGAGTAGAATCCCATCAATGGGAAATGGCTGAATAAATTATGGTATATGAAAATAATGGAATATTATTGTTCTATAAAAATGATAAACATGCTGATTTTAGAAAGGCTTGGAAAGATTTACATGAATTCATGCTGATTGAAGCAAGTAGAATCAGGAAAACATTATAAACAGCAACAGCAGGATTGTGCAGTGATCAACTATTACAGACTTGGTTCTTCTAAATCATTCAGTGATTCAAGGCAATTCCAATAAACTTTGGATAGAAAACACCATCTGCATTCAGAGACAGTACCATGAAGACTGAATGTAGATCAATACATACTATTTTCACCTTTTTTTTTCCCTTCTGTATTTTTTCTCATGGTTTTCTTCTTTTGTTTTGATTTTTCTCTTCCAACATGACTCATGGAAATATGTTAAAAAATGAATATACATGTGTAACATATATAAATAAAAACAAAAATATTTTTAAAAAGAGTAATTCATGGTGAGTAAGTTGAGGAACTGGGAATGAAATGTGTGAGGGAACATCAGTATGTTTATTAAAGTTTCTTTGTGTGAAGGCAGGCATTGAAGGGTGGAAGTTTGTGGACTTATTGAACTCATTAAATAAAGAAAAGGAGGGTCCTAGTGGTTAGCAGCAACAGGTATCAGCATTTGATATGAGATATGTATTCAGTGAATTTCAAAGGAAGAGAAGGCACTGGGTGATAGAAGTACTAGATGAGCAAGGATTATTCTTACTTCTTCACTTTGACCAGTTAGATGAATGAGTAAAAGTGCAGCTAGTGTTGAAGAGGGTGGACAGAGAGGCTATGTCATCAAGAAGAAACAGGTTTCTGATAGAGTCAGAAGATGGAGGAGTAGGAAAAGAAAAGATTTCAGCTGGAAATAAGACTGTTACTTATGAAATGCATATTCCAGAGACCAGAGCAAAGGGCTGGGGAAATTTGAGCATAAAAGGGTTAGACTAAGAGGGATGAAGATAAGAGAATGGTTATTGAGGAGTAGACAGATTATTGGATTTTGAATATGACAGTGGTGTTTGGGAGCTTAGCATTGGGAGTATGGGGGAGAGCGTGAGAGGATGGCAGATATGAGGAATGAGCTCAAGTAGTTTATCATTGTCCTTGGGTCCTCCATTTGTTGATGCTGATAGAGAATTAGAGTGGTTATTACTCTTCCCCTCAAAGATTAGTTCTAACTTTCATTTTGTCTAAACTATTTACAGTTATCCCTTCCTTATCTCTGGGATTAAGGGCACAATGCCCCATTGAAATCTGGAAAATCCATACACATTTTTTTGGTTATTCTTCATACTATAGATGTTTGATTTTTTTAAATGGGGTGTTTATAGTATCTTATTGTGAAAACTGGATTGATATTTTACAATACTATGCATACATTTTATCCATTTCTGAGTTTCTAATTTTTTCCTGTGTAATCTGCAGCTTCTGCAAAACTCCCCCTAAAATTCCTATTTAGTTTCTTATGCCAACCTGCAATATATTGAAAGCTTAATGGAGAAAGTCATGATGCAGAAGGGATAACTGTAGTAGATTCCATTTATTCATGGACCAGGAAGACTGCATTTTGATACACTGAGTTCCATGCAGTTAGTCCTGGGAAATTCATGGTACCTGCAGATCTGTCTCCAAAGGATTCTACAACCATAAATATAAGTATCAATTACTCTTCAAGCTAGTCTTTTGACTTGCAATTTGCTATCAATTTCATCCTCAAAAAGGGATGCTGACCTCTTGTCAATATAGGCTTGAAGACCAGGATAATTTGCTTTTGGAGTGCAACAGCAAAGGAGAGTACTGGAACAAAGACTGGGGCCTTTGAAGGGTATACCTGTAAGTATATTTGGCAATTTTGTACAATGGATCTTTCCTCTAGTGGGAGAACCTGCTGGATAGTAGGAGACAATGCTACTGCCACCCATTTTGCACATAAGGGGGAGAAACACACAGCCTTTTTCAGATAGCTTCCTGGGATTTTTATTAAGAGATTTGGCAACATGTCCATGAAGAAGTGGAGAATAAGTGATTTTTCACAAGGCCAGGACCAAGTTAGGAGTCTTGAAAAGAGAACACAAGTCCCCTCTAATCATTTAATGTTTCAGCTTCCTTCCTCCCCATTCCAAGTTGTAATTTGTTAACATAGCAAAAGTTTCTTATTTTAAGTAGCTCAAAGAAACATCAGGACTAATCAAAGGAATGAATCTATGAAACAGTTTCTGATTTTCTTTTGACCATGAATATCTACTAAGATGCACTTATCAATGTTATCTTTTACCTATTGCAAAGTTGCATACTTTTGTGCATATGGCATAAACTTTTGAGCCTTTAACTTCACTAATTATCATAGCCTAATTTATTTCTCAAATAGTCTCTGAATAGTAATTAGTTCATTGTTATTCTGCTGCACATTCAAATGTTAATTTTCACACTATCATTACTGTAAAGCTCATTTCCCCACTCCCCTCAGAAACTAAAATTATATTGATTTTCTGGTTGGTGTCAGAAGCTTCTTTGCTTAAATTCTTCTGACGTGGAGAAAGCCAAATTTATTTAATTAGTGCAATTAACAAAAATAATAACATTCTTGCACTCAAAGGCAAAGCTTTTAAGCTAAATGAGGCCACATATTTATGTATTTATTCTCTTCCTTCTGTAATACTGGAGAAACTGAGGCAAGATAGAGATTAGAGAGTTTTTAATATTTTATTAGAGGGAGAGTTCAGACTGGGAATAGGATCCATATTGACCCCAGCTGGCTGGAATGGACTCTTACTCAAAGTATCCAGCAAGGAGCAAAGGATTCCAGAAACTCTTATAGGGACTCCACCAATCAGGGAAACAAAGGCAAGATGGGGGTAGAGCACTGGTGAGCAGGAGTTCCAGTTTGGGGATAAGAAAGGATCATAAATTCTAGCATCCAAGATGTCTGAGGCAGAAAATACCCAAATATTGAGATAAGTAATCTGGAGGTTTATGACTTTTGAATACTAGTAGTCAGGGTTCCCAGTCCTAATTATCTCAGTCTTAATGGTCATGAAGAGGGGTTATCACCAGGGAGAATGAGGCAGAACAATTCAGGGAAACTGAAGTAGAACAATTCAAGGAAACTGAGGCAGAACATTTTAGGGAAACTAATGCAGGGAAACTAAGGCATGACACTTCCTTCCTTCCTTCTTTTCTTCCTTCTCTCCTTTTTTGCTTTATTTTCTCAATAGTATTCTATCTTTCCAAATACATGTAAAGATTGTTTTCAACATTCATTTCTATAACATCTTGGTTTTTTTTTAATTTTTCTCCCTCTTCCCCAAGACATCAAGCAGTCTGATATAATTAAACATGTATAAACATATTTATCATGTTGTATGAGAAAAATCAAATTAAAAGGGGAAAAAATGAGAAAGAAAAAACAAACCAATCAACTCAAGGTGAAAATACTATGCTTCGATTCACATTCAGTCTCTAAAATTCTCTTTGCATGCAGATGACATTTTCCATTGCTATTGGAATTCTTCTGAATCATCACATTGTTGAGAAGAGTTAAGTCTATCTTAGTTGATCATCACATAATCTTGTAGTTATTGTGTACAATGTTAGAGTTTTAAGTTTGTAATGAATGCAATGGAATTCAAAATAATTCTCTTAAGCTGTACTGGAATTTATGACTAAGTTATTTTTGGAATTGTAGAGTCAGTAGTTGGAGGGGACTATAAGAACAAAGGTGATCTTGGTGGGGAATTGATGCTACTCTCAAATTAATCATTTTGTACACAGTAACAACGTTCTCTTGGTTCTGCTCATTTTATTCAGCATCAGTTCATAGTCTTCCCAGGCTTTTATGAAATCATCCTGCTTATCATTTCTTATAGAACAATAATATTTCATTACATTTATATAACCTAATTTATTTAGCCATTCCCCAACTTATGTGCATCCACTCAATTTCCCCTACAAAGATCTGCTATAAACATTTTTGCACATGAGTCCTTTTCTCTTTTTTTATGATAGCTTTGGTAGACAGATCTAGTAGTGACACTGCTTGATCATTGTTTTATGACTTTGGGACATAATTCCAAATTGAGACCACATATTTAGAGAACTTGAAAATTTGTTTACTTCTGTGGAGCTCAGGAAATACATTAAAAAGTGTGTAATTTAAAGGACATTGAGGTTGATAGGAACCAAATGTCAAAATTAGGCCTAGAAAGACCTGGTTTCAAATCTTGCTTCACTTGATTTTTCTGATTTTATTTTCTGATCTCTAAAAATGGGGATAATAATAGTTAAGCAATACCTCTTTCACAGGCTTGTTGTGAGGCTCAAATGAGATAATGGATTTAAAAGTACTTTTCAAACTTTAAAGCTCTTTAAGCATCACTATTATCATTAATGAGGCATCTAAGAAGTCTCATAGCCAGAGAATTAGAATCAGGAAGTTTTGGGATGAAATCCTGTGTTAGAACTTATTAGCTATTTGATCCTGGGCAAGTCACTTAATCTTTCTCAGCCTTAGTTGCTTTGAGCACAAAATGAGTATAATAATAACTATAGTTTTTGTTTTACAGAATTATCATGATCAATTGAGATATATAGGTGAAACACTTTGTAAACTTCATCACATTACAGAAATAATATCTAGATAATAATAATAACAATAATAAATATAGCTTGAAGGTTTGCAAAATGCTTTACAAATATTATCTTATTTAATCCTAACCATCCTGGGAGTTAAGTGCTTTTATTATTTCTATTTTACAGATGAGAGAACTGAGGCAGGTATAGGTTAAATTTTTTTTTTTACCCAGAATCACAGAATTTGTTAGTATATTAGGATGGATTTGAATTTAGGTCTTCTTGAGTCCAGATCCAGTCTTCTTTCCCCTCCACCCTCTAGTCGCCAAAACTATATTGCTGACTTAGAATCAGACCCATTGCTCAATATAGGCAATATCAAGTTAAAGGAACAGTTATTGATGCTTTTTAGACGTTTTGCAATTGTGTCATACTCTTTGTGACTCCATTTGGGGTTTTCTTGGCAAAGATACTTAAGTGGTTTGACATTTCCTTCTCTAGTTCATTTTACAGATAAGGAAACTGAGGCAAACAGGTGACTTGCCCAGGGTCACACAGCTAGTAAGTGTTGGAGGCTGGATTTGGACACAGAAAGAGAAGGCTTCTTAACTCCACATCTGACATTCTATCTACTGTACCACAGAATAAAAATCCTTAAAAAAAAAAAAAAAAAAGAAAAGAAAAGAAAAAAAAGAAAGAAAGAATGAATGCTGGTAAAGAGAGATTGGAAATTAAAGGACATAGGTTCAAATCTTGTTTTTGCCTTTTAGTATCTTAAGACAAATTATTTCTTTGAATCTTTTATGTCACTCAAAATGTCAATATAATTTTCCCTTGGGCATTTCTCAAACTTAGGCAAGGAGTGCTGGACCTGCCCTCGGGGTTACAAGGGCAACTGCCTGGGTTCTAATTTCTTTGCTTTTGATCTGCCCCAGGTTATTTATCCCAGAATTTCTTCAGTCCCTCTATGAATTACTGGATTGGATGGAGGAGTTTAGGGTGATCCTATCATCTGGTAGAATAGAGCATCTCAAGCCCTGATGAAGTGTTTGAAGGGGATCTGAGATCCTCTTCTCCAACATTTCCTAGTATTCCATTTTACCACAATCCCAACACCTTTTCTTCATTAATTATCATAGCCTATTTTATTCCTCAAGTAGTCGCTGAATGATAAATAGTTCATTTTCATTATATAGCATATTCAAATGTTAATTTTTCACACCATCATTACTGTAAAACCCATTTTTTTTTCCTCAGGCATCTCAGTTTCTGAGAATTCAGTCCAAGTCAAGTAGTATCAGAGTCCAGTCTTAGTCTTCATGGCTTGAGTCTGGCTTGAAAAGGAGCAGCCTGCTACTATTCTGGATAGAACCACCATGGAGCTTGAGGTTGTCCTATTCCCAACAGGGCCTGAACTTAGTCCTAGAACCTTAGCCAGAGAACAGTTCCTGGGCATTTCAGGGAAGGTCCACGGGGAACAAACAACTGAGTAGCCAGTTCTGAGAAAAAACTCTAAGCAAAATGTGACCATGTAGTCCTTGATGCCAAAGGCAGAAACTTAGCAGTAGGAGAAAGACACTGGGCAAAACCTATAGGAGAGACTCTGTAGCCCAGGGAAAAGAGGAGTCGTAAGGCAGAGCCCCTCATCTGAGGAATTTCTTCAAGGGAGGACCTGGTTTGGCCCTCTACTCTACTTAAGACTAGGAAAGCTTTGCCCATACCATTTATGTGCTGACAGAATAAGTATATGTTACTCATTTGGTTACTATGTGATTTTTATTTTTTCTCTTAAGTTTATATACTTAGAAAGCTTTTCATTTCACCAATTTGAAGATTATGAGTATCTGCCATGGTGATAATATATTACAAATGTTCTCAGGTTTTTATGAACTAGTGGTATATCTAGGTGAAGTGTTAGTTTGTGAAAATGTTCCAGTTATGGTATAGTTTATTGGTTAAGTTTTCAAGGATATCTTCATATGTATTTTGGAGATTTGTCACTTGCCAGACCATGAAGAACAATTCTGTTGAATAATTCTAGCCACTAAATCATACCTTGCTAGGTATTTGCTGGATGTTAAATTTTTGCCATAAGTAAATGTAATATTCTTCTCTAAAATGTAATCTTCTCTTGCTAAGGTTTCCTTGGGGTCTCTAGAGGCAGCCTTAGTTTCAGTTCAGTAATCACCCCAAATGCAGCCAGGGATTAAAGTCCAAATCCTTTATTGTCTCTTTCTAAGTCTTGTCTCCTTTCCTGTGGCCTGGTTAGCTTTCTTAGAGGCCTTCTGGCTTCTGAATCTCCCCTATTGAATCTTGGTTAAGACTCCTAGCTTATATATGCTCTTTTAAAGGTGTGAATCTTGTGGAACTATAGTAAGTGCTAAATACATATACTGAACTACGGAACTGTTAAGCACCCTGCTAAGCAATCATTGTCTCTATCATTTCCACTGACTTAGCAACTTGTTTCAAGTTCTGGCCCATAACAATAAAAGTAATGTGTTACAATCTTTCTACAATTTTTAAAAAGCATTTTACTTTATTTATTTTAATACACATTGTAAATCATGTTAGAAGAGAATATCAGAACAAAAGGGAAAAGCCATGGGAGAGGGGGAAAAAAACCAACAAAAAAAGAAGTGAACATAGCATTATTGATTTATATTCAATCTCCATAGTTTTTTTTTTTTTTTTTTGGTATGCAGATGGCATTTTCTGTCCAAAGTTTATTGGTTCTGCTTTGGATCACTGAACCACTGAGAAGAATCAATTCTTTCATAGCTGATCATTGCACATTCTTGCTGTTATTGTGTACAACGTATTCTTGGTTCTGCTTTTTTCACTTAGCATCAGTTTCTGTAAATCTTTCCAGGCCTTTTAAAAATCGGCTTGTTTATCATTTTTTATAGAACAAGAATATCCCATTACCTTTATTGGGGTGTGAGAATTGAGGGTTGAGAGATCCCCCAAACAGCAATGAGGTCTCCCTTGGCTGGTGGCAGGTTTTTTGCAAAAGAATTTGTAAACCCCAATGAATACAGGCTTGAGGTTTGTGGCAAAGAATGGGTTTATTTACTCTAAGAAAACAGTACACTAAGACAACAGCTTTCTTAGTAGGCAAGATCCTTTTAGGACTATTGCAAAGCTGGGTTTACACTGAAAAAATATCTTCATCAGTGGGCAAAATTCTGTTAGGACTTCTGCAAAGGTTTATGCTGAGAAAGATCCAGCAAGCTAAGTCCAGAAGGTTATTAACAAAGATTCAGGGTTCAGAGTCATTTTTTATTAGCCTTCTGAGGTTTGAGGCTGAGGAGATTAAGGGCTAATTTTTCAATTCAATAGATTATGCGGCCAAGATCTCCAGTTAAATGAGATTACTTATCTGGGAGATTCCCTCATGAATGGACAGAAGGGTGGGTCCCTCCCAGAGGCTGGGCCCTCTCAGAGGCTGGGTCCCTCCCAGAGGCTGGAAGGGTTTGAAACTCTGGATCACCCTTCCCCCAGAGATTCCTTTCCCATTCTTCCCCCCCAAATTAAAGGGGACACAATTTACATCACCTTCATATACCAGTTTATTCAATCATTTCCTAATTGATGGGGATCTACTCATTTTCCAATTTTTTTTTTTAACCACAAAAAAGAACTGCTACAAACATTTTTGCATGTGTGTTCTTTCCCCTTCTTTGTTTTCTCTGAGACAAAGACCCAGTAGAGATACTGCTGGGTCAAAGGGTATACACAATTTTATAGACTTTTGGGCATAGTTCCAAATTACTCTCCGGAATGACTGGATCATTTCATAACTCCACCAACAATGCATTCGTGTCTCAGTTTTCCCACATCCCCTTTGTGTGGTTCAGACAGCATTTAATAAAAAAGCTGGAGAAATATCTAGAAGCAAAGCAAAGTTTACTATACGTTCTGGAGAATCGGGCGTCCCACCCATCGAGCAGACAATCGAAGGGAGGAGACGCCTTAGGGGGCAGGGTCAACACTTTTTATCCCTAACGCAAATACCCCCTTCTCACCATTGACCCTCATCCTTATTGGCTGAGGATCTTACATTCTAAACTCGGGAACTACCCAAGAAATTGAACTTGACCAATAAGTACATAGTTGCCCATATTTGACCTAAACAGAAAGACACTGATATCATAGGAGGATAACAAGGGGACTTAAGTATGTCCTTAGGGGATAGCAGGGAGGGGACTTAAGTATGCCCTTGACGATGCTTAAAGTCCTTCAGGCCTTCTCCAACTCTGAAATAGATAAAGCCTTACTCAATTTCACAACTGTCTTGAAAGATCTCACCTCATCTCGTTCACCTTCAGCATTTATCATTATCTTTTCCTGTCATCTTAGACAATTTGAGAAGTGTGAGGTGGTAATTCAGAGTTGTTTTAATTTGAATTTCTCTAATCAGTACTAATTTAGAACATTTTTTTCATATAACTATAAAAATCATCATCTGAAAATTGTCTATTCATATCCTTTGACCATTTATCAATTGGGGAATGACTTGTATTTTTATAAATTTGACACAATTCTCTATGACTTTTATCAGAAACATTGGCTGTAAAGATTTTTGCTCCAGGTTTGTACTTCTCTTTTAATCTTGTTTCTGTTGATTTTGTTTGTGTAAAAACACATTTTAATTTAATGTAATCAAAGTTGTCCATTTTGCCTTTCACAATGTTCTCTAGTTCTTCTTTGATCATAAATTCCTCCTTTCTCCAAAGATTATCATGATAGGTAGATTATTCCTTGTTCTCATTTGCTTATGGTATCACCCTTTATTTTCATTGTGTACCTTGTTTTGGTATGGGGTGTGAGATGTAGATCTAGGCCAAATTTCTGACATATTATTTTCCAGTTTTCCCTGCAATTTTTGTCAAATAATGAATTCTTATCCTAAAACCTTGAGTCTGGAGGTTTATCAAATAGTAGATTACTAGAGGGCCTGATTATTGTTTCATGTATATCTATTCTATTCCACTGATCTACCATTACATTTCTTAACCAGTACCAAATGGTTTTGATGACTGCTGCTTTATAATACAGTTTGGTACTGCTGAGCCACCATTCTTTGTACTTTTTTTTTTAAATTCCCTTGCTATTCTTGACCTTTTTTGTCATTTTTTTTTCTAGCTCTATAAAATAATTTTTTGGCAGTTTGATTGGTATGGCACTGAACAAGTAGATCAATTTAGGACAGAATTTTCATTTTTATTATATTAACTGGGCCTACCCATGTGCAATTGAAATTTTTCCAATTATTTAGATCTGACTTTATTTGTGTGAGAAGTGTTTTGTAATTATGCTCATATATTTCTTGGGTTTGTATTAGCAGATAGATATTTTATTTTGTCTATATTTATTTTAAATGTAATTTCTCTTTCTATCTCTTGCTGATGAGCTTTGTCAGTAATATATAGAAACACTGATAATTTGTGTGGGTTTATTTTATATCCTGAAACTTTGCTAACACTCTTAATTGTTTCCAGTAGGTTTTTGGATGATTTTCTAGGATTCTCTAAATAGATCATTTTATCATCTACAAAGAATGAGTTTTATTTCCTCATTGCCTATTCTAATTCCTTTAATTTCTTCATTTTCCTTATTGCTAAAGCAAAAATTTTCAATACAATGTTGAATAATAATGGGGATAATGGGCATCCTTGTTTTCACCCTTGATCTTCTTGGGAATGCATCCAGCTTCTCTCTATTACAAATGATGCTTGCTGTTGGTTTTAAAATAGATACTGCTTATTATTTTAAGGAAAGTTCCCTTTATCCCTGTTTTTTTTTTTTGGTTGAGGCAACTGGGGTAAAGTGATTTGCCCAGTGTCACACAGTTAGGAAGTGTTAAGTATCTGAGGCCAGATTTGAACTTAGGTCCTCCTGACTTCAGAGGTGGTATTCTCTCCACTGCACCACCTAGCTTCCCCTATCCCTGTGTTTTCTAATGTTTTTAATAGGAATGGATGCTACATTTTGTCAAAAGTTTTTTTCGCATCTATTGATATTATCATATGATTTCTGTTGGTTTTGTTATTGATGTAGATGATTATGGTAATAGTTTTGCCGATTTTGAATCAGTCCTGCATTACTGGTATAAATCCCACTTGGTCATAGTGTATTATTCTGCTGATAAGTTGCTGTAAATTTTTGCTAATATTTTATTTAAAAATTTTGCATCAATATTCATTAGGGAGGTTGGTCTACAATTTTTCTACATAATCTAAATTGATCCATTAATTCAGGTCTCCTTAAGAATAACTCTTCTAAAATTTCTGGAGGTGATGTGGTCCTGAATTGCCCTTCTATTTTGATAAACAACCTCCCCTCAACTCAGTCATTTCTTTGATTTTTTGTTGTTGATAACACAATATTGATTGAGTTAATGTGGGTGTCATCCATGGAGAATCTTTTTATTTCACACTTTTTCCTCAATTATTTCATAGATTCCTTATTCAACAAACCTGGTTACATGTCCCTCTTTTCAGCCTCTACTGCTGTTTGTCAAAGTGGTTATTGTTCCAAAAGTATTTTATGACCTGTTTATGATAAAGCATGTCAAGTCAATCTCCTTCCTTCTGTTTGGTGAGAAAGTATTAGCTTTTCTAAATCTGCCTTAGGTTATGGTTCCATATTTCATTAATTTTACATGTCTCTAAGAAGCTGTAGCATGTGCAGCAGCTATATTCTGGTAAAACTATCTTGGCAGGAAGGCTAAATCAGGTTGTGGATAACTGACATACTTCAAATATTTTGATGAGTTAAAAGTATGTTTACCCCAAGGATGACTTCCTCCAGTGGAATATGTAGTTGAGAACACTTTGTTTCAGTGGCCATGAAAGTGGCTGAAGCAGATGCTATGGAGTGCTTAGAGCTTAGTAAGATACTGAAAATGTCAGGATCATCCACTGTGAAGGTTTTCCTTTGTTGGATTCCAACAATCCACTACTTCCTGACCATCTTTAGAGACTTTGATTTTTGTCCCACCACTAGACTTTGGACACTTTGGAGATTTTGGAAGAGAAAGTGAGGTTGATGATATTGCTCAACCCTGACTTATTTAAATCTAACTCATCTGTGAGTCAAGGTGCCACCTGTAATGCCATTGGTCCTCTCTGAAAATGAAGGATGAACAACAGCATTATATGAGATATTGTTAACATATTTTTAAAATCTGCTGTAGTCCATTTTATAATTCTAAAGGTTATGTTAAGATTTATATTATATAGGTGTTTGATTTAAAGTTGTTCTTTCCATTGAGTTTTGATCTCAGGATACTAATAAGCTTCTTAACATATTTGACCATGGTCTTCTCTTTGATATCTTTATGTAGGATTTATCTTGCCTGGAAGAGACCAAAGTATTTGTAGTTGTTGCCTACATCTTTTCATTTAATATGGTCTCTGAATTAAAGTTAGAATATTCAGTCTCTTTTTTTCCTTGATATTTGTTCAGAATTTTCCATTTAGGTATCCAAACGACATATGATATCATTGGAGAAAGATTCCAGGAGATGAAAGAGGATTTAATATGTTTCTTAGAGAAGTCAAATAGTTGCAATTCATGTATATTAAATAATTAATAAGTTGTTTTCATTAAATTCCTATTTAAATTATATGCCACATTTAGTGGTTTGTTTTTTTTTTAAAGAGAAATAATAATGTATTTGAGGCAAGGCAGAATTATAATGGGCTTAAACTACTTTCAAAAAATTGTCCTCAATATCATGTAGTTGATGTTTTAAATAAAGAACAGCTTTCTACTTGGATGTCAAATTATCTAGTGTTCTCACAATACTTGGCTCTGTTTTACATACTTTCAATACATAAACAAGCCACAACTATGGAATTAAGTCAAAGGTTTTGCAATTATTAACAAAGATAACATAAATGTTATAAAACTTACTGGCAATTTTTTCAAAAATTACTGAATAATCTAAAAGTTGTTCTTTGTACCCTGTAACACATGGCACATCCTTTTTTTTTTTTTCCCCTCAGACAATATATTGTTGTATTATAGAGATCTTTTTAGTGATGTAGGATGTAAATGCTTTCTATGCAATAGATAAAACTTAATTGGCCTTTACTGGTCACCAGCATTCTCTTTTGGCAATACATACATGATTCATTCTATTGGAAAGAGTTGGATCAGTCTTAACTAAAAGGAATCCAGAAAAGTGACTTGCTAGTAATTTATGTACCACTGTGAATTGTTTGGGCCTATAATTCTCTTGCCCAGCTCCAATGCTTTCCAGTTGTGCAGAAAAGCTAGAGTTCCAGTCAAATCCTTTGATGTAACTGCTGTCTTATTTATCATATTAATAGCTTACTGGCTTTCTATTTTTCATTTGATCCAGCTTGCATTTTTGTTGTTGTTGTTGTTGTTGCTGTTGTTGTTGTATTGGAGATAGTTGGTGATGTAAGACATTGGGTCTAGAGTCAGGAAGACCCAACTTCAAATTTGATCTGAAACACTTATTGGCTTGTGATCTGGGAAGGTCACACTTGACCTCAAGTTGCCTCAATTTCCTTAACTGTAAATGGGATAATAATAGTGCTTGTCTCCCAGGGTTGTCATGAGAATTAAATGAGATAATATTTGTTAAGTGCTTAATAGAGTGTTTGGTACATAGTAGCTTTTATACAACTGTTTATGTCCTCCTTCTCCCTTGGCCTTTTTGCAGTCATATAAATGACCAGACATTTTTTACATTTTCCTTCTTTGAGGATTATCTCTTGCTTTTTATTTTATTTTTTATTTTGGCTACTCAAGACTTTATAATAAAGTTTTGATTGATTTTATTTTAAATTTACTTTTTTATTTGTGAATAAATATGTTCACATAAATGTTAACAAATATGGACATTTCAGCATACAAAGAAAAAGCCCAAAATGTGATATATATAAAACTGTAGTTTCCCAATATGGATACTTTGGTTTTTTTCTAATTCATAAATTTTGGAGTTTTTTTATGATTCAGATCTAACATGGTAGGATCTAACATGGTAGTTCCAACACTTCCTTGTGTAGCACCTACTTTGTGAGACTTAAACATATTTTCTCTATTTTTTTATTAAAGCTTTTTATTTTCAAAACATATGCATAGATAATTTTCAATATTCAACCTTGCAAAACCTTGTGTTCCAAATTATTTTCCCTCCCTTCTCCCCCATCCAATATTTGTTAAATATAAACATATATTCTCAAAGCAGGCATTTACTTTCTTCTGAAATTCTCTTTGCTCTTCCTGATAAGAAATCTGTCTATTCACACAAAACAAATCTACACATTTGCAAAAGAAGGGAATCTAGCAGTAACAAATCTCAAAAAATTACTATACAACAGTGATTTTTAAAACTATTTGGTGCTAGTCAAAAAAATTAAAAACTTAAGCAATGAAACATATCAGACTCAGAAGATACAGAAGAAAATGGATTTAGTCACACAATATTTGACATATCCCAGGTCTCTTAACTACTGGTAGAAGGAACCACTATTCCTTCTACACTACTATTCTAATTTCTTTTTATTGACCAAAAGCTTGGAAAGCAAGAGCAGTCTTGTGGGAAATAGGTTTACAATAATATCTCATAACAATAAACTCCAACTGGTCTAATAAAAAGTCATATCATAAACAAATTAGAATAAGAAGGAAAGAGATATCTTTCACAACTATGGATAGTGTAAGAATTCTTGACCAAACAAAGGGTAGAGGTAATAAAAGGAGATAGAATAGAAAATTCTCAGTGTAGTTAAAATTACTAGGAACAATTAAATGGAAAGTAAATCTTTTTAGCAAATTTCACTGATACGGAGCTGATATCTAAGATACAGATAGAATTTATTTAAAATATATAAGGATAAACATCACTCCCAGTAGATAAACAGTTAAAGGATATAAATAAGCATTTCTGGACAGAAGAAATCAACAACCATATTTTCACTCTTGGAGGCCCAAAGTGAGCTCCTTGAGAGCAGGAACTACAATATTTTAAAGGAATTGAACTCTGAAAGACTTAATAACTCTGATAAATCAGAAGCATAGAAGCCTATTGGGGACACATGCCTCCCATCTCTTGACAGAGAGATGATAAATTAGAAGTTCAGAAGAAGACATAGATTTTCTTTCACAGGCAAAGTATAATCTATTTTTGCAAGGTTATAATAATAAGTGTTAAATGTCTGAGGCCAGATTTGAATTTAGGTCCTCTTGATTCCAGGGCTGGTGCTCTCTGTGCCCTCTAACTGCCCCATGTCATCTGTTTTGCTTTATTATTTGTAATTATTTGTTATAAAAGATAACATTTGTTTGTTTGAACAAGGAGAATCCATGCTTATGGAGAGAGAGTAATGAATATCATAAAAAAGAAGTCTTAAGGAAACATTTATTATAAAACACACAGAAGAGAGCAGAAGGCATTGAAAAAAAGAGACAGCCAAATAGGTCAGTATTAGAATTACTATGTTAATTTATTATATATTGGGGAAAAAAATCTCTCTGTAGCTGGAATTCATGGTCTCACATGAAATCCTTTTCTCCTGTTCTTCATGTCATAGGCATGATTGTATCTCTTGGTGTCTGTCTATCAAGTCCAAATGGAAAAAAAAAATCTAAGAGGTGATTTGACTGGATCTCTGGGAAGGTCAGTCCTAGGTATATAGCTTTAGAAAAAAATCTACATTTAACCTATAATTAAGTCCTTGAAACAGATGATATTCTTGAAAAAGAGAAAAGGGACAAAGCTGGATCTTTACATGCCATGTCCCTTCCAGTTCCAAAATTCCAATCGATTCTGTGCTCTTACAAGTTTATCATCCTGGCAGATTGCTTTATAGGTGTCAAACCACTAGATGTCACTGTAAGATGAGTGAAATAACACTGTGACCTCCAGGGTAAAAGCAAAAATGGAAGTGGGTAAAATGTTGGTCTTCTGTGGCTCCTCTCTCTTGGATGCTTCTATTCAAGGTTGCTCTTTGGCCGTCCAGGAGGATCCCACACTTTGGGCTTCCCATCAGGCCAGCCCCTTCTGATAAGATGATCGATTTTGCTTTCTCATTGGCACTTCAATATTGATGAGATCATAGCATTTGGAACAAAAAGGGATGCTAGATGCTCACAAGTTTAGCCCCCCATCCCCATTTTTTCAAATTGAAGTGAGGTCCCCACAGATGAAATGAAATAATAATAATAGTAATAAGTGGCAGGACCACTTATTATTATACCACTTGGATCTGGGTATCTCCACTTCAAATCCAACTCTTTCCACCATATTTGCCTCTAGAGAATCTTAGATATTAATCAACTAAAGGGAATTCATCACAGTATAAAAGTACTGGCTTCAAAATGCAATGGTTACATCCAGGGATATGGGTATGCAGAGATTCCTAGACAGTCTCATAGCTTAGATGTGCAAAAATAAAAGTGCATTCGTTGACCCTCTTATCAGGGATACTACTATCAGTGTACTATAATATTTAGTCTATGAAAACCCTATCTAACAATGTCACATGGCCACTCTACTACTGAGTTGTTTCTTCTTCCTTCCCTCTGTTAATTATTTCCTAAATACTCCATTACATAGTGTCTTTATTATGTAAATTTATTATAAATATATTATAATTAATTATATATAATACATATAATAGATATAATAAATATAATATAAATTATATATATTTGTTTGTGTGTTGTCTCTCTCCCTCCTTTCCATTATAAGCTCCTTGGAGGGCAAGGGTTGTCTTTTTGCCTCTTTGTATATACCCAGAGCTTAGCACAATACCTGGTATACAGTAAGTGCTTAATATTGATTGATTTATTAATATTCCTCTTGGTCTAGCAATCATAACTGCTGATGAGCCTGAATTTGTATAGATAGCACCCGAACTGGATTTAGTCTTGGGGGAAACTTGATCACTTACATTAATGGTCAGACTTCTCATTCTTATACTGTTTGGCTCATTATACTCCCACTCTGGTACCTTGGGGGAAAATTACTTAAAGCTCAGATTTTATCTCATGTATAATATCTCCCCAAAGGAAAAGATAGAAAGGTGTTAATTAAAATCATTTATAGTACAAGTATTTATTTTCTCTCCACAAAAGAAATGCTAAATACAAAAAGCTCTCACCCCTGCATGTTGACAGAAACTTAAATGAAAATATATGACAACTAGTTATACTTTCCCAAGTGAAAATTAAATATTGAAACAAAAAACAGTTTGCAGGACTGTTGAAAAAGTTTTTATGTTTCTCTTTGCTTTTGAATTGTCTAAACAATTCTCTCCAGGTCCATGTCTTCTGGCAGGTCAGGTCAGGGCTGTGAACTTCCCTGGCCTATGGTCATCTTCTCTAAGAAGTGCTGGAGAACTAGCCAAGTGCAAGAAAAACAGAGGATTAGAAATTATGGATACAATTTAGAGTTTAGACAATTTCCCATCATTCCCAAAAATATTCTTCTGACTTTTAACCTAGAGCAAGAACGCTTTACTGTGATAGTGAAATCTAAGTCCTGATAAGATCCAATTTCTTTTGGGAAGCCAGGTCTCAAAGTTGGGGTTGACTGAAAAGTGATGAGCCATTTCCTCAAAAAAAAATACTTAACAATGAAATGTTCTATTCGAATAATTTCCTTTAGAAAATTTCTATCCAATTGAAAAATGGTCAAAGGATATGAACAGACAATTCTCAGATGAAGAAATTGAAACTATTTCTAGTCATATGAAAAGATACTCCAAGTCATTATTAATCAGAGAAATGCAAATTAAGACAACTCTAAAATACCACTACACACCTGTCAGATTGGCTAAGATGCCAGGAAAAAATTATGATGATTGTTGGAGGGGATGCGGGAAAACTGGGACATTGATGCATTGTTGGTGGAGTTGTGAACGAATCCAACCATTCTGGAGAGTAGTTTGGAACTATGCTCAAAAAGTTATCAAACTGTGCATACCCTTTGATCCAGCAGTGTTAATACTGGGCTTATATCCCAAAGAGATTATAAAGAAGGGAAAGGGACCTGTATGTGCACGAATGTTTGTGGCGGCCCTTTTTGTAGTGGCTAGAAACTGGAAACTGAATGGATGTCCATCAGTTGGAGAATGGCTGAATAAATTGTGGTATATGAATATTATGGAATATTATTGTTCTGTAAGAAATGACCAACAGGATGACTTCAGAAAGGCCTGGAGAGACTTACACGAACTGATGCTGAGTGAAATGAGCAGGACCAGGAGATCATTATATACTTCAACAACAATACTATATGATGACCAGTTCTGATGGACTTGGCCATCCTCAGCAACGAGATCAACCAAATCATTCCCAATGGAGCAGTAATGAACTGAACCAGCTACGCCCAGAGATGACTCTGGGAGATGACTAAAAACCATTACATTGAATTCCCAATCCCTATATTTATGCCCACCTGCATTTTTCCTTCACAAGCTAATTGTACAATATTTCAGTCTGATTCTTTTTGTACAGCAAAATAACGGTTTGGTCATGTATACTTATTGTGTATCTAATTTATATTTTAATATATTTAACATCTACTGGTCATCCTGCCATCTAGGGGAGGGGGTGGGGGGTAAGAGGTGAAAAATTGGCACAAGAGTTTTGGCAATTGTTAATGCTGTAAAGTTACCCATGCATATATCCTGTAAATAAAAGGCTATTAAATTAAAAAAAAAAAAAAGAAAATTTCTAGCTGTTGCTCTTAACTTCAGTAAGACATTTATCTTGCTGTCCCTCAACTTATATTTAGCTCATGTTTCAGTAAGAAACTGGAATGCAGGCTATTGTGGATTCGATTTGAATCCCTCCAGTTGGAGCTTATAGTTCCAGACGAAACATTCATCTGGCCTCACAATAATCAATGGACTTCCATTCTGGTCCTTATGGTTTGCCCGTATTACTGAGCCACTATCAATTAACACATGCCCACCAACTCAGCTCAATTCACCTAAAATATCAGTTTCCTTATTCAGTATATATCGACACATTCTAGGCAAGAGAGCATAAGCAGAGATAAACAATTGAAACAGAGATAAACAATCAGCCTAAGAATTAGCATGCATTTTCAAGTCTTTTGATAAAAAATTGATTATTAAATAATTCCTTTACTAAAGTCTTGAGACTTCTTTGTAGAAGGGAAAGTAGTCTAAGGAGATACTACCAACCTGTAAATATTTTGATAATAGGTTACTATGGCCAACATTTGGTGATCAGGTTCATCATTCAAAATGAACCTTTGTTTGGCTACTAGATGATAATTTTTTTTTCAGTCACAGGGACAGAGGAATGCTATCTTCCAAGGTGTGGAAATAGTTATATTGGAATCAGACAAAGGAGTACCAACACAATTAAAAATATTGGTTTATTGAAATTTTAAACAATTAGAACTTAGGTAACTTTCTTTAAAATTTTTTTATTATTATGAACTTGATATGCAACTGCAAATCTGGACATATTCATAGTACAAAGAAGAACAGACCAAGAGAATTGTATATGACTTGAATTTCTATCATATACAACTTGAGTTTTTTAAAAAGTAAATGTAAAAGTAGCTTTAATAGCCTTTCTTACCTAGACTATAGATAGTATTGCTATGTTTTTAAGAGGCTCTAGAGTTTAAACAGTGACAGTTTAACTGTCATTGAGAGAGCGAGAAAAAGAGATTAAGAGAAACTGCTTATAATAAAATGTGTTTCTCCAGTTTATTAATTAAGCAATATTTAATAATATGCAATAAGGGTTCAGAGCTAATATTTTGAATGAGAAAGATGTTATAATTTTAGAAATGAATATGGAAATGTAAAAAACACATCCTTGAATTATTTTAGAACTTGAAATGATGAAAATTAATGTGGAAACAAATCAAGCAACAGGTTGAGGTGCAGTTTGACCCTGAATCAAAATCCTGCTACATATATATTAAACATAGTCATTCCAATAATTCTCTGCTTGCTATGTCCTCTTTTTAACTATCTCTTGGTTTCTTTTGTATATTTTTAAATGATTCATTTTAATTTCACCTTATTCTCTTTTATATACATTTATGGCTCCACTCTTACTCTGTATCCCCTCCTTTCCCCCAAATAAAAGCCCTTCTTTGTAATAAATAAATGCAGTTAATTTTTAAAAATTCATTTATTGGTAGTGTCTGACAATCTATGTCTTATTCTGTACCTCTAAGCCAGGGGGCATCAAATGATCCAGTCAAGTCTCTTTTTCTAAGACTTGTAAACTAAGACCAAAGTAAACAAAACTCCTAAATATAAAAGGCCTTTTATCTTTTTATTAGAATGGGTTTAGATAAATTTTTTGGAGAGAGCAAGACCAAAGCTAAAATAAGTGATCACTTGACACATGTCAAGTTAAATTTGAATTCAGGTCCTCCTGACTCCAGGGCTAGTGCTGTATCTATTACCTCACTGCTACCTTTTAAAATTGTATTTAAATCTGGTGATAGGCTGGATTTGGCCTTCAGGGTGTAATTTCTTAACCTCTTCTCCAACACTTCACCTCTCTGACAAGAAGTGGGAAGCATGATTCTTCATCAGTCTCCTGGAGTTATGGTTGGTTCTTGCACTAAAAACTTTCAAAGTTTTTCCCTTTAAGATGCTGATGTCATTGTATAAATTATTTTCCTAGTTCTGCTCACATAATTCCACATTCAAATAGATCATGCCAAGGGGGATGTAGTAATTGTAACCAAGAAGTAGTGATACAGCTGGCTATTGGGAGTTATGAATACCCAGAAAAGAGAAGTCTTGCTGTAGTGATACAAAGCATTTGACACTGACACTCAGCTATCCCTCTCTTTGGAGTGTGAGTTTTGCAGTGATTTGCTTGTGGAAAATTTAAATACTTAAGCATTACTGCATGAATCTGTGGAAAATTGTATTACTTTATGAATGGCAGCTAATAACCACTTGATTTCTTGAACCCCATTATTTATTTCGTTATTCTGTCCCAATTAAAGACTTTCTTATTTAATTTATGGTTTCTGCCTGGTCAGTTTTTAGAATAGGCAGTAGACAGGTACTCAAGTCATATATAGATTACCAATATACTGAACATAGTTACCTGAGGAACTTTCAGTAAAAGTGAAGTATGTAGGTTCTATGCTATTAGATTTGCCACTTAAAAAGTCATTAGTCTTTGAAGGTATTATTTTCAGCAGAGTGATGATGACAGGATACCAGAATGCAAGGGATTAATTAATAATGCATCAGGAAATAAAGGTAATGAACATAAACCATTTGTTCTAGAAGCTCATGTATGTGCAGTAGAGAGAGAAAGAGAGAGAGAGAGAGAGAGACAGAGAAAGAGACAAAAACTAAAGCTTGAATGAATAGCAGTATCTGTGGAATGTATTATTTCATAGGCTAGGGAAAATCATATAATCAACAATGCTTCTCCTTGGGGTCTTAAAGAATGATGCTTATGGGCAATTTCACATTGGGTATAATGCCAACTATTTATCTATTTCTATTTTTTAATTGTTCCTTTCCTGTCAATTGAAGCAAGCACACACATTTCTATCCTCACTTTCCCATTGGTTTCAAATTGTATGCTGTTGCCAGGAGGATGTCAGTTTTTAAAATCAACTAATTGACTCTTAGGTTAACTCTGAGATTTCAGTCCTCCTTCAACCTGCATTTTATGAGATGTTTAAATAAAGACATTCTGGGGGAAAAAAATCTAGAACTAACATATATCTTGACCTCTCTCCGGTCAAATCACTAAGATTAAAAAAAAAAATTTCTGTTAGATAAAAGGCACTTCAGTCTTAAATAAGATCTAGAAGCCATTTATTAAGATGCAGTGACCCCTGGATTGGCCAGCTATCTTTTTAATAAAAACTTGGAGCAAATCTTGCCTGAAGGAAAGTGATTTTAGGAAAAATCTTGCCTGAAGGAAAGTGACAATTCTAAAATAGAAAACTTTATCTTTTACATTTACTGTGTAACCTGGTAATATTTTAGCAGTCATGACTCATTTATCACATATCTTAGGTTCTAAGGAACTACTCAGAAGAAAAATAAAATTGACTTCATCCCCTTTAAAAGAACTCATTTGATCCAAGATTTTATGGTAATAAGAACAAATTGCTCCTCCCTTTCCCTCAAGCCAGAGGAGGGCCCGAGTCCCAGCTCCTGCTTTCCATAATTTCCTTTAGATATACCAAATTAGAGATTTATCTAATGATTTCACACCTATACCTTTAAATTTCGTCTTTTTTTCCCCCTTCATTTTGACTTAACAGTGACAGAGACCTCTCATCTCTGTGAACTCACCATAGTGTATCTTTTTTCTAGAGTTACTTTGCTTTCCCCCTCCTTTAGGATGGGAGGCTTACTTTATCAGGAAAGTTCAGGCTGCAAATCACAGGATCTGTGCAGCTTCTCAGTAACTCTAAGAGTGATGCATTCTCATAATCTTCCTTAAACATCAGGGCAACTTCTTCCAGCACTTGCTCAGATCATAATTTAAAACTCCTTTTACATTTTTTCTTAATCTTCATGGCTTTCTGGAATTAAGCCTTCTTAATAATATTCTTCCAAAGTATATTTGATCACTTGGAAATGTTTTACTTCTTCTTTTTTTTTTTTTTTGTGCATGCTCTTTAAAAATATCCAAGATCATCAAATTGCATGGCTATGTCAATTTCTTTAGAAATCTTTTCTTTTTCACTGGGTTTGATGCTTAGATGAATCTGTGATTTTATCAATGTGGGCACTTCCTCCAAAAGAATAAATTAAATCTCAGTCATATTTTCTAGTTCTACTATTGTTATTCATGTTCTCCCCTTAATCCAACACAGAAAATGCACATACCACATTGATACTTGATAAGATTTTAGTATCTTCTTCCATTAAATTTTTACAATTTTATATAAGTAAAAATAGTGTTGCCAGTCAGTCAACTAGCTTCTACTATGTGTCATGTATTGTATCAAGTATTGGAGATACCAGGGCAAATGATAATTACTAGTCCCAAAGACTTCCAGTTTAAAAGAGAAGACAACATACAAATATCTATTTACAAACAAGATATATATAGAATGAAATGAAAATGTCAATAGAAGTATATCTGTCGCAGATAAGTGATTTTGAAATCACTAATCCTAATCACTAATCCTAAAATGGTAGCCAGTCATTTCCTGTCAGTTAATAAATAAATAATTTAATTTTTTGGTGGTGTAATTTAGTGCTTAATATACCTAGCATTCTACCAACCACTACTCTTTTCTTAAATACCAATAGATTTATGTATACTATATAAGCTTTGGTTTTTCATTTCTTACACCTCAGCCATACCTTTTAATATATTTTTTGTCATCTTCTATGCCTACTTTTGCATTAAACCACTAAATATTAAGATGCATATTAATTTAATTTGGAGTGTAGTATCAAATTATTCATAGAATTCTCTACCTTTTTATCTTCTGTAACGGATGTAAAATGAAGGGCCTGGAATAATTGACCTTTCTAACTTTAGATCTATGATACATGTTGGTGTTCAAAGTACAATGATCTTCAGGGGCATAGGCTGTATTCAGGGAAAACTAGTATTTCTGGAATGAGGACTGCTTTATAGGGCTGCTTTCTATCTTTGATGTCCACCTGATCCACTTAACTCTCACCTGTGGCTCCAAGAAACTATCACGCACAGCGGCCATAACCTGGCAAACCATTTTGGCAATCAGGTAAACCAGATTGAGCTGCCACCTGATTTACCTCAGCAACTCACTTCCCTTTTATGGACCTCAGTTTTCTCATCTAAAATCCACCATCCAATCAAAAAGCATTTATTAAGTGCCTACAATGTGTTAGACACTATACCAGTATAATGAAAGTTGGATTGGACTATACCCCATGAAGTATGTTTGGGAATATTCGGACTTACATTGAGCTACCTTTGTAAATCCCAGGAAGATGTGGCTCAATGTTGAAGAGCATGTTAGTTTGCATGATGCAGCAAATGCTTGGTGATCTCCTCTACCCCATGACTTCAGAGGTGGGGATAAACTATACCAAAACAGTGTGCCCGCACAATAGACTTTAAAAGAAATGACTCCATCTTCTAGATTTTATATGGCAAGAAATGCTTTCTCTTTGGGAGAACTTATTTCTTATGAGGACTGGGTGCTCTCTCACTCTGGAAGAAATGGCAAACTTCTCACACATGGCAACCAGCCTTGGTGAACTTGAGACTGGATCTCAAAGTTCTAACTACTTGTGCTTTGTATTACTTTCTTCATCATTAAGTGACTGAACAGCAAATCCCAAAAATGGCATTTCTACCTTTGGAGGCAACCTTGTGAATTCCAGAGGTTGAAGGACCCTGAGTCTATAAGCTAACAGAAGCCTCTGATATTCATTACAGTGCTTCTTGTAGAAGACGACCAATGAGACAGGGAGGAAGAGCCCAATCCTGCTTGGCTTGCCAAAAAACAAGGGCCATGAACAAGTGTTCAATCAAGGTGAAGGTAAAATCCTAAATTGGCAGTTATAAAAAAAACAGTTTGTACTTTGATGTTTTAAGACTCAATCATGTAGGAGAATGATAGTAGCTAAAAGTTACTACTTGCTTAAATTTTTGTCAGTGTGTACTTGTAAATCTTTTTATATTAAATGTTTCTTTTGAAAAAACAAACAACTGTCTCCTGTCTGATTTCCTTTGTACATTTGATATCTCTGTTCTTCTACTTTTGGGGAATATCCAGACATGAGCCAAATTAAATTCAGTGATTTTTTTCCTGGTTCTTAATATGGAGCAACAAAGTATGAGAAAAAGACTGCCTCATACCTCTCTTTAGAGGCTAAACTTCCCCAGAGATGAGTATGGTTCATGTTACTAAGTCCAGAGTTAGGGATTCTTATTGGAAACACTTCCTTGTCCTACCTTGGCTCAAGAGTGGTTCTATGTGTGTTTTACACTAAGTAGTGGGAATATAGAAACAGAAATTAAAGTCTCTTTACTCAAGAAACTCATTCTACTAAAGGGGGTTCAACATGTCTACATATAAGCAAATACTAAATAGGATTATAGAGTGTTGGAAAGGACCTCAGAGTCCATATAGTCCAATCTTTTCAGATTATATATGAGAAAACTGGAGTCCATAGAGTTTAAATGATTTGCCTGAAGTCATTTGGGTAGTAAATAACAGAATTATAAACATATATCTTTTGATCCCAGAATCAGTGAGTGGTCTTCTTCCTGTAAACTGATGATTCTTTACTAAATAAATATAAAACAATTAGTGCATTGGTGGCACTTACACTGAGAGAGATCATTAGAGGCCTTTTGAAAGTAATCAAAGGTTCTAAAATACAGAGGTGAGGAGAAAAAACATACCAGGCAACAGGAGGGGACAAAAGCTCTGGGTGAAGGTATGGTGAAAGGAGAGGGATGCTGTTGGAGAAAGGCAAAAGGCCTTTGGAAGTTTGGCTGGAATATAGGATGTGTGAAGGAGAGTCATGTTCTAGAAAGATTGGCTGTAGCTAGATGGTGATGGGATTTAAATGCCAAGAGTCAGGGCATGACAGTGAAAGCTTTTACAATTTTATACAATATTTCTTGGAGAAGATGACCACTGACAGGAAGGAGAGCCTTACTCTGAATCTGGCTTGTTAGAAGGCTTCACATTTCTCCCCATGAAACTCCTCAAACTATAGCCCGCGGGCCAGATGCAGCAGCTGAGGACATTTATCCCCCTCACTGAGGGCTATGAAGTTTCTTTATTTAAAGGCCCACAAAACTAAGTTTTTGTTTTTACTATAGTCTGGCCCTCCAATAGTCTGAGGGACAGTGAACTGGACCGCTATTTAAAAAGTTTGAGGACCCCTGGACCCTTAAGAAAGACAGTACAGATCAGTTGTATCAAACTCAAATAGAAATGGATCCCTGTAGGATACATATTGACTTAGAAAACCACAAATGAACATTATTATCAAATCTGGCTTCAGACACTTACTAGCTGTGTGAACCCGGACAAATCACTTAACCCTGTTTAACTCAGTTTCCTTATCTGTTCCCTTTCCTTTTGCTAATTCACCTGTGAGTAGAGGAAGGAAATGGCAAAACTTTCTAATATTTTTGCCAAGAAAATCCCAAATAGGGTCATGAAAAGTCAGCTGTTACTGAACAATAACAACAAATGGTGTATTATATTTTTATTAATTTTGTTAAACATTTCCCAGTTACATTTTAATCTGGCTCCAGCTGCCCTTGGGAGTTTTGCAGGCTTTGAGTTTGATACTTCTGGGAGAACATGGTATCTCCCTCTGTAAAGGCATATGCCATCAATGTAAGAACAAAGTTGTAATAAATGAATGCAGGAGGATTTAGGGCCCACCTACCATAATTTTGATCTGAATAAGCTTATTATACTAATTACATACATAAACACACATCTGCTTACGTGCATATGTATACAAGTATACATATATCCATATATATATATCTGTAAATATATGCATACACACAAATATATATGTATATGGGAAAGATATTGTATTAGGTGACCTTTTAAGTGATTTTATGGATTTATTTCTCCCTTCTGGGCCTCAAGTTTCTCAAATCTAAAATGAACGGGGTGCTGGATTAGGTGAAATCTGATGATTCTTCTCATTCAGAGATGCTATCAATGTATTTTCCCTCTCCAGGCTTGAGTTTTCTGAAAAAATGAGGATGGATGGATAAAATGAGTTTTGAAGTCGTCTCTAGCTCTAAATCTAGGATCCTATGAATGTTTTTGCCCTTTTTTGGGCCCATTTCCTTAACTAAAAATGAGGGCTAGGATGTCTTTATCATTTTTCTTGACTATGAAAATTATGAATAAGCTATGATCACATAAAGATGAGGAAAAATAACTTAGCTATGAAAAATTGTGTGTAGAAATACATCATTCTGGGGGTGTTTTAAGGCACCACGGAGCAGTGCTTCTATGTCCTCTATGTTTCTGCCCTGGACATTGGTAAGCCTTTATCAAGACTGTCCAGTCCCCAAACAGTACGGGTGGAGCTGCAAATGTTGAACTGTTCTACATGGGTGTTTTGAGAGGGAAATACTTCTCATTCTTAACAGGCAAGAAGGAAAAACAATATTTATGAAATGTACACTATGACCCAGATACTGTATTAAGCATTTAACAAATATCATCTCATTTAATCTTCATAACAACCTGAGCAGGGAGATATTATTATCATCCCCATTTTATAAATGGGAAAAGAGAGGTTAATTGACTTCTTCAGGGTCCCTCAGTCAGTGTTTGAGGCCATATTTGAACTCAGTTCTTTCTTTTTTTTTTTTTAATTTTTTTTTTTTATTTAATAGCCTTTTATTTACAGGATATATATACATGGGTAACTTTACAGCATTAACAATTGCCAAACCTCTTGTTCCAATTTTTCACCTCTTACCCCCCCCACCCTCCCCTAGATGGCAGGATGACCAATAGATGTTAAATATATTAAAATATAAATTAGATACACAATAAGTATACATGACCAAAACGTTATTTTGCTGTACAAAAAGAATCAGACTCTGAAATATTGTACAATTAGCTTGTGAAGGAAATCAAAAATGCAGGTGTGCATAAATATAGGGATTGGGAATTCAATGTAATGGTTTTTAGTCATCTCCCAGAGTTCTTTTTCTGGGCATAGCTAGTTCAGTTCATTACTGCTCCATTAGAAATGATTTGGTTGATCTCGTTGCTGAGGATGGCCTGGTCCATCAGAACTGTGAACTCAGTTTTTTCTGATTCCAGAACTGATATTATATCTTCTGTGTCACCAACCTGCCTCTAATACTATATTAACTACCTAGTGCATAGGCTATTTCAACCATTTATTACTCACTTACCTCACAGACACTAAAAAGAGAGACAAGTAGAATTTGGTGAGTTCTTTCAATTTTTTCTTTTAGCATTTGTTTCAAGCCATGCTTTTGCAAGCCTACAATTTTATTTTACATTTTCATGATAGCTCTGAGATTTCCCTTACATGGCGATAACAAGATGCATGCTATAACATTGTTCAGTTGTTATTTCTACATTGGACAAATTACTTCTATTGCCAATTAAAAACCCTCAGGACGAGGAGTAGGGTACCATCTTCTACTAAGGAGACCTATCTTTGGGTTTATACAGACAAGGTTAAGACTTGAGGGAATCTATCTTCTAAAGAGAGGAGACAAGGTCTTTTTCATTTATGCTAGTTTATTATGTTCCCATTCCAGACTAGAACTTTTGGGGTAATCTTTTAAATAAAGTTTAGGTTTGTCTCATGGTTGTGATCTCCCTTGAAGGAATTAACAGGGTTACTTCTGGAAAGATGCCCAATGTATGAGGGAGATAAGACCTAGCAAAATTTTCCACCTTATTTATTTTCCACCACTACAGAAAAGCACTGAAGAACACTATTTATTTAACAGGATGCTTTAGTAACTAAAGGTCTGCATGTTATGCAGCATATATTAACAGACGTGTCTCAGCAGTACATACATAGTCATATAATACAAACAAGCATAATAGCAAAAATGATTTCAGTGTTAATAACATTGGTTACTATTGTTCAGTCATTTTTAAGTTGTGTCTGACTCTAAATGATCCTATTTGGGGTCCTCTTGGCAAAGATACTGGAGTAGTTTGCCATTTCCTTTTCCAGATCATTTTATAGATGAAGAAACTGGGTTTAATGGCTTGTCCAGAATCACACAGATAATAATAATTGTTTGAGGCCAGATTTGAACTTTCTGATTTCAAGACTAGGGCTCTGTTTACTCTATCACTTAGCTATCCTAATAACATTGATAGACAATGCAAAATATCAGATTATGTGTACATAGTTAATTGGAAGTATAGTTCATGAATTATATAATGTCAATAAAAATAAATGTAAATAAGAAAAATAATAAAAGACTATTGAATCCAGAGAAATTAACACATATGAGTTAATATATGTAATTATATAAAAGGCATACATTGCATGGGAAAGCATTAGCATTATTGCATGGTCACAAATATAATACAGTTTCAGCTGTAATATCTTCTTGTAACCTAATGGCCCTTTTGTACCTAGCACACCATCAGTCTTGCCTTCCTAAATCTAAAGTTCTAGGGCCAATCCAGGGTAGCTAGCAGGGTTACTATATTCTGTTGGAATAGAAAGTTTTAAGCCATTGTCCTTCAGATACCCGATACTTCCATCAGACTTTCTTCAAGTTGTCCCAAAGACAATGATTTTAGAATAGATGAGGCCCAGAGAGAGGAAGTGACTTGTCTAACATTATGTAATGAGTTTACAACACAGTCAAGATATGACCTCTTGCTTCCCAATCCAGCATTTTCCCCATTTCATCCTGCTGCCTCTACCAATAGCATGAGCATTTGCCTAGCACCTAACACAAATGGCATTAACTTTTACCAAATACCTAATTTATCCTAAGGACATCTGGGTCTTGACATCTGCTCTGTTACTCTATTATTAGGACTTTGGGGTCTTGACATCTGCCCTGCAGCTGAATTCTTTTATATGTGTTGTCTCTATCAATTAAAGTGTGAACCTACTGGAAAGTAGGGATTGTCTTGCTTTTTCTATTTGTATTCTCAGGCTTAGCACAGTGCTTGGCACATATTAAGTGCTTGATGTCTTCCTTCATTCATTCAAAGTAAATCTGTCTGAAATATTGCTATTCAATAAATTATATACTGAATAGAAAGGATGTTGATGATTGAAAAATGCTATATAATATAGTAGAAAGTAACTTGGACTAAAAGTGAGAACTACTATTTACTAGCCTCATGATGTTGGGCAGTAATAGCTCTGAATTTAGTTTGTTCATCTCTAAAAAGGGATAATTGGTTCTGTGACATTTGTTTTACATGCTCACTTTGAAAAGCAAATAAAATGACAGATATAAAAATCCTTTGTAAATTGTACATATAGTTGTGAATATATAAGTAGATGTTATTGTTGCTGTTGTAATAATTAGTATGACTTTAAGTCCATGGTTTCATAGGTGTGGATATTTCCTCCACTGACAGGGATCATAATTTCTTCCAAGTAGATGGTTTGTATGAACCATATACCATTACAGAATTTCAGTTTTGAAAAGGATCTCAGTAGTTATGTAGTATCATCCTTGTATGTATCTGACTGGTCATCCAGTCTTTGTTTGAAGACTTCCAAATATAGGGAAACTCCACAATCTTGTGTCATTTTTTTTTAAATAACTCTGGGTGTTCAGGAGTTCAAAAAAACAATATCAAGACTAAATAGGACTCTTCAACTTCTATTCACTGCTTCTGGTTACACCCTTTGGAATTAAGTAAAGCAAATCAAATGCAACTTTTACTCAATAGCCCTTCAAATATTTGAAGACAGCTATTATATGTCCCTTGAAATTTTCCATTCCTCTGGTTAAAATATCTAAAGTTCCTTTGGCCTATCCTCAAATGGCATGAATTCAAGGCTTTTCACTAGATTGACCACTTTACAGTTTATGTTCTTCCTAAATGGAATGTCTAGAAGCTAATTCAGTACTCTTAATATGGTTTGACTAGTGCAGCATACAGTGGGAATATCATCTTCTTAGCCCTAGAGTCTATCCCTTTCTTGATCAGCCTATGGATTCATTAGTTTTTTTTTTTTTGTTTGTTTTTTTTTAAATACTGTTGACTCATACTGACTTTTCACTTCATTAAAATTATGATTTTTTTTTTTTGGATAAATGGCTGTCTTGTCAGGTTTCTTCCATTTTGCACTTAAATAATTCACTTATTGAATCTAAGTGTAAGAATGTGGAGGGAAAAAAAAATCATTACCTTGACATTACTTTTTGCAGATGATCCTTTCAATATTAAGGAGGTTAGAATGGAGAAGACAGACACAGAGTCTATCTCTGGAGTAACCAAAGTCATTCTGGCTTGATGTGATCTGTTCCCCTGACATAGACTTAAAGAATCCAGGTTCACTTGCAAGGTAAAATGAGATATGTGAGGAGGATTTTAGTGGTGATCTCAAAAAAGTAAAGGACAGAAAACATTTATTTCTGGTTAGTATAATTCTATTCAATTAACATAAGTGAACAGAAAATACATTTCAGCCTGATAGCCTTGAAATTCTGAAAATGATACTAGGTGAAATCTCCAGAAGTAACAAGAAGTTGCTGGCATGTCCTGTTTGAACTGTGTTGACTATTGACCTGAATTTATAATACACTTCTTAGATTTATTTATTTACATGTCTTTCCAAGGGAGCAATATTTGTGCTAGATCCAAGACATCACAGGTGTCAACCAGTAAAGCTGGAGAAAGTGAAAAAGTAAGAAAAGTTTCTACACAGAGCCTGGGCTGCAGTCTTTGAAGAAATGGAGAATGTGATGTTTTGTAATTCAGTGTTATGCAATCACAGCATATTGGATAGATGAACTAATAAATTCTTTGTAAATATAATTTCTGGTGAAGTATTTCTTCTCTTGGAGGTACTGATGTTGATTGCTGTGGGTGCTACTGATTGATGACAATAAAGTTGAAGATATGGGCAACTTCAGAAATTTGATTTGAGAGAAATGGGAATCACTATCTTTTCTTGATTATAAATGCATCCTATGACCCTAAATAGATTTCAGCTGCATCCTGAGGAAATTTAAGTTATATATACAATGAAATAAATGATTTCCCTTAGTGAAAAAATTTAAGCCTTGGCTTAATTTTTTCTAAAAACAAGATGAATTCTCATTTGTTTAGGACAATGTTAATTATAGCCTTACCTAAAAGTAGAAGGTAGACATATTATTATTTTATCTTTCTTTCCCTTCTTTTCCTCTATCTTCTCTGCTTCTTCTTTTTCTTCTTCCTCCTCCTCTTTCTCTTCCCCCTCCTCTTTTTTTCCTCCTCTGTGCTTTCTCTCTTCTAGCTTCTCTCCCTCCTTTCTTCTTCCTCCTCCTCCTCCTCTTCTTCCTTTTCCTCCTACTTTCCTCTTTCTCCTCCTCCTGCTTTATGTTTTTTTTTCCTCTTCCTTACATCACCATCACCACCACCACCACCTCTACCTTCATCATCATAGACGGGGAAAGTTAGGAAGATCCAGGTTTAAGTCACTGGCTGTGTCTTTACCTCTAAATATCCTGGACAACTTTTTAAGATTGATGCTGACCTGGTTTAGTAGAGGAGTTTCCTTTTCAGGGAATACTCTAAATGAAGAGTAAATTCAAATGAAGAGTATAATTAATCTCTCTCTCTATATCTCTATCTATGTCTATATCTATCTATATTTCCTCATTAGCATTAAGTTGTCAAATTATGCATGACATTTTCTCAAGGAAGGAAAAAGTGAATTAGACAAAGTGCCATTCCTTGTTTATGCACCAAATGTGATTTTCATTGGGAAAAGCTCCTTTTATGAAGAATGCTATTAATGATCAGCAAGATAGCCAAGTTAATGAAGCACTCTGTATTTTCAGGAAAATGTTCTTAGAATGTTTGAGGTTATTCCAATGAGCTGCAAAAATCCAAGCCATTAAAAAGTGGGCCCAATATTTAAAACCACATCTCTGAATGACCATCATTATTATTTTATGCTTTTTTGTCATCAAAATACCTTATGTAGTATTTACACTCTTTAAGAAAACAGAATATGTGAAAATCCAAATTTACAAAAAGATAGGGGAAAGAATGGTGGTTATTCTCACTATAAACATATTCTTTGTCTTAAAATATATATTCCTATAGATTTCCTTTGCATTCCTAGCCAAATTAAAGTATGATCTGATTTATATATAGCACAATTCTTTAGGTAGCTATCAATTTTAGAGCAATATATACTATATTTTTTCTCAAATTGGCTGGGATTTCAATGACATATTACAACATTGCCCTGATACACAGAAATAGGTCTTCTGTCACAGTTTCCCAGACTAATTTGATTAAGGAATGGTTTTAAATTTGAAATAATAATCACAGAATGCATAAATATAAATATATGGGTTGGGGAGGTTGAAATATGGAAAATCCCGGGGTATGGGGAGGAGATAGGGGAAATTTTGAAACACAAGAAGAAATTGAGGGTATTTTCATAAGAGAAAATAAGTACATTGAATAAGCATTTTAAAAATATAACCCAGAAGAATGTCATTAGCTTGCTTCTATATATAGCTTAAGCAACAATAGGCCTCTGGCAGTGTGAGCTTGTAAGTATGCATGCAAATAGGAACTAGGCTTACTTGAGGCTAGGGACTAGATTGGTCTTCTGGGTAGAGAGGATTTAATACTGCACATTATCTTCCAACTTCCTGATCAGAATACACTTCTATTTTCTGGGAATGTAGTCTCCCAATCCAGCTGCATATCTAGAAATGGCTATGATTTTTAAACAAAAGGCACAAATAAAACTTAAGAGGAAAAAAGGAAGCCCATCCTCACTGAAGGACCAGATGATATCTTAAAATAGCTGCAAGTTTGACATTGCCTACCAAATTTCTTTGATGTGTCCTGACATCCTCATCAATTAATGCTTACTACTTCTTACTGGATACATAACCATTTGCTTTACTGGTTATCTTGGGTCACTCGTAAATGATTAGGACTCTATTTTTAAAAATCTAACAACTGATAATTTTTCTTATGTCTGTTGTTAAATTTGGCTAGTCACTTAAATAGCAAAATTCTTTATGTCATTTTGTGAGAGTATGAGAGAAAATGCACTGGGCGGGAAAACTATATAAGCAAGAAGAACATTTAAGTGTGCAGTTGGGCAGATATGCCCAAACAGATGCTGAATGGTAGGGAATATTTATAAGCCAGGGTGTTATCAGAAGGCCTCACTCTAAAAAGAATAATTCAATGAAAAAGAGCAAGGATGCATTACCAAACACTTTTCCTTTTACACACCTTTAGAAAAAGATAAAGAAAATGGAGCCAGCCAAGCAGCTGTGGTCTGACCAGATAAGACATTTGGGCGGGAAAACTAATGTTTGTTTGTTCTTAAAAACATTTCAAAAGTCTTGAATCAGCTGCTTGGCTGGCATTTGTGGTACTCACACTAAACTGTATTGACCAACTGAAGCAGGATGAATAATGTAAAAAGGGACCAACCTCACCAGGATTTTGAGGAGATGTCTGCGCTTAGCAAGAAAGAAGACAATGTTCCAGGTAAAAAAAAAATGCAGAGATTGTAAAGTGGTGGCAGTTGGATATAGCAGGGATTATATTCACTTCCATGTTCTGTGTGGATCTTGCACAGGCCATGGATGAATATTTACTAATAATTGTGGAAGATAGGATATTAGGCATCCTGTTGTTACTCTCTAGTCCTATGATTCTAAAAGTTGATATAGAACATTTAAATTTACAACCTGAGGAAATGAAAAGAGTTAATAAAAGAATTATTCCTTGAATCTTAGAAAGTAAGTAGAAAATTAAAGCTAAATAACTAAAAAAAATGATGTGTAAATATTAATTATTTAGAACATGGACCTATGTGATATATGTGAGTGAAAAGAGAAGGAATAGAAGAAACAGTTGGACAGAGAAACATATTTGTTCAGGTTATTTTTTGAAACATGATGAAAACAAATCTTAAAAGGTTTTGAGTAAATTGTTTTCTTTTCATTATTATCATGGTTGCCCTTATTATTTATTACTAATTAATAATTCTTCAAGAATACAAGAATTTTATTTTATTTTTTAGCATGTGGGGCATATGTTAAAAAATATTGGGATTTTGTTATTTTAAAACTAGAAATAACTTATGTGGGCACAATGAGTAAACCATGGATCTTGAACAAATTCCATATTCAATATGTAGAAAGTTTGGAAGAAACTGAAGGCCCAAAAGATAACAGGTGAGATCTCTGATCTAAATAATACAAATAATTTAAGAACTCAAGAATAAACTGGACACTAGGAAAAGATAGTTTGTCATTCTACAAATAAAGGAATCATAAAAATCCACCATTTTGTTACATTAGGGAACATAATTTTAGTGGAAAATAACATCCATTGAGTCTTTAAATGCCTTGCTATTTTGGATTTTATATACTATAGGACTATATCTACTTGCTGATTGATATTTCTTTGAAATAGTTGTAAACCTAATTTGTTTGCAAAGATGCATGCAAGTAATGAATTTGTCCACAGAACCTTTATGATGATATAACCATGAAAAAAAATTGGAGCACATGGCTCAGGGGAAAATAAATGACCACTTGTCAGGCATGTAGTAGAGAAGAATTCTACTTCTGATTGGTACTGGGCCAGGGGACCTCTAAAGTTCCTTTTAAACTCTAAGATTTTATGGGTCTCTGATACTCTCTCAAGAAGTTTTATGCTTCCTCAAATTAAGCATTGATTCATTTCCTCATGGAATATAATGGAGATAAGCTATATGCATTCAAAAAGGAATAACCTGGGTTATAATTCATAACTTCAAAATTATTTGATATACATAGAAAATACTATAGAAGTTCAGAGGAAGGAGATATCACTGTTGGCTGGAGGGGCAGCAAAAGAAGGTTTCATGGAAGTGATGGGATTTGAGGTGAACTTTGAAACATGGGTAGGATGTAGATTGGCAGAGAAGACAGGGAGACATTTGATGATGGAAATCAACATGGGCCTAAGGCAGAGAAGTAAAAATGAACAAGGGGCCAATGAATCTATCACACTGGATATAGAGGGAAAAGTTAGAACTAAGGTTGAAAGACAGATGGAGACCAGATTACAGAGTCGTCAAACTCTTCATTTTATATTTTATGAGTGAATTGAACTCAAAGGAAAAAGTGACTTGCTCAAAGTCTCACAGCTAGTTAATGGTAGATCCAAAGAACTAGAACGTAATGAATTAAGGAGGAAATGAGTGGGGAAGATATATATATATAGGCAAGGGTGTAGAGCAGTGGTATGAAACTCAAATAGAAGTGGATTCTTAAGTATTGCATATTATTTAGAAAACCACAATGTAATATTATTTATATAGTATCTTTTTTTCAATTATGTTTTAATTTGATTCAAGCTGCAGTGGAGTTTTGTGGACTACTTGCAGCTGTAAATAGCCAAGTAGCAAATAGCCAAAGTCCTGTCTTGGATCCCTCTGCTAGATGAGTGATATTCAAGAAGTTTGTCAGAGAAAAGAAGGATAGGACAATAGGGTCTGAATGGAGCATGATGTTTAAGTTTGCAGATTAAACTTTCCAAAGGATCTACTCTTCAAAAGAATTGAAGTTTTATATAAAGGTAGCTGTGTTCCTGTGGTCATGGTTCCATGGCATAAACACAAGGCTCATGGTTTTGTGAAGATTCAGTGAAATGTCATTTATTCAAGGAGCTCTTGTGCAGATACAGACATAGACATCTGGAGACTGAGATTTCCTTTGTGCTCAGAATTGCTCCTCTTCACCCTTAGGATGGAAGTAATGTTTGAGGTCAGAACTTGTTGCAAAGTGAAATTTGATCTAGGGGGTAAAGAGAGGAATGGATCCCAATTACTCCCAAATGGAAGGTTTTAGTGCATTCTGAAACTATTGGGTACAGAGATTCTGTCATCCCATTCTTCAGTATGGGCCAATTAAATTTTATTTCCTTTGCTTGATCAAGTTATTTTATTTTGGTCCCACAGAAATCATAGGAACCCGATGTTTGCGGAACCGAGAGCTCCTCAGGAAAAGAAAAGCTGAAGCTCAAGAAAGACAAACACCACAGTTGCTTGGGTAAATTAGTTACAACAGAATATAAGTACATTGTAAAGATGGCACCTGAGGAAATCTAGACAAAAACATGAATGACACTAATTGTTTCTATTTGTATGTAGAGTTCATAAAGTGCTTTCACACAGAGTCATTGCAGTATAGGGAATAACACTGGATTTAGGGACAGCAACACTTGGATTCAAATTCCACCTTGGATGTTTACTAGCTGTGTGATCTTGGACAAGTCAGTTGACCTCTCTGACCTCAGTTTTCTCATTTGGAAAGTGGGGCAGACAGGTGGCACAGTGGATAGAATTCCTTGGCTAGAGTCAGGAAGACTCATCTTCCTGATTCAAATCTGGTCCCAGATACTTATTGTGTGATCCTGGACAAGTCACTTAACTGTTTGACTCAGTTTTCTCATCTTAAAATGAGCTGGAGAAGGAAATGGCAAATCACTTCTGTATCTTTGTCTAGAAACTCCAAATGGGGTCATTAGCATTTTGTAAATGTTAGGGTACCATATAAATATTTCATCATTTAACTTTTATTTATTATTTATATGTTATGTATATAATATATAGATTTATTATTTATATATAACATGTTTATTACTACTGTTATTTTACTTAAAAATAAATTAAAAACCACATGTAGTGGAAAGAGCAAATATTTTCTCGTATGGAAACTGGTATGTGGTTTAGGAGTAAGAACACAGGACTTCAGAGTCAGAAGTCAAATTTCATCCTTTCTTCTTCCTTTTTTTTTGGGAGTGGGGCGGGAAGGCAATCAGTGTCACACAGCTAGTAATGTGTCTCAGGTCACATTTGAACTCAAGTCCTCTTGAAACCAAGGTTGGTGTTCTATCCACTGTGCCACCTAGCTGTTTCCTAATTTTTATTCTTAAAGACTATATGACTATGCATGTTACTCCTCAGGATCTCACTCTCCTCATCTACAAAATGAAGGAGTTGGACAAGATGATCTTTACTTGTCCATTCAGTTCTAAATTCTCTGATTCCCATGTTATAGAAGAACAAATAGATTTTCCTAGTAGTTTAAGTGACTGGTCCACAGCCTAGCAAATACTAAGTGACAGGCCAGATAGAGACCCTGCTTTCTTATTCTTACTGTAATTCTTTTTCACCAGTGGCAGGAGAACAAGAGAACAGACTTTGTAATCTTGGGGTTAATGCATATTTGTTGCTTTCAGAAAACCATGATATCAATTTAAGCTATTTCATTTCAATTTGATAAGCATTAGGGGAAGTTAGGTGGTACTGGATAGAACACTGGCCCTGAAGTCAGGAGGAGCTACATTCAACTTTGACCTCAGACACTTACTAGTTGTGGGATCCTGTACTCAACCCCAATTGCCTCCAAAAATAAAAACAAATTTGATAAGCATTAAACATTTCCCACATTTGAGATACGAGGGATCTCCATTAGTATAGTTTTTATCTCATCAGTTCTTTCATTCTCTGAACTATCCATATCTTTCCATAAATTTTTAGATGATTTCCATAAATTTATAGAGGATCTGCCCAATGCACTGGAAACTCTCCTCTGGTTCTTTTAATATTTCATAGATAACAACATAATATTCAGGCTGTCAATCTTACCAAATAACTGACCTACTTCCATTTTCCATCATATAGATTATTAGTGACAACTTCTAGGACACTTTTTGCATGCAAGTCATTAATGGTAATAGGGAAAAATTTGCTTTTTCAATTTAATTTTTAAAATGTGTGCTATTTCTATTCATTGTCCTTTAGATTACCTATGATTTTGGCTATTCTAATTTGTAGATGCAAAGCATTAATCAGAAAATTCTATTGTTTAAAAAATAAGTTTTTGAGATAGAGGACAACTTGAGATAATTAAAAATGTAGTTTCCAAAATGCAATCCTGCCTACTCTTCTCCTCCTATTCAATTCTGCATCCAGATTATTGTTCATTGTTGTGCCTGGTCAAGATATATGTGCTGATGGACTCACTTGAGGTCTTTAAGCAATCTAGATGACTTCGTGTGTGTGTGTGTGTGTGTACATTTAAATTTTATTTTCAGTTCCAAATTCTCTTCCTTCTCTCTTTCCTTGAGAAGAAAAGAAAAATCCATTACAAATACATATAATCACGTAAAACAAATTTTCACGTTAGCCATGCCCCACTCCTTACTTCATGAAAAAGATAAGAAAAAAGAAAGGAAAAAAAATATGCTTCAAGATGCACTCTGAGTCTTTCAGTTCTCTTTCTGGAGATGGACAGCATGCTTCATCATGAGTCTTTGGGAATTGTAGTTGGTTATTATGTTGATATGTTGATCACAGTGTCTAAGTTTTTCAGAGTTGATTATCTTTACAATATTGTTACTATGTAGATTGTTCTGGTTAGATGAATACTTGCTTGGTTTGTTATGTTATAAGTGTGTTATATGTACTTGTATATGTACATATGTGTATAAACATATTTTTGTTCAGGTATAGGTTGAGCTAGATGGCCTCTGATAATGTTTCAGTTCTGAGATTAATGATTTAACATATTAAAACCTGCACAATACACATATTTTATCCATTTGTTTGTTCCTGTAAAGACTGCTAGAGAATTTTTAAAATAAAAAATTAGAAAATCAATGGCTCAGAATTATACCTTTTCTCAGTAATCTGATATTGTCAAAATGAGGTTTTGTTATTCTGGAGATCTTGAATTAAGGAATTTAGAATAATCTTTCACACAAGTTCAAAAACTTGTCAGTGAATAAAATATTTGCCAGGCTCAAATCATGTACAATAATTTTCATGTGTAATATTTTGACTATATCTAGCATTCAATAAGTATTTGCTGATTTGATGTGAAAATATTTTAAAGAAATAATTTACTAATTCTAAATATTTTAACAATTTAAAATATTTAAACATTTTTAAGTTTTAAATTAAGTTGTCAAAAATCAAAATAACCACAACAAACCTGCCCCTATATTTTTCTATAAATGTTTCTATAATAAATTAGAGGCAGAAAAAAAATAAATTAGAGGTGGCTAAGTGCTGAAGTGGATAGAACATTGGCCCTGGAATCAGGAGGATCTGAGTTTAAATTTGACTTCAGACACTTACTAGCTATGTGACCCTGGACAAGTCACTTCATTCTGGTAAATGTAAAAACATTTTTTTTTTCCAACTGAAAAAATTTTTTAAAAAATTCAGTTCCAAATTTTCTCCCTCCTTCTACCCATCCTCCACTCATTAAGAAGGCAAGGAATATGATTTGGTAAACTTTAAAGTATTGTATGACAGCTAGTATTATACAAATGCCTTCTAAGTCCAATCCTTTACATTTTGTTATTTAGGGTTTTTTTTTTCTTTCTTTTTTTTTAAATTTTAGTTATTTAGTTTAAGCCTGCCTGATTCTTTATGACTCCTTTTGGGGCTTTCTTGGCTGGAATTTGCCATTTCCTTCTCCAGCTCATTTTACAGTTGAGGAAACTGAGGCAAACTAAATTAAGTGACTTACTCATAGTAAATGTCTAAGGCAGATTTGAATTCAGGAAAAGAAGTCTCCTTGACTGCAGGTCTAGCAGTCTTACCTCAGTGCCATCTAGCTGCCCACGCTTTTACATAAGATACCAAAATAGAGAGCTGTTCTAGACTGAGCTGTAAGCCAGATCAAGAGAGTCAAAGCAAAAGCTGGAAATTACATGGGAAGCCAGAAATAAAGATGAAATCATGAGGAAAAATTGGCTGGTAGTCGAAAGCCAGAGAATACACAGAAGTTAAAGTTGGAGATAAAGACAATATTATTGGCTTCTGATCTGCCAAGTAGTTTAGCCAAGGAAGAAATTTTAGGATCTTGAAAGTAAAGCACAATTTGAATCATATAGGAACCTTCTTATTTTCTTCTTGGTATTACTGGACTGATTTTTCAAGAAAAACCCCAAGTCAGAAAAGAAAAAAAACAAGTATTTGTTAAGTACCTATCTTACAAATATTATCTCTTCTGATCTTCAGAACAACCCCAGGAGGTAGGGGCTATCATAAACTGAGGCATATGGAGGATACATGACTTGTCCAGGGCCATACAGCTAGCTAATAGGTATCTAGAGTGGGATTTGAATTCAGGTCTTCCTGACTCCAGGATACACATTCTATCCATTGCACCGCATTGCACTTTAATGGAAGGCTCAAAAGGTGCTATTTCACAGCATCTCATTCCCAATATCTGATCGACCTGAACCTGACCAAGTCATTATTACTAAATTTCTTCTCTCAATACTCTTTTCCTTCCATAGGACAACATAAATGGACATAACAGAATTAGACCTAGAAGTCATCTTGTCTATAGACATAATGGAAAAAGTATTAGATTTATCCCCCCAGATTTGACTCCAAATTTGTGAATCACTGGGCAAATTCACAAAATCCGTTTTTTCTTCTGTTAAGGAGTAGACTAAATTTCTTGCTCTAAACCTAACAATACAGTATAGTATAATACATTTTCCTACCTTCTCACTCCTAAATCCTGGCTGAAATTGTATTCTAATCACCTCTTTGGGTATGCAAACCCTGGGCTCTGACTCTCAACAGGACTGGCTTTAAGCTCAGTTTTTACTCCTATTTAACTGTAGTTATACCAAAACATCTTAAACTATGGGTTGCAACCCTATATGGCAGGGATAGGGAACATCTGGCTGTATAAATTCTGCAAAATCATTTGCTAAGACAATTGACAGTGATGATGAGCTAAAAGATAGGTACTAAAACTACTCCTACTTGAGTTCTATAAATTGATAATTTTGTATGGCCTATGAATGATGTTATAAATATCCAAATGGCCCTTGGCAGAGAAAAAACGTTTCCCCACTTCTGCCATGGGATCATGTAACTGAATGTGGGAATTGCAAAATTATGATTTGTTATCAATAAATGTCTTATTTGTATACCTATTATATATATATATATATTATACCTATATAAAAATTTCTTGGACAGCTTCATTTGGAGAATGGTTGAATAAGTTTTTGTATATGAATGTAATGGGATATTATTGTTCTATAAGAAGTGATGAGCAGGTTGGTTTCAGAAAAGCCTGGAAAAACTGACAAGAACTGATGCCGAGTGAAGTGAGAAAAACTAGAATATTGTACATAGTAGTATCAAGATTATGGGATGAACAATTGTGATGTATTTTGCTCTTCTCAACAATATGGTGATTCAAGGCAATTCTATTAGACTTGGGATGGAAAATGCCATTTGCATTCAGAAAGAGAACTATGTAGTCTGAATATGAATTGAAACATGGTATTTTCAGATTTTTGTTTGTTTTTCTTTCTCATGTTTAAAAGAATCACACATATCTAACATATATTAAATTACTTGCTATCTTGGGAGGGAGTGCTAAGGAAGAGGAGAAATAGAGTGCTAAGGGAGAGGAGAAAAATTCAGAACAAAAAGTCTTACAAAAATGAATGTTGAAAAGTATATTTAGAAAAATAAAATATTATTGAAATTTAAAAAAAAAATTTCTCAGGTAAAAAAAGGGGCAAGAGTAGAAAAAGTTTAAGAAGCCTCAAGTTACACTATAATGCTATATATTTATATGTATACTGAATCTTCTTGTTCTTGAATCTTCTTTTGTTATCCTAACAGATCACAAAATCAAAGCAAACGACAAAGAACAGCAAAAAGCCGAGGCCAACCACAAACTAAAGAAGCAAAGAAGGAGCCTTCCCTACAAGTTGTGAGTGTGGAACAGGAAGAAAAAGCAAAGAAAGAACTACCATGTCTACAGCAACAGGAGTCACTGGTGACTGCCACCAAGGACTTTGACTCTACAGAAAACCAAGAAGCAACTGTGATAGAACAAGTCCCTAAAACATATCAACATGAAGCTATGCCGCAAAACTACACAACAGAAACATACCAAGAAACTTCTGAGTCTAAAGATCTCTCTCCTAAAACATGCCAGGAAACAGCTGTATCTGAAAACCATACATCTACAGCATACCAAGAAACCACTGTATTTAAAGAGATGCCTCCTACAACATGCCAAGAAGCAGTTGAACCTGTATCTTTCTCTCTTAAAAGGTATCAAGAAAAATCTCTTTCTAAAGATTGCCCTCCAAAAATAAGACAAGAAACAGTCATCACTGGAAATTCTGAACCTAAGGGATGCCAAGAAGCAGCTGTAGCTGAAGAGCTTTTTCCTGAAACATGCCAGGAAACAGCTTTGCCTGAAAAGCATACCTCTACAACATACCAAGAAACCACTGGGTTTAAAGAACTGTCTCCTAACACATGCCAAGAAACAGATGTATGTGAATCTTTCTCTCCTAAAAGATATCAAGAAAAACCTCTTCCTAAAGAATGCTCTCCAAAAATACATCAAGAAACAGCTATCCCTCAAAACTCTGCACCTACAAGATTCCAAGAAACAATTGTCCCTGGAGAGCTTTCTCCTAAACCGTGTCAAGAAATAGATGTGTCTGCAAAAAGCACCCTTGAAACCTACCAAGAAGCCTCTGCACTAGAAGGTCTTTCTCCTCAAAAAAGCCAAGAAGTAGCTGTGCCTGAAAAGCATACCTCTACAACATACCAAGAAACCACTGGGTTTAAATCACCATCTCCTAAAACATACCAAGGAACAGTTGTATGTGAATCTTTCTCTCCTAAAAGATATCAAGAAACAGATGTTTTTAAAGATTGCTTTCCAAAAATACATCAAAAAACAGCTATCACTGAAAATACTCTTGACACATACCAAGAAATGGATGTGCCTGAAGATCTCTCTCCCAGACCGTTCCAAGAAAGAATGAGAACTGAAAATTCTTCACTGAAAAGATGCCAGGAAACAGCCACTTGTGAAGCATTTTCTTCTAAAACATGCCAAGAGATAGCTGTGCCTGAAAAAAACACCCTAAAAACTTGCCAAGAGATAGTTGTACCTGGATCTTTCTCTTCTAAAAGATACCAAGAAACAGCTGTTCCTAAAGATTGCTCTCTGAAAACACACCAAGAAACAGCTATCACTGAAAACTATGCACCCAAGAGAAGCCAAGAAACAGCTATTCCTGGAGAAGTTTCTCCAAAAACATACCGGGAAACAGCTGTATCTGAAAAATACACCCTTAAAACATACCAAGAAACAGCTGTGCCAGAAAAACATACCTCTATAACATGTCAAGAAGCAGTTGTGCCTAAAGATTGCTCTCCTGAGACATGCCAGGAAAGAGCAATGTCTGAAAAAGATGTTCCTAAAATGTATCAAGGAACAACTGTGTGTGAAAGTAGCTTCCCTAAATCATTCCAGGAAATAGAGGTACTGGAAGAACATACCTCTAGCACACACCAAGAAACAGCTGTGCCCAAAGATCTTCCTCCTAAAACACACCAGGAAAGAGTTATGCCTGAAAAATATACCCCTAAAGCCTACCAAGAAATAGCCGGACATGAAGTTTTTTATACTAAAACATGCCAGGAAAAAAATGTATTTGAAAAGCAGGCCCTTAAGATGTCTCAAGAAAGGATTGTGCCTGAAGATCCTTTGCTTAAAAAATGCCAAGAAAGAAATGGAATTAAAGAGTATCCTTTGGAAACATACCAAGATACCAAGATGGCCAAAGATCTCACGCCTAATATCAGCCAGAAAATATCTGTGTTTGAAAAATATGTCCCTAAAACATACCAAGAAGCAGATATGCCTAAGACTCTTTTGGCTAAAATATGTCACAAGACAGCTGGTCCTGAAGAACGTCATACTGAAACATGCCTCCCAAATGATATACCTGAAGTTCAGGATCCTGGAACACATGGAGAAACTGCTACAGCAATCATTTGCCTTCCAAGTAGGCTTCCCTTTTCCATTAAAATGTTCAAATAAAAGTGAAAGTTTTCATTTAGTAACTAGTTGGATTTAAAATATTCAAATACTATTGAATCCTGGGCAAGTTTCTTAATAATAATAATAATAATAGCAGCTAAGTACCAGACATTGTGCTAAGTACTTTATGATTATTATCTATTTAATCCTCACAAAAACCCCAGGAAGCAGGCACTATTATTATTTCCACTTTATAGATGAGAAAACTGAGGCAAATATAAGTTAAATGACTTGCCCAGGATCATATAACTAGTATATGATCCGAGGCCAGATTTGAACTCAAATCTCTCAGGTCTCCAGGCCCAAATCTCTAACCATTCTATCACCTGTGCAGAACAGTTAAGCTAAAGATTCTCAAATGTCCCTTTCACTAGAGTATTTATGACCCTCAGATACACTGATTTGGTTTATTTTACAACTAAGGTTGAACCCCTTATCTCAAGAGCTGAAATCAGCCAATGAACACTGGATTTGTGGTTTCAGTTTGAGGAAATAAAAAAAAAAAGAAAAGAAAAGAAAACTTGAAACACTTTCTTAGCCAATGAAGAGATAGGAATCTAGCAGAAATGATACTTAAAATAAAAACAATAAAAATTAACCAGAGTGATTAAGGAAAAGTGCATTTAATTTTCTTATAAATTCTTGAGTGTCTTGGATTTTTTTGAACATAACTGAATTCCTTCCTAATGACTGGTGTTCTCAAAGTGCTTTGTGGCCATCATTCTGAACATAAGTTCTATTCCTTCAATACTGTAGGAAGAAGTAGAATATTTAGATGAATTTTTATTGGCCCTATGCTATTTCTTGGACTTTTAAACCCTTGGTAATGACTCATTTCTTTGTCATTTAGCTCCTTTTAAAAGGAGAATTCAACAAAACATTGTGATAGGGAATTTTGCTTAATTGGGTGTTAATTTTGAAGTTTTAACATATTTTAATGAATATTCCCTCACCTTCCAAAAAGCATTTAGGAAAACAAAACTAGAGTCAATTAAAATCAAGATAATAATTAATTTCTAATTATTTAGATTCTGGAATTTTATTGCAAACCACTTATGTCTATTTTATTTCGTTTTACAGAGTTGAAAAAAATAACAAAAGCAGAGGAACCAGAAAAGCCTGCAATTCTGAATCTTTCCCAGGAGGATAATGCAGAGATTGATTACTACAGATTTCAACAACTACCTCAACCATAATAGTTTTAAACTAAAGATATAGTATTCTAATGTTTTAAATGCACAATTTCTCTAAGTGCAATAAAGTATAGATCTCTATGATATTCAATAATAATTTAATTCAAGGGTATTTTCCTATTTGCACTCTATATTTAACAAATCTAAAGACCTGTCTTCAGCTATGGTGACTCATTTGTGTGTGCTGGGGAATTAGGGATAGTTTGGAGCAGATTGGATAAGGGTGGGAGGAAAAGGGAGGAAAAATATCTGAGGACTATCCTTTTGTCCCTCAGAAAACAAAATTGTTTTAATTAATTCTTGATATTAAGAGATTAGGAACCAGGAACATTTCAAACCTTTCTTTGGCAGTTTCTCATTTTCTAGTAAACTTAATTCAAATATTAACATAGTAATAATTTCATTATTTTGCTTAGGCTTTTTAAAAAGTTGGTTGTCTTATTAGTGTAGCAGTTTTACTTACTACTGTAGGATCCTCAAAAACCTACCTGATGTGTGCATAATAGCTAATTTTTGTGTGTTTTGGTTTGATCTATTTTTAACTAAATAAAAATTTTATGTATATAATCTTTGCATTAAGAGACTTTTCCTTATGTTAAGCAATAGGATACACTTTGTAGGACTCTTCACTCCTCTGGCTTCTTGCTTGGATCCTGATAAACTAGGAATTTGAGTGTCTAGCACACTACTCCAACCAAACACATAGATTTGAAATCTCAAAACATGAAGAGTTTTATTTACAGGTTAATGAAACCAAGACATCTGAGCCCACAGAAGGAAGATTCACCAGTATAATTTTAGTTATTTAAAATATTGTGTCCCAAAAGTCTCAGTGTAATTTTATGAGCATTAAAGGTAAAAACTGCATTCAGACTTTTGAGACACTCTGTAGAGATGGTTGGAATTTGCTTTTCTACGTTGGCATTCCACTCCATATCATTTTTGCTTGCCCAGAATTGCTTATATCTTTTCCCTTAAACTCTCTCTCCTGCCTTCCCTAGTTAAAAGAAGCCAATGCTGTCCTCCCAGTCACTCAGTGTCACTTTCTAGGAATCATCCTGGATCCCCCCTGCAGCCCCTCCCCAAGAGTCATACAAGCTGTTGCCCAGGCTGGGGTGGGGAGGTGGGGTTGATTTCCACCTTCTCTGGTGGAGACCTCCTTCTCTGACACTGTCCCCACTCAGGGCCATGTGCTGGTCACTTCACACTTTGATGGTTGCAGGAGCACACCAGGGGATCCTACTGTCTCAACGCTCTCCCTATCTCCTCCATTCAGTCCCCAAAGATCTGATCGTGCACATGCACAGAGTCTTTCTTAATTTAGCCTCTGCCAGGATGATTCATTCCCAGGTTGCCCTCTGATACCTTCCCAGTCTTCTTATGCCTTCCCTTTGGCTGTTCCAAAAACAAGACCCTCCATCTCTTGCAGCTTTGCATTTTCTCCAGCTGTCTTCTATACCTGGAACACTCTCTTCTCTACTCTGATTAGTGACCTCCTTGGTCTTCTTCATATCCCAACTAAAATCCCACTTTTTACATAATAGTGGCAATGTCAGAGAAGGGGGAATACTGGACAGATGCTGCAAAGCTGACATCAACCCATTTTTCCTGACCACTCTTAATTACAGGGTTTTCCCTTTTAAAATTATTTTTATTTATCCTGTATATAGCCAGCTTTGTATATATTTATTTACATTTTGTCTTCTCTTTTAAATTGTCAGATCCTTGAGAACAGGGACTGCCTTTTGCCTCTTTTTGTATTCCCAAGGCCTGGCACATAGGAGGTGCTTCATGTTTATTGATGAATTGAGTATCTGACAAGTCTTGCCTTCTGCCATTCTCTGCAGTATCATTGGTTATTTTTCCCCCACCACTCTCCGTCACTGCTGCTATTTCCTGTAACCACAGTTAGCTCCCAGAAGCTAGTAGTCATTTTTCCACTGACCTAATTTCTTGCATTTTTTGCCATGCTCAGCTCCTAGGCACAGGGGTTCTGAACCTTTTTCTGTTGTGGACCTCTCTGACTGTTTGGTGATGCTATGGATTCCTCAGAATGTTTATAAATGCATAAAATAAAGACAAATATAAAGGAACTGACAGTTGTTAACACATACACAGACACACATTTTTAAAAAAGTTTTGGACCACAAGTTAAGAATTGTTACTAAAGTATTAAGTTCTTTCCCTTTCCTGGAGGATCAAATGTTTAACAAGCATTTTGTATGGTAGAGGAACTTGGGGTATGGTGTAGAACTCAAAAACATCTTACAGTTATGTCTATGCCTATTTTTTGCATACTCTTCCTTGCCGGACTGAGTATCACACATTAGGAGCTTGGTGGCTATAGGAAAGTTCTGTTTGTATCTCACAATATACTTCTTCTTGTCGGGTCATGTAGGTTCATAGAAATTAGCACTCACATCCCATCCTGCAAGTTCAAAAGGCTTGGAGGAGTGCCTCACTCAAGATTTTCACTCTCTCTCCGGACAGTTGGACTTGTTCAAATGAAAGGCCTCTTCTGAAAACTCTGCTTCTTAAATTTTTTCCACTTGTGACCCCTTTTCACTTGGGAAATTTTTACCTGTGACTCTGGGTATATAGATATATAAAATATACAAATCAAACATTCACTGGTAATCATCATTTTCTGAATCACATATTCAGTAATAAGACTCCACATGGGGTTAAGATTCACAGTTTAAGCTTTCTCTGGAAAAGGGAAAAAATGGAATTGGTTCCTCCTAGTATAACTATCTTCACGGCCAGACATTTTTCTTGCTCTTCCAAAAACTTCCTTACTTTTCTATTTTTATCAATGACATAGCTATTATTCTGGACTACTAATTGGAAAACTCAGAATTATCTTTCATGTTTCCCTCCTCATGTTCTCCATGTTCAATTCCTGTCTCCACAATACTACTACCCTCTGCCCATTTCTTCTCAGTCTCCTTTATTGGATGTTTATACCACAATTTGTAAGTGTCCCCCAAGACTTTCTTCTGCCCCTTTTTCTCTTTATATCTCACTTGATAATCTCAGCTTTCATAGGTTCAAATATTGTCTCAATCTTGATTTCCAAATCTATACACCAAATCCTGGCCTCTTCTGGGCTTCAGTCCTGCATTACTAACTAACTGCATAGTGCACATTCCACACTGGACATACTGTAGGCATTTCAAACTTCATGTGTCTAAAACAACTCCTTATTTTCCTTCCAAAACCTATCACATTTCTAAATTTTCCTATTTCTTCAAAGAGCACTACCATTCTTCTAGTCACTCAAGTTTACAATCTCTTTCAATCTCATTCACTCTATATATCCAATCAGCTGTCAAATCTTGACATTTCTATTTCCACGAATTTCTTACTCATGTAATTGACCCTTTGTCTCTATCCATTCGGTCATCACTCTTGCTTTGGCCCTCATCACCTCTTGCCTGGACTATTTCAATAACTATTACTTCTTGACTTAAGCTTCTCCTCCACATAGCTGACAGTATTTCCTAAATTTTCACAAAGCATAGATCCCTCTTGTCTCCCAATTTTGTAAATTTTAGCGTTCTGTTGCTTCCAGGATCAATTAAAAACTGCCTCATTTGGCACTTAAACTGTTTTTATTACTTGTACCCTTCCTATATTTCCAGTCTTCTTATGCCATTGGTCCTCTTTGAGAAGGAATGATGAACAACTATTACTCCCCTGCAGGTACTGTGCTGCACAGTATACTTAAGATAATCAACAAAACAAATCAAGTCCTGATCTGTATTGCTAACATTGAAAATTTAACAATTGTTTTAAGCAGAGTCTTTGTAAGTTGGCTACAATATGCTTGAGTACAGTTCCTTTTATAATCACTCACTTCTTTCAAAACTCAGCTCAAAGACTACTTTCTGCTGGTTTTTCTTCCAGAAGCTAGTGCCTTCATTTTCTCCTCTAAGGTTAACTTCTATTTCTATTACCAAAAATTAATCCAGCAGATAGTCCCTAGTAATCTTTTGATTAATTTGTCTCTTACCATTGTTGTCAATCTAATTCAGATTGTTTACTTCTCCCCTTCTCCCATATATCTCCATTTGGAAATTGTTAATCACTTTCTTCCACTTATCAAATAATGTTGAAATTCTACCATCCAGAATTCAAGAATCTTCATACTTTGGGCTCAATTTATCATTTTTACCTATGTCACTACTTATCTTGATGAGCTTTAAGTCAAATAGAACTTTTGGCTCTTCCCTTAACTTACTTTTCTGCCTTGGCATTTACACTATTTCTCCACCTCTGCCCCATTCTAATTCTTATCTTTCTTCCAAGGTTCAATTTAAATGCTATGGTCCAGGAAAGCCTTACCTAGGAAAAGCTTTTCTTTTCTTTTTAGAATTTCATATTCTACTTAATATTTTCTGTGTGTGTTAATATGTGTAAGATGTTCCACACTGTTTCATATAGAAACCATGTCTTTTTTATATTCCTAGCACATAAGAAGTAATCAACAAATATTGCCAAAAATACATTTACTTTTTTTCATAAAACATTAATGCATCAATTACTATCTCATTTAAATAGTGGATTGTAGAAAGCACACTAGACTTTTAACTGGAAGACCCAGGACTATTTCAATTACTTACCATTTGATTTCTATCCTTCAGTTTTCTCTGTAAAATAAGGTTACATATACTTGTCATATCAAAAGAAATTTTGTATAATCCTGTAGAGGACTGAAGATAGTGAGGAACTCTGGGAAAAGTATACTTGAAGCAAGGATACTTACAGCAGGGTGTTTACTCAGTATGATTGATGAGATAATGATTCTCTAGTTTACATATACTTAGTGTGATGTAATGAGGAATCATTCTAGTTGGGCATATACTTAGTATGTTATACTCATGACATGGTGATATAATGGTTCTACAGATGGCAGATGCTCAGTGTGCTGTAGTGATGTAATTGTACTAAGGTATTTAAGGGCTGAGAGGACTGGAGATGAGTGTGTGGGCTCGATCTCGATCTCAAGACTGAAGAGACTCAGACACAAGCAAACCCATCCACATGGTGGCTCTCCTGCCTTCATCACTTCTCCACCTAAGACCAAGGCTCGTCCACAGATCCTCCAGAAAGCTAGTCTGGACATTTCATAATCCAAATAAGAATACATATTTAGGCTAGAAGAACTCTAAAGCTCAGAAGTCATATAGTCCAACTTCCTTATTTTATAGAGGAAATGCCAACAAAAACAAGTAACCTAACTGCAGTCCAGTATCAATAGTATGTCAACACCAGGAATAATTCAAGTTTTCTGACCATGACATAAGGTCTGAAAAAGAAATTGTGTTCTATCAGAGTGTAAATTCTTTGAATGTTACCTCTAGTTTATCTTTTTTTTCTCCCTTAAACTATTCCTTGGCATAGTTAAAAGATTTTTCAGAATCCTACTTTGTTTCCCTTTTGAACATTAATTATGACCAAGAAGATTGCTTCTGTTAAAGGGGTTGAAAAAAGGCATTTTTTGCTTCTTTGCAGAGGTGATAGAACAATGAGTCCTGAATGCAGCATAAATTTTTATACTGAGTTGATGTTTGTATTCACTTCTTTTAGGAAATTCCTTATTAATAAGAGGATGGTTTGATGGTTGAAGAGAAATGGGGGATGGAGACTGCGCAGTTTTAAGCTTCACAACTAGATTCCAGTTAGCATGAATAATGAATCCTATGAAATGGTTGCATTATTTGAAGCTAAATAATTTGAAGTTATATGAAAAATAGTTATTAGTTCCAGCCAGATACAAATATGCAAGGAAAATATTTAAAATAAGTTTTTCTTTTTTTACTGTTTATTAACATAAAATAACAAATGATAAGAAAAATGTACTTTTGATTCAATTTTATTACAAATAGCTATAGAAAGCAAAATTAAGAAAATAAAAAATTAAATTACTGAATATCTTACCTAAAGATAAGCCTACACTGTTATGATGAAAACACTGTTATTCTTGTTTAAAATATTTTAGCAGTGTAGATTGAATTGTCTTCTCTTTCTTTAAATCTTCATACATACGCTGGTAGGTGCAAAGAGCTTTATCCACATCTTGGTGAATTTGCATTCTTCGATCAACATCAGGGTCAGCATCCATAATTTTTTGCTTCACAACTTCTAAAGCTTGAAAGATATCTTCAAATTCTTTGAGAGTGAACTCTTTCATATGGATATCATCTGCTTCTTCAGAATCATTGTCAACATCTTCAAACACCCGTTGTCGATCTAAATTTAGAAAATCATCAGCAGTCAATTCTTCCGAGTGTGATTCTAACAATTCTAGGATATCATCATTTTCTAGTTCATCAAAACCAAGCTTTCTTCCTATGTTTATTATTTCTTCTATAATAGCTTGCTTTTGAGAAGAAAAACCTTCAAAATTACTACTTGTACAATGCGGCAAAATGCACTTCCATGCTTCACGCATGTTGTGTGTAGTTATTTGTTGCCAAGCATAATGAATATTTTCAATTGCATTTCTGATGTTGTAATTTTCCCAGAAGTCAGCTAAAGACATTGCATCATCACCTGTAGTTTTAGCAACTGCTTGTTCAAAAATTTTTCTTAGGTAGTAGGCTTTAAATGTTGCAATGGTTCCTTGGTTCATGGGTTGCAATAGAGATGTTGTGTTTGGAGGCAAAAAAATTACTTTTATATTCTCACACAAGGAACCAAGTGTAGTTGGATGACCTGGGGCATTATCTAAAATCAATAATGCTTTAAAAGCAATGTTGCTATCCTTGCAATATTTTTCAACAGCTGGGCTAAAATAACTTGAAAACCAGTCTTCAAAAATAGCTTTAGTTACCCATGCTTTCTTATTTGACCTCCAAAGAACTGGAAGTGAATGTTGGTTGTAGCCTCTGAGAGCATGAGGATTATGAGACCAATAAACAAGCATTGGTTTTAATTTAAAATCTCCTTCTGCATTACCTCCTAATAAAAGTGTTAGACGATCCCTAGACACTTTAAATCCAGGTTGAGTGTTTTCTTTCTTAGAAACGTAAGTTCTGGATGGCATCCTTTTCCAGAATAAACCTGTTTCATCCACATTGAAGATTTGTTGATCAGTGTATCCACCTTCTTTAATTATTTTCATTAAAACATCAGGAAATTTAATTGCCATATTCTCATCTGTAGTAACTGCCTTTTCAGTAATTTTAACAACATGTAAATGATCTTGATTTTTAAAGGGATCAAAGTCATCTTGGTTTGCAGTAAAGATTTCTTCACTATCTACTTCATCTCCATTTTCGTTCTCTACCTTAAATAAACTTGGAACATTTGTCTGAATAGTTGTTTTGCTATGGGGAATGTTTTTATCATTGCAATCTTTAATCCATACAGCTAAAGGACGCTCCATTTCTACTGTAATGTTTCTATTTCTTGTAGTTGTCTGTAAACCACAAAAAGCTGGTGCAACATTGTCTTTTTCTTGTATTTCACTTGTATGTTTTATAATATTCTGTACTGTAGATTCAGGCACTCCTACATTTTGTTCTATTTTAGAGTTACTATTTTCACATTCACTTTGCTCAAAAATTGTAAGGTGATCGTTGGACACTTTAAATCCAGGTTGAGTTTTTTCTTTCTTAAAAATATAAGTTCTGAAAGGAATCTTTTTCCAGAATAAGCCCGTTCCACCCACATTAAAAATTGGTTGATCAGTGTATCCACCTTCTCCAATTATTTTCTTTAAAACATCAGGATAGTTGGCTGCCATGTTCTCATCTGCATTGGCAATCTCTCCAGTAATTTTAACGTGATGCAAATGAACTCGATTTTTAAAGCGATCAAACCAACCACCACTGGCAGAAAAAGTTTCCTCACTATCTACTTCATTGCCATTTTCTTTTACTGCTTTAAATAAACTTGAGGCTTTTGTCTGAATGGCAGCTCGGCTAAGAGGAATGCATTTCTTATTACAATCATCAATCCACACAGCTAAAAGGCGTTCCATTTCTATCATTGTAACACTTCTATTCCTAGTAGTTGTTTGCAAACCACAAAAAGTGGATGCAACTTTACCTTTTTTTTTAATTTCACCTGCATGTTTTATAATATTTCGTACTGTAGATTCAGGCATTCCTACATCTCGCCCTATTTTGGAGTTACTATGACCACGTTCATGCCGCTCAATTACATCACATTTTTGTTCTAATGTAATAACAAGCCTTTTTTTTTTCACACTGGCAGTGTTTTCATCTGAAGTCTTCTTCCTTTTGTCCATTTTGTTATGGGCTTTTAAAAAAATATTAATGCAACTCTTGGTAATATGGTACACAGCAACAAATTACATCAGTAAACTATGATAGGCAAGAGCGGAATGACATATCTGCAAGTTAAAACCTTTGACTAACATACATTGAATTAACTAATTTTTTGGCTCACATTAAATTCAATTGCTCTCATTTTATAAATTGCACTAAACTGAATTGTAAATGATTTGAACCTGCATTAATCATGACCTAGATGTAATAACTTAAGAAGTATATTTGCTACAAACATAAAAAAGTGACATCGGAAAGGTTATTTATATCGATGTTTCTTATTAAAATTCTACATGACCACCCTCTTGTGCTTCACATACAAATGCTGTTCTCTCAATTTCAGTCAGTTTCTTTGCTTGCTTGGCGTCTCCCAAATCTATATTTATATCGAAATGAACCAGTTTCCTTTGATTTTTTTTCCATCTAGTTGCTAATTAAATTTCTGTGGGAAGTCTCCTTATAAAAGTAAGTGAATTTTCTTCTTACTGCTGTTGTAGATGAGTTCAGCCAACCAGAGAATGCAGTTGACTTTCTTCAATATTTGCTATTTTCGATTGAAGTGACTGAAACAAAAAATTAAAATTAAAAATTTATTATTCAAAATTAAATAACTACAAAAGATGTATAATTAAACTTTCAGATTTTTTTTTCTCCCTAAGTTAATAGGTGGCAAAATGGATAGATGCACTGGATGTGCAGTCAAGACAACTGAGTTCAAATCCAGCCTGAACATATTTATAATTAAAAGAGTCACGGCGAGTTATTTAACCTGTTTGAGCAGACTCCCATCTGCAAAATGGGGATATTAATAGCACCTACTTCCTAGGATTGTAAGGCTAAATGAAGTAGCAACATAAATGCCTTGCACTCAATAACTACTATATAAATGTTAGCTGTTATTATATTATAGCTTCAGATATTTATGTGATCTTGGGAAAATAAATTAATCTGCTTGCCTCGGGTTCCTCATTCCCATTAAAATGGGGATAATAACTGCACTTACCTTCCAGGGTGGTTCTGAAGACCGAATGAAGTGTCTGGCATACAGTAGGCGCCATATAAATGTTTACTATCATTATTATTCTCAAGTCCAGGCTTAAAACCCGCACCAAGATTTTTGGGACACCCATCAGGGGCTGCCTTCATTCTCTGTACGTGTCTTTCCAAGGTTTAGCAGTGTCTGGCATAGTTTTGTTTTGTTTTGTTTTAAACGTGCTCATGTATCGCTGCACTATTTGTGGGTGGTTTTTAAAGCGACTCCGATCTCTTAATTTCGGAATATACGACATAAAGTCTACGAAGACAGCATTTAATCTGCCACTGCACACCGCGTGTTCCCAAACTCTGGGGGTCAGCGTCTAACGTCAGCAGCCAAACCGTCCTGGGGTCCGGGTGGGCAGGAAACCCCGCCCCCAACCCCGCCCGCTCGGCGCCCGGCTGGCTCGCGGCGGGGCGGCTGCACGCTCCGCGGCGACACTTTCCCCCGGGGGGGGGGGGCCTTCTAGCCCAGGCCCAGCTAGGCAGGCTGACGCAGGTCGCAGGTGTGCGCGCCCCGGGCCGCAGAGCCGCTCCCCGCAACGATACCTGGGACCAGTGCGTGCGAGCCCCAACCGATCTTCCGGGCTGTCCGCTGGAGAACCTGTCCTCTGAGGGCGGCGGGGGCTGGAGGGAGGAGGCAGCCTTAGCGAGCGGAGGAGGCGACGCCAACGCAAGAGCAGCGGCGCATCCCCTAGCCCTTGGACAGGCCGCGCGCCTGCGCGCTCCCTCCCCTTTCCCCCGCCTCGTCTGCGCAGGCGCGGGACCCCAGCCAATGCTGTGCGCCGCTGGGGTCAGGGGCTGTCGGCTCGGTGAGCTGCGAGGGACCGCGCCAGGTGTGGTTATCGCTATCCGCATCATCGTTGTTGTTTTAATCCCTAGAGCAGGCAGAGATGACTGACGCTGTGCGGCCTTCGGAAGAGCCCAGGAGCCCGCTCGCTTCGACCCCTTGTGGGTGCGTGAAACCGGCTTTAGAAACAGGTAACTTAAAAGGCTCGTGTTTCTTAATTGGTGGAGGGTCACGTGCTGGTCGGTCACGTGAGAGAGGTCACATGAGCAGGCATTTCTCCCTGTCAAGTGTTGCCCCACTTAGTCAATACCCTTCTGGGCTCTTGCTTTACTTTTGTAAAACGCTTCCCGCCTTTCCTCCCCTCCCCCACCCTCCTTCCCGGCACTTTATGAATCAGAATAGGAGGAGTGATTAATGAAGTAGCATGTCAATCATTTCTCCCGCGAAGCTTGTGGACTTGAGAAACGATTCTGGGCGGCCATAAGAGTGGGTAGAATGGATCTGAAGGAAAATCATCCCGTGGCCATACGTAATTTTTCCCATAGAGGTTGACATTAATCTATTCATTTTTCTAAGGCCTTCTGGAATCTGTTTATGTTTTATACAGATGACCTCTATGGGATAAATAAATCCCAAGTTTACAGATGCATAACACAAAAACATCCCCAATCAAAATCATATTATAAGAGAAGTTCCATTCTAGTCTTCTTCATTTTAGTCTTTTTCTCTCAGCTCTTCTCTTTCCTACTACTTCCCCCCTCCCCCACCCCCATGATTGGAGTTGGTTAATTTGCGCCAGTATCCTCAGCCACATTCTAGACAGTTCCCTTGTAGCCAGCATATTTATCTATAAAAAAATATAAACTCAGTTTGACCCTCAAACTCATCCTGTAGCACTAATATATCATCTCATTCGAACTTCACAATAATTTTGTGAAAATGCTATCATCGTTCACGTTTTACGGATGAGAAAACTCAGGCACAGAAAGATTAAGTAAGTAGCTGAAACAGGTTTGAACATGGGTTTTCCTCACTCCGCATCTTCTCCCTCTGCCCCAACCCCCCCAGGATTTAGCGATGGGAGCACATTCGAATAAAAACAAACAATAATAATCAAGAAAATGGAAGGAATCAGAATTGGGTGGAAGGTTATAGAAGGGCGCTTACATTTTAGGTGATCAACAACTTAGTCAATCAACAATTGACCAAGAAATCGAACAGTTTGACCTGAATTCAAATATGACTACAGATACTTAACTCTGTGACCCGGGGCTAGTTTCCTTCCTTTTTAAAAAAAAATAATTAATTTTTGGTTATACATGTACTTTTTTAAAAAAAAATTTTCTTGATGAATCATGTTGAGAGAGAAAAATCAGAACAAAAGGAAAAACCACCAGAGAAAAATAAAACAGAAGAAAAAGAAAAAAAGAAGTGAACATAGCATATATTGATTTACATTCAATCTCCATAATTTTCTTTCTGGATGCACATGGCGTTTTCTATCCAAAGTTTATTGAGATTGCCTTAGATCACTGAACCATTGAGAAGAAAAAAGTTTATCATAGGGGATAACAGCACATTCTTGCTGTTACTGTGTACAATATATTTCTGATTCTGTTTGTTTCTCTCATTATCAGTTTGTGTAAATCTTTTACACATATAAATCGTTTTAAACCATTCTAAAATCAGCTTGTTGATCATTTTTTATAGAACAATAATATTCCATTCCATTTTATAGAACAATAATATACCATAACTTATTCAGCCTTTTCCCAATTGATGGACATCTACTCATTTTTCATTTCTTTGCCATCACAAAAACAAAAACAAAAACAAAAACTCAAACCCAACCCTGCTATGGTTTTGCACATGTGGGATCTTTTCCCTCCTTTATGATTTCTTTGGGATACAGACCCTGGGCATGTTTCTTAACCCTATTTGCTTCAGTTTCCTCCTTGGTAAAATGACTCCAGAAGGAAATGGCAAATCATTTTATTATTTTTGCCAAGAAAATCCTCAGTAGAGTAAGAAAGAGTTGAATACAACTGAACAACAGCCAAAAAAATTTATGTAGAACTTTAAGGGTTGCAAAGCACTTTACAAAATATTTTTATTTATTCTTACAACAATCCTGGAAGGTAGATGCTATTATCCCCATTTTACAGATGTGGGAACTGAGGTAAACAGCAAGTAAGTGACTTAACCCAGAGTCACACTGCTAGTAAGTGTCCTGTCCCATGTACCTTGATGACAGCCACACCCAATTTTCCTGGTATGAAGTAAAGAGCACTGAACAAGGTTCAAGTCCCAGGATTGCCAATACTTTGCATGATCTTGGGTAAATAATTTAATCTCTCTGGGCCCATTTCCTAATTTATAAAATGAATGATGAAGTAGATGAGAAAACTTATAAGGTCCCTAATAACTTCACAGAAGAAGCTCATTGTTGAGGACATGAAGGAGCCTAGGAGATTACTTAGAGTCCAAACCTTCATTTCCCACTCTGAGCAAGCTGAGAGTTTTTACTTTTCTTGTCATCCCCTGTTCTTAGCACAGTGTCTTCCACAAGTAATAACAGATGGAATGTATGGTATGCATATTATATATATATATATATATATATATATATGCTATAGATAACACTTATGGTTTTTAAAACCCTTTACATGTTAATTCATTTGAGTCACAGAACAGTCCATTTAACAGATAAGGAAACTGAGGTTAAATTGTGAGAAAGATTAAATAACTTGTACGCTGTAGTGTCTGAGGCAGTATTTGAACTTAGGTTTTCCTGTTTCCAGACTCATAACTCCGCTGAGCCATCTAACTCATAAGTGCCATGTTAATCTAGACCTTTAGACACAGGAACGGAAACAAAACATGAATACATGTGAATGGAACTTCTTTTATAATATGATTTTGATTGGGGATATTTTTGTGTTATGCATTTGTAAACTTGGGATTTATTTATCCTAAGAGGTTATCTGTATAAAACATAAACAGATTCCAGAAGGCCTTAGAAAAATGAATAGATTAATGTTAACCTCTATGGGAAAAATTACCTATGGCCACGAGCACTGAAGTAAGCCTTTATATACTTTTGTTCCTTGTCCTAACTTTGAGACTTTGGGAAAGTCACTTAGATTATACAATTAGTCAATAAATACTTATTAAGTACCTGCTCTGTACCAGACATTGTATTAAGCATTAGGGCTACAAAAGGCAAAACAATCCTTTTTCTCATGTTACTCACAATCTTATGGGAGAAGAAAAATACATAAACAGAAGCTGAAAAGAAAAGATTGGGAAGAATATTCTTAGATTGGAGGATAAGGGAGAAGGCGATCAAGACTTGTTAGAAAATGATGAGCTATATTGGGCCACTTATTTAAACTTAATCTTTGTAAGCCTCAGTTTCTTCATCTTTTAAGTGAATGTATAGGAGGACTAAGTAGTGGTTCCCACCTGTTTTTGTTCCTTGAATCCTTTTAACAACAAAAAAGTATGTTGAGAATCCCCATCATACTTTAATATAATGCTTATAATTTTCTTTTAGATTTTTTCAGGTGGCTCACTAGATAAGAAAACCTGGCCTAAAGTTAGCAATATCTGAGTTCAGATGTGGCCTCAGACACTTACTAGCTTTGTAATCCTGGGCAAATTACTTAACCCTCTTTGCCTCAATTTCCTCTCTGTAAAATGAGCTGGAGAAGGAAATAGCAAACTTCTCCATTTTCCTTGCAAGAAAACCTCAAATGGGGCCATGAAACAACTGAACAACAATAAACTTACAGTAACTAAAATGATAAATTTTGCTTCCCTAAACTCCTATTTTATATGATTATAAACTGTTATTCAAGCATGTACATACTTTTTATAGAGGAAAACATACTTGCAACAAACTGATTATTTACTGCTTTAGGCATTATTAAAGAATTTTAGTGCAAAATCCCTTGGTCATCTCATGGGAACTACTAGACTAAACCATCTCTAAGACTCCTTTTGGCTCTTTGGTTCTCTGAAATGTTATATTACTGGGGTGATTTTGGGGTTGATGTCCTACAAAATGTCCTTTGGTCTTTGTGTCAGAGATGATCTTTTAGACTATTTGGATTTTTCCTTTTTTTTGTTTTAGATCATGTTAAAGATGGCAAAGATACAAATCAAAGATCAGTGGATATTGATCTGGATATTACATTCTGGATATAATACATAATATTCTGGATATTACATTCAACTCTTCATTGCTGAGATTATGTGAAAAACTTGACCTTGAAGTGATAAGCTTTTTGATGCTTATAAGACCTTATATGAAGGTTGTGTTAGTAAGGCTGGCAGCAAGCATTAGTGGAGGGACATTGGATTGATAGTTAGACCATTCTCCATTTCTTCCTGAGGCTCATCTTTTCCATCTATAAAATGAAGAGACTGGAAGGATAATTTCTTATATTTCTTTCTAGTTTTAGATTTATATTCTTAATATTCTTTAGATTATTAGAGCAGTAAAGTTGGCTACAACCAAAAAACTCAAGAAAAAAAAAAGTACGGATTGCTTTTATGATTCTTTAATTGTTTATTATTGAAGATTATACTGATTAGTATTTATGTATCACTTTAAGGTTTTGTAAAGCACTTTCATGTTATTTCATACTTAACCACAACTCTTTGAGATACGTACTTGTATTTTCCCCATTTTACTGAAGAAGAATCTGATGGTGAAGGCAGTTAAGGGACTTGTTTAGGATCACCAGCTAGTAAATGCCTATTTGAATTCAAATCTTCATGACTCCAAGTCTGCCATTCTAACCACATTCCTCACCCAATTAGAAAATTGTTTTTGTTGTTTTATTTTTAGGTAACATTTTAACCGAACCAATTGGTTACATAGAGTCATGTTTCTCAGCTAAGAATGGGACACCAAGGCAGCCAACCATTTGCAATTTATCACGTGCTTGTTTGAGGATAAGAAAAAGTGTCTTTAACAATCCTGAACATTCCGTAATGGGCTTAGAGCAGTTTTCACATGTTTGGTAAGTTGTTTAATTATTGGTAATAGATTTTTATGTCTAGAATCTGCTAGGGAATAAATAAGTACCTTGGAAAAATTGGTTACTTTGGAAAGTACATTGATTTTTAACTAAATATAGTCTATTTTAAGATCACATCTCTTCCAAGAGAAATTATACTAATATTTATGTCTATCGTTTGGACTGAGACACCTCTATCTACTCCCTTGTTTTCCAATAGCCTGAATCTATTAATTATGTAAATGAGTATTGGTGAAGACTGTAAATAAAACAAATTCTTTTCCTTCTAAAAGTTTAAATCTACTTTCTTTTAAAAAAAAGAAAATTATTTTAGTCACATTTTTATACCTTTGTCATTTTTCAGTGCTTCCTTCTAATCCCCAAAATGAAGGATAAAATCTGTGTTAAATTTTACACTCAATGAAATCAATTTTGGGGAGGGGGTAATTTGTGTGTTTCTTTTATGTTTTAAAAAAAAAATAACCTTTTCCCCCCACACACACTAAGTGATTCTGTTATTTTCTGGCAGGGTTTTGTTTGTTTTTCATAAAAATGGTCATTTGAGTAGTAAGGCAAAAGTGCAGCCTCCTCGATTGAATGGCACAAAGACTGGAATCTTCTCTACGAGGAGTCCCCATCGCCCTAATGCAATAGGACTTACTCTTGCCAAGCTGGACAAAATAGAAGGTGACATTTATTTCTTTTTTTACATTTCTGATCCCAGTAGAAAGAAGGATATCAAGACAATATCCAATTAACTCCTCAATAAGCATAATTTTAAGGACAATCAAACAATAAAAAGGGCAACCATTGTTTTATTTGCATAATTAAAACATTCCTTTAATTTGCAGATAATTTTGTCAGTCTTCTATGGTTAGCTTCAAAGACAAAACTGTATTGTATTTATCCTTCTTAGTGACTGGTATAGCTGTGATGAAACAAGCTCAGGACTTGGAGGCAGTATAAACTTGGATTTGACTCTGACAACTAGCTATGTCACTAAAAAGCACACATTATTAGCCTCCCCCCCAAAACCTTGCAAACTTAAGATCTGTAAAAACAATTCAAGCAGATTTGAAAAGATAACAAAATGGCCACATTGTACAAATCATTTAATCTCCCAGCTTTTGTCTTCAGATCCTTAAAATGAGGCTCATGATACTCATTTTTTTTTTAAATCTCACTAGGAAGTTGCAAGGAAAACATTTTTTTAAACTCTAAGATACCATAGAAATATAAGATATTATCACCTACTTTGTTTTTAAAGCTATTATATTGGGGAAAATTGAGTAATCTTTTCCTTAATTTTATTGCTTGGGTTCTCTTGTTTTCTCTCTTCAGGACACATGCCGTTTTCTGTAGGAGTTGATCATGTATGAAGTAATAGCATTTTTTAAAATTTATTGTTACAAGGTTTTCTGTACATATACTATTGGGGGCCATTTTTATTTGATAATATTTATTCCCCATTTTTGCTTTCTCAACAATTTGAGAAACTTTGAAGGTTAAAATACAAAGGAAACATAGTTAAAGGTAAAAGCTGAAAAAAGTCTCAAAGGAGAAGAGCAGTATATATATGTATCTATATCTATATCTATCTATCTATGTACTGAACACCTGGAATTGAGTGGAAAAGAAAGTAATGGTTTTAAAGTCAAATACTGAATACCTGGAATTGAGTGGGAAAGAAAGTAATGTTTTAGAGTCAAAGGCTCTTGGTTCATACTCACTTTTGTCACTACACATGTGACCTTGACAGGTCACTGAATCTGTCTGGGCCTCATTTATTGTAATCTGTACAATGAGGAGATAGAACTGGATGGTTTCCAAAGTTTCTTCTCTTTTTAAATCTGTCATTTTTCTGAGATTTTACAGTTGAACAATGAATTTGCCACTAAGCCTCTTGGTAGTTAAGGCAGAAAAGCAAACATATTTTGTGTGGTTTATAGTTTATGTGTTATATAGTTCTCATTGTTTGATAAAAGAAATCAGAAAATGTTCTGTAGAAGCAGGGTTTCTTAACCTTTCCATGAACTTGTTTTGTTTTTAAATAAATATTCTTAGAACTGTATTTCAGTATAATTGGTTTTCTTTGTAAACTATGTAATTTTAAAGACTCTCTAGACTTCACCAGACAGTCAACCAAGGGGCTTCTTGGGTATTTTCTGTGAGGAGTTTGTCATGTGGATACTTAGATAAGAGGCTTTGGGTACTAAAATGAAAGATGTCTTCAGCTCTATTTTTTTGAATGATACAGAATGTTCTTTGAATGCTTATTGCATTCTGGACTTATATAAAATCTGAGAGCATAAAATCGAATCTTCACTCAGTGAAGGCATCTTTTGGGGAAGCTACAAGATTAAATTTGAGGAATATAGCTTTCTGATCTAGAGTTCAGAGGAATGAACAGCTAACAAATAAGTTACACTTTCTCAAAGATCGGATTACACTGTGAACTTTGATGTCAGAAATTAGTTATAAAAACAAACATACTAAAATGTAACTGGCCTATCTAATTTTCTGGGTCAAACATATGGCACTTGTAGCTTGTTTGTTGTCATTCTTTCTGGTGCTGATAAAGATTTTCCCAGTATTTTTAGTGCATGAAAGGCAGGATTGCATAGTGGGCAGAAAGCTGACCTTAGATTAAAATATCTAGACCCAAGTCCCTTCTCTGCCCTACTTGCTGTGTGGTCTTGGGCAAGTTTCTTAATTTCTGACCTCTGAGCTCTCACAGTAATTTGCTAAGACTCTTACGTTGCAGAGAGTTACTCGACATTGCTAGAGGAGTTTGTTGCCAGGAGCTCCCTCCACCAGTAGAATTGCAGGTCTAATCCCTCTCTGCTGTCCTGAAAAACTAAAGATTGTTACCATAACTTTGGTGACTAATCAAACCAGTCCTTGAAACCCTTCACAACAAGGAGGATGGTTTTAGCAGAAATTTGAGTTACTTCAAATGCAAGTTGGTGACTGCCATGAATGGGTCACACCTGCCTTGGGCTAACTAACACCTTTTCTAAGTCTTCTCTGGATAAGTAGCATATCTAAATGTTTTAATAACAAAGCTACTTTATTTTTGGCAGTTGTGTGCTCTCTAAATAAAGGAAATGTAGTAATAATGAGAGAAGATGGCATATGGGACTGGGAGATGTAGAGATTCTAGTCACGGTGTCCCTTCTAGTCAGATTGGTGACCCTGGGCAGGATAGAAGCCTCTCTGGGCCCTGGGTTTGATATTTGTAAAATGAAAGTTTAGAGACTAATCTCTTTGTTCCATCACAGATCCAAAATGTTGTGATTCTAGGATAAAACTAGAAGGCAGCTCTGTGACTCAGTGGATAGAATGTTGGACTTAGAGTCAGGAAGACCTGAGTTCAAATTCAGCCTCATACTTTGCTAGTTGTGTGACCCTGGGAAAGTAAGTCACTTACCCTTTGTTTGCTATAATGTACTAGAGAAGAAAATGGTAAACCATTTCAGTATCTTTGCCAAGAAAACCCATGGACAGTGTGGGTCATGAAGGTTGGACACTACTGATTAACAAAAGGATACAGCTATTTACTTTGTTATGCTTTTTATGCCCTTCCTATCCCTGCATGTCAGTTGGGAAGTTAGTATAACAATTTTTGTTGTTCTGCTGTTTTCAGTCATGACTCCATTTGGAGTTCTCTTCACCAACATACTGGAATGCTTTTCTCTACCTCATTTTACAAATGAGGAGATTGACACAAGCAGGGTTAAGTGATTTGTCTAGGGTCACACAGCTAGCAAGTATTTTGAGGTTAGATTTGAACTCAGGAAGATGAGTCTTCCTGACTCTAGGCCCAGCACTTTAATCATTGTGCCACCAAAGCTGCCCAGATATATCAATAAGAGGCTTTAAATTAGATTCTCAAGCCCTTTTGGTTAATTCATAATATCTGTTACATATTAATAGAGCAAAAACAAGTGGAGTGATCTGTCAAATATAAGATTAATTCTTCTTACATTTGTGATTCTTGGGTTTTCTTTAATTAAAGTCCTCATGGGGACAGGAAAGAATAGAATTTTCCTGTCTACTAAATGCTAATAATAGAAGATTTCCTTCTTTGAGTGGTTTTGAGTGTCAGGGAAGCTGCAAATGTACTCTCTTTCTCAATAAGTCAGTCATTTAGCTGCCATTTATTAAGCACTTATTCTGTGTCAGGCACTATGCTAAACATTGTTTAGTTATCAGCACTTAATTTTTTTTGCTGTTGTAGCTAACTTTCTGATTAATTTTTTGAGGACAATTTGTTATGGAAATTTTAAGATGATTTCTTCCCTATTACCCCTTTTTCTCCTCTCCCCCTCCCCCCCCCCTTTTTTTTTAAACATATTAGGAGGAGCTATATATCTCTCTGGAATTGACATGATAAATGGTACACCTGTTCTGGACATAAAACCGTATATAGCTGACTATGATTCACCACGTGATCTGATTGAACCTTTAGATGAGCTCAATTTACAAGAAAGGGAACCAAAACAGAAAGATTTTTCTCACTCGATCAACAAAGTAGATAATTATGAGCAGCCGCAAAAAATAGAGGATTTCAGACCTCAGTACCACAGTACAGAGGGAAAAAACCCTGAAGACCAAACAGAAGAAAAAAAATATTTGAAAGATAAAGACTCAACAAAAGTGAAACAGCCATTAAGTAAGTGTAAGAGCTCTAGAGTGGATTGTATTTTAGAAAGAAAAACAAATCAGAATAAAAATGAAAGACAAATTGACTTGCACCCACCAAAGGAAGGTATAGACAGTAGGTTAAGTATAGTGGAAGGAGATGCAGCCACAAAAGAAAATAGCTCAGGAACTCATCATCCTTCCAGCCTGGGTATTTCAGCCTCTACCATTTTTGTTCCATCCTGGGTGAAAGATTCTCCTGTGACTTCTTTAGATGTCCGATTTACACCTCATGCAGAAATGGATCTTGAACGATTTAATTCAGAAGATGAAAAAGGTATCCTTTTTTATTGTTGTTGTTTTTTGAGATATTTGGGGTTAAATGATTTGCTCAGGGTCACACCGATAGTAATTATCTGGGCTGGATTTAAACTCAATTCCCGCAGCCCCTTCAGGCTGGTACTCTATCCATTGTGCCACCTAGCTGCCTCAGGAATTTTCTTTAGAACAAAATTAGTTCCCTCAGATTTTCTTTTCTCATTTTTGAAAATTATGATGTCTTTTTGTTAGGAATTTGATAAAGCATAACATTTTCAGAGTCCTTTTTATAAATTTTAGCTATTTTCTTAACATGGTTTTCTGGTAAAAAAAATATGGAAGCATTGGATAATACAGTAATAAGAGATACAGTTGTTAAAATGCTGACTGCTGCTTTCCCTGTTTAGGATTTCATATATATCTGTTGCTTTAAGTTCTTAGGGATTGTCAGAGCAGCTATATGCAAGCAATCTTTAAGCTTTTATTAAGTGTTTGATATAGAGTGGGCATTGGTGCTATAAAAACAAACAGCTATGGTGTCACCTCCTCCCACCCCATCCTTGCCCTTAGGGAACTTCCCTTCTAGTTGGGAGTGGGACAGAGAATACAACATGCATAGCTTGGAACTAGGTGATCACAGAAATTATAGGTGAAGCTATTGGAATTATTACTTCTTTTCTAGTAGCTATGCTGTCACTTTGGCTGTTTTTAGGATAGGAGGACAAGCTGGAGGTAGGTGAGTATATTCATGCTGGACTGAGTAAGCTCTGGTATTTTTGTGAATAGCTGGATGAGATAGGAAGCATGGGCTTGGACCTCCTGATCTAATCAATTAGACGAGTTTTTACAAGCTGGACAATTCTGCCCTGTGGAGACCTAAACTTAAGTGTATTGACTCAATTTATCAGGGATGGAAACACAGTTTCAGACGTTATTTCGATTTGTAGATAAGGACGTAGTAGCCAGGCAGCTGGCAAGAATGCTTGTACTGATTAGGACCTATTGAATGAATGGATGGAGTTTCTTGTATCATTCCTTGATTGGCATCTACTAAGGGGAGAAAATGGGTCTCTGAATCTGGAGACAGGAAGACGAATTAAAATTCATCCTCAGATCTTTAGTAGCTGTGTGACCCTAAGCAAGTCACTTAACCTGTACTTTCTTAGTTTTCTTATCTGTAATATGGGAATAATAATAAGACCTACCTCCCAGGATTGTAAGAATAAAATGAGATTGGGTTGGGTTTTTTGATACTTTATTTTAGCATTCATTTTTTAAAAATTTAGAGTTCCAGATTCTCTCTCTGTCCTGCCCTTCTTCCTTTTATTGAAAAGACAAGCAGTATGATTTCAGTTATATATGTGAACTTGTACAAGACATATTTACACATTAGGCATTAGGCAAAATAATAAGAAAAAGCAAAAAGCATAAAAAAAAAGAAAAATTCTTCATTCTACACTCAATCTCTGTTAAATCACTTTCTGGAGGTCGATAGTATTTTTTGTCATGGTCTTTCAGAATTATCTTGGATCAAAAATGAAATAATATTTTCAAATGCCTTGAAAATCTTAAAGCATTATATAAATGCTAACTATTATTAGTTGTAGGATATTTGTTATTGTGAAGCTAACAACAAATAAAACTTCCCATCTTAACAGTCAGAAAAGAAAATGTCATGCTTTGATTCAGAGAAGAAGGCTATAATTACTGCATAACAGCCAGTACAGATGTAGTCTGTAGAGGCGCCTAGCATAGTGCCTGGCATATGTAATAAATGCCTGTTGAATTGAGTGGAAAATCTCTGTGATTAAGCTATCTAAACCCCAGATGGTGGCCCATTTATTTTGAGAGCTATTTAGCACAATAAAATTGAAGTTTATTACAATGAAATTTGACCTACATGTTATTTCAAAGTACAACCTAGTTTTTAAAATATAATTTGTTCTTCTCATTTCAGATGTCAATATAACTTCATTTAAATATTTTCGATCAGTGAAAGAGGCAAAGTGTGCTATTACTGCTGTATTAGCTGCTGATCCCCGGTCTGTGTATCGAAGGAAACATTGCCAGGACCGTCTTTTCTACTTTACATTGGACACAGCACATATTACTTGCTGGTTTGGTGATGGGTTTGCAGAAGTGCTAAGGATCAAACATACTGACACTGTTAAGAATACAGTTTGGCAATGTTCATTACAGTCAGCTCCATCTTAAGTAATACAGAACAGGGAAACCTATCTTAGGGACTTCTTACTGATCATCCTGTGGAATAACTCCATGGAAGGAAGCCTTTGGGCTTTTCTTTCTTCATTCTCTTCCCCTTCATCTGAATCCTTCCTGTACTTGTTCTCATTCAGATCAACTTGTTTTTTTACTTGATTCAGGAATAATCCAGAATGGAGTCAAGCAACAAGTGATAGTAGTGGTAAGGATGGAAAAGGAGGATAAACCCTTACAATTTTTCTCTCAGTTTCTAATACTGCCATGGGCTTCCTTAGTTTCAGTACTGATCTTATAGTCCTGTCCCCCGCACCCCCCCTTTTTTTTTTAAGTAATATATCGACAAACTTTTTATTATTAGTTAAAAAAAATCCTTAGATAACATTAAAACATTTGTATGTGTGAGACTGCCCTCTGTTTATCTAATTAATAAGCATTTATTAAGCATTTGGTATTGTGCCAGCCATTATGTGCAATGCTTTTTTAGGTGGTGAGAATAGAAAAGCCAGTAAATTTGGGGAAGAAAAAAAGAGGACAGTGTGTTGGGGGGAGGGAAGTTAGCTTTATAAAAAAACTGTAAGTATATAGCAGCATGGGCTTCTTATCCATTTTATTCTGGATACTTGGTCCTTGTTTTTTATCTTCTATCAGCCATCAGGTGAAGAAAGGGTCCTGTATATCAGGACAGGAAGTAGAATGCCATTCCTGTTATCCAAAGGAACATTGTTACATATGCTAGTCAGATACTAATAGTACTATTTGTACAATATCATACTATTGGTATATTGTTCATTAAATATGCTCTTGTGCATTTTTCTTATAGTGCACTTATGGTTATTGCAAATGAAGGAAGCCCATCTTACAGTTCCTACTGCTTTGGTTTCTCTTGTTCAAAATGGTTGTATGAAAACATGTGTTTTAATAAATGTTCATTTTGTAAAAATTATGTCAATATCAGAGTATGCAAAAGTGTTTCAGATTGCTATTGCATCTAGGAGGGGTCAGTTAACCTTTTTGTCACATGAAAATGATGCCCTTGCAGTAGTGGCCCCAGCTGAGATACTCCACTGCCTCTGAAGCTGCTAATTGCTGCTTGCCTCCTAAGCCACAGTTGTGAGCACTGCGAGGCTGCCATCTGCTGCACCTCTGCAATACTGCTTCCAGGATTCTTTGCAGTGAGAATTTTCAGCTCTTTGTCCTGATCCTTCAATCTGTGCTTTGAACTGTTTGACTTTTTGTGAGTTTTAGCCTAACAGAGTCCCTGAGGTTAAGTTTTTCTTTTTGACCATCTTGCTACTACCTCCTAACCTCCAGGCCTGCTAGCTACTTGTGCTGAAGGAATACAATTTTTTTCTACTTCCATCAACTAATATCAGTACCAATCTTAGAACTTTACTTTGCAAGACTAGAGGGGCTTGATAGAACTGGCAACCCTCACCTTGCCTTCCTGTTCTTATGGAAAGGTCACTGCACTTCTCACCAAAACTTTATCCCCTAATATTTTCATTGTATAGATGCTCATGAACTTCACCAAAAACATCCTTTGTAATTAATTTAATATTTTCTGCTATTTTCAGAATTTAAGGATGATATTCCTAAATTAGTTGAGTTAGGATTTCCTTGCTTTTATACTCAAGTTGGGTGGCTAGCTCTTCGGTATCTGTCTTTCTATAACTAGTGGGTAGTCCCTTCTTCAAATCTACTGGTTTAATTGTCCACCATCTTCCTACTGATTTTCATAAAGCAAAATTCCTATAGGCAAGAAAGGTGGCGATGAGTTGTCTTTATATCTATTCTCTGGGCTGTTTTGTAGACAGGCAAGTTATTCAGTCTTTTAGCAACTTGGGATAGAGTAACTTTGAAATAACCTATTAACTTGTTTCCTGAACACAGAGATTTCTCCTTGAAACATTATCACATTGAACTTAACAATGAATGGAAGGGTCATAATATTGTTTATTTCTATTGGAACTCTTCTTTTTACTTTTTTAATTAAAGCTTTTTATTTTCAAAATCTTTGAATAGATAATTTTCAACATCACACTTGAAAAATCTTATATTCCAATTTTTTTTTTTTTTTTTTTTGGCTTCCCTCTTCCCAATCTCCTCTTCTAGGTGGTAAGTAATCCAATATGTTAAACATGTGCAATTCTTCTCTACATATTTCTACAACTATCATGCTGCACAAGAAAAATCAGATCAAAAGGGAAAAAAATGAGAAAGAACAAAATGCAAGCAAAGTAATAAAAAAGTGAAAATACTATGTTGTGATCCACACTCAGTCCCCACAGTCCTCTCTGTGGATGCAGATGGCTCTCTCCATCACAAGACCATTGGAACTGGTTTGAATCACCTTGCCACTGAAAAGAGTCACATCCATCAGAATTGATTATCGTATAATCTTTTTGTTGCTGTATACAATGATCTCCTAGTTCTGCTCATTTCACTTAGCATCAGGTCTCTCTAAAATCTTTCAACTAATCCTTTCTTATAGAACAATAATATTCCATAACATTTGTATGCTACAACTTATTCAGCCATTCCCCAATTGATGGACATCCACTCATATTCCAGTTTTTTACCACTAGAAAAAGGACAGCTACAAACATTTTTGGTCATGCGAATCCTTTTCCCTTTTTTAGGATCTCTTTGAGATACAGGTCCGGTGGAGACATTGTCAGATTAAAGGGTTGTTGGAACTCTTCTGAGTTGCTAGTTAGTAGTCTTCTTTCAACTCCCCTCTCAGCTAAGTTATGTACTTATAAATATTTGCATCTAGCTCATACTCATAGATTTTGAAGTACAAAACAGGAATACCTCTCAACTACATATCAGTAAGTATGGAATAAAGACATCATTTCTGGTAGATTGTGGCTATAGGAAATGGCACATGTTGATTACACTGAGATTTGTTTCCTCAGTTATCCTAATGTGATCCTAATGTGTTCATTAATGTGTGATGAAAGCCCTCAAGTTGTGAGTTTGTTTGGGGATGGTCAGGCCACTGGATGTCTGAGCTATAGTGGGCTGAGCTGATTAGGTGACAACTAAATTTTGCATTAATTTAGCGAACCTGGTTTCTCCCTTTTTTCTCCCCCACTGAGCTACCATGTTGCCTGAAGGAGTGAGGGGGAAATGTAAACTATCCTAAATCATAATTGAAGTTGACCAAAGCTCCTATGCCAATCAAAGTGAGGTCAGACCTTGGATATCCTTTTAATTCCAGTCAGGGCAAGGAAGGGGACTCCAATATTTATTGTGATTAGAGTTACTAATAATCACATACTTATTAATGATCATCATCTTCAAGTGCTAGCAAGATAGGGTCAAGAAACGTACTTGGACCTAATACTGGTTTTGACCATCCATGCAGCCTAGAAGCTGACTGGAAAGAGGCAAGCAGGCAACATCATAAGAATACTGGTTCTTATAATTCAGAAGGGAGTCCTGGTAACTTTTACTGTGGGAATTCCCTAGTACTGAAAGAATATAAAGACTGGTTGAGGAGAAGCCCAGGAAAAGAACACATGTGTTCTCATTAAATAAATGGGAAATAGGACATATTTGAGGAGTAACTCAGGACCTGTTTTACTGACTCCCAACCGTTCTGGAAATGATCTAGGAAGCTTTCTTTATCTGTGAAGGAAGAACTCTTCTCATGAAGGCAGTAATCAGAAAACTAGTAATTCCAGGCCAGGCTAGTGCCAGTAACCACAGATTTAGCTACTGCAATATCAAAGGGACCTTCAGGCAAAAAATTGCACCAATACCTTCTTCCCGATCCCAGTTTACTTTATAATTAATTTTTTAAAAATAAGTTTTCTCTCAGAATTGACAAATCTCTCTGGTAGCCTAGATCTATACACATGTTTATTGTGGAATATTAGTAAAATAGCCTTATCTCTCAGCAGTTCATTCACTCCAACCCCCAGCTTGTGATGGGAAATTTTTTTTTTCTTTTGATTCCCCTTCTCTTTAGAACTGTAACTCACTGATCAAAGGTTTGAACTAACATCATAGTAAATAGCCATATAGTTTAAGAATAGCTTCAAGTTCATTGTATAGTAAATAGTAAATTAACCTTGAAAAGGAATTAAGCCTCCAGTTGCTAACAGTAATTAGGATAAAGAGGAGGATAAATATCTCTTCTCACTGTACATCCTCCTACTGGTCCAAGAAGAAAGTAAGGGGATCAAACAGACAAGATCAATGATACTACTTTTCCCTGGCAACCTTCTAGGAAACTATCTTGCTTACATTCATTTGCTGTTTTGACTTGATCTCCTCTCTGTTCCCTATTGGCTCTGGTCAGCCCAAATCTTATTCGCTTTATTTCATTTCCACTGTCTTCACATGATTTTGTCATAACTGCTCCCCACTCAGCCACCCTATATGGAATCCTAGAGTAGTACTCCCATCTGTCCATATGACTACTTGGATTCTCTCCATTAATCATTTTTTCAAAACTATTTGGAACCAGGACCTGAAACTTTTCTAGAAACCCACCCATTTTGAATCACTTCCTATTGTGCCTGTGTGTGTGTGTCTGTGGAAGTATAGAGTTTGAACTTAATAACTAAATTGTTTTAAAATCATTTGTGAATTGAAAAATCTGGAAGTTCATATTTCTTTTTTTATGAATAAGTAGTAAGAGAAATATAACGAATTTTCAGGTACATTATAATATGTTCTCAATTTCTTATGTTATAGACAACTGAAATCATCTATGTGATTCTGCATATCTTTTTTTGCCATAAGATATGAAAAATTGAGTTCAAAAAAGGGAAAGATGATGTTCAGTTGTTAGGCTTTTTATAAGGTGGCATTGAAACTAGGTTTTTATTTATTTATTTTTTTAATTCATTATTTATTTTATTTTAATAGCCTCTTATTTACAGGTTATATGTATGAGTAACTTTACAGCATTGACAATTGCCAACCTCTTGTTCCAGTTTTTCCCCTTCTTCCCCCCACCCCCTCCCCCAGATGGCAGGATGACCAGTAGATGTTAAATATATTAAAATATAAATTAGATACCCAATAAGTACACATGACCAAACCATTATTTTGCTGTACAAAAAGAATCGGACTCTGAAATATTGTACAATTAGCCTGTGAAGGAAATCCAAAATGCAGGTGGGCAAAAATATAGGGATTGGGAATTCAATGTAATGGTTCTTAGTCATCTCCCAGAGTTCTTTGGCTGGGCTTAGCTGATTCAGTTCATTACTGCTCCATTGGAACTGATTTGGTTCATCTCATTGCTGAGGATGGTCAGGCCCATCAGAACTGGTCATCGTATAGTATTGTTGTTTAAGTATATAATGATCTCCTGACCCTCCTTGTGAAACTAGGTTTTTAAAACTGCTCTCAAAATGTTTTTGATTATACTCTCTTATCAGCAAAAACCAAACCAAAACAATACAATTAAGCTTGAATTACCAACACATGTTAATTTATACACTGTTTTTATCATTATGCTAATATATGCAGTATAAAACATCCACAAAAAATGAAAATTAAAAGGTGATAAAAATGAAATAAATCTTATTTCAGATCTTTTATATGTAAATGATGCAAAATCTTTTTGGCCTTCCCTAAAATATTATTATTAATAATGATTTAATCAAAGTAATGTGATTGAATATATTTCATTATTTTAAAAAATCTTGGTTATTTTGTAATAAAGAATTTGAAGGTCTACTTCTAATTTCATTATATTTCTGAATTTGGTTTTAAGTGGTTATAGTATCTAAAAGCAAACAAACAAAAAACCTCACCAAGATAATATAAAGTGAATGATGTGCTTTGTTGCCTCTGCTTACTAAATCAAGACACATTTTTCAGTCTCATATACTAATTATTTAAAGATTCTTATTGAAATTTAGTTAATAAATTTTCATCTTCCCCGATGTCAATACATTTGTGGAAGAGACTGAATTTTTTAAAAAATAAAATTAACAAGTGGGTTTAAAACCTGCTTAAATTTATTTGGAAGATTTTTTTTTTAGGTTATGCTTTTCAAAGTTTTAAGTGTGGAAAGATGAGTTTTTATAGATTTGGGCAACAAAAGTTAGTTTTTAATTGTTTTGTTAGTTGTAAAGACTTTGTGCTATTATTTGCTAATAAAATTCATAGTTCAATTTATCTTGATAAATTTGATTTTTTTTTTTTGCTGACTCCATGTCAATACTTCTTAGACTCATTTTGTTTTTACCTTGCAATGTGACTGATAAAGTACTAAATATTACCAGAAGAACTGTCAATTCTGCAATTTTCTTGTTTATTCTATGTTTTCATTATTAGATTTATCTAATTTATTCCAAAGTTTCTTTGTAGAAATTTTTTAAAAAATAATTTTAAAAAGAAATATTTTAAAGTCATTTATCCATTTTGTGAAGTTTAGTTTAGTTAAATCTAGATTACATAAAAAATAAATCCATGATGAATACAGAGAGGCTTGGAGAGACTTACATGAACTGATGCTAAGTGAAATAAGCAGAACCAGGAGATCATTATATACTTCAGCAACGATACTCTATGAGGATGTATTCTGATGGAAGTGGATTTCTTCGACAAAGAGAAGATCTAACTCGGTTTCAGTTGATCAATGATGGACAGAAGCAGCTACACCCAAAGAAAGAACACTGGGAAATGAATGTAAACTGCATTTTTGCTTTTCTTCCGAGTTATTTTTACCTTCTGAATCCAATTCTTCCTGTGCAACAAGGGAACTGTTCGGTTCTGCACACATATATTGTATCTAGGATATACTGTGACATATTTAACATATATAAGGCTGCTTGCCATCTGGGGGAGGGGGTGGAGGGAAGCAGGGGAAAAGTCGGAACAGAAGTGAGTGCAAGGGATAATGTTGTAAAAACATTACCCAGGCATGGGTTCTGTCAGTAAAAAAGTTATAATTATTAAAAAAAAGTAAATACATGTAACAAATATAAATCCTTTCATAATTGGCTATCTAATAAAATGATTAATTGCTTAGAAATTACATCTTGAACTTTTCATCTGCTACAGAATATGTCAACCCCTTCATATTCTGGAACTTAAATTTCCCCCTCAGGATGCTTCATGTATCCTATGAGATATGTGACTATTTTGACATATGGATCGAATGAAGGTGTCATCCTTTATATTAAAAATTAGTAAAGAATAATTTCTTAATTAACTAGCGAGAGTTTAGCATATTTCGACCACTAGGTGGTGCTGTTGCCAGACCATTAGCCCAGAGACTACATCAGAATATTTGGTGTAAATGCTTATGTTTTCTTAGAGGGTGCTAGGCTGCCAGATTACTTCCCTCTCCCATTGCCTCGATCTCTTTTGCACCCTTAGGCTTGCTGCAGCCATGACAGGGTTTAGTATAGATCTAGGAGCATTCCCTGGAATATACTCAAGAAACACAAAAATAGGAAAATTTATCATTCCTGTTCTGAGCCACCACTATACTTTAGAGAAACCTCCCAGTATTAACCCTACTTTCAAGACTTAGACAATTTATATTTCAATAGACGTGATTTATTGGAACATGGTAAACTACATGTAAATGAGCCACAGATTCTCCTGATCTTCCTTCTTTTTTTCCATCCTCTGAATGCTTGGGACATGGGAAGAAGAATCAGAAAGGGATTATAGTTTGAAACTAATATTAGCTTAGTTTAGAGAAATGGGAGGTTACAGAGGAGAGGGAAGTGCTGGATGGACATTAGAGTGACATCACACTGAAGAGCATGATAGTATGCCTGATTAGTATTGCTCATCCCCTCTATTTGGAACCCACCTGTCTTCAGATCCTAGCTGCAATAGATCTCCAGGACTGGTTCGAGCTCTTTTTTTGTTCCAATTTATTTGTGCTGCAGTGATCATGCTTGTGGTGATGATGCGTGTAGGGAGATGGAAAGGATAAATTCCTAAGACTATCTTTTGATATTAAGGCTCCCAGAATCTCAGAAGCTTCTTTACTTGGCTGTAGAAAAGAAAAAGTCCAAAATCACACAGTGGAAAGACTGGCTTCTTTGTTTGTAGATTCGCAGAGTATGGAGAAACTCACATGAAATGGTGGATATTTTTCTTTAGGCAAAGTCCATAAACACAAATTAGGGGTAGAGAGAGGGGGAAAGGGTCTAGGAACTTGTATATACATACATAAATCTTGCTCCCATCCCACCCCCACTCTCTTGCATAGCTTCTGGTGTTAAATGCTTGCTCCCAGTCAAGTGTATATTTGGTCCAGACCTTTGATTCCATTGGTGAAAGGAATTCCTAGTATGAAAACTTTCTCCAACAATGCAGATCAGCAATCTCATAGTTTTAGGGAATTTTCCAGATCATGGAATATTTAAGTCATTTAGTCAGTCAAATAGCACTTATTAAATATTTACTATGTACCAGACATCGTGCTAAGAGCTAAAGATTCAAAGAAAGACCAGAATCCCTGCTCTTGAGCTTACTCTATATTGGCGAAGAACATACAAACAACTAATTATAAACATATAAGATTTATAGAAGATAAACTGGAGATAATCAATAGAAGGTACCACCATTAGAGAGAATTGGGGAAGACTTCTTGAAGAATGTAGGATTTCAGCTGAGACTTGAAGTAAGCCAGGAAAGTTAGGAGGCAGAGGTGAGAAATGAGTTCCAGACATGGTAGACAGCCAGAGAATGCTTTGAGTCAGGAGATGTGTTGTTATGTAGGAGGAACCACAAGGAAGTCAGTAATACTGGATAGCAGAATAAGTAGAGAGAAATAAGGAGTATGATAATTGTAGAGAGGGCTAGGTTATAAAGGGCTTTGAATTACAAACAGAGTTTGATTTGATTCTGGAGACAATAGGGAGTCACTGGAATCTGGGGGTGTGTGTGTGTAAAAAATGATATAGTTGAAATTGTATTTTAGAAAAATCACTTTAGCTGCTGAATGAAGAAAGGATTAGAGTGGGAATTGACTTGAGGTAGGGAAACTAACCAGCAGACTATTGTAGTATAGTTAGGTAATGAAGGACATCATCAGGCTCATTGCAGTGTCAGAGGAGAGAAGGGAATGTACAAGAGATATCATTACAATAGTATAGTTAGGTAATGAAGGACATCATCAGGCTCAATGCAGTGTCAGAGGAGATTGGCTTTGGAGTTTAGAGAGAGTAAGGAGTCATGAATTGGCAAATAGACTGTGAGCACAGATGACTGGGAGGTGGTGATGGAGAGATAAGAGTTGGATCCATGGGAACAGAAGGGATCACCAAATGAAAAAGTATAAAAGTAAAAAGAAAAGAGGCCTCAAGACTGAATCTTTTAGAATACCCACAGTTAATGAGTATGATTTTGGTGGAGACCCAGCAAGGAAGACTGAGATGGATCAGTCAGACAAGTAAGAGGAGATCCAGAAGAGATGTGTGACAAAAACCTGGAAAGAAGAAAGTATCAAGAAGATGGTGTTCGACAGTGTCAGAGAAGCTTTGGAGAAGTTAAAGAAGGATATAGATGGAGAAAAGGCGATTAAGAGATTGTTAGTCACTTTGGAGAGAGCACAAACAAAAGGATAAGTAGTCTATTTAACACCATATCATAATACAAACAATAGATAATTTTCATCCACTTAGGCCAAAATCTTTTGAATGCCATGGATTTTGTTTAGAAAGTTCTAATATTTTGGCATCTAATGCACAAAACACAATGTTATGTGCAAACAATCATTTGAAAAATCCTAAATGAATTAATGAATGAATTTAAAAATTATTTAGCTCTTACTGTGTGCCAACCAAGCTGAGTGAAGAGGATATAATTAGAAAAGTGAGGAAGACTATACATAATCTTAAGGAATTCACACTCTCATTGAGGGAGACAATACAGAAAGGAAAGTTCAGATGCAAAGTAGAAAAGAAGGCATGGTGATTCTTATGTTGCCACAGCAGGGTGGATGACAGGTCCCAGAAGTCCATATGTTAGAAATTCAGATGAAAGTGGTTGGAGTCTAGATAATATATTAGCAATAATAAGATAACTATGAGGACTGGGGGATGAAAGTGCAGAGAGAGGGTCATCCTGCCAGAAGGATTGTAGTTGGTGATTTGCTTTTTCTCCAAGTGCTGTGAGTGACCATGTCCACATCTGGGATGGTGGGATTGGATGTACCAATCCATCCCTATTCCAAAGTTGAGAATGGGTTTGACAATTGCAGGGAAGATGGAACTCTGGGGTCCCTCATAAAGAAGTGGGGATGGGGTATCATTGTCCCACTAGGAGAAAGAAGAAGAAAAAAAATATTGGTAGGAAGCTTAGATAAGGACTTGCCTCCTCCACTGAGTCTTCCTTCTTTTATTGCTGAGAGGGTTCTTAGATAAGTTTGTTATATTTTTCTTTTCTTTTTTTTTGAAGACAAAAACAATTAAGATATATTTATTTATGTTTATTATGGTAATAATAGTTCAATATTGAGACTCATGAAAGATGCATTCTAGTTTTTGCTATTGCAACCTCTTCCCACTTTCCTACTCAAGAAAAAAATTACAACTAGAAGATAGAAATAATAAGGAAAGCACTGAAACTATGAAAAATGGATATATAAAAAGTAAACAAAAAATTCACTTTATATGATTGAATAATCAAGTTAGTATAAAATAGCTTATTATTAATAATAGCTAATGTATATAGGGCTTAAAGGTTTGCAAAGTACTTTACAAATATCTTATTTTTTTTCTTCACAATAACGTTTGGGAAGATGGATTCTAAAAACTGAAGTGAAATTAAGTGTCTTGCTCTGGGTAACACAAAGTATCTGATGAAATTTCTTCTTAACTCCATGACCAACATTCTATGTACTTTTGTAATTAAGGATTCCCAGAATTATGTTTAGCACTGGGAAAGATGCAAAAATATGTGTAATTAAATAAATGTGCTTTATTATCTACTATATGTGTAGCATTTTCCTAAATATTGAAGATATGAACCCTAATATCATCATTGTATCAAATCAAATTAATAAAACTTGCTTTTCTCTATTTGATATTTTATCTTTCCAGTTAGATGTAAACAATTTTTAATATTTATTTTTAAAACTTTGAGTTGCTGAGGTACTACTTCACACCTCTCAGATTGGCTAAAATGACAGGAAAGATTAATAATAAATGTTGGAGGGGGTGTGGGAAAAATGGGACACTAATACATTGTTAGTAGAGTTGTGAACTGATCCAACCATACTGGAGAACAATTTGAAACTATGCCCAAAGGGCTATAAAACTGTGCATACTCTTTGATCCAGCAGTATCTCTAAGGTCTGCATTTCCAAGAAATTATAAAAGAAGGGAAAGAACCCATATATGCAAAAATGTTTGTGACAGCTCTTTTTGTAGTGGCAAGGAACTGGAAACTGAGTGGATACCCATTAGTTGGGGAATGGCTGAATAACTTATGACATATGAAGGTTATGGAATATTATTATTCTATAAGAAATGATCAGCAGGATCATTTCAGAAAGGCCTGGAGAGAACTGCATGAACTGATGCTAAGTGAAATGAGCAGAACTAAGAGAACATTATACATGGCAATAACAATCAATTCTGATGGGTGTGACTCTTTTAAGTGGCAAGATGATTCAGGCCAGTTTCAATGATCTTGTGATGAAGAGTCATCTCCACCCAGAGAGAACACTGTGAGGACTCAGTGTGAATCAAAACATAGTATTTTAATTTTTTTTATTGTTCTTGTTTGCTTGCTTGTTTTTTTTATTTCTCATTCTCCCCCTGCTTTGATCTGATTTTTCTTGTGCAGCATGATAAATGGGGAAATATGTTTAAAATAATTGCATGTTAAACATGTATTAGATTACTTGCTGTTTAGGGGAGGGAGGGAGAAAAATTTAGAACACAAAGTTTCGCAAGGGTGAATGTTGAATACTATCTTTGCATATATTTTAGAAAATAGACTATTATTATTAAAAAAAAAAACAACAACAACTTGAGTTGCAGATTTTCTCCCTTCCTCTCTCTCTATCCCCCCTCCACTGAAAAGACACATGTGAAGTTATGCAAAACCTTTCCATAAAATTCATGTTGCAAAAGAAAAGCTTCCTTCGAAAAAATAATTCAATAAAAACAAAATTAGAAAAAAGTATGCTTCAATCTGTCTTCAGATGCAGTTCTTTCTCTGGAAATGGACAGCATTTTTCATCTTAAGTCCTTTAGAGTAGTTTTGGATCATTATATTGCTGAGGATGGCAAAGTCATTCACAGCTGATCATCCCATAATATTGCTATTACTTTGTACACAGTGCATTTCACTTTGCATGAGCTCATGGAGGACTTTCCAAGTTTTTCTGAGAGCATACTTCTCATCATTTCCCATAGAAAAATAATATTACATCACAATCACACACATTTGTTATATTTTTCAAGGAATTTTTCATTATTTTGATGTGTGCATATGGGAGACACTTTGTAACACAGTCTTTAAGGGGATATTTTGTTCCATTGAATCAAGTGTTTTTTTATAATGAACAAATTAATAGTTTGCTCAGTGGGATCTTTTTTTTTTATGTCTTTCAATTAAATGTGTGATGGCAAAGATGTGGCCTATTGTTAAATATGATTTATGAAAGACTACCTGTCATCTGTTAGTAAATCTAGCATCACTATTCCAGATGAATTTATAGAATAAATAAAATGGCAATAAAGAGAACAAAGACAGGATATGTAGCTGGATTAGATGAAGTATACATGCATCTCATACAAGAAATTCGTTGATCCTAGAGATGAAACAACTGTTGGAACATTCAGGGATTACTTCACAAAGTTTATGAAGGAAGGGAAGAATTTATCCATGCCTTTGTCCAATTAATTGATAAAAAATACAAACATACACAAGGCTAAACAGATGCCTGGGGTACTTGATTGTTAACCTCCTGCCAAGTTGACAATGAATCATTAATGATTACTTTTTGAGTCCAACTATCAGATCAGTTAAATTGATTTAATTGTTTTATCATGGGTTCCCAAGCTCTCCTTTTCCACAAGAGATACTTTAACAAAAGATTTGCTAGAATTTAGGTCAACTATATTTGCAACATTGCTTTGATGGACAGTTTAGTAACTACTAAAAAAAGGAAATGAGTTTAATAAGAAAGGATTTGTTTTACAAAAATAAAACATAGTAGTTTTTCAAGTTACTACATCAATATGTACTTGAATTCCCTGGCTAGATTCCTAGGGGTGAGAGAGTTACTTTAGGTCCCATAGCTAACCTTGTGGGTTTTTATTCCTAATATCATAATTCATAATCCCCTACAAAGTGTGCATACCATTAACAATAAGACAGTAAACACAATTAGCTCTTAGGAAAGTAATTTACCAATATGACATAGTAGTAAAAACACTTTGAATAACTTTCATAAATCAGAAGCACACATTTTCACAATACAGAATAATAACATGTAGTCAATCCACATTTCCTGGTACTGTAGGGTCTAGAAATCCATTGTCTGTTCCTATAGTTCACGTATAATATCTCTTGGATGCAGCATCTCTTCTGGATTTCCAGAGTCTCCTCCTTTTCACAGTTTTTTCCTTTTCTTGAGTCTTTCTGTATCTGTATATGTATCTATCTAGAGCATATTTTTCATCACCTTAATTTCAAACCCCACTCTTACCTCACCCCTTGAAACTGTACCTTCCTTTATGATAAAGAAAAACAATTAAGCAAAAAGCATCCAATACATTCACTTCATCTGACAATGTGAGCACTATTTTGTCTTAGTAGTCCTCTGTATCTCTACAATGAAAGGGAAAATATGTTTCTTTTTTTGTCTTATTTATTTTTTATTAAAGCTTTTTATTTCCAAAACATATGCATGGATAATTTTTCAACATTAACCTTTGCAAAACCTTATGTTCCAATTTCCCCCTTTCTCCACCTCCTCCCCTAGTTGACAAGTAATCCAATATATTTTAATCACAGTAAAAATATATGTTAAATCCAATATATGCACATATATTTATACAATTATTTTACTGTACAAGAAAAATCAAATCAAACAGGAAAAAATGAGAAAGAAAATAAAATGCAAGCAAACAACAACAAAAAAGAGTGAAAATGCTATCTTGTGAACTACACTCAGTTCCCACAATCCTCTCTCTGGGTGTAAATGGCTCTCTTCATCACAAGATCATTGGAACTGGTCTGAATCAGAACATGTGTTTCTTTATTTGTTTTCCAGGACTTTTGTTGAAAGTTTGACTTCTTTTTAATGATCTTTTCTCATTTACATTATTGAGGTCATGTGCATTGTTGTCTTTGTTCTTCTAATTTTGCTTTGTATTATTTCATAATAATTTTCCCATGTTTCTCTGAACTTCTCATTTCTTAAAATTAAATAATACTATTCTATTACATTCATAGACCATTTATTTTAGCTATTGCCCAATTGATAGGTTTTATTTCCTGTTCTTTGCTAATATAAAGAGTGGTTCTGTGGATGAATATTGTGATATATATTTAACCTTTACTTTGACTTTGATTTCCTTGGAGTATATGCCCTGCATAGGATTGCTTGGCCAAAGGAATATGTATAGTTTAGTCAGATTCCTTATCTAACTCTAAATTGATATAAAGAAATATTATACACTTCACAGCTCTACCAACAGGACATTGGTTTCTATTTTCTTATTATCCATCCAACATTGACTATTCCTATCCTTTGCCATCTTTATCATCTATATAAAGTTCCAGTCTCTGTGGTGTGAAGTGGAAGTTTTTAAATTTTTATTTCCCTTATTATTAGTTATTTAGAGTATGCTTTCATGTAGTTATTTATAGGTTGCAGTTCTTTTGAAAACTATTTGCTCATCTCCTTCTAGATCACAATCCAGAAATTCATATTCCATCCATAGACACAACTTTCTTAACCAGATAGTCACTTCCTAAAGCAATTTTTCTCCTCTGTATCCCTTGCATTTAGTGAGTGGCAATGATAAAGTTATTCCCTCAGTATAGTCTTCAGTTTCTTGCCTAAGACTTCATTATATTTCATAATGCTTTCTAAGTTCCCTTTGGCAATATCATTAGCACCCACATGAATTGTCAGGAGTGGGTAGTAGTCATCTATTTTGACAAGTTTTGTTAGGTTCTCTGTTATATCTTGGAAGCTTGCCCTATGAAAACAAGAGATCTTTATATCTTTGTTACCAACTCAACATATAGATACCTCAGTATCCCTGAGCAGAAAAAGTCACCAAGTATCATTCCCCTTCTTTTCTTCCTCTGACCCTTGAAGCTCATTGGATGATGCTCACCTGCTAGTTTTGGTGAATCTATTTCTATTTCCTTAGAAGATAAGCAACTCCTTCTTTAGGAAGAGTCTCAAAAGAGTGGGTTTTTTACCTTATCTTTTTTTCCTTCTTTTCTGTTGAAATTCTTCCTCCCTTTTTAATCCTAACAAAAGTAAAGTTCTGCCACTTCATATTTATTATTTTTTTTTTTAATTAAAGGAAGCTATACTTTCTCTAATAACCTGGAGAGGCAAAGGAATACCTTGTCTAGGAGGGATCTGAGCCTAGATTTAGAATGTAAATATTAGTTCACAGAAATAAAAACATCTCACACTTAATACAAAATGCATCCTCTCCATACTGTTAAGATTCTCTGCTGTTTTTTTTTTTTACAGTATTTCTAGATATTAGCAACAGCTTCTTACCACTTAGATTAATTTTTTTTTTTTAATAACATCTAATTACCTTTTAACAACTTGGCAACCACCCTCAACTTCTTATTAACAACTTTATAGCCAGGTCCTTTTTCTTTTTTTAAAATTTCAATACTTTTATTGAAAGATAATTTTCTTAATATCAGAAAATGATATTTTTTTTTAGGTTACTTCAACCAATTTAAATTTGCATTGATAAATTAGAAAGGAAATTCTTCAATGAATCAGGTGTTTAGGAGTAACTGGAGTGCATCTGCAAAACTTTACAAAATGAAGCCTAAGACATATGAGACACACTAAAGTTCTTCAGTTTATCATTAAAGGGAAGGTTTTTTTCCTTCCCCACAAGATGATGTCAAAGGAAAATTTGAACTAGTTATAGCTACTGGGGAAGTTAAGCTGTATATTGTACTGATTGATTATATGCTTTCCCAACCCCATATATCTACATACAGCTAGCCTTAAATGCTTCAGCTACCACATAACTAGTTGATTAAATTGCTGCTTACTTAAATCTGGATAGACAACTAACTTTAGTCTAAGTTGAATTGTTATAGGAGCATTAAGACAATAGCATACTCCATATTTTTACATTCAAAATTCTATGTTAATTGTTAGTTTCATACCAAGAGTAATCCTTATTTAAAAGTTCTAGGATGCTAACATTAGCATATATTGCTTTAGAAGGGCACAGTTGAAGTTTCAGATCAGCAGATTATGAAAATTCTTGTACAATAGAAATTTCCCATGTACTAGATATTGAGATAAAATTCATTCTTTATAAAACTTTTTATGACCTGTCATTTCTTTCCTAGGATAATGTTGAAGCTCACTTAAATTTAACAAGTATGTCTAGACCTTTAATATAATTTATAATCAATTTTAAATGAAAAATATACCAAACAAAAATAAATCTTTAGAATTATTGGATTATCTATGTCTTTATGTCTTTAACAAAGTTGCATATATTGCTTAAAAACTATTAATTCTGATGGTACTAAAGCGTATCATATCATTTTTCTGAAGTTGATCTGTTTTCAGATTCATCAATTTGTCAATCAAATAACATCAATTAAAGTCAATCACTCCTTGACAACAATACTATATTCCCAATATTTCTAGATTGGATTAATATTAATTGTCAATATGTAGCATAATCTCCTATCCTTATACTACATTAAAATTTCACATTTGAGTTTTAGTTTTTACAAACATGCTTCCAAAAAGATGTGTTTAGCCCTGAACACATTTCCAATTGCATCATACATAATCACTTTCCAACTATAAGTTGTTTTCTCTTCAAGTCTGAAAACATCAGTGCTAACCTATTGCTATGTTTCAGGCTTTACAGCTTAAATCCATTCTAATATTGGAGTTCTGAAATGAAATAAGCCTTTTAAAATAGTTGAATTTCTTCACCATAAGAATCCTATTAAGACCCAGTTTCAGGGATTGTTGGAAGATGAATGATTTTGTAATAACTATATTTCAACTGAGTTGCAGTACACCCATCCACAATTCACTTTGCTTCTGACCATTTGGTTTAGAATACTTGTTTGTTGAGTATTGTTAGGCATTTTGCTTCAAGTTCTTGCAGGAAGGTCAGATCTCTGTAATTTATCTTGAAATGTTTCTGAAGACAAACTATGCCTTCTGTCAATTCTATAAACTTCTGTCCTTAATCTCCAGTGCAATTATAGGCAATGCCAATACAGAAGTTTTGCTTTAGAAAACATAATTCTACAGTGGCATGCCTTAAACTGAGCTTCCAATCTTTCAAAATTCTGATTTTTTTCTCCTTTCCAATAGCAAGTTTTCATAAATGAGTGCATAATAGAGCTATAGAAATTGAAAGGCAGTAGTCACCTTAACTTTCCAACATACTTTCTGTAATACAATCTTTTCCATTCTCATCAGGTAAGAAACTATGAATTTGTATTGGCTTATTCAGATCAAATCAGTGTTAATGAGACATTTTTCTCTTCCTCTGTCAACTTCACAGCCATATAGAAATAACTTAATCCCACATACCTAAGATGTTTGGGCTGTCTTTCATTTTGGATAGAAATCTGTTCAGTAAATTCACAGCTAAAGAAAAAGTCTCTGTATTAAAACCAAAGAACTGAGTTAGAAAAAAAAAAAAAAAAAAGAAGAATTGTTAGGCTAAAAAGTTCTTTCACTTCAAAGTCCCTCAGTCTTGCAGTCATTAGAGCAGATTTATTTAGTTTCAAGCCAGAGACTTTGGCTGACATCTGGACACCTGTTCAACAAAACATTCAGCTGGTATGGCAGTTTCTGAGATTTCAGTTGTTATCAGTGTCTCTATTATCTTGAGTTCCTTGTGGTGGTTCTTCCTCTGTAGCAAATCTTCCCATTCTGGGACCTGTCCTCTTCTCACCCTGAAAAATTAGCCCAGACATCCCAGAGTATGTGGGAACTCTGTTGGGGACAGAAAAGGGCCCTGGTGGAGAGGTTATGGAGAGGATTTTTAGGACAGTGATTCCATCAAGTTGAGAATAATGCTAGTTTCAGGTTGTGGAGAATTAACCCTTCTTTTTCTTTTAAGAACCTCATGATGTTCTTATTTATTTCATCAGTTGGTTTTACTTAGCAATTTACCAATGTATTTGCTTTTTTTTTGTTTACCTTCCCAACTTTATCCTTGAATCCTTATTTTCAGATTCATATTCCTTCATTCGACTCCTTCTTATGCAATCTTCTCTCACAGCACCTGATGCTGATTCTATTCCAGCTTGCTTATATATGATCATCTACTTGAGAGCCAGTGTGGCTTCAGAAAGGATATTTGCTGCCTGACAACTTCAGGAGAACTGCCAGGAGCAGAACAGAGAACATTCTCCAAAGCTGAGGTGCCACAAAGTATGGATTGATTCTCTGCTGCTTGTGATAATTTTGGCCTTATAATTAACACCAAGAAAACAGGTACTCCATCAGTCAGCACTACACTATCCATATGTGGAATCATCAGTTACCACAAATGGAGAAGTTTTGAATGCTGTGGATAAGTTCACTTTCCTTGCCAGCATCCTTTCCAAGGATGTCCACATTGATAGTGAGGTTGATACATGCATTTCTAGCACTAGCTCAGTGTTTGGGAGACTCCAAAGGAAAGTTTGGGAGAGCCGTTGTATTGAGCTCATTGTCATATGTCCATGATACCTGGACAGTAGTGCCATGGCAGGAAACTGAATTGCTTCCATTTGAATTGTCTGAAGAAGATTCTGAAGATCACCTGGAAGGTTAAGATATCAGACACTTAGGACATTTTTCATACTAAACTGCCAAGCATTCAAACTCTACTGCAGAGAGCACAACTCTGTTGGGCTAGTCACATTATTCAAATGCCAAATATATGCTTGCTAAAAAATGGAGAACTCACATAGGGCAAGAACTCACAAGATGATCAGAAAAGGCAATACAAGGACACCTCTCTTAAGAAATTTAGAGATGATTGTATGACATGGGAGACACTGGCACAGGACAGCCCAGCATGGCGTGCCCTCTTCAGAGACGGTGTTGTGCTCCATGAGCAAAGCAGAATTGAGTTAACTCAGAAAAAAACATAAGATGTGCAAAATTAAATATTCCCCCCAAATATTCTTATGGACTATTTGTGTCTGACCTATGGCAGAGCATTCCGAGCTCGTATTAGTCTAATTACCCACAGTTGTACGCACTAATCTGACTCTAATATAGTGATATCATTTTGGTCCTCTTCAAAAATGAAAGACAAAGGTAAGACAAGGACAAATGGTAAATCCTGATGGTCTAGAGGGTCTTATAACTGGGTGGATAGCAATAAACTCATCTTTTATCCATATTACTAGGTACTGAGTTGTAGTCCTTTCTCTCAGGAGCTTCCCTCAGGCACTTCCCTTGGCAGCCAACCTTTTTCATCCTTCTTGTCCCTATTGGAGGTAATCAGGGTCTGAACTAATGGAGTGGTAGTGTGATCAGTGAGAAGGAGTTGGTTTTCAGACTGTAGTAGAAGTATAAAGTATAAAATTCAACAACTTGTTGAATATGTCGAGTGAGAGATTGGGAAGTGGAAGATGATTTCAGAGTTGCAAATCTGGGCAACTAAAAGAATGATAACTCAATAGAAATCAGAAAGTTCAGAAAAGGGGTAGTTTTGGGAAAAAAGATAATGAATTAGTTCTATTTTAGTTGTTAAGATTGAGATATCTGTGACATCCAGTTTCTAATGTCCAATAGACAGCTGATGGCACAAGATTGGAGTTTCAGGAAAGCTGTTGGATATATAAATCTAGCAAATTATCTTCATAGAGATGATAATTAAATCCATGGGAACTTATGAGGTCACGAGAGATTGTAGAGAAAGAACATGATATAGTCAGGGAAACTTTTAAAGATGAAGGAAATTTGAATATGTTTAAAAGCATCAGGGCAGAAACAAGTGGATATGAAGAGATTGAAGATTAATTGTTCTGGAGAAGCTAGTTGGGGATGGAATACATTGGGATGCATTTGGTGAGGAGAAAGGTTAGTTCATTATGAAAGACTGGAGCAAAGGAGGAGGGAATGAGAGATGAAGTCAAAAGGTTTTGAGATGTAGAAGGGAGAAGAGAGGGTTCAAAGTGAATGGTTCCTGTTTTCTCAGTAAAGTATGAAGCAAGAGCCTTAGCTTAGAGGAGAGAGAAGGAGATATGGGAAGTTTGAGGAATCAGTTTGTTGTTGTTCAGTCCTGTCAGACTTTTTGTTATCCCATTTGGGGTTTTCTTGGTAAAGATGCTGGTGTTCCTTCTCCAGCTCAATTTATAGATAAGGAAATTGAGACAAAAATGGCTCAGTGATATGCTCAAGATCACATGGATAGGAAATGTCTGAGGTTGGATTTGAACTCTCAAAGATGATTCTTTTGTTCTATCACTGTACCACCCCCCAAGGAATCAATTAGGGAGGAATAAAAAGATTACCTTTTAAACATACTCCAAGAGTTCATTGAACTTGGTACTGAGCTTTGGAAATTCTTGGCAGATTTTATCCAGCCCACAATCTCACAAGTCTTTATTTGCAAATAAGAATGAGGGGGCAGCTAGATGGTACAGTGGATAGAGCAGGAGGACCTGAGTTCAAATCTGGCCTCAGACACTTAACACTTCCTAGCTGTGTGACCCTGTGCAAGTCACTTAACCCCAATTGCCTCAGGAAAAAAAAGAATGAAAATTTACTAAGCTTATAGAATTAAAATCTGATCGATCACACTGGGGAGGGAGGGAGCAAGCATTCATGACTACATATGACATATGATGACTACTTAATGTGCCAAGTACTTAATATCTGATTCTCACAACCCTGTGAAGTAAGCACTCTTATGATCCTCATTTTATAGTTCAGGAAACAGACATAGATAGAGATTAAATGATTTGCCCAAGATTGGACAGTAAGTATCTGATGCTGCATTTGAACTCAGGTCTTCCCAAGACTCCATTCACTAGTTACATAGTTATCTCAAATTTTGTTTTAGATGCAAGTAACTTCATCAAAATAAAAAAAATATTAAAAAATAGCTTTAGGAATTTAACTTTAACACCTCCTAATAATAAATCATGTATGCTATAATCAGAGAGAGAAGACCCATTTCTGTGGTAATGGGCATTGCTTGATAGAGAAGGGACTTACTTTCCATAATAGCATAAACCTAAGGCATGGAACGAATGGAGAAAGATTTATTTTTCTGTAGTGCCATCAGTGTGAGGCAAGTGAGTTGATTGGAGGAGGTCAAGAACACATTTTCTCATTATGCCCTGGGCTCAGGACATGGTGTTAATTGGAAGAGAACAGCGAAAAATCAGAACAGAAGAGGAAAGCTTAGATATGGGATGGGTATCTGGGAGTCGTCGCCTGATCAGGAAGTTGACAGTAGCAGTGGCAATAATACTAACTGTTAGATACTAAGCTGTTAATGATGAGTTGGTGGATTTAGAAAAATACGGAAAGACTTGGACCTAAGAAGAATGATGTTTTCCAGCTTCAGGGAAATACAGACCAAACAAGTGTAATATGGCCTTCCCTAGAGGTATATGAATGAATATATGCATATATGTATATGATTACAGATATCTATATATACGTATGTATGTATGTGCATATATATACATTTTATAAATAAATATATCCATGCTTAACTGTAGCCTGCTTGGGAGAGATGGAGGGGAGGAAAGGGGATAAAAAGGAGTAAAGTAAAAAGTATACAGCAGAGAACAAAAGAAAACCAAAGAAAAGATGGACAGTTCTGAATACAGTGCATAGAACTTATTATTATATGCTTTCTTGAAATAGAAATGTATTATTTTATATTTTGAATCCTCTCATGTTCTGCCATGCATATGACAACTTTTTTCCTTTTCTATTTTTTTTGTATATGTTTTAAATAAATAAATACTTAAAAAAAAAAAAGAGAAACCAAATGATTTTATCAATAGAGGGTTTATTGACATTATCCTTTCCATAAGCTGGAGTTTTTCTTTTGGCTTTGAAGTAAGTTGTCATTGATGATATGTATATATCTTGATTTTAAATATGTATACATTATTATCTACAGACTTACCTTGATAAGTGCTAAGTTAGATGTTTCTATTTAGAGAGATATTGCAGACCTAGTGATATGAGTTTAGTATGTATTACCAGCCTATGTGATCTATCTTTAAGTCCCTACATATTTGAAATCATTGAGATCTTCAAGGATAGGGTGAAAATGATGTGGGAAATGAAAATAACTAGGGCTACTAATACAAAGTGTGATTGGAAATCTGGGACTTCCTCCAGAGAATGTTCAGTCAATGGAAAGAAATGGTTCTTATATCAAACCTTTCTTTTACTATTTTCTTTCTTCTTTCTTCCTCTTCTCTCTTTTCTCCTCTTCCCCTTTTCATTCTCTTTCTTCCCTTCTTCTCCTTTGCCTCTTCTCTTCTCCTTCCCCTTCTTTTCTTCTCCTCTCTTTTCCTTCTCATTCTCTTCTCTTTTCCTTTTTCCTTCTTTTTCTCTTCTTTCCATTTTCCTCTTCTCCTCTTCTTCTTATTGCTGCTGCTGCTACTACTACTGCTACTACTATTCCCCTATATGTAAATCTTATTTACATACTATTACTATTATCTCTACTACCACCACCACCACCACCACCTCTACTACCACTGTCCTTGACATTTATATAATGCTTTAAAGTTTTCCAAACACTTTATAAACATTTCATTTGATGTTCTCAACAACTGTTCAAGGTAAGGACTATTATTATCAGTATTTAGCAGATAAGGAAACTGAATCTCAAAGAGTTTTTAGGAGTTTTCTAGTAAGTCCTGGGGGTAGGATTTAAATCCAAATCTTTCCTATCACCACATCCTACATACATTACACAGACAGGGAGCAGGGAGCTCATCACAGAATTTAGTTTATGAAAAGTGATGCTTTTGGGGAGTAGGGGGGAAGAGCTTATAGTTCCTAAGAGTATGTCCTATTTTTTTTAATAATAACTTTTTATTTTCAAAAATCATGCAAAGATAGTTATCAAAATTCACCCTTGCAAAACCTTGTGTTCCAAAATTTTCTTGGCTCCTCCCTCCCTTAGACAGCAAGTAATCCAATATAGGTTAAACATATACAAATTCTTCTAAACATATTTTCACATTTATCATGCTGCACAAGAAAAATCAAATCAAAAAGGAAAAAAAGAGAAAGAAAACAACAACAAAAAAGGTGAAAATACTATGTTGCAATCCACATTCAGTCCTCATCGTCCTCTCTTTGGATGCAGATGTCTCTTTCCATCACAAATGTATTGGAATTACCTTGAATCACCTTGATGGTGAAAAGAGCCACATCCAATCACAGTTGATAATCACATGATCTTGTTGCTGTGTACAATGTTCTCTTGGTTCTTCTCCGCTTAGCATCAGTTCATGAGTAAGTATCTTCAAGTCTTTTTGAAATCATCCTGCTGATCGTTTCTTATAGAACAGTAATATTCTGTGATATTCATATACCATAATTTATTCAACATTCCCCAATTTATGGGCATCCACTCAGTTTCCAGTTCTTTGTCACTGGAAAAAGGGCTGCCACAAATATTTTTGCACATGTGAGTCCTTTAAGGGTACCCTATTGTTAAGAGAGTCTAAAAAAATTGGATTATAATCAATTTCGTGAAGTACAAGCATGCAATTAGTGCTACCTCTGGCTTCCTAAACCATGACTGTCATCTCTTTGTAATGCTTTCAGCATTTTTTCAGCTTTTTTGCTGGGCAAAGAGATGGCACCAAATACAGTATTAGACGTTCCTACTAGCCCAAGAAGGGATTCCAGAATCCCATGACTTCTTAGATAGGAAAGCCAGAATTTGAGCCTGCTATATTTGAAGGAAAGTGCAAAGGACACAAACTTATCCTCTAATTTACATAAAGAGGCAGCTGGGTAGCATGATGGCTAATACCATGGACTTGAAGTTAGGAAAACTTGTTTCAGACCTCATCTGTAAAACAGATTAATGATAGTACCTACCTTACAAGGTTGTTATGAAGGTCAAATGAGACCATGTTTTAAAGTGGTTTGCTAAAAACCACTCATTTTTACCAGGTCTAAGGTGAACAAATGAGATTCTTCATTAACTGATGTAATTAGAGAGACTTCCTGGTTTTATTCCATAGATCATTACCCTAATCCCTTCTGGGAACTGAGAAAGAAGCTGCTATGGTGGCTCCATTTAGGGCCCCTAGCCCAGTTTAGTCACACCCTAATTACTTCAGGGAGGAGTCCTTTCTAGGTTGAACTCCTTCTGGGAGGGAGGGGAACAGTACCTTGTTTTGAAACTGATAGTTAAAGAAGACTGATAAGTATTTTTTTCAGATTTAATCCAAAGTTTTCAGACCAGAATAATTTTTAACTACTTTCTTAATATTTCTAATAGAAGGAACAGGAGCTTTATCTACTTTTATATTTATTCAGGATCATTCTCAAAGCTGGTATGAGGCATACAACTGAAGGATTGGTCTGAGATGAGTTCCTGTATTTCTGATTTGGTTGAAAACTGGTGTTGTAATTTCTATAGCATAGAAACTATTTATGTAGTCTCTATATTCCTTATATAATTTTTGTATTCAGGCAGACTGTCATTCAGTTGCTTTCCAATTGTGTCTGACTCTCCAAGATCCCATTTGGGGTTTTCTTGGTAAAGATATTGATGTGATTTGCCATTTCCTTCTCCAGCTTATTTTACAAATAAAGAAACTGAGGCAAAGAGGATTAAATATGACTTACCCAGAGTCACACAACTAGTATCTGAGGCTGGATGTGATTCCAGGCTTGGCACTCTATTGTGCCACCTAGCTACCCCATATTGAGCAAAGGGAAGATCAAAGAAGGAATAAGGTTATTGCTTGCAGTGGATGGGAGAATGATAATGGGAGAACTAGACAGAAAGAAGAAAGAACTAATTAAATCTTATTTTGATCCTTTTTTCTCTTCCAAGAAGAATAATCTTTGGAATGTAAGTGACTAATAAGGAATAAAAAACTTGAGATACATAAGGAGAAAATAAGAGGCTACTGGTGAGTTGTCAAGAACAGCCAAACTGTATCCCAAGGTCTTGAAAGAACTGGCAGATGAGGAAATATAATAAAGATGACAATACTACCTAAACTAATCTATTTATTTAGCGCTATACCAGTCAGACTCCCAACAAACTATTTTAATGACCTAGAAAAAATAACAAAAAAGTTCAAATGGAAAAGCAAAAGTTCAAGAATTTCAAGGGAATTAATGAAAAAAAAAATCAAATGACGGTGGCCTAGCTGTACCAGATCTAAAATTATATTATAAAGCAGTGGTTACTAAAACCATCTGGTATTGGCTAAGAAATAGACTAGTTGATCAATGGAATAGGTTAGGTTCAAAGGAAAAAATATCCAATAATTTTAATAATCTAGTATTTGACAAACCCAGACTCCAGTTTTTGGGATAAGAACGCATTATTTGACAAAAATTGTTGGGAAAATTGGAAATTAGTGTGGCAAAAACTAGGCATTGACCCACACTTAACACCATATACCAAGATAAGGTCAAAATGGGTTCATGATCTAAGCATAAAGAATGAGATTATAAATAAATTAGAAGAGCATAGGATAGTTTACCTCTCAGACCTGTGGAAGAGCAAGGAATTTATGACCAAAGACAAACTAGAGATCACTATTGACTACAAAATAGAAAATTTTGATTATATCAAATTGAAAAGTTTTTGTACAAACAAAACTAGTGCAGACAAGATTAGAAGGGAAACAATAAACTGGGAAAATATTTTTACAGTCAAAGGTTCTGATAAAGGCCTCATTTCCAAAATATATAGAGAATTGACTCTAATTTATAAGAAATCAAGCCATTCTCCAATTGATAAATGGTCAAAGGATATGAAAAGACAGTTCTCAGATGAAGAAATTGAAACTATTTCTAGACATATGAAAAGATGCTCCAAATCATTATTAATCAGAGAAATGCAAATTAAGACAACTCTGAGATACCACTACACACCTGTCAGATTGGCTAGAATGACAGGGAAAGATAATGCGGAATGTTGGAGGGGATGCGGGAAAACAGGGACACTGATACATTGTTGGTGGAATTGTGAATACATCCAGCCATTCTGGAGAGCAATTGGTAACTATGCTCAAAAAGTTATCAAACTGTGCATACCCTTTGATCCAGCAGTTTTTCTACTGGGCTTATACCCCAAAGAGATACTAAAGAAGGGAAAGGGACCTGTATGTGCCAAAATGTCTGTGGCAGCCCTATTTATAGTGGCCAGAAACTGGAAAATGAATGGATGCCCATAAATTGGAGAATGGTTGGGTAAATTGTGGTATATGAATGTTATAGAATATTGTTGTTCTGTAAGAAATGACCAGCAGGATGAATACAGAGAGGATTGGCGAGACCTACATGAAGTGATGCTAAGTGAAATGAGCAGAACCAGGAGATCATTATATACCTCAACAACGATACTGTATGAGGATGTATTCTGATGGAAGTGGATTTCTTCGACAAAGAGAAGATCTAACTCAGTTTCAATTGATCAAGGATGGACAGAAGCAGCTATACCCAAAGAAAGAACACTAGGAAATGAATGTAAACTGCTTGCATTTTTGTTCTTCTTCCCAGGTTATTTTTACCTTCTGAATCCAATTCTTCCTGTGCAACAAGAAAACTGTTCGGTTCTGCACACATATATTGTATCTAGGATACACTGTGACATTTTTAACTTGTATAGGACTGCTTGCCATCTGGGGGAGGGGGTGGAGGGAGGGAGGGGAAAAATCGGAATAGAAGTGAGTGAAAGGGATAATGTTGTAAAAAAATTACCCATGCTTGGGCTCTGTCAATAAAAAGTTATAAAAAGAAAAAAAAAGAATTGGCAGATGAGAAAGTTGCATCACTGAGGTAAGGAGGAGAGGCCTGAACTTGAGAAGGAAAAATGTACTGAATTTTGAAATAGGCAACTGTAGATCACTGGGTTGACTTAAATACATTATTAAGGGAATGATTAGTGAATATGTAAAAAAGGGAGTAGTGGCAACAAAGAATGAGTATGCCTTTGCCAAGAACAGGTCATGCCAGAATAACTTCATTGCCTTTTTTTTTTTTTTTTTGACTGTGTTAATGGACTGCTTGATCAGGGTAATACTGTGGATATAATTTATTTAGATGTTAATAAAGCATTTGACAAAGTATTTTTTGTTACCCTTGTTGATAAGATGGGTAAATATGGGCTAGATATTAGGAAGATTCAGAATTAGTTGAATGACTGGACCCAAAGAGAATTCATTAATGAATCAAGGTAAACCAGCAAGATCCAAATAAATATCCAAGGAATCTATTCTTTACACTGTAAAGTTTGACATTTTCATCATTTTAAAAAAGTATAGATGGCAGGTGTTAAATTTTCAGATAATGTAAAGCTAAAAAAAATAGCTAAAATGTTGCAGGACAGAATCAGACTCCTTTTAATGGGCTAGAATGATGGGCTGAACAAATAAGATAGGATTAATGAACGATAAATATTGTCTTACTTTGAGGTTTAAAAAAAAATCAATTCCACAAGTACAAACTAAGATGTGTTTAGTTCATCTGAAATAAGATCTGGGGTTTAGTGGACTGCAAACTCAATATGAATCAATATAATGTTGTGGAAGTTTAAAAGCTAAGACAGTCTTGAACTTCATCGAAAAAGGCATAGTGTGCAAAATGAGAGAGGTGAGAATCCCATTGTTTTGCATTCTGGTGAGATGAATATTGGAATATTGGGTTCAGCACTTTAGGAAGAATGCAGATAAATTGGAATGTGCACAAAGGATCATGAAGGAACTGGAGACAATATTATATAAAAATTAGCTAAAGAAACTGATGGTTTTTGATCCTGAAGAGGTAGCGTGCCTGGAATTCTTTTAAATAAAAGAGATTTAATTTACTTTGCTTGGACCTGGAAAGCAGCATTAGAAATGATTGTTCAGTGTTGTAGAAAGCCAGATTTCAATTTGATATAGGGAAAATTTTCCAGCAATTAGAGTTGTTCAAAGGGAAATATCAGAGTCTCCATCCTTCAGAGGCTTAATGATCATTTGCCTAAAATGTTTTATAGAAAATTCCTGTTCAGGTAAAGATTAGATTTCAGTTAACCTGAAGAGGTCAACTTTGAAATTTTGTGATTCTAAAATTACCATTAAAGCATTATTATAAAAATATGCCTAAATCTCAAAATATTGAAGATTATAATTATCAAGGAAAATTCATGTACAATGTATCTCTGTAGCTTTGACCTTAAGGTGTTTGCTTATGGAATGTCAAGTACCTTATGGACACTAAAGACTTATTCATTTCTATTTTTTGTTTGGAAAATATAATCACTATAGCCATAGGGAATGAGGAGTCACTGAAAGTTTTTGAATTATATTGTAATGCAATCAGATCTGTGATTTAAGAAGATTGATCTCACAGAGGCATGCAGAATTATTTAGGGAAGAAGGTCTTATGAATAGGAGGCAGTGAGATAAAGCTATTATAATAGTTGAGGGAAAAGGCAACAAGGGTCTGAACTGGAATGATGATAGTGGGAATGAGGAGAAAATAGCTGTGATATTTTATAAATCCAGGGATGCAAAGAACCTTAGAGAGGTAGAATATGCTTTTTTTTTTTTTTTTTTTTTTGGCACTGGACTTGATTTGAACTCAGGCTGGGGTTCAAATAGTCCTCAGAAACTTATAAACTTTTAGGAAAGTCACCTAACCTCTGTATGCCTCAGTTTCCTTATCTGTAAAATGAGAATAAAATAGTACCTACTTCATAGGGTTGTTATGAGGACAAAATAAGGTAACATTTGTCTAAAAGTTTTGCAAGTCTTAAAGCATTCTATAAATGCTCTATATAAACTTCTTATAAACTCTTATTATCACCTATCATAGTGATGCTCTAAGTTTGATTGATGTATTCAGTTTTAGACATTTTATGTTTGAGCAACTTTTCAATCTCTTTCAGTAAATGGTGCAACTAGCTGACATCACATTAGTTGAATAGTATGTATTTTTCCTGTAATTTCCCTGGTAACTACCTCAAGGACAGGTGTCATATCTACTACTGTGTCTTTGATATTTCTCCATAATATTGTGCCCAGCACTGCATACACAAGTATTTAGAACATTGCTTTTGATTTTATGTAAGTGAAAAGATTAATGCAAGACTCATAGTCCTTTCCACTTTATGCACATGTAAGGGTGTACCACATTTAGACTTTGGCAAATATTAGGGGAAAGGACCCAGACAATTCAGAAAACATGTTCTCAGCACTGATTTCCTTCACATTTCCCCCCCCCCCCCAAACACTTTGCAAAAGATGTGAACCAGTAAAAGTTATCGAAAGAAGAGGTTATGCATGTTCTCCCATCTCCTACTTGGAAAGCAAAAAAATATTAGAAGCTCTATTGTGGTCAGAGTGGAGACAGAAGCCTTGTACCAATCTTAGGCTAACAGTCTCAACCCTTTTGGAAAGAGCACAGGTAAAGGTTTTGGCAAAGACAGAAGATGGGAGTGGTGAGAACACAACTGCCCATCAAGAAGAAAATCTAGGGAATCTACCAGAAGGATTCTCTATGCCCTGTGAAGAGTAAGCTCAACCAAGCAGGGAGATCATAATAGATGCCATGCCTTCCAGTGAACTTTGTGAGCATGCTCTGAGTTCCTTGAATTCCCAAGTGAAAAAGAGTATCTATCAGAGAGAACATCAAGACCTGGGATTCCTTGAACCATATGTGTTCAATAGTAAATTGTGCTTTGTGTCTACTCTTCCTCATTTAGAGTGAACCTCAGATTTTTCCGGGAGATGTTTTATATCAACTGTTCTTGCTATTCCATTAAAATGCCTTTGATAGGAGCTAATTGATCTACTGGTTGATTGTTCATGGGCAACCCAATGGGGAGGGCTCTTGAGCTAAAGAGAAGGAGAATCTACCCATAGAGTTACATCTAGAACCTGAGGTAAGGGACCCAACTTTCAAGTTCCTGTGCAAATTTAGGGAAGTAGCCTGGAGGGATTGTTACATGTACATAAAGACTTTCCCTTGATTTGTAATAGCAGCTGTTATTTACATAGCCTAATGTGGTTTATTAATCTGCTTTTCAGATTCCAGTCTACCCATAACCATGCTTCATTATGTCCTCAGAACATTTCTTTTGCCCACTTTTCTAGTCCTGCTAGCTTCTTTTTGGCTCATTATTTCTTGGCTTCTTGCTTGTCCAGTTGTCATTCATCCTCCAGACATGTCTAGCCTAGCTTGGTTATGACATAACAAGGATTGCTTCAATGCTGGTGGGCTGGTCATATTCTGAATCTTTTGTTGTGCTTACAGTGGGATGAAGCATTACTCCAATGAATGAACACATTCCTGGCTCATTCAAGGAGCATACAGCTGTACATTGTTTTATGCTCTAAAATGAATTTTTACAAAAGGGGTTATATTTTAAATGTTCCAGTTATTCTTTAAAAGGATTTTGAAGTACATTAATTCTTTAAAAGGTGAAGAATTCTTTGCAAGGAGAATGTTCACACCTAGTCCCCCATCTGTTTTATGTTATTGTGTTTTTGTATAATAAGTTTAAAGGGAAACATAGATTTTTTTTTCCCCAACAACTCTGCTTAGAGCTATCCCATCAGTCAATCAATTAATATTTATTAAGTTCCTACTATGTACCAGGAAATGATGATTGTGATCAGCAGTGATGATAATTCAGTTCAACCAATATATATTATTTGCCTGCTACAGGTAATTCAATTTCCCAAAGGAAACTTCAAAGTGTTTTTAAGCATTCCAAGCCTCTCTCTAAAATAAAAGCACAACAGCATGTGTTTGGTAATGTTGTATGTATATGAATCATGGAAGGTTATAGTTTCTGAAGAAATGACAGAAAAATAATACCTGCTAATATTTATATAGTACTTTAAGGTTTACAATTGTTGTTGTTTAGTCATTTTTTTCAATCTTATTTGATACCACTTAAGATTTTCTTAGTAAAACTATTGGAATAGTTTGCCATTTCCTTCTCCAGCTCATTTTACAGATAAGAAAACTGAGGCAAACAAAATTAAGTGACTTGCCCAGGGTCACACAGCTAGAGAGTATCTAAGGCCAGCTTTGAACTTAGAAGGATGACTCTTCCTGATTCCAGGCCCAGTATTCTATCCACAATGCTTATCTAACTGTCTTAAATGATGATTTTTCAAATGGGAATGAAGATGCATGGGGGCTGTGAGCAAAAACATATCACAAATAAAGAATTACACAAGAGAAGCAATGTGAAAAGAACATCATCAAAGAAACATACAACTAAAACCCCCAAAATATGGGCCATTAACTTAGGGAGGAGGATAGATAACTCTACCACAAGAAGCAGTACGGTACAATGGAAAGAACTCTGGATCTAGTGTCAGAATCCTGAGTTTTCATTCTACTTCTGATAGTACCTATATGACTTTGAGCACATCACTTCATTTCTTTGGGTCTTAGTTTCCTCAAATGAAAAATTAAGAGGTTGGTCTCAGGTCATTCCAAAACTAGATTGATGACCTTATCAACTGATGGCCAATGCTCGACCTCCACTGGTATCCTCATTGCATCAAGAGAATACAGAGCAAGTCCCCACAAAGGTCCCCCCTTTCCCATGAAGAAGGTTGGATGTTCTCCCGTGTGAGTTTGTGGGAAGATATGGACAGGAGTTGTGCAGGATGAGCTGCCATTTGAATCAAGAGAAGAAACCCACATCTCTGGGATCACAAATCTGTTGAAGCATTGGAATACATGTAAGGCACCATGCGAGGTACTAAGGATATAAATTAAAAAACCAATTAAAAAAAAAAAAAACTTGACATCAAGGAATCTTACATTCAACCTCCATCAAAGAGATGTTATGTCTGCAAAAATAAGTATAAATGTGATTTTGTTTGCAAATGGAATTGAGTTCTCTAGAACTTTTTCAATATATAGAACTTCTTTGGGTCAGCTAAGTGACACAGTGACTAGAGTGCAGAGTCAAGAAGCCCTATGTTCAAAACCAGCCTTAGACACTTATTATCTGTGTGGTCCTGGGCAAGTCACTTTACCCTGCTTGCCTCAGTTTCCTCATCTGTAAAATGATCTGGAGAAGGAAATAGCAAACCATTACAGTATCTTTGCCAAGAAAACCCCAAATGGGGTCAACAAAGATTTGGACACTATTGAAAAATGACTAAAGAATAACAACAACAACGAATCTTAATCTTGATGGAAAGAGATTATTGTGATTAGTCTGTCCATGATGACTTCTATCATAGAGTTTTAATTAAATCTTTTCCTGTGAATTACAAGATTGTGAGTATACTGTTGTTTCTGTGCCTGTGGTCTGTTAGAAGCAATAGAAAATATAGTCTAAAGCTAATTTTATATTCCTGGCCCTGAGGTTAACAACATAAACTCATTCAGGAGAAAACAGCCTTTGGTAAGAAGCATAGTGTTAAGCATCAGCAGAGCCTGGTAAAAATGGTTTTGAGTCATGCTTCCTAGCCTGTGCCAGCAATTTGTAATGAAATGACAGTGCCATGAGTTAAGCTGCCATTTGTGGTATCAGGAAGCACAAACATAATGTACCTGCAGAAGATATGTGCCAAAGGCCAAGTCACTTTGAAACTAAAAACGCCTTCTAAGTCCTTTATTGGCTGATGATAGCCAGGAAGACATAAATGTGTCAGGTCTAGTGTGGGAGTGTTCAGTTACATTCAGGTAAGACCATGCAGACTAACTAACATGAATAAGTCTTGCAAATATGTGCTTAATAACCATGTCGTTCCATGTCAATTTTTAATCCTAGATAATTAGCAGATAAATAATTGGTTGAAGAAAGGAAAGTGATGATAGATGTCTCTGCATTTTGCTGAAACTAATGATCTATGGTGGATTAAGACCCACCCTCTTTGGAAGTGTTGATGACTTCTAATTTAGAGGCCCCCTGCAGGAACCTTCCCATTCTAAACAGCAACCCTCCAAAAAGAGATGTCAGGGAAATTCCAGGACATGTATATGACAGGGTAAGGACAACAGTCCCAGCATTGATTTTCCTAGCTGCCTGAAAACCAGCCTCCATAGTTGGTGAAAAATCACCACAAGGTATCTCATCATTGCTATTTTTACCACACTAGCCATGTGACATTCATTCATTCAAATAACATATATTAATTACCTTCTTGTTCAGGATGCTTCCCAGGCACCGTGCCAAGATTGTCCATTCTCTTGGCTTTGTCTGTTTAACTGTCCTGAATGCTTTGAGGGAGACATTGCTCTTCCATCGAATATCTGAATTTCTTAGTTGAAAAAGAGCATTGTATTTGGAATCGGAAAATCTGAATTCTTCCAGTGCTAGCTTTGCTCTTTTGTTATATATATATATATATATATTTTTATAACCTCTCTGAGTCTTAATTTCCCCATCTATAAAATGGGGAAGATTTTTGCAGTAACTATTTCACAGTATTGTCATATGAATATATAATAGAATAAAATAACATCTATAAATCATCATATATCAACTGCAAAGTGATTACATAAATGAATTATTATTATTGGCCATGATAACAAAGTATTATATAGTACAAAGATGAGCTAGATAATTACAAAACAGAAAAGTGAGAGGAGAAATAAACTTTTAATTGGCTAAAATAATAAGGGCTAAAAAGATTTTAACAAAAATAGTTATAATAATTTGAAAACTTCTTGTACAATTTAAGCTCAATTACATGGTTTATAGTGGCATGAAGGGGACCCTGAATTCTCTTAAACAGTTCTTCTAATGCTTAAATTTCTGTCAAGCTAGACTATCTAAGGATATCTAGGTATTTAAGGATCAACCTACTTAAAATCCTATAGTTTGTCACTAAACAGTGGGATATCTGGTGATGATTTTTTTTTTTTTTTTTGCCAAAGCAACTTATGGAGGAGTTGTAGTTTGCATAATACATAATTGCATAACTATCAATCCTAATGAAATCAAGGCTCTTTTGAAATTAATGTGGTTGTAAATTCTAGATAATGCCAAAGTATAGCTATTGTAATTTCTGAAAGAAAATATTTGATAGAAATGAAAAAAAAAAATTGGTGGCAGATTTCTAGTATTCAAGAAAGCCTTTTCAAGTGTTCATTCTTCCAGTTGTAATTTTTATGGTATCAAGAGAATGGAACTTCATATAAGGATCTCTCTACTGAGATCAAAAATGTCCTCAGAATTTAGTCCTTAGAACATGGGTCTAGCTGTACCTTTTTTTTCCTGTTTATTCCCAACTTCATACCTTTTCGGACTTTTCTGTGAGAACAAGTCATGAAACACAAAAATTGTGTTTTTATGTATCTTAGCAGAGTAAAAGTAGTGTCCCAAACAAGGGAAGTGAAAGACTTACTATGCTTTGCTTTAGACCATATTAGAAGTACCTGGTATAGTTCTAGGACACTACATTTTAAGAACAAGTTGGCAAAAACCCAGAGACCTTTGGAAGCCTTATATGTCTATCTCATACAAGAAGCAGTCAAAGAAAGGGAGCATGTTTATTCTAGAAAAGAGAAGACCTAAATCTATTTAAGTCTGTCTTCAATCTTTTGATGGTAACTGTCTTTTGATATTTAATGAAGGGTCATTTAGAAGAGAAATTTGACATATTCTGTTTGGGCTGCAAGGCAGAGCTAGAAGTAACAGGGGAAAAGATGCTGAAGGGGAAATTTCAACTCCGCATAAATAGCACAGAACTGTTGAAAATGGAATGGGCTACTTTCTGAAAGTAATGAGTTTCTATGAAAGGACAATAAACCCAGGTTGATGATCACTCATCAGGGATAGTTTGTATCAGCATTGTTTAGACCAACTCAGATGGTCAGGGAGTCTCAGATGATTTCTGATAGTCCTTTCAATTCTAGATTCCATAAATAAAATGATTCTAGAATTTTATTTTAGAGTGCTTTGTTTTGAACTCATAATAGGAGTTCTGTAGGCTGATTAAGACATCAGTTGTAGTAAATTCAAATCTTTCTTTTGGATAAAAATACAACGAGCCTTTGATTGTCTAATCTATTTTACTCTAATACTATTTGTATTCTTTCATTTCATTTAGTAAATTAAAATCATGATGTGTTTCATGCAATGACTTGTGGTAGCTTTCAAAAGAAGCACATAAAGGGATCATGATTTTTGGGTCTAGTGCCCAAGAAAAAAATTGGAAGTCAATGTACATTATTTCTGAAACCTGTCAGCTAAATGTATTGGTGTCATCAGAAAGGCCAACAAAATGTCAGGCATCATCAAAAAAGGTCTTGAGAACACAAGAAACATTATCCTGTTTTTTTTTTGTTTTTTGTTTTTTTTAATAAAACAATGATGTTTCTTCCTGGGCTCACAGGAATATTTTATGCCATTTAGGTTTCTATTCTGGGGAAGAAAAAAGTGAAGCTAGAGAACACCCAGATAACTAAAGTGAGCAGAGAAATGTGATGATTTTTCTATAAAGACAGACAAAAAAGCCTTACCTCTCTTGATTTGGTAAAGAAAAAGGCTGGGAGTGGGGGGGAGGGGAGGACATGATTTTAAAAAATCATGAACAGGATGAAGAACCTGGATACAGACTTGCTCACTAAATCTCAAATACTAGGACAAAGAGGGGTACCTTTCAAAACATAAAAGGTTTGTAGTAATAAAAGGAAGCATTAATTCACTTGCCCAGATGCAGAGCCATAACTGGAAATTCCAGCACCTGGGGGCAAATTTTGTTTTCAAAGAGAGGAACAAAAGCCCCTGGACTTAATGTTGTACATTCTCATTTGCACTGATATTGAGTGCTTTGTCAGATCCAGGCTTCTAGTAGAGAGTGGGGAGAGAGTTGCATTTTTATCTTGATTGGATGTAATATGCACATATTGGGAAATATGGACCCCGTGAAGGGGAATGTTGCTAAAGAGACCTTTGGGAGGTTATGTCACAAGTGTTGGGAATGCATTTCCTATCTTTAGTAGTTCTTCACACTTCAAGGCCTTCTACAAATCCCATTCCACAATCCTGGGGAACAATTGCTCTTCCTGGATGTCAGTACCCTGACCTTAAAGTAGGAAACCAGCAAAATCTTACTGACTGTGCTAATTACAGCTCTGCTTTTTAGGAACTCTTCATCTCAAAGACTGGTGCACATAGGAAATTGAAATGGATTCAAATTATGATAAGTCTAATCTTCTAGGTCAATTATAGTTTAATAACTTTGGGGGTATAATTCCAAATTGCGTACCAGAATGGATGGACCAATTCATAATTCCACCAATAGTTCAAATGTGCCTTTCCTCACCAAGACCCTATATCATTTATAATTCTTCTCTTTTGTCAATCTGATGAATATGAAGTAGAATCTACAGAGTTGCTTTAAGTTGCATTTCTCTAATTATCAGAAATATGGCACAATTTTTTCATAGTATTTATATCTTATTTCTTCTTTTGAAAATGGCCTGTTCATATTCTTTGACCATTTATTTATCTGTAAAAGAATGACTTTTATTCTTAAAATTTGAGTCAGTTTCTTTTATATTTTAAATATGATACCCTTGTCAGAGAAACTTGCCACAAAGTTTTCTTCCTCACTCAATCTATTTCCCTTCTAATTTTAACTTCAACAGTTTTATTTATATAAAAAATTAATTTCACATAATCAAAAAACATCCATTTTTGGTATTCTGATACTGAAAGCCTCTCTTAGTAATTTTTTTTACTTGCTTCTCTATTTGTTTATGTCTATCTTTTATATCTAGATCATGGGATTTTTGGTATGCCAAAAAAATTAGGCCAGAAGCGGATTATATGCTTTATGTAACTATGGACGGAGAGTGAAAATTTAACCAAGCAAGGAAATGAGGCCATTAAAATGATAATTTTTTTATTATTATATGAAACTGAAAAGTACTTGCTAATACAAAATTAATGTCAATAGGATAGTGGAAATAGTTGGCTGAGAAAAATATTATATCAAACATCTATTGAAAGAAATTTAAATTAAGCTATGTCTAATCTTTCAGATCAATATCAATTTAATAACTTTTTGGCCATAATTCCAAATCACCAGAAGGGTGGGACCATTCTGAAAAAGTTGTATTATATAAGCTATATAGACAACTAACAAAGTGTATAAGTTTTAAAGCCAGTCCCTAGTAGATAAATTTCCAGAAGATATGAACAAATAGTTCTTAAAAGAATAGAAAACTATTAGCTAACATTAAAAAGCTCCAGATAACTAATAAATGCAAATCAAAACAATCTTAAGTTTAACAACTTTATAATCAGAGAATTGGCAAAAGTGAGACAGGGTGATCATCAGTATTAGAGTGTCTGTGGAAAGACAGGCACATGAAAATGTTGGTGAAGCTATTGAATTAATCTGACCATTTTGGAAAGCAATTTGTAATTATGTAAAAGAAATGACTAAATATCCATGCCCTTTATCCAAGAGATTACACTGATGAGCATATATTATAAAGAAATTAATGGCAAAAAAGAAAGGTCTTATATACATTAGAATACTTATAGCTCACTTTTTGCAGTTAATAAAGAACTGAAACAAAATTGATGTTCATCAATTGAAAAATGGCTAAACAAATTGTGGTATGTGAATATAATGGGACGAATTGCTGGGAGTCATTTTTTTCAATCATGTCTGACTCTTTGCGACCCTGTTTGGAGTTTTCTTGTCAAAGATAATGGAATGGTTTGTCATTTGTTTCTCCAGCTCATTTTACAGATGAAGAAACTGAGGCAAACAGAGCTAAATGACTTGCTTTGGGTCATATAGCTTTTAAGTGGTTGAGATCTTTTTTGAACTCAGAAAAATGAGTTTACTTAACTCCTGGTTACTTTATCTGGTACTTTATCTAACTGTATTACCAAGTTGCCCTATTGTTCTGTTACAGATGATTTATATGATGAAACTGAAGATTTGTGGAAAAGTTTATTTGCAGTGAAATAAGCAGAATCAGGAAAATAATGAATACAATGGCTATTGTGCAAAAATATAAATGGAAAGAGAAAAAAATTGAAACTGAAAGCTGCAAATTAAAATGACTAAGTTTTACTCTTAAAAGGAAATCTGAGAAGCTGCTTCCCCCTTTACAGAAGTGAGAGACAATTGGTGTATTGATCTATTGATTAGTTTTTTTGGCCATTTTCTCCTCTTTGGGGGGATTATAGAGTATAAAGTATGGTTCTCTGGGAGGGATATGGGAAATGATATAGCAGAATGTAGATGATTAAAAAAATAAATTAGACATTATTTATAAACGAAATACCCATAAGTGTATGCAGTATTCCAGATGTAGTTTGATCTTGTCAGAGTATATACTCTCAGAGTATATAGTATATACTATTTACAGTCTTCTTATTTCTAGTTGATTTCTTGTTCAATCTAACCTCCAGATAGGCTGCTAAAATAATCTTCCTCCAAACACGGGTCTGAACACTCCCTGGCTTAAATAGGTTGAATATTTACCTTTTGGCTCTGGGATAAATATGAAAACCTCTCAGCTTGGCATTTATAGTCCTTCAAAGTCTGGCTCTTCTCCCTTTCCAGACTTATAAATTACTCCCCTTTTTGTTCTTTATATTTCAGCCAAACAAGTTAGTTTATTCTGGGAACTCAACTTTATATCTGCTGTCTCTTTGATTTTGCACAGGCTGTCTTATATGCCTGAAATATACTCCTTCTTAAGATCCCCATCTTCCTTCAAGGCTTAACACTTTCAAAATGCCACTCTATGAAAGTGATCCTCTTAAAGATTTGTATGAACTGATGCAAAGTGAAATGAGCAGAACCAGGAGAACAATATACATAGTAATAGCAATATGTGTGATGATCAACTAAGACTGACTTGGTTCTTCTCAGCAACACAATTATCCAAGATAATTCATGATGGAAAATGCTATCCTCATCCAGAGAAAGAACTGGAGTCCAAATGCAAATTGAAGCATACTATTTTCACTTTGTGTGTTTTCCCCTTTTGTTCTGTTTCTTCTTTCACAAGATGATAAATGTGGAAATGTTTTGCATGATTGCACATATATAATCTCTATCAAATTGCTTGCCATCTTAGAGAGGGGGGAAGAGAAGAAAGGAGAAAATTTGGATTCCAAAATTTCATTTCAAAATGAATATTAGATGTAAAGGGCAGGAACTCTGAAAGGTGTATTTAAATCTAGGACAGCAGGATATTTATAATTAAGTACCTACTCAATGTGAGATAACGGTTCTCTAAGCACATAATGATATAATCAATTTAGTTGGCATATACTTAGGGTAATATGGTGATGTAATGTTGAGGTAGTGAAATAATTGTACTGGAGTATTTAAAGGGAGTCTCAGACTCAGAATGCTCTCTCAGCAGCAGGTCTCTTAGGAACAGTTCTGTTTGCCACATATCTCAGCCACAGACATAAGAGAAGATGCCAGATTCCAGACTCCATCTTTGACCAGCCACGTGGCTCTTCTGGCTCCTTCACTCCCCCACTAAGACCAAAGACTCGGGCTGATCCCGAGGTCCTCCAGAAAGCTAGTCCAGACTTTACAATTAAAAATTGTCTTTACTTGTAATTGGAAAAAAAATACTACTTAAAAGAAAAAGAAGAAAGTGATCCTTTTCCTTCTCAAATTATCTTTTGGGATCCTTGGTTCAAAGTCCATTTACATAATTATTCTCATTAATGGAGATTGATTTCTTGATGTTTCATGCCTGTAGGAGGGGTGGACTTAGGGAGGGCTTTAAAGAAGACTGATTCTGGTCTTCTGGCTTCCAGTTTTAAGAAAGGAAATGTGGGGTTCCAGACTCTCTTTAAATCTCTAAAGGTAGAGAAAAATTGAAAAACAGGTGACATATAGAGAAGCTGACACTTCAATCATGTCTCTAGCCTATACTTTTCATAAGAGACAATTTACGCTTCAAATGAGACTGGGGCCTTTTCAGTTGAATTCAAATTATTTTGGTCCAATAATGCATTGCTGGTGGAATGCCCAGATTCAACCATTCTGAAGAGCAAATTGGAATTAAGTCCAAAAGGCTACAAAACAGTGCATACCCTTTGATCCAGTAATACCACTATTTGATCTGTCTCCCAAAAAAGATGACAAAAAAGGGGAAAAGATACACGTGTGTAAAAATGTTTATAGCAGCTCTCTTTATAATGACAAACAATTGGAAACTGAGGGGATGCTCATCAATTGAGTGGCTGAACAAATTGTGGTATATGAATGTAATGGAATGCTATAGTTCTATAAGAAATGATGAGCAGGTAAATGTTAAAAAAAAATCTGGAAATTCTTACATGAACTGATACTAAGTGAAGTGAAGAAAACCAGGAGAACATTGTACACAATAACAACATTGTGTGATGATCAACTTTGATTGACTTTACTCTTCTCAGTAACACAATGATCCAAGACAATTCCAAAAGATTCTAATGGAAAATGCTATCCAATAGATCTATTTTAGAAACAGAAATTGAACAGGCGTATAAATGAGCTTCCTAAGAAAAAAGCATCAAAACCAGATGGATTTACAAATAAATTCTACCACACATATAAAAAATCAGCTAATTTCAATATTAAATAAATTATTTGGAATAATAGGCAAAGAATGAGTCCTATCAAAGACTTTTTATGAAACAAATATGGTGCTGATAATTAAACCAGAAAGAGCAGAAACAGAAAGAAAATTGTAGACCAATTTCATTAATGAATAAGGATGCAAAAATCCTAAATAAAATACTATTTAGAGAAGTGGTTCTCAAACTCTTTTTCTCAGTATCTTTATGGTATTAACAACTATTGAGAATATGTCCAAAGAGTTTTTGTTTATATGGGTTACATAATAGATATTTATCATAAATAGAAAAAAAACTAATTTTGAATTTGTAGACCCTCTGAAAGGATTTCAGAGACCCTCCAGGATTCACTGCACCACACTTTGAAAACCACTGAAATTTTAGAGAGTTCAACAATATATCTTAAAGATTACATGTTGTGACCAACTGGGATTTATATAAGGAATTCAGGGATGGTTTTTAACATAAGGAAAACTATGAACATAATTTATTCTATCAACAATAAGAGTAATCATGATTATATCCAAATTATATTATTGTATCAATAAATACAAAAAAGGTTTTGACAAAATATAGCAATCATTTCTATTAAAAACATTTGAAAACATAGATTTAAATTTCCTTAAAACGATAAGAGGCATATACTTAAAAACATCAGCAAACACTATTTACATTCATTGGGGATAAGTTAGAAGCTTTCTCAAAAAGACTAAGAGTGAAACAAATATGCCTCTTATCACCAATATTAAATATTGCATGGGAAATTCTAGCAAATAGCAGTAAGAGGAGAAAAGATATTGAAGGAAGTAGAATGGGCAATAAGGTAATTAACTATCTCTTTTTGCAGATAATATGATGATATATCTGGAAAATCCTAGAGATTCAATTAAAAAGATAGTTGAAACAAAAATTTTTACATATAAAAGAAACCCACAAAGTCATCAACATTTTTATATATGACCAACAAACCCCTGCAAAAAGAGAGCAAGACTTTTGAGATTGGCTAAGATAACTGGAAAAGATAATGATGAATGTTGGATGGGACATGGGAAAAATGGGATACTAATACATTGTTGGTGGAGTTGTGAATGGATCCAGCCATTTTGGAGAGCAATTTGGAATTCTGCCCAAAGGGCTATCAAACTGTGTATACTCTTTGATCCAGTAGTGTTTCTATTGAGCTTATATCCCAAAGAGATCATAAAGGAAGGAAAGGGACCAATGTATGCAAAAATGTTTGTGGCAGCCCTTTTTTGTAGTGACAAGAAACTGGAAACTGAATAGATGCCCATCAGTTGGAGAATGGCTGAATAAATTATGGTATATTAGTGTTTGGAATATTATTGTTCTATAAGAAATGATCAGCAGGATGATTTCAGAAAGGTGGAGAGATTTACAGGAACTAATGCTAAGTGAAATGAGCAGAACCAGGTAACAGCAAGATTATTTGATGATCAATTCTGATTGACATGGCTCTTTTCAACAGTGATATGATTCAGGCCAGTTCTAATGGTCTTGTGATGAAGAGAGCCATCTTCACCCAAAGAGAGGACAGTGGGAACTGAGTGTGGATCACAACATAGTATGTTCACTCTTTTTGTTGTTGTTTGCTTGCATTTTGTTGCAAATTTTATAGACAGTTGTTTGGATGCAGGTCTTATATTTCAAACCTGCAGAGAACTTTTTCAAATTTATAAGAATATGAGTCATTCCCCAACTAATAAGTGGTGAAAGGATATTACTAAGAAGTTTTTCAATGAAGAAATCATAACTATCTATCAATTATACCCCCAAAGTTATAAAACTGTATTCCCTTCAACTCAGCAATACCACTATTAGGTCTGTTTCCCAAGATGATTAAGGAAAAAAGGAAAAGAACATATGTGATCTAAAATATTTATATCAGATTTCTTTGTGGGCAAAAAAAAAAAAAAAAAAAAAGGAAATTGAAGGGATGTGCATCAACTGGGGAATGGCTAAGCAAGTTGCAGAATATGACTATGACGGAATACTACAGTCCTGAAAAAAAAATGAACTGAATCAGTTGAAATGCTTCAGTTGATTTTATTTTTTTTATTTTTTTATTTAATAGCCTTTTATTTACAGGATATATACATGGGTAACTTTACAGGATTAACAATTGCCAAACCTCTTGTTCCAATTTTTCACCTCTTTAACCCCCCCCCCCCCCCCAGATGGCAGGATGACCAGTAGATGTTAAATATATTAAAATATAAATTAGATACACAATAAGTATACATGACCAAAACGTTATTTTGCTGTACAAAAAGAATCAGACTCTGAAATATTGTACAATTAGCTTGTGAAGGAAATAAAAAATGCAGGTGTGCATAAATATAGGGATTGGGAATTCAATGTAATGGTTTTTAGTCATCTCCCAGAGTTCTTTTTCTGGGCATAGCTAGTTCAGTTCATTACTGCTCCATTAGAAATGATTTGGTTGATCTCGTTGCTGAGGATGGCCTGGTCCATCAGAACTGGTCATCATATAGTATTGTTGTTGAAGTATATAATGATCTCCTGGTCCTGCTCATTTCACTCAGCATCAGTTCGTGTAAGTCTCTCCAGGCCTTTCTGAAATCATCCTGTTGGTCATTTCTTACAGAACAGTAATATTCCATAATTTTCATATACCACAATTTATTCAGCCATTCTCCAACTGATGGACATCCATTCAGTTTCCAGTTTCTAGCCACTACAAAAAGGGCTGCCACAAACATTCGTGCACATACAGGTCCCTTTCCCTTCTTTATAATCTCTTTGGGATATAATCCCAGTAGTAACACTGCTGGATCAAAGGGTATGCACAGTTTGATAACTTTTTGAGCATAGTTCCAAACTACTCTCCAAAATGGTTGGATTCGTTCACAACTCCACCAACAATGCATCAATGTCCCAGTTTTCCCACATCCCCTCCAACAATCATCATTATTTTTTCCTGTCATCTTAGCCAATCTGACAGGTGTGTAGTGGTATCTTAGAGTTGTCTTGATTTGCATTTCTCTGATTAATAATGACTTGGAGCATCTTTTCATATGACTAGAAATAGTTTCAATTTCTTCATCTGAGAATTGTCTGTTCATATCCTTTGACCATTTTTCAATTGGAGAATGGCTTGGATTTTTTATAAATTAGAGTTAATTCTCTATATATTTTGGAAATGAGGCCTTTATCAGAACCTTTGACTGTAAAAATATTTTCCCAGTTTATTGCTTCCCTTCTAATCTTGTCTGCATTAGTTTTGTTTGTGCAAAATTCAGTTGATTTTAGAAAAACATAGGAAGACGTGCATGAAATAATGAAGAGTAAAATGAGCAGAATGAAGGGAACATTATATACAATAGCAAAATTGTTAGAAGAAACTGTGAATGACCAAGTTATTCTGAGTATTATAAATACTCAAATCAATTACAAAGGACCTATGAAGAAAGATACTATCCACCTCCAAAGAACTGATAAATAGAAATATGCATAGTATGGTATTACGCATCTATTTATTTAACCATTCACCTACCTACCTACTTTTCTACCTCTCTCTATATCTATCTATGTATCTATCTACCTGTCTGTCTGTCTGTCTATATCTATCTATCTATCCATCTATCTATCTATCTATCTGTGCCAAATGATTCCTTTAATTGTGGATAAGTAGATTTGAATCTTCAACATGGAGATTATCATTAAATCCATGGAAGTTGATGAGACCACCAAGTGAAACAGTAGGAAGGAAGGAAACAGAAGGAAGAAAAGTAGTGAACCCAGATTGGAATTCTGAGGGACCTCTGAGATCAGCAGGAATGATCTTGATGAATATCATCAAAAGAGATTGAGAAAGGGTGGGTGAACAGGTGGGAGGAGAACCAAAAGAAAGCAGTATCTCAAAAACAAAGAAAAGAGAGGATCCAGACAAATATGATTGTCAGTGTCAGGGGCTATAGAAAAGTCAAGAAGGAGAATTAAGAAAATGTCATTAGATTTGGTAATTAAAAGACCGAGTGGTACTTTCAGGTGAATGGTGAGGTTGGAAGCCAGAGTGCAGAAAGTTAAGAAGAGAGTGAAGGAAGTGGAGGCATCAATTATAAACAGCTTTCTCATAGAGCTTAACTATGAAAGGGAGGAGACAAAGTACACACTGGTACAGCAGTATCTTCTTTAATTAGTATAAACTGAATACTGAACAACTACCACTTTGACAGCCCTGTGGGCTTTGCTGAGGATATGTAAACTGTGTGTCTAATTTAGTTGAAGCTAAAGTAATACTATGGCTGATTTTAGTGATTGCTTTAGCCTGAGTTGTGAAGTGGCCAGCTTTCCTCCCTCCCTCCCTTCCTTCCTACCTTCCCTCCCTCCCTTCCTTCCTACCTTCCCTTCCTTCCTTCCTTCCTTCCTTCCTTCCTTCCTTCCTTCCTTCCTTCCTTCCTCCCTTCCTTCCTTCCTTCCTTCCTTCCTTCCTTCCTTCCTTCCTTTCTTCTTTCCTTCCTTCTTTCCTTCCTGCCTTCCTTCCTTCCTCCCTCCCTCCCTCCCTGCCTTCCTTCCTTCCTGCCTGCCTTTCTTCCTCCCTTCCTGCCTGCCTTTTTTCCTCCCTTCCTGCCTTTCTCTTTCTTTTTCTCTTTTTTCCCTCCCTCTGATCTAAGACTCTAGAAATTGCACTAGACTAAGACTCTAGAAATATGCTGAAGCCAGCTCCTACTGGCTACTATGAACCACAATTAAATTTTTGGTGTGAACATTTGCACCTCTGAAATCAGCAAATACTACAAATCAGGGCTTGATTTATTGTTCTGTTGATTATCTAGACTTAAGAAGGAGGTAGGAAAATATTAATACTGCAGTTTAAACTCAAAAACATATAGGGAGTACATCCCTTCCTCTCAGAGGAGGGTATTAAGCATTTACCAGCATATCTCTGCTTGTATATAACTTGTTTCTACATAGTTATTTGCTTGTGTCTCCACCATTAGACTGTGAACTCCTTGGTAGCAGGAACTGTTTTTTGTCTTTCTATATCTAGAGCACCTAGCACAGTGCCTTGCATATAGCAGGCATTTAACAAATGTTTACTAATCTTCCCTTCACTAAATAGTCTGCCCCAGTCCCAGATAATATTAGTAATCGATCTTGACATATCCTACCCAGCAAAAAGGAGGGGAAGAGTCCTCATAGTTTCCCTTAAGCCACAAAAAATGTTATCAGTCTACAATAAACCTCAGACCTATTCTTTCCCAGGCCCACTTCACTTAAGACAGCCTTCCAAGTAGTTTAAATTATTGAGCACTGAACAAATGGAATTACACGAGGGTTTTACTGAGTGTATTCAGTACTTAGTAAGCATTAGGGAATCTTTTTAGTCAGAGCTGTCCCAATTGCAATTTGAGACCCATGGTAAACACACTGTGTGCTCCAGCCACCTCTTAAAAATGTAACGACCTTCCTGTTCTAGTTAAAATGCTACCTTCTCTGAAATTTCCCTTGACTTTAGCTTAATAAAAATTCCCTCCTTTGTGATTTATTACCCGAGTTCTCATGTCTCCTGTCTTGTCTGTTTTCTCGTTTAACCACTAGAGGGAGCACAGTGAGCCAGATCAAGGATTAGTCCCACTGATGTGTCGCTACAGTAGCATCTTTGTGGAAATTAACCCAGCCATTTGTGTTTGCTTTTTCCTCCCTTCTGAGAGAGAGTTAGGAGTTTGTTATTGTTGTTGCTGCTACTGCTACTATTGCTGTTATAAATATGTAAAAACTATCTTAAGTTTCTTCCTGAAAACTTATTCCCCAAATCCCTTAGCACATTTCTTTCTAGCTTTTCACAAAAGAAACTCACAGTACTATACTTCTAATTTACTACTTATGTAAATAATTAAAAATAAATTATAGACTGTATTAATCTAATCGCATTGTCTAGAAGAAAAGTAATAGTCCCACTGAATCCTGTGAAGGTTAAACCACCACAAGGTCTGGAACAATCTATTCTGAGATGATATTTTATTTATTTATTTTTTTTTTTGTTAGAAAGATTTTTTTTTTATTCTGTTTAAATTTACTTCTTGACAAATATAAGGAGAAGTCTAACCCATAAAGAACACTATCAGACCCCAGATCTCTTCTCCAAGCTAAACATTTCCAGTCCTTAAAACCAAACTGAGATGATATTTTAGCAGTCTGTTTGGAAGAGGACAACTAAAAATGCTCAGACTACCAAACTTCCTTATATCTCTTTTTCTTTATATATAAAATGAAGAGAATGAGATGTCACTATATCCCATCTCAGCAAGCACACTGCTGACTAGACTCTGCTATATGTGGAAATAAGAGGGGCTTTATACATCTGATATATGTGTATGTGAAATATATACATGAATATATTAAACATATAGATAGGTATATGTATACATACATACATAATATATATATATATATATATATATATATATATCAGGTGAATGTGTATGTATCCATTCAGTGCTCTGTCATCAATGAATATATCATGTCCATATTACTGTTGCTTTCTTTGTAAAATATTAGATATTCTATGAAAAAGTTACCTGAACCATGGGACCTACCTAAATCAGACCTGGCTCACAAACTGTGTATTTTTCCTCAACTAGATTATAAACTCCAGAAGTATATGGGACTAGCACTGTGCTTTGTGCATAGAAGCTCTCAATAAGTATTTGATATTAATAATGAAGATATGGGGAAGATGCAAAAATGGATGTGGAGAGATACACTAGTATTACAGAGGCATTAAAAAGGATAAACACTGTCCTCTTGTGGACACTTGTATGGGGATTGTGAGAACCCAGTTATAGGGAAAGAGCTGGGGATACAGAATAATAAACTTGTTAACACGTTTCTTAAATATTGCATTAGACCAACACACAGGAATTCTCTCTTTTATAGAAAGATATAACCTATTACAATGTTACATTGTGAACAATTATAATTATGACTTATTTATAAAGAAGTTGTAATGGCTACCCTTAATGGGAAGTAAAAATATCCAGTTCTTGGTTTTCTAAATAAGACTTATTAAGGTATCTAAAGTTGATCAGTGCCCTCCCCTCTGTTTCTATTCCTGCATTTGTAAAATATATATGGAAATACATGCTTTCCTTCTTTCCTTAACTAAAGATATTGAGATTTAATAGGAAAAAATGTATATAATTCTCCAGATCCTTATGAAATTTATGTCTGGGTTTTCCTAACTGCATTTGACATGGTTTCCTAAATCTAAATTTTTTTAAATTACTATTTTTTTTTGTTTTTAACATTATCTTTGTTTCCAGTTGTAGTCCTCTCCAATGAGTCATCCCTTGTAGCAAAGAATTTTTTTTCCACTTTATCAGGTTTTTTTTTTTTTTTTTTTTTTTCCTGGACCTGAATACAAAATAAAAAACAGAATAGAAAAAGAAAGATAGAAGGGGAAAACAAAACAAAACAAAATCATGTATGTTGGAATCTTTACAAATTGTTAAGCCATTGGAGTTGATTTGATCTTAGAAAGATATTTTGGGCCAGAACTTGAAACAAAGTACTAAAGTACAACTGATGGAAACAATGCTTGTGTTCACACCTTTAGAGAGCTAATAAGTATCTAAGTACTCAATGGAGTTCACACATTTGGGAGAATGCAGGGTTTAGTAGGGCTTAGTCCCAATTCACACCTCCCTTAGGGCCAGAGAGCACTCTGGGAGCACTCAGGGCCACCACTGACCAAATGAAATTCTGTATAAATCAAAGCAAAGAGCATAGCCTACCCTGTTGCCTTCACACTTTCCTTCATAAGTAACTTTGAAATAGGAAATTCTGTACATGTAGTGTAAGCTGGAAAACCAACAACAGACAACAACCCAGTCTTAAGATGTAAACAGTGTCTTGCAACTCAATGATAGTCCTAAGTGTCTTAATATTTCAACAATTCAGTAATTTTTTTTAAAAATCAGAAATGCCTTAAATATTTAGTATAATACAATTTGATTAAAGAAAATCCTCAAGTATTTTTAGGAGATGAATGATTAAAAAAAATAAACTAAAAAACTAAACCACATCCAGTAAGGTGGGTTTTCTGTTCTTGCTCGAGTGGGGTTTTATCTATTTTAAAATAGCACAGTTTGTGTAAAATAATTCCAAAGCAAAATTTAGAAATCATTACAGCCTGGGTTTTCAAGACAGTAATTTTACAAAATAAAAGATTTTTTGAGGCATTGAAAGGATAGCTGAAAGGAGGTAAAAATGCATTTTTATTAGTTTTCATATTTAATTTCTCATAATAACTATCAGCTTTTAAACATCCTAGAATAATTTAAAAATAAATACTAGTTTAAATTTAAGATACTATAATCACAGATATAGGAATAACTCAAAACAACAGGAAATCTATTTGAGAATGCTATTCTGGAAAAGTGTTTTGTATTAAAATACTTATGGTAAAAACTGGTCATAAAAATAAGTGGTAATCTTCACATTTACCCAATTCAAGTTGTTATTGTTAGTTATTTCACAATCCCTTCCTTTATTGATAAACTATTTGGTCTAAAATGCTACATTAAATTAATCTATTTAGAAAAATAAGAGTCCATATTTTCCCAAATGGAAACACCAAAGTCATTAAATTTTTTTAAATTCATATTTGCCTATGTATTCATTTTTCTAAAAAGATAAAAGAAGTTTTAGTGGTGCTTAAGAATTTTTGCATGATCTGCTCATTGTCACATGGGCTATGTTTATTTCATAAGATCCCAGTTTACTGCTATGGGAACTAGAGCTGTGGAAACATGTGGCCAATGCTTAGCACCTCTTTAAAAACAGGAATATGAAAGTCTAACACATCCTCATATAGCTAATAACTTACGATGGAATGGAATGGAATCCTTTTTGTTTGTTTGTTTGTTTAGCTGACTTAAAAACAAACTGAAAAAGAAACCTTTTCAAAAAGATGTAGATAGTCCTGTTCACATATACATTCCTGTTAAGATGTATTTATGAAAGTGGGGAAGAAAAGGTAGTCAGTCACCTTTTCCTCAATATCCTATCAACCCAGTTTTTGATATTTGAAGAACTTATCATACTACATTATTTTTCTTATTTCCTTTGTTTTCATGTTTCCCAAGGTCCATTTCAAGAAAGTCTTCAGGTGTACCTTGTAAAGATTTTGAGTTCTGACTGTTAGGCTTCACTTCATCTTGAGGATGTTGATATAATCCAACTTTGCATGGTCTCACAGATGCTAGAAAAACAGCTGCTAGTAGCATGCCAGCTGTGCAGGAGTAGAAAGCTGAAGCATAATTCTTGGTGGTATCCACTAGAAAACCTGAAAGGGGTGGTCCAGCAAGTCCTGATATACTCTGAGCGCAGACATAGACTCCAGCTGCAGAAGCCATCTTCTCAATTCCCACTACATCATCTTCAGCTAGTAGAGGAATATGAGTGCCTGCTACTGTTCCAAGCATGAACCCAAAAAATGCACTGCATGTTATAAGACCCCAAAATTCAGAAGCAAAAGGAAAGGCACATAAAGATATAGTCAACAAAATAACACAGATAAGCTCAATATAGATCTTACGGATGGGCTTTCTATCAAGGACAAAACCAGCACTCATTCTTCCAAAAATTTCTGCCACTGCCATTGCAGATAATGTAAAAACTGAACGATCCTGGTCAATACCCAGACTGATGCTCAGAGGAATGATATACAAAGAGGGAGCAAAGAATCCAAGTGTAGCAAATACACCAAAAAGTGTATAGCAAATGAAACTCTTTTCTTTCAAAATGGAAAAGTCCAATAATGAAGCCTTTTCACTTGTTTTTGTATCATTGGACTCTACCAAGATTTCTATGTCAGTCTTGGGCTCAGGTTCTGCACTGGCATGAGTAGGCACATTTTTAGGTGAGATAGTTAATTCTATTCCTGAGTCAATGGAGTCTATTGAGGTGTGTGTTTTCTCATTTTCAAGCATATATTGTACTTCCCAATTTTCAACTGAGGATTCTTTTGGTGTTCCAGGTGATCTGATTATAATTGGTCGAAGCAAGGATCCACAGATGATAATATTTAACTGTAGGACACCAACGAAAAAGAGACTGTATCTCCAGCCAATCTTTTCTTTTAAAGCTGTGATAGCTGGTGCACTAGCAAACATTGCAAAACATTCTCCTGTGGAAGCAACTGCAGTCACAAGGGACCGCCTTTTTTCAAAGTATAGTGACAGAATGGTGACAGTAGGGAGAAAGCTAAGGCAGAATCCCAAACCAGATATTATTCCAATAGTTATGTACATATGAACAACATTTTGTGCAAAGGATGCCACCATCATGCCCACACTGACAAGCAGTCCTCCTGCCATCACCACTGGACGATGGCCAAAACGATTAGTCAATATCGTGGACAGAGGAGCTGTAAATGTTAGCACAAACACGCATATTGATATTATCCATGAGATTCTGCTGTTGGTTTCCTTAAAACTGTTCATTATGTCATTAAAGAAGATACCAAATAATTTGATGACACCATATGTAAGTGCTTCTATCAAGAAAAATGAAAAAGCCACTACCCAGCCCCATCCTCCATCAGGCACTTCAGAATAAACATTTGCACTGAAACACTTTCTCCTCTGCGTCATTCTTGATTCTAATTTCTGAGTTGAGGACACTTTTCCACTCGATCAGGGTCACAGGCTTTTCCACTTAAATCAGGATCAGAGGCTTTTCTACTGAAATCAGGATCCGAGCTTTTCCAGTGAAATCCACTGAGGGTCCTGTCAGTTCCACGTTCAGGGCGCCAAAATGTGAAGGTTTTCTGAAGGCAGCCTTAGTTTCAGTTATAATCGAATAATATTCCAAAATGCAGCCAGCTGCTAAAAATGCAAACGTTTATTTCTCTTTCCAAATTAGCCCTGTTAGTTGAGGTCTATCTCTCTGCTTGGTAAGAGATCTTGCAGCTTTGTCCTTCGCTTCTGCCTCTGCTTTCTTCAGCCTCCAGCCAGCACCAAGGTAGAAGATGCAATGAATCTCTTGCCTCAAAGATAGGGCTTGTGGGTTCCAAGAGCTCTCTCCGACTCCAAGTAAATCTCTCTTAACCTCCCAGAGTTTCTAGTTACTCTTCAAGTAACTAACTCCAGTCAATCCCACAAGAAGAACTAAGCTCAAGCTTCAAAAGCTCCCTATATATGTGATCTCCCAAAGGTTAACTCCGCCTTCTGGAGGGAGAGGGATTCTGGGTTATCTCCCAGAGTGCTCTCTGGCCCTAAGGGAGGTGTGAATTCGGACTAAGCCCTACCCTGCATTCTCCCAAACAGTGAACTCCATTGAGTACTTAGATACTTATGAGCTCTCTAAAGGTGTGAACACAAGCATTGTTTCCATCAGTTGTACTTAGTACTTTGTTTCAAGTTCTGGCCCAAAATATCTCTTTCTAAAATCAAATCAATTCCAATGGCTTAACAGTTTGTAAAGATTCCAACACATGTACCTAGCAGAACAGTAGGGAGCAGTCAAAATATATAACTGTTGGAATCCTAGTGTCAACTCAACTTGAAACAAGGTGAATACTCAAGGGTGATGTCAGAATCCTGGTGTTAACTCAATAGAATTGATACAGTGCTTATTGGTTCACACCTTACAGGAATCCCTTACAAGGTGATAAGTTGCTAATACTGATGGAAACAATGCTTGTGTTCATACCTTTAGAGAGCTCATAAGTATCTAAGTACTCAATGGAGTTTACAATTTGGGAGATTTAGGGTCTAGAAAGAGATATCTGAATTCATACCTTCCTTAGGGCCAGAGAGCATGCTGGGAGATATCCCACAATCCCACTCTTGGAGAAGTAGCATAAATAGAGCACTCTGGGAGATATAGAGGCCTACTTGCCTCAGTTGGAGATTGAGAAGCCAGGAATCGGAGTTGAGCTGGAGGCTGAAGAAAAGCAGAGGCAGGAGCCAAGGACAAAGCTGCAAGAGCTCAAGCAGAGAGATAGCTCTCTGAACTAACCAGGCTAATTTGGAAGGAGAAATAAACGTCTTCATTATTACTAGCTGGCTGGATTTTGGAGTAATTATTTATTTCAACTGAGACTAAGGCTGCCTCCAGGAAAATATGTAGAATTATAGAAGAGATATATTCATGTGCCCATCTTACCTTTGCTTCCTTGTAGGTTATTCTTTTGTTCTTTGCTGTGCACTTTTTACTTTATTCTTTTTTCCCCTTTCATTCTCCCCACCTCACCCAAGTAAACTACAATTAAGCACATATATTTATATATAACACATATACTTATATATACATATGTATATATACACTCATATATATATTCACACCCACTCACATACCCATTCATATACATACACATACATATATATATACATACATACATATTTACCCATACGAATTTGCATCTAAAACAGTATTAATATGGCTGACACATAATGTAGATTTCTCTTGATTTAATCTTTAAGTTTGACTTTGTCTAAGATCAATGATTACTAGCCCTTCTTATTTTGTATTCCCAACTTTGTATTCCCAGACAAGTAGCAGAGTGTTTTGCACCCACTAAGTAAGTAGTAGCTTAAACTTCAAAAGATACCTTGGAGTTTGGGGGCTAGTTTTTTTTTCTTCCTTCCGTATTTATTCCATCTCCCCACCCCAACAAACAGACAATTAATTCTTTTGCCTTATGTTGTTTCAGTTATGATTTCTAGAAGTAGAGTTCCAGAAAACCAGGCTTTGATGAAACCAATGGGATTTAAATGGAGCTACTTTACTATGTCTTTAAATCCAAATCACTCTGACTCTCACTGATTGGTCAATAATAAGTCCCAGCCAAAGCCTCACTTGCTCTTTGTCCTGTGTCTTGCCACTGGACTCAGATGACTCTGGAAGATGATGACTTTGCACAACTTGCCTCTTTTAAATCCAATTCACTGGCAAGTCAAGATATCACCCTGCTGACATCAACAAAGAAGACTAGATCCTAATGTCTATACTGAGGCCCTTTTCATTGATATATAAAGCACTTTGCAAACCTTAAAGTACTCTATAAATGTCAGCTATTATTTACATGTTTTAATCTGCATATTTTCATAGTTCCATGTTTTTCTGTGCATATTTTCGTAGCAGCAAAAATCACATAGGACTAAGATCACATAGACTAAGATCAAGGGATCTTGTCTAGGTATGGCCTTTGGGAAATCAACATTTATTAAGCACCTACTCAGTGCAAGGCACAAAGAGAAAAACAACATAGCCCTTATTCTCAGGGAGCTATGAAAATTCTGTGAGCCTCAGTTTCCTGATCTACTGAGTAGGATTAGTCATAATTACCTCTATCTCATAGAATAGTTTGGGGGATCAAATGGGATAATGGATCTGAAAGTACTTTGAAAGCTGCAAAAGTCTGTACAAATGGGGATTATTACCTTTATTTTCATATGCACATGGCTTGTACATGTACTAATGTTAACAATAGTAATTCCCTGTGTGGCCTCCGTGTAGGGTGGCTCTATCTTCTTAAGAATTCTGTGTGGTAATTGTCAAAATTAATACTTCAACCACTATCAACTTCCCTTGCTAAAAAGACTGCTCTCTTCCAATGCATAAGTCATAAGCCCTTTCTGTTATGCCTCTGTTTCAGGGAAGTTGTTTCTATTAATTACAGTTGATTATTTGAGTGGAAAAACAGTCCTTGCTTTTGTTTTCCCTTCTCCTATCAGGGCAATGGCAGGCCTGGACGAGCCTTCACTGGGGGAAAAAAAAGGCAATCTCTTCTCCCTTTCAGAAGGAAAGACATTCCCCCTTTGCAGCCTGAGCTATTGTGCTAGCTGAATTCCAGCCTGTCAGCTTGCTGGGCAAAGTTCGCTGAGACTATTAGCTAGAGTTTGTTTTGTTAAGTTCTTATTGCAATTAATTTGGAAATTAGACAGTTAAACAGGCACTCCTCAGTGTATTTTTTAAACTACAGGGCAGCTTCTTCACCCTTGACTCAGAGGAAATTTCCACATCTACCTTAGGCAGGAGAACTCCCAAGAGGAAGAACAATGAGATGTGGGCTCAGGTCATTTGGTTATTTTTCTTCTTTAAAACAGCAGCAACTGCAGTAGCAGCAGCAACAACAACAACAAACAGGTTTTGGTCTATTCTAATACAATCATCAGTCAGTCAGTCAGCAATTGCTTATGTATATCCGTCACTCTGATATAAAAGGAAAAAGATTCAGTGAAAGCTTTCAAGGAGTTCACATTCTAATGAATGAGAAAGCATGGAAATAACTGCATATATAGAAGATATATACAAAATAATTGTTAGGTGAATCTCAGAAGGCAAATAGATGGATGCCTTAGAGAGAGTATTAGGCTTAAAGTCAGGAAGGCTCCTTTTCCTAAATTCAAATCTGGCCTCAGATACTTATGAGTTGTGTGATTCTGGACAAGTCACTTAACTGTGTATATCTCAGTTTCTCAGTAAAATGAGCTATAGAACGAAATGATAAAATACTCCAATGCCTCTGTCAAGCCCCTCCTCCCAAAATTGAGTCACAAAAGGTCAGACACTACTGGAAGGACTGAACAACAAAAATCTCAGAGTGAAGGTACTAGCAGTAGCTGGAGGATGGGTGTGATGGGTGATTTAGAAAGTTGGGATTATCTTTAAACCTCACAGCAACCTTTCAGGATAAGTCAGTGATCTGTGAATAATCACATTCCACAGAGGAACAGAGGAAACTAACTCTCCAGATCTACACAGTTCAAATGAAAATATTGGTTTACTAAGAGTTTATCTAGATAGGATCTGCAAGTATCATTGTGGAATCAGGAAATCCACAAATTCATCCTCTCCCCCTGCTGCCTCCCTCCCGTCCCCTTCTTCTAACAAACAACTATAAAACAGAGTTAGAAGACTTAAGTTCCAAACCGAGATCCACTATTTTTTTCACCTCTCTGCATCTAAATTTGCCCCTCAGAAAAATGGTTGTGTTAGACTAATAATAGTACTAGCTAGCGTTTTTATAAAATCTTTGAGATTTGCAAAGGATTTTACAAATATTTTTTCTTGAATGAACAACCTTGGGAAGTAGGTGTTGTTATCCTCAGTTTACAGATGAGGAAACTGAGGCAGACAGATTAAATGACATGTCCAGGATCGCACAGATAGTAATCTCTAAATTCCTATCCAGTTCTGAATCAATAATCCCATGACTTTCAGCTGCTAAGATTTCTCATACAAAATAGAATAGGTGAGTCTTTCCTAAAATGAACTATAAACATGGTGCCATACAGTTTCAAGTTCTCCAGAGAAGATTATGATATCTGGGCTCTCCCATACACAATTTCCCCCCCCCCAATTTAATAGCCTTTTATTTACAGGATATATACATGGGTAACTTTACAGCACCAACAATTGCCAAACCTCTTGTTCCAATTCTTCACCTCTTACCCCCCCCCACCCCCTCCCCCCAGATGGCAGGATGACCAGTAGATGTTCAATATATTAAAATATAACTTAGATACACAATAAGTATACATGACCAAAACGTTATTTTGCTGTACAAAAAGAATCAGACTCTGAAATATTGTACAATTAGCTTGTGAAGGAAATCAAAAATGCAGGTGTGCATAAATATAGGGATTGGGAATTCAATGCCATACACAATTTTTATGGTGCTAAAATTATGAAGTTGGGGCAGCTAGATGGCACAGTGTATAGAGCACCAACCCTGGAGTTAGGAGAACCTGAGTTCAAATCTGGCCTCAGATACTTAACATTTACTGTGTGATCCTGGACTAGTCACTTAATCCCAATTGCTTCACACAAACAAATAATATAAAGTTAAAATAGATATCTAGAGTGGTTGTGAAGAACCTCCATTTTTTCTGTAAAATGGATGAGTAGAAAGTGGAGATGAAGAATGATCTATTCAGCCTAGTCTCAAATTAGCCTGTCTGGTCAAGATGCTGCACCAGTTTAGGAGCAAAGCCAATTGAGCTTCCAGTATAGCAGAGACACTGTATCTTTGAAAGAGATAGTACAACAATTTGAAGTGGAGAGACATTGTTAGGATGCTCCAGAAGCAGCTAGATGGCACAGTGCAAAGAATACTGGGTATGGAGTCAAGAAAACCTAAAGCTCAAATGCAGCCTTAGATATTTACTAGCTGTATAATCCCTGTAAAATAAGGATAATAATAGCATCTGTCTTTCAGGGCTGTTGTTTAATAATGAGTTTTTGTCCCCAATCCTTGGATCTTTGGGTTTATCAAACATTTCATAACTATGGTAATTTACTACTGTGTCCTGCATACCTATTCTATTCCACTGATCCATCATTCTCTTTCTTAGGCAGTACCAGATTGTTGTGATGATTACTGCTTTATAATACAATTTGTCATCTGATAAGTCTAGACCACCTTCCTACACATTTATTTTAATTGACTTCCTTGATATTCTTGATCTTTTGTTCTTCCAGATGAATTTTGTTATTGTTTTCTAGCTCTATAAATATGATTTCCAGTTGTTCAGATCTGACTTTATTTGTGTGAAAAGTGTTTCATAATTGTGTTCATATAATTCCTGGGTTTGTCCTGGCAGGTAGACTCCCAAATGTTTTATATTGTCTACAACTATTTTAAATGGAATGTTAGCTATTAGTATTAAGAAAGGGCACTGAGGGCCCTGAAATTCCAAAGTTGTGAGTTGACTTGGCTCTACAATAATTATACTTCCCCCTCCCAACTCTTTGTGTATTTGTGGGAGAATATGCCCCTGGTGTTGGGGGAAAATGCTTCTAACTGTTGTTTTTGCTATGCTATTTGAGTAAATTCATTTGTTTTGAGAGAGAGAGAGAGAGAGAGAGAGAGAAAGAGAGAGAGAGAGAGAGAGAGAGAGAGAGAGGAGGGATTGGAGTAGGTTATCTCTCTTTTGGGGGGCTAATATTCTGTGATGCTTACTGATTAAATGTGAGAAGATGAGAAATGCACCATCATCATGGTATTTGAGAGCTGTGTAAGAGGAGAAGGGACACCAGCTTTGCTCTTGATTGATGGGGAGGTATGAACTAATTGTATAATTTTTTTAGTACCTGTTGTCAAAACCTCTCCTCTGGTTCACACCTCTCTCCCCAATCCTAAATCTAAAATGCTTTTTGGACAAGTTCAGTTTCTGTTACCTTCTTGATCCAGAAAGAATAAACAGAGCAGTGATGCCATTGGAAATAAAGATTGTGTTTTGCCACAGTGGATAGACTTGGATCCAGGAAAACCAACATTCAAGTCTTGCTTTTGGATACTTACTAGTTAAATCACTTAACATTTTGTGCCTTAGTTTCTTCATTCGTCAAATAACCAAGAGATGGCATCATCTCTAAGGTTCCTTCCAGTTTTAAGGCCATGCTCCCACTACAAGAGCTGTTTCTAAGGTTCTTTCCAACTCTAAATTCTGTGTTCCCTTCTGGCTATGCATTTATAATTCCCGGATTACCCAATTCTTCTAATCTCTCACCATAGTTCAAAGGAGGGAACTGTTAGAGATCCAAATACCCTCAACCTGTTTTTCCTCAGCAAACAAAAGACAAACAAAAGGAGGCTCTTGGCTTGGTCTGGTTCCTGTAGGCCCAAATAAAGGTAGTCACTAGTCCTGGGGCAGTAGTCCTGGACTACTTACTTTAATTAAGTATACACTTCAAATCAATAAGCATTTTATTAAGCATTTACCATGAGTCAGTTGTGTTCTGGATTTGGAAGATATAAATATGAAAATTATTTATATTTACTAAAGTATAACCTTTTCCTTTCCCCCTATTATTCTTTCCCCAACCTTTCCCAATCAGTGTGCTAAAAAGATGACCAGTTAATTGCTAACTGACCAGCATGGGCCGGCATAACCAAGTCTTCCCCTAAAGACTGAGATTCCTCCACTCTTTGGCCCAAGAGGCTTAGCCTGATCTGATCTCTTTCCTTCGGAATTTTAAACTGTTGTCATTCTCCTATAACAGAAAGCAAAGAAGACAGTTAACGCACAAAAAGAGAAGTTGCTGTTGTTCATCCTTCATTTTTTAAAAGGATCAATGACATCACAATGATTGATGTCTTGATTTTCGAGTGAAATGGATTTAAATGAGGCAAAACGTCAAATTCACTCTCTCTTTCAGAGTCATCAAAGTTCAGTAGCAAGACAAAAGTCAGGATGATTGGCAATGGCTCGGAATGCAGTGGATGACCTTGGAATCTTAGAGTCTTAGAGTCAAGCTCTCAAACTCTCCACAGCACCTGCTTCAGCTGCCATCATGGGCATTGCAACAAATTGTTCTCATCCATCCATTCTGTCAGAGGAAGTCTTTATGGGCTTGGAGTAGACATCCCCCCAATTCACTGACAGATTTGTAGCTGGTCGTTACCATCATCCTGGTTTAGTCTGTCTGCCCAGATGATTTTAATGAGGTGTGACCACTTCGCATGCTACAGCTTCTTGGAGCCACAGGTGAGCCACAGGGTGGAGGTGGACCAAAGATGTATGAACAGTCCTGAAAAGGGCTTAGCAAGCCTTCAAACCAGAGGAGCTAGTCTTCTCTGAATACCCCATATACCTTACTCTATTATTTACATGTTCGCTTAAGGAAAGACTTTCACCAATTCCTTTATTTGTCCTCCTAATATAAGTAATCTCAAAAAAGAAAAAAGTGTCCTTCATTGTTAGGAAAATGAGCGAGAAGGCAGATTTTCCACAGCCTTCTTAGTTTCCTTATTTGTACTTAGAAAGTCCTTAAATATTGTTATACTTAATCCCATAGACAGTTGATACTACTGCCTGGACTTGGTAAAAGATAACATAATATTGAATGAGTACCTATCATGTACAAGGGATAGTACTAGATGCTTCAAAGATTAAAAACGAGGATTGTCTCTCAAGAAACTTAGAAATTTGGTTTCAGGAAGTGGGTGGGAAGCAAGATATATACATAAATAGTTATAATTCAAGGTAGAATGTGGTAAAATCCATAAAAGGGTACAAAAACTGCATAATAATAGCATCACCATAAATTGACAGTGTTTGACATTTTACTAAACATAGTTTTTATTTGAAACGTTCAATTCTCAGAATAATCCTGTGAGATTGACAAGCAAATAAGTTTGTGTGGGAGTCAGCAAGGTTAGGTTTGAGACCTTTTTGTTCTCAAAAATGTGTAACCCTAAACAAGTCCCTTTACTGTACAGATTGGCACACTCTCCAACTTAGACAGAAACTAGGAAAGTCTGAATTCTTGGGATTTGGACCTGAAACTCACTTCCAAGGTTTTCCATTATACTACTCCAGAAACATGGATAATACATTTTCATGGCATCAAGAACCTGAAAAACAATTTATACATAATCTTTAACATTATAAAAAACAGCTTTGAAAGCTGCAAGAAATATGATCAATACAATGGCCAGTCATGATTCCAGAGGATGAAATATATGAGCCATGATGAATTTAGGGTGCAGAATTTCATATATACACGTATATACTCAAATGTACACATATATATATGTATGTGTTTTATTAATATATGTATGCTATATGATACATGTATTTTATATATAATGTATTTATTCTAAATATGTATGTATTTTATTGAAGGAACCATTGGAGGAATTTATTTTGCTTGACTGTGCATATTTGTTTCAAGGTATCTTTTTTTTTTTTAATTGGGGAATGGGATGGAAGATAAAATAAATTATAATTAAATTTAATAAAAAATAGAGAAGGGAGAAGTGTTATAGGTGCTGAATGTTGCAATTACTTTCAAAAGAAGCCACTTATTCATTTTGTCTAATTATTTTACTTTGTTACATGAGCATTTTCTCATGGAGTGGGGATAATCTATAAATGTTTGTAATAAAAACAAAATGCATCAATAAAATGTACTCTTTTCATTAAAATAAAAACAGGGGGCTTCCCAGACTTCTGTCACCATTAGACTGACACTGTCAAGATTGTCAAATTATGATTATAACTCTATATGTAATTCCTTTCATAGGAATTACTGGATTTCTTTTTAGGTCCCAGCTAAAATCTTCCCATTAGGAATCCTTATTCCCCTTAATTCTAGAGCCTTCCCTGTGGTGATTATCTTCAATTTATCCAGTATATAGTTTGTATGTGGCCACTTGCACCTGGTCTCTTCCACTAGACTAAAAGATGCTGGAAATCAAGGGCTATCTTTTATTTTAATTTGTATCCCCAGAATTTAGTACAGTTCATGGCACACAGGAGTCTTTTTATAGATGTTTATTGACTGACTTCTATAGCTATCTTGTCTATTTTTGTAACTGGACAAGGTGTAGGAAGTTCCCATTATTGAAATGATTAATGAATTAAAATATTCTTAGTGATGTTTAACATGGCTGCCTGAGGGTAGAATTAGAAATAGGGGAGAGTATGTAGTGGGAGGAAAACTGAGGAAAGGGAAATTTAGGCTTGACAAACACAAACACTTCTTGACAATTCAAACTATCCAAAAGTCAAATAGACTGCCTCGGGGAGAAGTTTCTCTCTCCCCCTCCCCTTTCCCCCCTCCACTTTGGAAGTCCTCAAATAAACAATTCTGGTTGTTTCTAGGTAGAGATTCTTTGTTTAGCTACAGATTGGACTCACCGGCTTCCAAATCCGATTTAGGCAGATCACTTAATATTCCCATTTCTCAAAGAATTTTATTTCAATAATTTTTATTCATCACTAGCTTATGAGAGGGTTTTTATTCTGCTTGTTACTTGCTACCTAGATAACCTGAACAAATTTCTTAACCTCTCAGTGTCTACTTTCCTCAGTTGTTAAAAAAAAAAAAAAAAAGGAGTGAAGGGATAATGCCTATGATTCTTTCTCTCACAAATTGTTGAAGATTAAGTGAGATGCCATAAAACTATTATTATACAGTAGGCATTGAATGAGTGAACAGAAAACTGTCTGAAATTGTTTTTCAACAAATATTTCCTGGATCATTAGAGAGATTATGTAATTTCTTTGTAAGATTATAGAATTTAAAGTTGGAAGGGAGTTGGAGATTTCCTAGGTTTTACCTTGCCCCCTTATTTTGCAGAGAAGGAAACAAAATCAGAGAAATTCAATTTCTTTGTAACCAAAATGTGGATGGGGGGCAGAGAGTTTCAAAACTTGAGAACATTTATTATCAAATAAATGAACAAATCCAAACTCTAGCAAAAGGAGAGGAATAATGAAATCATGTCAGTAACAGTGTTTGGGCTTCTGTATAAAAACAAAGGCTATTTGTTTACTCTGCTGGGCACACATACAGCTCTTTACCCAGGTTATACTGCACACAGGTAGGGTGTGTGGTGGTTAAAGAAAAGAGGTGGGAGTTAAGCTCTTCTTGGCTGGATTTCTTACTCTCTCTGCCTTCCAGCAAATCACTTAACCTTTTCCTGATTGTTTCCACACCTGTAAAACTAGGGAAATGATCAGTTCATGTCTCACCATGCTGCCAATAGATTTAATTAGTGTTCATGAAACAGGTAAAGATACTTAGACACTTAAACGCTCTGGATGTATCACAAACATTAACATTTAGATACACCCCAGCATGGAATTCCCAAACCTTTTCTCTTTCTTACTTTCTGCTCGTGTGCTATAATTACTCAATTACATGTTTGTGTGCTTAATTAAACTAATAATAATAAAAATCTTCCTCTGGTGTCTTGGAAAACCTAAGACTGGCCTTACTAATGTCCTTTAACAAAGATTTTGGTAGTAAGAGCAAAAAGGTGTCATGGATAAAGAGCTGACCTTGGAGTCAGAAACATCCCAGTTCAAATCTTGCCTTTAAACATCTTTCATATGAATGACTCTGGACAAGTCACAAACTCCAGGCTCCACAGATTACAAAGAAGGTTCTGGTTTGCATTAGTAAAGAGTGTTTTCTCACCACAGAATTCATTTTATCAGATAAATCATAGTTCCACGTCCGTAGACCTATGGTTTTAGGGGATATGAGGCTGGGGAGGGAAGACAAGGAACAAAGTATTCTTTTAAAGACTTCAAAATAAATCAGGAATACATTATGATTGAGATTTCACAATAAATGAAGTACAAAAGAATAAAAGTGAAACAAGCCACTCAATTCCAGATAGAAACAATGAATTTGAAATTCAGAGATCTTTTTTAGGGACAAATGGGGGAATAACTAAGCTACTATATATATCGAGGACTTTATTTTTGGATTAAAAAAATTGTTCAACAAAGAGGAATAGAAGGAGAAGCAGATTAATTTGAAATGCTAAACTAAAAATTAAAATTAAAAATAGGAATTGAGATCACAAGATTTGAGGCCCAGGATTTAGAATCATGTAGGAAATGGAAAGTAAGGGAGCATAAAGACACACTTTTTGGCTCATCAATATTTTCCCATCAATTGTAACTAATGTTGGCTCAGCTACTATTTATTCCTCTGTTTAGCAGCGGAATAGCTGAACAGTAAGCAGAATGGAAATTGTTATGAGAAAGTCTTCCCACTCTTTTTTGTTCCCAGATAGGGTTAGCCAAAAGGTCCTGAGGTTCTTGCCATTAGGGTAACAATAAAGTATTGCTATTTCTTCAGGGAGAAAACATTTCTGACCCATCGTCAATAAGACATATTCTCTGAATTGTTCTTCCAGTTGTGAAGGGAGGTTTTGCTGTTGCATCCAGAGCCTTTAACCATCTCTAGAATCAACAACATCGTTGCCTAGGCAAAGATGATGCAGGTTAGAAAAGAAGATCTGGAGAGATCCATCAAACTATTCCAAACTTAATTATTGGCTTAGTTCACTAAGGAGATCCCCTGCAGTATTGTGGTCCTATGAGCACTACAATCAGATGCTCTTGCAGACAAGTGTTTTGTCCTGTAGTGAATGAGTTTAGCTTAATCTATAATTTCATTGCTTTGTCCCTTCAGTGGCATATATAGTTCCTGAAACACAGCCACAAGGAAACCCAGGATATGATAAAAATTATCAGAGGATTATTCTATTAACTCAGATATGGGGAAAGGGTAGTTTCCAACATCACAAAACAGAGGTATGTCCCTCAATGGCCTCAGATGCAGGCAGGTTCCCACTTGCAGTTTAATTTTGGGAGGGACAGCTTGGGTTTTTCTTTTAGGGGGAGGAGAGTGAAGTGGGAGATGGAGGAGGAGGAAGGTGTGGTTGGAGGAGGTGGGGACATCTTGAACTATCCACAAATGCAGCCCAAAGGAGTCCAATCTCTTGCAATATCTAACCAAGACCCTTGGATCTCAAATTGAACTTTGTTTTGCATTTCTCCTTGAATATTCTTGTTGAAGCAGTTCAAAAAATGCTTATCTGTTTGCTTCCTAGTTCCTAGCTTGTAAGGCATGGTTGGTACCAAATCTAAATCTGTTAATTCCTCAGGGACTTAGCACCGGTAAAGCCCAGTGTAAGACTCTACTGAAATTGATTGTATTGATGAATAATAATAACTTACATTGGCCCTCAGGAATTTGAAAAGTATTTTACATATTAACTAGGTCCAGATTCTTCTTCAGAACCCAGAAATACTGCTGTTGGACTCTAGAGAAAACCATAGAAAACCCATTTTTCATAACTAGAAAAATTCAAAATATAATTCCCATTAAGGATTGATCTTTAGAAAAGGGGGCAATCTTATAATCTTCCAGATTATAAGATTTTTTGGAACTAGAAAAGACCTTAACTCAAGTTCTTAACCTGAGGTCAGAGGACTAATTTTCATTCCTTCTAATTATATTTTAGTATAATTAGTTTCCTTTGTAATATTTTCTGTTTGTAATCTTATACACACATACACACGAACACACGTGTGTGTGTGTGTGTGTGTGTGAGAGAGAGAGAGAGAGAGAGAGAGAGAGAAACATTGTGGGCATCTAAGCTCCACCGAACTACCCAAAGAAATCTATGACACACACTCATAAATGGGAAAAAACTACCTTAGAGGTATTCTAATCAAGCACTTGGGAGAAACTGAGGCCCAGGCAATGGCAGTGCCTTGTACTTTATTGTTATCTTAATGAAAGCTAATCAAAGTCTCCAGGTTTAAGATTTTAAAATCTCCTTCCTTTCCCCGTGGAGTAGAATGAACTTTCCTGTAGATGTTGGTTTGAGTGAGAAAGTGAGAAAGGAAAGGAAAGGAATGGGTGAATATACCTAATTTCAATAACAAAGTAATACCAGTAAAAGGTAAAGCCTTACTTTCCCCTCATCTGGAGTCTAACTTGAAACAGGTCAGTCAGTTTGTTTTATTTCTTCCAACTACCCTCACTGGGGAAACAGCCAAACTCTGTCACCTTCCTTTCCTCCTAGAAGCACCGTCTGGTACCCCGAATGGGCAGAGTGAAATGACGATTTATGGTGGATGTCTGAGTAGATGACAACTTGTGAATTTTCCTTGGATTTTTTATTTCCGGGAAGATAAACATTTTTGCATTGACACAAAAAGCACTGAAAAATTTCAAAACCTCGAAGTTAAAATCCTCCAGCATGAGAGACCAAATTAAAATATTACGATCTTTTAGTGGGAAAAATTGTGGTGAGTCCGTCAAGAGCTTCATGCTAGAGTTACAATAACTACATTGGTTTTATTTTGTGCAATTTTTTTTCAGTTTTATGTCCATTTTATTATTTATGACTCTTTTGGTCATGAATTTTTCCCCTATCCACCTATCCGAAAAGTAATTTCTTTCTTGATCCTATAATTTCAATAGCGACATATTTTAATGCTCGCTGTTTGGAAGATAGTTTTAAATTCTATATATTCGTAGTAATTTTTATAATTATGCTTGCTTGGTCGGGGAAAGTATGGAAATGGGATTTGGAGGACATGGGTTATGATTTCAGCTCTGCTATTTACTTCACCGCTTTATCTCTTTAGACCTCAGTTTCCTTATTTATAAAATGAAGGAGCTGGACAGGATAACCTTGATGCTCCGTTCTACTTATGAAACTATGAGCTTATGATTCCATTTCTGCACTAAAATCTTCCTCTGATGCCCTAACATGACCACCCTGAGTTCCCGAAGGCAATGCCAGAGAAGTGCAAGCTCTGGCAAGTTCTATGGAGCTGGAAAGATTTCTAGTACTGGCCGCACAGTGGACTGAGTGGGTGTCTGCTGTCTGATGAGGTCTATCTGGTTAATGTGCGAAGTTCATCACCAGAAGGGCAGTGAAGGCCAATTATTTTCCCCTTAGCCACTTCTACAAATTCGACAACCTACTAAGTTACTGAAGGGCTGCCATGTGAATTAGAAGAGGGATCCTCCGCGCCGCTGAAGCTGATCTTTTGAAGTATCGAAGCATCATAATTATTTTATAGCCGGGATGAATTTGGCGGGGACCCATTAAAACGATGCTATTATTACTATTAACAAGAATAACAATAATCACCGAGAAGGCAATAACAATAATGATCGTAATAACAATAATCACCCAGATGGCAATGATAATAATAGCTACAATAACTATAACAGTGATGTATCTTCCACGTGTGCTCCGAGGTTAGGCTAGTTTTTCTTCACGCTGCGGCTTGAATATCGAAACATGTGGTTTGCTCACCCCCTCCTCCTCACCAAACAATCCAAGGGATAAAAGAGCTTTAATAATCTTCATTTCAGTAGCAAAGGCACGGTAGGAAATTTTGCTTTTGTGCTTGCTTCCCCAGCTTAATTATAAATGTTAATTTAAAAAAAAAAAGAAGAAGAGGGCTGTGGGGCGAATTATCACAAGAATTCTGTAATTAGAGACTAGCCCACGTAATTACTCACCACTAAGTACTGACAGACTTGACCATAATGCAGGCAGTGTGGTGGAGCAAAGATTTGGTTAGAGCTGAGCCTGGCTCTGGCCTTGAAAATTGTGTGATCCTGGGCAAGTGATTTAATTTTGTGACATTAATGCATAAAATTCATACAATAGTGCTGTCCTTACCTACCTCACAAATTTATTGAGATGCACTTTTATGAACCTTAAACAGCGACCTATATAAAGGAGAATCGCTATTGTAACAAGCTGCTTAAGTCATATCCCATATCGTAAGAGGCAATTTGGCATAGTAGCAGGGCCTGGATTTTGTTAGAAAACCCTAGGTTCAAATCCCACCTCTGTTAACATACTAGCTGTATGATCTTGGGACAGTGAAGGAAGCCTTTCATGGTGCCAGGTATCTTTGTAAGGCTATACATTACAGAGTAGGGGGAGGTCTGTTCTCTTAGAGAAACTTGTTAATGAGGATCTAGCTTCTTATACTGACGATGTCAAAGGGGGAAAAACATGGAAGCTATACTAATAGGACCCATATTTTCAAAAAGATATGATCAAAAGGCTTCTCTTTTGGGAACCCTTAGAGACCACCAAGTTCAACCCTTCTTTATATAGATGAGGACAAAAAAAGGACAGAAATAGAAAGCTATTTGGTGACAGTCGGATTATAACACATGAAACTTGACTCACTCCACTCGCATTATCATTTTTCACTTAAAATTCATTTTCATAAAGGTTTATATGAGAAATATTCTTAAAAAGCATAAATGTAGTGTAAAAACTAACAACAACAACTGTTCAAGTCCCACTCTTGTTACCTATGTGTGATCTTGAGTAAATTGCTCATCTTTTCAGTGGCCTAAGCAGATGGCATTCTGCATTAGTAGAGAGCATTTCCTATGAGGAGCTGCCTACGTGGATGAATCATAGGTCTCATCTAATGTAAAGAAGAAAGCACCAACTCCGTCTTTTTCCCTTCTGTCTTCAAATCCTTTAAAGAAACACCTCAGGTCTCCTTGCATTCTGATTTAACTTCCTGCTAAATACAGAAGAGATCCTGGAAACAGAAAGTGAGCATTTTGAATTCTTTCCCTATCTCAAAACCTGGTATATTCCTTGGTAGTATATATCTCTATTGCTCTCCCACCCCAGAATACACATTTTGCATCCCAAACCAGGAACTCTCTGCCTTATGACCATTTTTTCTTTTATCTTGCTACAGAAGCAACCTGTAAATTGTAGACTCACAATCAGAGAAATCAAGAAATCATTTCTTTTCTTTACTCAGTATAATATTTTATATCAGCTACAACTGGCTCCAAACAAACTTATTTTCCATGTCTTCTCGTTTACCACTCTCTAACCCTTTGCTTTCATCAAAGGGATAAAATACATTTTTTTTTTTTAAATCACCAAAATCTTTGAGTCTCTTTAAAGATACATGAATTGCAATGGTGATCTTAGAAAATCGTGTTACTCATGTTTCAAAAAGTGATTTTTTTTCCCCTTAAAGAAACAATAATGCCCTATTTGCTTCTTTGCTTCTTAGATTTTCCCTCTCTATTCAAAATCCAGCCTCTTTCATTTTTTCCTTTCTTTTTTGTTGGAAATCAAACACCATGTTGTGCTATAAACTTTTCTCACAACAACCCTAATGAGGTGGGTAGAACAAGTGTTATTATACCTATGTTATAAATTCAGAAAATGAGAAATTAAGTGAATACTGGGGGGGGGGGGAGGTTGGTAATTCAAGGCACAGCCTGTAAACAAACTCAGCTCTTCTGATTCAAAGTTAAATGCTTTTCCCATTCTACTCCACTGCCTCAGTGAAAATTAGGCTATTAATTATATGTGTATAATTCACATGCAAATATGGAATAAGATGTGGTATGCGTGTTTGTCTATATGGCTAATGTCCTTTAACTGATACAATCTGTGTGACCAAGGACAAGAAGTTAGTTTACATAAACAGGGTTTCTTAAGCTTTATTGTGTCAGGAGCCCTTTTAGCAGTATGGTGAAAGTATGGACCCCTTCTCAGAATAATAGTTTTTTAAAAGTCATTATGCAAGGAAATGCTAATCCTAGAGATAAATACCATTTCCCCCCTTCCCAAACCAAGATCTTCAAATCCCTTAAATCTATCCCCAGACTTGATGGTGAATCCCAGGTTAAGAGCTCTTATTGTAAACAATTCTACATTACAGTTACATTCAAGTTGCTGTCTGCATTGGTGGATGAAATTTCCATCCTGGAAGTTTTCTAAATGGATGACATCACAGGCTAAGATGTAGGAACTCAAGTCAATTGCCTGGGCTTGATCACTCAAACACACACATACAAATAAACATGAAGCTGTTCTCAAAGTGGATAATATATTACTATATCCAGAAACAAAACTACTTATAACTACCTATATTCCAATACTGTATGTAGGCACTAATATTTTTCTCAAGACAACTAGTTCACAGTAAAAAGTAAAGAAAGGCACATCAGATTCTTGGGGCTAGCCCAGATATTTACACTTTAAAAATAGATTCAATTATGTTATTATTTTTGTTCGTTTCATTCGAGGAAATAAATAATCACTGATTTTCACAGATGGGCCAGGTTAGCAATCCACAATTCCTACTCCCTTCACACCTCCACTATTTCCAAATCTATCCTTCACCATTAAAAAAAAAAAAATCTCATCAGAATGCTGACAAGCATACTTGTGATTCTTACTACCTGATGAAGAAGCAGAGTTCTGTCACATTTAAAGACCGCAGTCTTTGCAGTGGTTATTTCAAACAACCACTCACAAGTTAGTTGGTTTGAAGACAGTGTTTCTGAGTGCACCGAATCTCAATCGCGCCTCAGAAACAAACTTTTAGATTTAGCTATATATCCAAAAGTTAGCTCCCTAAACTTTCTCGGGGATCAGATAAAAAAGACTTTTTACAGTAATAAGCAGTCGGATTTTTTCTTCTCTTTTTGCTGTTTGTTGAAAAGTCCACTTCTTTCCATATATATGGACATATGTGTCCATATATGGACAGAATTCAAATCTGTTCTCAGATACTTACTAGATACGTGACCCGGGGTAAGTCACTTAACCCTGTTTGCTTCAGTTTCCTCATCTGTAAAATAAGTTAGAGAAGGAAATGGCAAACCACTCCAGTATCTTTGACCGAAAGCCCCAAATAGGGTCATGAAGAATCGAACATTACTGAAAACTTCTCATCAATTCTTTTGTTTGCCTTTTGATTGATCTTTGCCTTTTTGCTTGCAGTTCTGTCCTCTCCTTCCCCCTTCTCTCCAACCTCACTTTTTATCTATTTAACAGTAACTACTCACGACTGAAGGAGGAAAAGACACGAATGTCTTTCAATTAAATTCTAATTTTTGAGAGTCAATTATGTGCTGTGTCCCTGTTCTAGAAGCAATGTAGGAGACACGGTCAGCCTGAATTTTTTTCAGTTCCATTTTCTTACTTATATAATGCTGTCCTTGTCTCTCCATCTTTTCCCTGTCTTTGTTCCTGTCCCAGTCCCTGTCTTAAGGTTTTCCGATCGCACCTCACTCAGCTTTCCCGGAAGGCAAAGGAACTAGAGAAGTGGTTGTCGGCTTTTGAATCTATTTTTAAAGTGTAAATGAGACTTCCAGGTTTCCAAATTTCGATCTGGTCTATCATCTCTTTGATTAACTCCCATATGCCTTTTACAATCTAGTTGAGGATACCTTCCATCATACTCGTATACCGTCGACCAAAGTGAGGTCTGGAGTTGAAATGATGCGAATTGAAGTAGACTTAATGAACAGCAGAGGAGCCAAGTTGCACCCTCAAAAACCTTCATATTTCAGTGAAGATGAAACTACAGACTGCTGTCAGAGACATTTATTACAATGTTAAAGCCACGAGGAGCAGACACTGTATAAAAATGCCCCTTGTCTGGGGTATACAAAGAAAGTCTGAAGGAAGCAGCCAATTGTTTGTTTCCTAGAATGAATTCATGTCACAAACCACCTGGGTGAAAAGACAAGAAAGCCGTCAAAACAAAATAAACAAAGCAATAGGCTGCAGTCTCCCTTCGGCATAGATTCCTAAGCAGTCTGGTGATCAACAGCTTCCCAGGAAACAGCTTTCCAAGCAAACAGACAACTGAGAGAACATAGCGAGTTGGACCAGAGTCTTTGATCCCCTTCCAGTTACCTGATCGAATTTTCCCTGCACCTCGAGTTCTCTGCCCTTATCCAAGAGCACCCTGAGTATTTTGTCCTTCCAGAGCCCCATGAAAGAATTCTGTACTAAAAGGACACAGGAATAGTAATGGAGCACATTAAGATGTAGTTAATTGGGCGATGAACGAAGGCGGGATACTGAAGGGGCAATCTTCGGCTGAAACTCTGGTCTTTCTTATAGTTGAGAGGCAACGCTCCACCAAAGGCACGGCACTGTTCCTTACTCCTCTCTCCTTCAACTACCCCTCATCCCAACACACAGACCTACAACCGATTATTATGCCTTTTGCACAGTTTGAGATATTTCTACCTGTGTCCTGGCCCTCCACACCCCCATCGCTCAGGCCTAGTCGCCAGGGCACCTTTTCCCGTTGAGGTTGGAAGGTGGCGATCTGTGTTGCTCCAGCTTCCCTTGGTGATTTGGGACCTCTGGGGAGGATGTCTTTTGTTCGTTTGTTTGTTTGTTTTACATGGCCGACACAAATCTTTCCACGTTACTAGAGTAGGCTGAGTGCCGGACGTGGTAGGAGTTGGGGCCAGCCCCGAGCTGCCCCCCGGGATTGTAGCTGTGTGCCAGTGAACTGATCTGGCCGGGGGACATTCGGCCGTAGAAGTCCACAGGGTCGTTGGGCCCCGGAGGAGAGGTGGACATTGCCAGACGGCCGGACGCTCCGAACAGTTGGCTGCTGTTTCCCTGAGGATATGACCCATGGTTCATGGGCAGATGGCTGTTGGGAACTGGATAGGTGTAGGCCATGGGGTTGGACGGCCGAGGCAGCACCCCGGTGGGCCCAGCCCCACCGTTCCCTCCACTTCCTCCACTGCACGCGGGGTTGCTGTAGGAGGCGGCGGCGGCGGAGGCGGAGGCCCCGAAGGAGCAGGCGGCTGCAGCGACTGGAGGCGCCTGGCTGAGGTCCGGGCTAAGCGAGCGTCCGAGCGCGGGCGGCGGCGCAGGCTGCTGCTGCAGCAGGTCTCCAGGCCCGTGCACCAGGCTGTTGATGCTGAATACCCGGCACTGACCAGGGGACGAGGCCGGGTAGTAAACGGAGGAATGGGGGCCCAGAGTCTGACCGTAGCCCGCTGGATTCATGGCGGCCGCCACGTTGGAATACACCGAGCCAGGGTAGGGAGGACGAGCCACTGGCACGGAGCTGGGGAACATGCCCGCAGCGGCCGCCGCCGCCGCCGCCGCCGCCGCATCGTGCATATAAGCCGGGTACGTGGAGAGGTCGGTGCGCTTGAACCTCTTTCTCCTGCGCAGAAAACTGCCGCTCTCGAACATGTCCTCGGCATTGGGATCCAGTGCCCAGTAATTGCCCTTTCCCGGGCGGCCCGGCTCCCGGGGAATCTTTATAAAACAGTCATTGAGAGTGAGGTTGTGACGGATGCTGTTCTGCCACTTTTTAGGGTTGTCCCGGTAGAAGGGGAAGCGCTCCGTGATAAACTTGTAAATGCCTCCCAGAGTCAGCTTCCTGTCCGGGGCGTGTGCGATGGCCATAGCTATGAGCGCAATGTAGCTGTAAGGGGGCTTACCTCGCTGCAGGGGCCTCTTCCTCCTGCGCCCGCCGCCACCTGCGCCCTTCACCACCGGCTCCCCCAGCTCGCTGAGGCCCCCCGAGGGCTCACAGGCAGCGGACTCCTTCTCTACCTTCACTACCGGCATCAGGGGGAGGTTTCTGCCCGCAGCTTCGGCCCTTGGTGTGGACGGGTGCTGCGGGCCCCTATCCTCGGGGCAGTCTCGCTGGGGAGAATGCCTCGTCTCCTCAGTCATCCCCTGGGCCGGGCCTTGGCCACCCAGCTCCCCTGGGGGAGAAGTGGGGGCCCGGGCCCAGGCGCACGGGGTCTGTCTGTGGCAGAAGGTGCTGTGGCCAGGAAGGGGGTGGGGGTGGGGGGATGCAGTCCAGTCTGGTGCAGAAAGACCGGGTTTGGAGAAACTTACGCTACAACTTGTTCTCTACAGGGAACCCGGACGAAGCTCCGTAGCAGACACGAAGCCACAGTTCAGAAGGCTCTTTAAGTTTTGAGGGCCCACACAGAGCTGTCTCACCTTGCATCAGATATGGGCAGCTGGGAGACAATCCAAGGAGGTTTTTGGCTCGGTATCTAAAGTGTTGAGGTTTGGTAGGAGGGGGGTTTGAGGGAAGGTTGAGAGTGAAGGAAGCAAGAAGTTATCGCTGGCGAGATCCGGTGCTGAGGTAGGTTCTCTCTCTGCAACCTTCCATTTTCTACTCCAACCCCCCTCGCGCCAACTATCCACGATCACGGTCACGTCCAGAGGTGTAGGGAGCCAGAACTTGCTCTCAGGCCTCTGGAGATCTGGTGGATCCGAAGCATAGAGGGATAGTATGTGCGGGACCCATTTCAAGGTAGCGGGGAACTGACACCACTTGACAGCTTGCTCCTCACTTATATTTTGCCAGGCGAAGGGTCGAGTTTCTCTTCTCTGCTTCTGCAAGGTTTTCTCTGTACCTGGGCAGAGGGCACTCCCCTTTGCAAACACCAACCAGCTCCTCCCTCCTTCCTTCTATTCCTTAAAGACACAGAGGCGCTTAGGGGGCTGTGCAGCTATTCCCGCCTCCCTCCCACCTGAGCTAGAGTTTATCTTTACTGAAACCATATCGGTGGCGTTGACGTGGCTGCAGTCACAGCTGCTCAGTGGATGCCCCCCTCCACACATATCTACCTCGGATACCTTATCTCGGGGTGGAAGAAAGTCTGAGTTCTGCAAGGCAAAGACAACGAAACGCAAGCTCTGGCAGGTCCTTCCTAAACCCGGAGAAGCTTTGGGTATAGTCCTGGAGACAGGCTGTTGCTGCTGTCAAAGGACCTGGCTAGTCAAGTCCTTGGAAACCTCGTCTGCAGAAAATTGCCCAGAAGGAAAGGAATGCTGGAGTTCCTTGACCACGGTGATGGGGGCGGGGGGGGGGGGAAGGAAGGGAGAGGAGGAGAGAATAAAATGACAAAACAAATACTTAAGCACGGAAATTTAGGGATGTCTGCACACTATAGTTTTTTTTTTTTTAAGGGACTAAAATAAGGATTAGGAAGACTATATGGCACTATAAAAAGAGCACTGTCTCTGAAGTCAGGTGATCTGGGTTCGAATCCCACCTTGGAAGCCTCTACATGTGTGACCTTAAACAGTCCCTAAATGTCTCTGCGCCTCAGTTTCCTCATTCACTCCCAAGCGGTTGCTGAGGTCCCTTCTAGCTCCATATTCCCGATTTTGAATAAACAGGTGAAAGACATGGTCTATTGGTTTATTCCAGAGGAGAATAAGGAGCCCAAAACAATAAGACCGGGTGTGAGGGAGGATAAATTGAGTTAGGTTGGATTTGGAAAGTCCGCTTGAGGGAGGTTTGCCGACTTCCTTTTCAGTTCCGGGAGGACGAATTACCTCCTTCTATGTACTCCCTGAGCGCAAATGCACACTATCTATACCTTACACTGCAAACCTGTTTCTTCTGTGTCCTAAAACAAGGCACCGAAGGAAAGTACGGGGAAAATGCCAACAAATACTTTCTTCTTTGAAGACCCCTGTTTTCTCTGAGCCATTCTTTCCCATTCTCTGCCACGGGTCCAAAGAGGATACCCGCACCAAGACGGCAGTCTGAAAGGGCCAGCGGTCTGAGGCTTCGCCTGCTGCTGCTTTCAGTTCCTGAAAGTGAAGAGAGATCAAGTGCATCTTGGACTCATCCCACCCGAAAGGAGCACTCCGATCTCTGAGTGGGCTGCGTGTGTGCTCGAGTTATTGTGCATTTGAGAGTTTTGGTGAAAGAGAGTAGGTCGAATCTGAGAATTGGGTGGATGAGGAGGAAAAATCATCTGGTAGATCCAGGTGCATCATTAGCTCCATTTGGAGGCTGTGTGTCGAAGCAGAGTCTAGGTTTTTGTGGTTTTTTTTTTTTTCTCTCCCCGATTCACTAATGTATTGTGAAAAAAAATCTTTTTCTTGGGAAGCATCTGGTGCCCAGAAAACCCTCCTCGATATTTGTCGAAACTACATTTCTCTGCCTAGGCAATCCTGATGGTGATGCAACTGTATTGCTGTCTGCGCTTAACTGTCCCACCCCTGGCACTTAGGCTCTTCCCTCATTTTCATAGAGTGCAATAGAGTGAGTAGCCTATATCTTAAAAAAGAAATTATTTCTTTTTCTTCTATCTCAGAAATTGAAGTAGAGAGCAGCGATCGCCAGTTTGAATGTTGTTGGCTCAAAGGTTTTATAAAAAATTGCCAGAGTCTCTGGGAGAGCGTGGAAGGCCCCCGGACTGACATCACAGCCAAGTTTGGCTCAGAGGCACGGGGCAGAAAGGAAACCACAGAGTAGTTTTAGGTTCTTGCTTCTGTACAGTTTCTTCAGAATATGTTAAACACACAAACAAAGCAAAACAAAAACAATTTTTGCTTAAAAGTCGGATGAAAAGTTTTGCGCATCCTTTTCCAGATGAATTAAGAGGCTAAATTAAAGGTACAGTTCCCAATCAAACCGGTTTATATTTCTGAAGTCCTTAAAAGCTTACAAGTTTGCACCGTTAGAAGAAAAAAGAGACATAAAATACATAGCGAAATGGTAAAGATTATTCCTTTATTTTCATATCCGCTGGTAAAAATTCTATTTCTTAAGCCACAGATAATTTATTTTTTCTTATCTTTACTGCCAGAAAAGCTGGCAATTCTTTATTTTGGAATTGAATCGTTACTAGTCACAGCTTTCTACAAAGTGGTAACTTTGACCAATGTTTTAGCAGACTCTGGAGAATTTGGAATAAAATTAATGGTATCCCAAATTCACCGAGTCACCTAAAAATTCCCAACATCCCAACAGTCTTGAAAAATGAGACTGGTCCTAGCCTACAGATGTGCCAAATCCAGGGAGAAGACATTTATTGTCACAGAGCATCAGAGCTCTATTACATCATCTATTACATTTACCTCATTTTTAGAAAGGGAATCTGAGGTTCAGAGAGATAGTGATTTACCCAAGATCACCCAAAGAATTTGTGGTAGGGCAGGAAGTGCCCTCCCCCCCTCCCCCACTTCTCGCCCTGAGTTCTTTGCTAAATAGCAAAAACCTCTCCACCCAGATCCAATAACTACAATATTGACAGCAACCATTTCTTCAGTACCCACTACCTTCAAGGCACTGTACTATGTACTAGGAATTAAAGAAACTAACACGATTAGATTTTATAATCGCTTATACGAAATGTGATGCGTTTGCTCATGCCTTGTTAGGAAATTACTGTTGAAACTCTATCTTATTGCAAAACTATCTATGAAAATCTTTTCCTGTAGTGATTAGATTAAGGCAACATTGAAAAGAAATCTGTTGGGTTTATGAATGAAAGAATGATTATTTGCCAACTGGATTTTTAACTCCAGAAGGACACTTTACTATTTTAATCTAAAGTATGAGCGACGTGTTCTATTAGATGAGGTTGTTCTATTCATATTCATGCAGAGATTCCTGTTGATGTCAGATGAAATACAACTCTAGGTACTCACTGCCACTTCAAGTATTGCTTTTTTCCTAATAAAACCCAACCCTCCCCCAATATATTGAGGTAAATTAGAATTCCATTGTTTTGAAATTCCCTCCTCCTTTTTCTTAAAATAACACACATTTTATTAATCGCAGCAATTTAACTTTAAAAAGTTAAAAATAATCACAGTTCATAGGATAAATTTTGGGAAGCAGAATAAAAACAACAATTACATTAGTTTCTAAAAGTATTCCTGGCTTTGAACAGAGTACACAATTCTCTCACTTTATGTCTTATAGAGACTGCTTTTGAGGAAAGCACCTTACCAACTATACCACACTATATAAATGAGTCAGTATTGCTATTTTTATTATTTTTCTTTTCAGAAAAGGTTCCTCATTTCAGGTCGTTCTCTTCTTCTTTAATGGAAGTCCAAAGTAAGCATTTTAATAAATACTACAGTTTTGGTTAATACCTAGATTGATGGAGGAAAATGGTTTCTCAGAACTCTTCCCAGGAGATAGCTGAGGTGATAGTTTTTTTTTTTTTTTTTTCTTATTTCACCTTTCATATTGCCTGTGGCATGGAGATAAGATGCAAGTAGAAAACAGACCTATTAAGAAAAAAATCTAAATTTAGAGACTATAATTTGTTAAGTTCCTCCTGCCCCTTGCCCAGTGATCCCCAAATCTGGAAAGCATTAATTTCAGGGCTGTTGTGTTTGTTCAGGCAACTTCATGTTGAGTTCCAGAGCAGGGAGGAAGGGAAAAAAAGAGGGTTATATAATATTTGCAGAGAGCTTGGAAAGGAAGTTCCAGGCTAAGGGTCCTCTCATTTAAGGCTGCTCAGAAAGAAAGTCTATTGCTAATCCTCCTCTTAATTAGTTGGAGTATTTGGCTCTATACCAACAAGAAGGGAATGTTGTACTATGAGTAAATGCTTTCTTAAACATCTCCCTGGGGGTGGGGGTAAGGGACAGGACCTAAGTTTTCTGAGGTCTTAACCACATTTTCTTAGCCAATTAATGTTTTTATGTTCCATTTTTTTTTTTTTTATGTTCCATTTTTTTTAAACGGGGTTTGGTGGTGATGGAGGCTATTCGAAAAAGTTTTAAGGATTATGAGGATGTAAATAAAGGTGAAATGTCCCTCTGTTCTCTCCTACTTTGAACACGTAAGTCTCAGTATTTCTAACATTTTAACCCACAAAAGTATGGTGGAGAATCTTTCTAAATCTGAGATTACTTTTCCTAGACCTTAAAGGGCCTGGACTATATCTTTTGCTAAGTTTTCAGAAACAGGAAAATGTTATAATCAGCCTTTTGATTGATTGCTTTATTGATTGTTTAGACTTAAGAAAGTGATGGAGAAAATAAAGATTAAACTTAAAATTTATCCTGCCTTATCAGAAAACCTGCTGTTAAACACTTATTAGCACCCCACTCTCTGAACCATTTAGCTTACAGTAGGGATTTACATGCAGAATAGCCCTGGGAAGCCGAAGGAAACTAAAGCTTAGACTCCAATTGAAACTTAGTAAACAATAGTAACTTCTGGGTTTTTGTTGCTTCAGGAGGTGGGAAGGTTTGGTGGAGTCGGTGTGTTTCTAGAGAAGTGAGTCGGGATTTGAACTACTTTTAAGTAAAAGAAGAAAACTAAATCCAGCCAGTTCTTTCTCTTCTGGTATCTCTTTATCCCTCCCTTTTTCTTTCCTCTATTCTCTTCTATTTTGATCTCATCTCTTCTTTTTCTGCCCTTTTATCTTTCCTGTCTCCTTTCCTCTACAATTCAATTTAAGTTTCTCTTCAATGTCTTGCTTTGTGTTTCGCTTCTATTAATTCACACTTATTAGTCAATCTTCTCTTCTTTTTCCTCCCCCTCCCCTTTCTTCCTCCAAACTCTTCCTCCTTTATTGTTTCTCCCTCGGTGGTTCTGGAATCTGAACTCACCTCTCTGCCACTCCAATCTTACCAGGATAGATTCTTTCATAAAACTTCTCCCCAACTTTCTGTCTCTGAGTTTGGGAGCTACATATGTCAAATTGAAAAACAGAATAAGAGGGATGTAGCTATAGGAGGAAAAAAAAACAACTAAGCAGAAGATCAGCAACCTTTTTTATTTATTTTCCAAGAAGAATTAGACACTCTAAATCTCTGCTTAAAGTATTATGATCCCAGAGTCCTTCTGGAAGGAATGCTACAGAGTACCACTGAGGTTTGATTTATTAAATATCAGCCCTTTCAATTTACAGGTGTCTCTATCATCTAACAAATGTTGTGTTCAACTTTACATGACCCCATGTTTTTGTCCACGAAGTTTTCTTGGCAAAGATATTGGAATGATCTGCCATTTCCTTCTCCAATATGTCCTCATTTTACAGATAAGAAACTGAGGTAGATAGCCCAGGATAACGTAACTAGTAAGTGTCTGAGGTCAAATTTGACTCAGATCTTCCTGACTCCAAGCATGGTGCTTTATCCACTGCTCATAACAGATGTATTTAATAACCTAATCACAGCATACACATATTTAACTATCAGGCAGCACTGAAAATAGAAGATTCCTACTTATGGGATGGTGACTGGGAGTTGGGGGATGAAATAGGCTGGAGAATGGGAATAGGAGTGCCTGCTTCATAGGGTGATGGTAAATATAGTGTTATCTGTGTGTATCATGAAGATCTCTTACTATTGGGGCAATGCTCCCAAGTTGTCTAGGTGTGTATATTTGTGTTTGTGTGTATGGGTGTGTTTGGAGATTTACCAATTAGAGTTTAGCTCCAAGTCCCCAATCACTGCCTTTCTTTGAATATGATATACTTAAATAATTTCTAATCATCATGACCTTAATATAATAGAGTTGTTTGGTTGCTTTTACTAGAATATTTCAAACAGCAATTTTATAATTTTGGAATAGAATAAAAAGTAAAGACAATACTTATTAACAAGGAGACAATATGCAGTAATAAAAAGTAAACTTCTACCAACAGGTTGTAAGTCCTGTGATCTAGACATATGCTACTTTTGGATCCAGGAGTTTTAGGATGTATACATTTTGAATTTTATTAGCTCCCCATGGCTGTGTTCTTGCAAATGAATAAAGGAATGTATGATAATAGCTAATATTTATCTTAAGATTGTTAAATCTTTGTATATATTTATATATATCAATATGTATATATTGATCCTCACAACAATCTAGTGATGTAGGTGTTGTTTTATTCTTTTTTTTCCTCTTTTTAAAATTTTTTATTTTAATAGCCTTTTATTTACAGGTTATATGTATAGGTAACTTTACAGCATTGAGAATTGCCAAACCTCTTGTTCCAATTTTTCCCCTCCTTCCCCTCACCCCCTCCTCCAGATGGCTGGATGATGTTAAATATATTAAAATATAAATTAGATACACAATAAGTATACATGACCAAACCGTTATTTTGCTGTACAAAAAGAATCGGACTCTGAAATAGTGTACAATTAGCCTGTGAAGGAAATAAAAAATGCAGGTGGGCAAAAATATGGGGATCGGGAATTTAATATAATGGTTCTTAGTCATTTCCCAGAGTTTTTTTTGCTGGGCGTAGCTGGTTCAGTTCATTACTGCTCCATTGGAACTGATTTGGTTGATCTCATTGCTGAGGATGGCCACGTCCATCAGAATTGGTCATCATCTAGTATTGTTGTTGAAGTATATAATGTCATTTTATTCTTATTTGTCAAATGGAGAATCTGAGACTAAATGACTTGGTAAGGGTCACTTAATCAGTATGTATTTGAAGGATAATTCAAAACTAGGTCTGTCTGACTTCTGATCCAACTTTCTGATCCAGCTGATCCCCCATATCACCTGGCTGCTGTCTTTTGTGCTCAAAGAGAACCAAAATGACATTATTGTGTTGGGGTCAAAGTATTGTGTGTCCACTTTGGTTGGATCAGACTAATATGAACTTGGAAGACTCTACCACAGGTGGGACACAAATACTGCTCACATTTGAATATGTGTCTCTAAATTTGTGCCTGAAATATGAGATTGCAATTCGGCTTTGCTTGTAGAGCACAGTACCTTCTTTGATACAAACATACCATTCTGGACAGTCTCATATCTTCCATGTCTCACAATCGAATCCAAAGTTCTTCAGAGATATCATATTATTAGTTGTATTTGTAACATTAATTTCCCCCAAAATTTTGACTCATACTTTCTATGAGATTGGTCATCAGATACAAATATGAAATACTTGGAGTTGAGGTGGCTGTCTATTCATCAAATAGGAATATAAGTTCTAGAGTGAATTAAAAATACAGAAGCATTTGAATGTTCATTTAGTTGCTAGTAGGGACCTGTCACTGTTTTGGTCCCAGCTAACCTTCCATGGAGTGGATTCCATTAGTGGAATCAGCAGGCAGCTTGAAAAAAGAGCAGTGTTCCATGTTTCTCTGTCTCTCTCACACTAACTTTGACCACGATCTTCAATGCTAGTGTGTGTCATTATTTGTTTTAAGTTCCCCAAATCCTTACCTTCACCCACCATATTCCACAGAAAAGGTAAAAGACAATTGTAGAAATCTACAAATAATTCCAAGACAGTGAAAAGACAACTTAGGGAGATAGGGATTCCTGTCCTGGCTCTCTTACTAGTTATTTGATTCTGAGTAAGTCATTTGATAATCTCTAAAATGGGGAGAATAATATTAGCTCTTTGCCTATTTTATGGTCTAGACGCTGAGGCTTAAAGAAAACACAAATGTGAAAATATTTTGAAAACCATGCTAGCTACATAAAAAAATTTTTTTAGTAAATGTTATAAACAAATTCATTTGTTTATACGTGTATGCTATATTTATGCACACAATTTGTCTTGAATCTTAATATTCACAAACCAATTCCTGACCATGTTGTAGGACCAATAGAATTTATTCTACTTAATTCTCATAACTAATACTCTATTTGTTCAGGAGCTGCAAGCAGTGGGCCTGTACATATCCTTTGGTTCCAGGGCATCTCTCATCACCTTAGTTAGGCAAGGAGGGCATTTTTTGGAATGTTCTTCCCTGCCATTGCCCTCTTTACAAATCAAATTCAAGAGCTGCCTTTGTGGAATTCAGGCAAAGAAAGTTTGATTATTTTTTGAACATGTTTCTGATTTTTTTTAGGGGCTGTCTGAGGCTCTATGAAAAGGTCCATTTATAATTTATTTTTCACAGCCCTTTCCCAGAACTGCAGTTTAATGAAGGGTAGGTTCAGATGCATAGAAATATTTCAAAACCTTGCTGAAAAAGAAATTGTAGTTTAGTTCACGCCTAAGGGTATACTTAAACTCAGTCAAAAAGTGAGAGAAGTAGAAAATGTGTGTGTGCACATGTGTAGGTAAATAACTGCTTGAGCCTGGGTTAAGAGGAATAAGGTGGAGGGAAGGGGAAGGAGAAAGAGGGAAGTTAAGAAAGTGACAGAGACAAAAAAAAAGACCAGAGGAAAGAGAGACAAGAGGACAAGGACAAAGGAGACAAGAGACAAAGACAAACAAAATTAAAGGGAGAGGCAATAGAGACAGAGATAGGTAGAAAGTGAAAGAGAGGGAAGGAGAGAGACAGAGACAGACAAGAGACAGACCACAGAGAGACAGAGAGGCACATACACACACACACACACACACAAAGACACAGAGAGACAGAGACAGAAACAGAGACAGAGATATACAGAGAAAGAGAGAAAAATGTAAGTAGAGATAGAGGCTGAATATTGGAGATGAGCCATTCTTAGAAATGTATTTTTGGGTAAATAGCTAATTTAGAGAACCCAGCGCAGCCTTTCTCTTTTCTTCAGTTATTATTTTTTTGAGTAAATTATCTAGATAATTGTTTCGGTTTCCTACTTCACTTTGACTATATACACCAAGTTATTATGTGCTGTATATCAAGGATGATTTGCATGTATTTATTTTCTCTTTCGCAGATTAAACACTGTGGTTTGATATGTATTTAACTTTAAAACAACAACATTTCCATACCTGGACACTAAGTAAATAGGTATTAGAGGAACAATAGGTGGCATAGGTAGTAGGTCTTTTTGAGTACAATATTAGGCCATTAATAGTATATTCAGGGCAACAAGATATGGTTCTGTAAATGGGATTTCTTATAAACCAGTCACATTCTTAATGCACTTGCTACTTAAAGAAATTCTGTGGTAAATTTTTCTGTTTGTTTCTATTTTGCTTTTGTTGTTCAGTTGTCTTAGTCAGGTCTGACTCTTCATGACCCCATTTGGGGATTTCTTGGCAAAAAAACTGGAGTGGTTTGCCATTTCCTTCTCCAGATCATTTTACAGGTGAGGAAACTGAAGCAAACAGGATTAAGTGAGTTGCCCAGGGCTCACAGCTAGGAAGTGCCTGAGATTTGAACTCAGGATGATGAGTCGTTCTGCCTCCAGGTCCGGCTCTATCAGCCAGCCAGTAGCTGCCTCTGCTCTTCATTTAGCAAATACCAAATGAAATGCCTGCGCGCGCGCCGCCCCCTCCCCCCTCCCCCCCCCAGAACAGAATGAAAGGATGGTACAGGAAACTATAAATCTTTATTATACAGCGCTAGCTTTTTTTTTTTTTAATATTTAATACACTTTATAGTTACCTTTCAAAACTGTCCTACTCATCAAGGATTCCTTTTAATTTGTTTTCTGCTCATTTTAAAAAATGGGAACCCTATTCCTTTACACTGCCTCCAAAGTAAAACAAAATCCTTGGGAAAAATATGCATTGTCAAGCAAAACAAATCCCTCCATTGGCCAGATCCAAAAATATAAATCTCATTCTACATCTTGAACCCATCAACTTTCTGATAAGAAGTAGGTATCATGCATCATCCAAGGTCTTCTGGAATTATGTTTGGCCATTACATTGAATTAAGAATTGATTTAAAGTTGTTTTTTCCTTTTATTTCGTTATTGTATAAATTGTTCTGTTTCTACTCACTGCTTTTGAATCAGTTCATATAAGTTTTCCCAGGTCTCTTTCCTCATCTTTTCTGGCATATTTCATTATATTCATAAGCCAAAATTTGTTCAACCATTCTCCAATAATGGGTAGCACCTTAGTTTTTCCCACTATAGAAAGACCTCCTACAAATATTTTTGTTATATTTTGTTATATTCACTCTTTCTCTCTTTGTTTGATCGCTTTGGAGAATAAGTCTATTAGGAATCTGGGTCAAAGGGTATTCACAGTTTAGTTTCTTTTTGGGAATAGTTTCAGATTGCTTTCCAGAATGGCTAGACTGATTTACAATTCCACAATAGTATATGAAAGAGCCAGTTTTTGTCCATCTTCTCCAATATTTGTGATTTTCCTCTTTTGTCATCTTTGACAGTCTGATGGCTATGTAGTGGAATTTCAAAGTTGATTTTTAAAAATTTCTCTAGTTATTAGTGATATGAAGCATTTGTTCATATGACTTAATAGCTTAGCCATTCTTTTGAAAACTGCCTCTTTGAACTATTTACCAGTGGTTCTTGTTTTTATAAATTTGAATCAAATTCTTTTATATCTTGGAAATGAGACCTTTATCAAACAAACTGGTAAATTCTTTTGTGAAATAAAGAGTTCATGCCTAATCAAACTATTATGTATAGTCTAGAAAATATGTTTATTATCAGATTTTTAAAAAATTTCTTAATATTTAAAAAAAATTAAAGCTTTCCAGAGGCTGGTGTTGTCATAGAAAATGTCTCTGGTTTGGATATCATAAGACTTGAGTTCTAATCTTGCCTGTTCTACTAATTAGTTGTGTAAACTTCAGTGTGCTATTCAAACTATATGGGTCTCAGTTTTCTAATCAGGAAAATGAGGTCATTTGACTAAATGGTCTTTTTGTTCAATAGTTTATAGGCATATCTAACTGTTTGCAACTCCATCAGGTGTTTCTTGGCAGAAATATTGGAGTAATTTGCCATTTCATTCTGTATTTTATTTTACAGATGAGGAAACTGAGGCAAAGAGTTAAATGACTCTCTATTCTACTTTCAACTAATTCTGCAAAATGGTTTCCAAAATTTACAGTTATTTCTACTGAGCAGCTAGAGTTCTGTATCTTTTTAGAAAAATATTTGGGGGATATGAAAAGTTTTTCCTTTTTTTTTGCCAGGGATTTTCAATCAGGGCTTTGTGAATCATGAACAGACATTCTGAAAGAGATGTTCATTTTTAAAAATTATGAACTAAAAAAATAGTGAAAATCAATTATATAGGTGTTTGTGGCACAAGATTATATTTGATTTGGTAATAAATTTAAAACTAGATGAACTAGACTTAGAAAGGATCCTTCTAATCCTGAGATTCTATGGACAATTTTCAAAGCAAAATCAAAGGTAGCATAAAAAACTTGGAATAATAGTTTAAAATTTTTTTCAGCTATGTGTAATAATTAAAGTCAATGCTGGATCAAGAAGATTGAGGCTCTGTAGTTTTCTTCTCCTCTAAATGTTTCCTTTCATCTTTGGACTCAAATGAAAGGAGCCTAAAAGATCATTTGTGGCAGCTAGATGATGCAGTGGGTAGCGTGTTGGGCCTGCGGTCAGGAAGACCTCCTAAGAGGATTGTTGTGAGCATCAAATGAAATAAAACTGTAAAATGAGGCATTTCTATCTGACAATCCTTGGTACTGTAAGGGATCCACAGACCTGACTCTTTCCCTGCTTATTTCTTTCACTGATGTCTTTAGCAAATATTTTCACCAAAGTTCATCCTAATCAAGACTGATGATCACTCACTCTGCCTGCTAATATATTTTAGTTGAACTCTTGGTACTGCTATACATTTATATTCAAGATTCCTAGGAAGAGAAACATCTGTAATATAATTTCTTTAACCTCTGGGCAGCTAGATGACTCAGCAGATAGAGCCCTAGACTTGGAGTCAGGAAGATAAATCTTCTTGAGTTAAATCTGGCCTCAGATATTTACTAGCATGTGACCCAGAACAAGTCAGTTAACTCTGCTTGCCTCAGTTTCCTCATCTGTAAAATGAGCTGGAGAAGGAAATGGCAAACCACTCCAGTATCTTTGCCAAGAAAACCCCAAATGAAGTCATGAAGAGTTAGCTGTAACTGGAAAAAAGACTGAAAAGTTTTTTTAATCCCTAAAATCTTAGAAGTATCCTTGTCATGTTGATAGGAGGTGGAGAGAAATGGTCAAGTGTTGAGTGATGATGATAGAATTTGTGAACCATATTGCCCACTCATGGTTCCTCCAGAAGCACTGAGTTACTAGGACAGTAGGGCTATATCTTGTTAGCCAGTCAAAAGAGATTTAGAGGGTTTTTTTTTTTTTTTTTAAGGTAGGCTATTTATGTATAGAACTGTTTAAACTATAAGAGCATACGTTACAAGTTGGAAGATAGAAAGGGTTAGATAGAAGGGAAAAAATGAAGGAGGAAAGAAAAGAAGATAGGAGAAAAGGGAGGAAAGGGCTCAAAGAAGGAAGGAAGGAAAGAAAAAAAAGAAAAGTGGGAAAGATGAAGGAAGAAAATTAGAAGGGGAGGGAACAAAGGAAGAAATGAAGGGGAAAAGGAAGGAAAAGGAAAAGGACATGAAAGGTGAAAAGGGAGGGAAAATGAAGAAAAGAAGGGAAGAAGGAAGGAAAGAAGAGAGGGAAAAAAAGACAAGGAAAAATAAGAGAATAGAAGGAAGGGAGGTAGGACAGAAATATAATTCTAAAGTTAAAGGGCTTAATTTTTTTTTTTAAGAGAGCAATTAGCATCAATCTATAAGGGCTAACTGACTCAAAATCCTAGATTGCAGCTCCACCTACTGACTGGAGTTTTTGTTTTTATACATAATTATATTTTTCATTCCCATTTCTCCAACACATCTATTAAAAATATACTGATATCTTTTATTTTTGCATCATTTTTATTTCTGGATGTATTCATTTCATCCTACCCCCTCCAGAGAACTATTTCTAATAAAGAGAATTAAAATTTAAAAAGGGAGGGCAATGAGCTGTTGAGCAAAACTAATTGAGATATTAACTGAGTCTGTCCGCGTATGCAATATTCCATACCTATTTCCCCTCATCTCTGCAAAGAAAGGATGATGGTATAGCTGGTATAGAAGCTTTTTTTTTTCTTTTTGCTGAGGCAATTGGGGCTAAGTAAGTTGCCCAGGGTCCTACAGTTAGGAAGTCTTAAGTGTCTGAGATCAAATTTGAACTCACATCTTCCTGACTTCAGGGCTGATGCTCTATACATTATGCCACCTAGCTGCCCTACAACAGCCTTTTTAATGATACTTGCAAGAAGACTACCTTCAAATCTTAGCGAGTCCAACAGGAATCTCTTTGAAATATTGATTCTTGATTATTGTTTAATATTGTATGACTTTTAAAGTTATAACATTTTGCTTAGTAAGCTTGACACATGGATTAATTCTTTCAATCTGTGACAGCTGTCTATTCTTATTCAAATCAAAGGTCTGGTTACAATGCAAGAAATCCATCCTTAGCAATTCCAATAGATGTGATAGAAAGAGTCATCTATATCCAGAGAATTTGGAAACTGAATATGGATCAAAGGATAGTGTTTTCACCTTTTTGTTGTTGTTTGTTTGCTTGTTTTTTTCTCATTTTCCCCATTTTATCTGAATTTGTTGGTACAGTATAAAGAATTTTAAAATATGTTTAGAAGAATTGCACATGTTTAGTCTATATCAGATTGCTTGCTGTCTTGGGAAGGGCAGAGGATGAAGAGAGAAAAATTTGGAATGCAAGGTTTTGCAAAGGTGAATGTTGAAAACTATTTTTGCATGGATTTGGAAAAATAAAAAAAACTATTAGAATTTTTTAAAAAAGAAATATATCCTTAAATCCAATGGCCAATGACAAAGCCACAAGTTTTTTCAACATGTTTGTGCAGCCACTATTTATTTGGCTTCAAAGGATAAAAGAACAATGATCATTGGCTTTTGGATGGACCAATCCAAGGCTCTTTTCTCATATTGAAACAGTCACCAATGGATAAATGATCAATGACACCTACAGACCATTTAGCATCTACAGGTCTAATTAGTCTTAGTTTCATACAGATTATATTAGTTCCTATTAGTAATGTAAATTAGTATTAGAAATACTAATTAGCAAATTAATATCAAAAATAACTGTCATAAAAAGTTCCCTCATAATGGTGATTGGGTAAACGCTTTATCATAGACATAGACTAATACTTGGACTTGTAGAATGTTAGAACAGGTAAAGATGTTAGAGGTGACCCATACGATTAATATAACAACTTTATGACAAAATGCTCTTTTAGGGGAGAGTGGAGAATTTATAAAGTGCCTACTATGTACCAGGCATTGTGCTAAGCACTTATGCAGGTATTATATCTCATTGATCCTTGCTACAATTCTGTGAAGTAGGTATTTTTATTATTCTCATTTTACAGTGGAGGAAACTGGGATTAGATTTGAATTTAGGTTTTTCCCTAGTCCAGGCCTAGCATTCTATCTTCTGCACCATTATCTACCATCTGTTCCCAACATCATAGATCTAGAAGTGGAAGGGTCCCTAAAAGTCTGCTTGCCCAATCCCTTCCTTTTGCATCTAGCAGGGTCTATGGTTTATATAGGTGAGCGTGGCTGTTAGTTATTTTTACTCTCTTGTTCACTTTCAACCAGCTATGTTTAGAGAATACAATATTCCTGTTCTCTTTAGCAATGACTATGTCTCCAGTCACTCCTTCAACCCCTCTCTTCTGGAAAGGGATTTCCTTTCCAACAAAACCTGGGGAAAATGGTGGGGGTCCAGTCTCAGTACCAGTTAAACCAGTTTGACTACTTCTCAGTCATTATCTAGAAGAATCCCAATATATATTTTTTCTCTTTCTGTCTCTGGAATTTATAAAAATAAATCAATAGTTTTCTTTTACAGCTCTGAGCCACTATTCAGGCAAAATACCACAATTTAAAATATCTCCACTTATAGGGGATCCCTAATTATCCATTTCTATAGCAGTAACTTATTTAGATAATTGGTGATTATCAGCATATGTTAAGACTATCAGTATAAGAAATAAAGTAAATAACAAAGTAAACAAACTTTAAATAAATATAAGAACAGAAAATGAGAATTTTATTTAAAATCATAAATCTTGGTTTATATTTTTTAGAAAAGGATATGATAAATTCAACATATTAGTTCCAGAGCTGTTTCCAAATGAATTTCCTTTTCTCTTCTATGCATTAAAAAAGTTTCAGTAATGCTTTTTACATTATTTTCTTGTTTTTTCCCCTTGATATCACTATGACTAGTTCTCCTTTGCAAATCAACAACCTCAAACAAAAAGTCTTCTATTATAACAAAAAAGTGCAGTCAAGCAAAATAATTCTTCACATTACATATATCTGAAAATGACCAATAATTCTATACTTCTAAATTCATCACCTTTCTACCAAGAATTAGGGAGGAGTGAAAGGGCAAGATTAGAGGTAGCAACTTAGCCAAATTCTCCCCAGTTCCCCTCCAAGCCACTTAAAAAAAATGCCTTGAATTGAATTCTGAAGTGGCAGAGACCAAAAAAAAAAGGTCAGGATGAAACAATTTTCCAGACTAAGACAACTTAGGAATGTTGGCACAGGTTCATGATGGAGAGGAGCATTAGCACTTGCAGCTACAGAGGAGTAGGAGTCCTTCCTACCTAAACATTAGAGCACAGACTAGGAAAGCAGGGGTCAAACTTCTTCCAGGTCATATCACCTTGGAAGCTCTGAAAACTTTCAGGCCCCAGGAGAATAGAATCCAACTTTAAAATAATGTTTAAAGTCAAGAAATGGGCTTGAAAAAAAATGAGCAACAGCTCCCCCCCAAAAGTACTTGACTATAAAAAGCTACAACAGTGATAGAGAAGACCAATACAGAAATACAAGACAACTATGTAAAAATACCTATAACTAGAAAAAATGCTAATTGTGCAGAAACCCAACAAGAATTCTTAGAACAGTTTAAGAAAGATATAAGAGTAGTAGAAGAAAAATTGGGAAAGAAATGAGAACTGATAATAACTTTTTAAAAAATAGTAGTATGTTTTTCCCCATTACATGCATAGATATTTTTCAATATTCACCTTTGCAAAACCTTTTATCCCAAAAATTTCCCCCTCTCTCCTTCCTTCCCCCCTTCCCTATCTAGCAAGTAATCCCATATAGGTTAAATATATGCAATTCTTCTAAACATATTTCTGTATTTGTCATTTGCACACAAAAATTAAATCAGAAGGAAAAAATACAAGAAAAATGAGCAAACAAAAACAACAAAAGAGTGAAAATACTATGCTTTGATCCATATTCAATCTCTATAGTTCTCTCTCTGAATGTGGATGATACTTTCCATTACAAGTTTATCTTGGAGCATCTCATTGTTGGAAAGATTAGTCCATCACAGTTGATCATCACATAATCTTGTTTCTGTGTACAATGTTCTCTTGGTTCTGCTCACTTCACTTAACAGCAGTTCATATAAGTCTTTCCAGGCTTTTCTGAAATCAGCTTGCTTATCATTTCTTATAAAACAATAATATTCCATTACCTTCATATACTATAACTTATTCAGTCATCCCCCAATTGATGGGCATCCACTCAATTTCTAGTTCCTTGCCAGTACAAAAAGGGCTGCTACAAACATTTTGCACTTATGGGTCTTTGGGATATAGATAGAGAAAAGACACTGCTGGATCAAAGGGTATGTGAGAAAATGACCTTTAATACTATTTTTTTGAATTAATTGGAAACATAATCTATTGTGCTCTAGTCTCAAATTCTTGTGAAATTCCATGTTTGAAATATATATAAAATTTTATTTTTCAAGCATGTTTTTAAAAGCAATATATTCCACTTTCTAATTTATTCTGCTTTTCCCCCTATTTTTATGTGTGGGCTCATTTCATTCCTGTTCACAGTTGTAGTTTAATTATGTATTTATGTTCATCTTTTCCTCACACATTTTTGCTCTTTGTCCTCAATGTCCTTTTTGTAAAGAAAAGGAGTATGATTAATATTAGAAATCCTTACTTGGAGACTTCCAATCTCTTGCCCCTCTTCACCTCTCCTAGATCTTGATTATATTTCCTTTAGATATTACCATCATTTTGGTGTCATGTGGCTTGTGGGATAGAGTATTTGCATCTATATTGGTCCTTTTTGACAGTGTATACAACATCCTTCAGCCTTTTAGTTTTTCCCACATGCCTTTGTAAGCACACTAAAGGATTCATTAGTAGGGAATATATTCTGAAAATGCTTTTTGGTCTAAAAAATAAAGGACTGGATGGGTTCTTTAGGCTTATCACATTTATTTCCCACCCTTGTTATTTATATTATTTCTCAATCCTGAGCACAATATAGTCCTTAGCAGGCTTCTGGTAATTGACCTACCCTCTCCCTGTATGACATGTTCCAATGTCCATGAAGGCAGCTGAAGCAAGCCTGAGGAGCTCTTAGTATTTGGTCAGATATTAAAGATGCTAAGGTTATCCACTGCATCCTGAGCCATTGCAGTTGTCTTGATTTTTCTCTTGCTCCTAGACTTCAATGACTGTGAGTGAAACTGATGACTTTGTGCAGTTCTTACTCATTTAAAAATTGTGTTTATGTGCAAGTAAAGACATTACCCTGTGATGTCATTGATCCTTTTTAGAAAATAAAGAACAAACAATAATAACAATGTTCTGCAGCTGTATTACACTGTGTCAAGTGAAGGGAGGGAGGTTTCATCATCGTTTCTTTGGAACCAAAATGAGTCCATGAAATTAATTATGTCTGCTTGTCTCATAATTTTATTTTATTTACATTATTGTGCCTATTGTGTATATTGTTCTCCTGATACTGCTTTCTTCACTTTGCACTAGTATTTCTTATTTCTTCCCATATTAGTCTGAATTCCTTATATTTGAATTTTTAATACCATAATACTTTCCCATTAAATATACCACAATTTATTTATCTATTTAACTTATTTTTATTCCAGTTTTTTATTACCACAAAAGTGCTGTCACAAATATTTTGACATATATGGGACCTTTATTTCTTTTTTGATATGATAGTGCTAAACCCCTCATTTTTGTAGATGAGGAAATAAGAAGCATAAATCTATCTTTTGCTTAAACTTTAAGTTTTAGATCTGGCTGCACAGATAAGAAACGTGCTCTTTTTCCTCTTTAGGACATAACTGACACCCAGAAATAAAAGTGGTGGTGAGAAGAATGTTTATAGCTATCACTTTAAGTTTGAGCACACTCTCTCCAAGGGACTGAAGTAGTTGCCCCCTGGTTCAGGGGCAGTGAATTTTTGTATGTTGCTTCTTTTTCTGTCTTTCTAGTAAATATTCTTTTGGAAAAGCTAATTGATGAAAGTTGTAACTGTCACCATGCAGATTTCTAACTCCTAATAAGTAAAAGCAGTTTCAGACAGTTGAATCCTTTTTGACTGCCACCTGTACTATCAATCCAATTTTGCTGATATGTTTTGAATTTGACTTGTACACAGGCCCCTGTGTGTTTGCTGCATAATGAAATGTTCTTTTTTTAGTGTTTTTGAATATTAAAGTATATTCTTATATGAGTGTCATTGGCATTTATTTTGTTATTATGAGTTTTTTTCCTCAATAGAAATTTTCCAAAATATTTTATTTTCCAAAAAATATATATAAAGACAGTCTTCAACATTCATTTCTGTAAGATTTTGTGACCTGATTTTTTTCTCACTCTCTTCCATCTTCCTCCTCTTCAAAACAGCAAGCAATCTAATATAGGGTAAACATGTACAATCCTCCTAAACATATTTCCATATTTGTCATGTTGTGCAAGAAAAATCAGATATACACACATATCGTTTGTATGTGTATGTGTATGGTGTGTGTGTATGTGTGTGTGTGTATTTAAGCTGAGTGATTTTGGTAAAATCTCATTATCTCTTAGGGTCTTTTATCTTCTATAAATGAGGGTGTTTATACCAGAAGTCCTTAGAGCTCTAACTTTTATTCTGATGGAGATTTCTGTCTAATTGAGAAGAATGAAGGTTGAACTGGGTGTGCTGCCACATGCCCGAAATCCAATTACTGGGGAGCTGGGTTTGAGCTCCTGAATTCTCAACTGCAGCAGGCTCTGCTGATCTGATACCTGAGTTAAGTTCAGAATTGTTATGATGATCCCATGAGAGGGGGGTACCACCAGGTTATCTAAGGAGCAAATTTCCTGCTATCATTTAGTGGTGGGATTGGGTCTGTTAGTAATTGATGCATTTCTAGTGTTATCAGATTGGGAGACCTAAAATTTTAAAGGGGAGAGACAGAAAGAGGAAGAGAGGAAAGGAGGAAGGGAGGGAGGGAGGGAGAGACAGACAGACGTAGAGACAGAGAAACACAGAGAGAGATATACAGAGAGACAGAGACAGAAACAGAGAGAGGCAGAAAGATAGAGAGAGACAGGGAGTGAGACAGAGAGACAGAGAGAGAGACATGGAGAGACAGACAGACAGACACACACACACAGAGAAACAGAAATTGAGAAAGAATGAGTGAGAGAGAAACTAAGAGAGAGAGAAAGGAAAGAAGAAAGGAGCAAACCTCATGCTACTGTTTAGTAGTGGGATAGGGTGTGTTAGTAACTGGTGCATTTCTAGTATTATCAGCTTGGGAGACCTAATATTTTAAAAGAGAAAGAAAGAGAGAGGGAGGGGAGAAGAAGAAAGAAAGAAAGAAAGAAAAGAAGGAAGGAAGGAAGAAAGAAAGAAAAGAGAGAGAAATTGAGACAGAGAGTGAGAGTGAGAGGAAAAACTAAGAGAGAGAGAGAAAGGAAAGAATAGAGACAGAGATTGGGGGGGAGAGAGAGAGAGAGAGAGAGAGAAAGAGAGAGAGAGAGAGAGAGAGAGAGAGAGAGAGAGAGAGAGAGAGAGAGGAGAGAGAGAGAGAGAGAGAGAGAAAGGGAAAGAAGGTGGGGGAGGGGGAAAGACACAGAGAGACTGGGAGGGAGAGGGAGGAATGAAAGAAGAAAGAAAGAGCAAGAGAGGAAAAGAGAAAGAAAAAAGAGAGAAAGGAAGTAAGGAAAAAAAGAAAAGAAAGAAAGATGGAAGGAAGGAAAGGAAGATGGAAGGAAGGAAAGGAAAAGGCAAGAATGAAGGTTGTGTTTATTCTGAGCTTGGTGAAGAAGACAGCAAGACATTCATTCTTCCTCTTGTTAGGGGTCACCATATTACAATTAAAAGGCAGCACCTTGGAGAAGCTCAGCCCACAGCTGCAACTCTTCAATATGAGGTTTGAGGAAGAGAACTAAGCAACTACTGACACATAAAAGCCATGAACTGAAGGGGAAAAAATCTTCCTTGAATTGATTTCCTTCTTCAGTGACATCCAGATGAGTCTGTCATTATTTTCTCATGTTGTAAGTTTCAGATGGAACAATAACTCAGACAGTGACAAAGGTTTTCTAAGCCTGCTGAACCTCCCCACACAAATCTATAGACTACGTTCCCAAAGGAACACGGCCTCTCCTGGAGGAATATTCAAAGCATTCTAATGCTTTGTTTGGATGCTAAAAGTCACCTGCCATGCTTGATTGCACAGGTTGTCAGTTTTGCATCGTTTCTATTGCATTCAGGCCCAGTATGTCAGCACCTCATGAAAATCTCCCAGACCCTGGCTTTGAATAGCCTCTTGGCTGCCTGTAAGCTAGAAGTCTCTCTGTTTTGCCTGTCAAATCATCCATTTGTCTGTCTGCTTGCAGGTAAGTAGGATCTCATTACATAATACTGACCTAGCAATCAATGTCAGGACCTCATTCTGCTGGAGCTCAGGCTGAATAAACAACAATTCAAATACGAAAGCCTCAGAAAACTTGGGGAGATTTTTGTGTTCTGTCAAAAAAAAAAAAAAAGTTATTCTCTGTAAGGCTACTTAAAAATGGTAGGATCCAAACAGATGCAGAGTCCTCCAAAGGAACCAGAACTGAGCTGTGACATGTCTCTTCCAGTCAAAGCCCATCCTTTTTTACTTGACTGAATCTAGATGAGGAAGCAATGTCATTGCTTTACTTCAGCCTAGATTGAGAAAATCATATGGAAAGCCAGCAAAATGTCATAAGCAAGAGATTGGTGTGAGGGTTAGAGTGAATTCTTTATACTGATTTAGGGGATTATATTCACTTTGATTTCTCTCTCTCTCTCTCCCTTTCTTTTGCTGAGGCAATTGGGGATAAGTGACTTGCCCAGGGTCACACAGCTAGGACGTGTTAAAAGTCTGAGGTCAAATTTGAACTCAGGTCCTCCTGACTTCAGGGCTGGTGCTCTATCCACTGCACCATCTAGCTGCTCCTCCTCTCTTCTTTCTACATCTGGACACAGCACTTTTCTATTGAAGGCTGGAGCACCCCAACATTTGGAGGAATTTACTTGACATATTGTACCTCTGTTTGCCCTGATATGTGTTTATGCAATCCTTCAGGTCATTTTAGTATTGTGCAATCATAAAGGTTCTCAAATATTATTGCTGGCATTTATATTTTATTAATCTTTTTCAACTAGAGGAAATGTAAGACATTTATTGAGTGTATGAATTGATATAAAAAGTACCATTATTGATCCTGGGACAAATGAGATGAAATAAGCTCTTAAATAATGGATAAAAGAAAGATAAAGCCTAGAAAATATCATTTTAAAACTTCTTCTGAGGTGCTTGCTAAAAGGGAGTTGACTTGACGAGGTGTCATGGGATAATTTCATATTTTAATGAATTATATTTATGTTAACTAGGTGATAAGCTCAGGGTATTTTGTTTTGTTTTATATTTATTTGTGTTGTCATTACCCTCTAAATTTCTGCACTCTGAGACAAAGTACCATTCACCTAGCCTTAGTTATGCTCCTGACTAGACCTCTTTGGAGGAGTGTGTGTGTGTGTGTGTGTGTGCATGCATGCATGCTTGTGTGTGGATTTTTAACTAGAAAAGGGAGGAAACAATCAAAAAGATAAAATACATGATATCAATTACATGAAATTGAGAAAATTTTCTATAAAGAAAATTAAAGAAAATAGGTTTAGAATGGAAATGGTTGATTATAAATAAAATATTTGCTTCAATTATATTACCATTCATACTTTCACTGGGCCCTTCAGAATGCTAAGCCTTGCTGTCTATCTGCTGCTGAATCCTCATATATATATTCATATATTCATATTCTCTCTTCATTTTATAATAAGTGTTTCTTGAAAGCAGAAACAATCTTACTTTTCTATTTGTATTTCCAGTGATTAGCATAATTCTTGGTACATAGTGATCACTTAATAAAATTATTTTTCTTTTATAAATTAATATGATAATGATCTCTGATAATGATCTGATTACCACGATATATAGGGAACTAACGTAAATATATAAAACTAAAAACCATTCCCCATCAGTTAGTCATACAAAACTTAAAAAACTTAAAAAAAAATAGTCAGTCAACAAACTTATCTCAAATGAAGAATTATGAATATTAAGTCATAGGAAAACATTCCAAATTATTCAGAATTAGAAGATTGCAGATCAAAATAAATTTGAGATTTTATCTCAAACAACTAGCAAATTGGTCAAGAAAACTAATTATGGGAATAATCAATATAGGAGGAATTGTGGAAAGTCAGACATTTTAATACACCATTGGTGGAGCTGTGAGACAGATAGATAATGTCATGGAAATACTGACAGAAATGGACAAACTTTAAGAGATAGTGGAGAATAGAAGAGCAGCATGATGTTGCTATAGCCCATGGGGTCACAAAGTCAGACACAGCTTTATTGTTCAGTTCATGAATGAACAACAATGTCATGAAGTATCCAGGAAGACAAGATAGTAGTGTCCAAGACAGGAGAACATGAGGTCAGTAAGGATGAGGAATGAGTAAAGATTTGTCAGAAAAAGATTAATGGTTACTGTGGGGTGAGCAGTTACCATTGGGCAATAAGGTTGGAAGCTGGATCAGAAAAGGTTGAGAAGTAAATGAGTGGAGCAGAAAAGGTGGCAGGGAACATAGATGACTTTCTCAAGGAGTTTGGCTGATCAATAGAAAAGAAGCCCAGAAAAATATCTTGATAGAATGAAGGGTCTAGTAATGGTTTGAGATGAAGAGAAAGAATGAGAACAGAGTTCATTTCCAGTGGTCTTTGTTTTCTCTGTAAAGTAATTGGAAAGATCCTTAGCTGAGAGAGGAAGAAAGAGGAGTTTTAGAAAGGGAAGGTAAACTTTGAAACTTTTTTTTTTTTTTTTTTTTTTGCTTCTTTTGACTTGTCTCTTTCCACATCTTTCTTGCAAAGTGTTCCCGGCAAAATCACTTATTACACAAATATGCACAACTTATTCAGCATTCTCTCAATCAACCCATAGTCAAATCTTTCTTCATTTACATAATAAAAGTCCATAGTTCTGACCCTTCAGAAAAACTTCCCCACACTTGTGTAGAAGGGGTTACATAGAAAACCATTAGAATCTACATTCTGTAAGTCAGACTCAAATGTCTCCTTCTCAGGAAATAGATATTATCACATGCAGTAATTTCTAATTCCTCTTTGTTTATTTTTCAAAGAAATAATATTTAAAGGTAAGAGAGGCCCTGTTCCTTTGAATTATTTCATTTTCTCCTCTTTTCACTCCAACTGGTCAAATTAGAATGAAAAAAGATGAACAGTGCAGTTGCTCAATTTGAGTTTTAAAAGATGTAGATTTCAAGAAAGCTCAGAATGTTGGATAAAAAAAAAATTCACTCTTCTTGACATTAACTACAGCTAAATTTATTGATCTTTATATTAATACCCAAGTTGGCAGTTTACAAATTAATTGATTGATATGCTGAGAAATTGTTAATTGATTAATCTGTAAATTAACTTATATTTACAAATGCAGTAATCATAAATAGCACAGATATTTACAGATAAGGCAAAGCTTTCATATCTTAGGTGAAATAAGAAAGGTTTCTCCTCAGACAAGCCACTAATGGAATTCATATATGAAAACTGACAGTAATAAAATATTTTGTTTTTTATTCATATTCTCTCTCCCTTTTATAATGAGTGTTTCTTGATACAATATACTTACATCTTTAGAAAACAAAAGAAAATTTCTTTTTTAGTTTCATACTCACTTGATATAATAAGCAAAACCCTCATTGAAACTTATTTAAACAGACCTATTTCCATCAGACACACAAAAGGCTAATGGTCTCATCTTGGTTGGTGGGGGAGGGAATCAGCTCAGCTGAATAAAGACCCAGAGACACATAAGAGGGAAGAATAAATAAACAAGAAACCCATTCTCATGGGAAAGCCTATAACTACCAGTAATTATTCCCCAACCTGAAGGAAGGACATACATAAAAGGTCCAGTCATGTTAGTGGGGATATCCAGTCCTAGCTGTAAATAGTAAAGCTCCTTTGAGAAGGATCCAGAGACACATGAAGTAATTGATTAAATCATTTCTTCCTTGATCCTTCAAATTATCTTTGATGTCAATTTGAGTCTAAATCACATATCCAATTGGAACTTTTCTAGTTATACAGTGTAAGATATCGGTTTATTTTAAATTATAAAAGATTGCTTTCTACTTTTTTTTTTTTTTTTTTTTTAAGGAATTCTTGTCAAATAGTGAATTCTTACCCTAATAGCTGTGACCTTTAGGTTTACCAAATACTAGACTACTGTGCTCATATAAGGGATGAATAAACAAAAAAAACACATCCTTTACTGGAGAGCCTGCAATAGCTCTCCAAGTCTAAGGAGAAACAAATAAATCTACTGGCTATATGGTTATTGTTCATGGAATACCACAGTCTCTGAAGAGTCAAAGTTGTGAGGCATCCAAGGGACAATGAAGAAGTGCATGATGGGTGTGTGGAGATTACAGTATATTGCTTATAAAGAATCATCAAGGTTGAACACTATAATGGAGATTATTTGACAGCTATATGATAAAAAAAATTGATTCAAGTATGTAGCATCAATTAAGGATAACTCAAAGACATACTGAAAGCTCCACTGGTATCTATGTGATTTTTTTTTTTATTTCATTTTCCCAGGACAGCTAGGTAGTGCAGTGGATAGAGCACCAGCCCTGAAGTCAGGAGGATCTGAGTTCAAATTTGATCTCAGACACTTAACACGTTCTAGCTATGTGACTCTGGGCAAGTCACTTAACTCCAATTGCCTCAGCTAAATAAATAAAATAAAATTTCATTTTCCCCAAATTATATGCAAAAACAATGTAAAAACTATTTATTTTTAAATACACATTAGTCAATGAATCATGTTGAGAGAAAAAAATCTGAACATAAGGGAAAAACTATTGGGAGAGGAAAAAAAAAACAGAAAAAAGAAGTGAACATAGCATGCGTTGATTTACATTTAATCTCCAAAGTTTTTTTTTTTTTTCTGGATGTAGATGATATTTTCTATCCAAAGTTTATTGAGAGTCCTTGGATCACTGAACCACTGAGAAGAACCAAGTCTTTCATAGCTGATCATCGCACATTCTTGCTGTTGTACAATGTTATCCTGGTTCTACTTGTTTTACTTAGCATCAGTCTGTGTGAATCTTTCCAGTGGTTTTTAAAATCAGCCTGCTCATCATTTCTTATAGAACAATAATATTCCATTACTTTCATATACCACAGCTTGTTCAGCCATTCCCCAGTTGGTGGGCATCTACTCAGTTTCCAATTCTTTGCTACCACAAAAAGAACTCCTATAAACACTTTTTGCACATGTGGATCCTTTTCCTTTCTTTATGATTTCCTTGGGACACATACCCAGTAATGGCACTGCTGGGTCAAAGGGTACACAAAGCTGTATTGCCCTTTGGGCATAGTTCCAGATTGCTCACCAGAATGGTTGGATCATTTCACAACTTCACCAATAATGCATTAGTGGCAAAAATAATTCTTAACATTCTTTCAGAGGCCAGATGAATGCCTATTGCCAATATTACAGAAGAGATTCATGTATTGGCTAGGAGTTTGGGTCCTATAATTTAACTTTAGTACTTTGATGGGTCTGGGATCTCAGAACCTCCCTCCAATGATGCAGCTTGCAATCCAAGGTGTACTTGGATGAGAGGTAGAGGGGTACTTGTGAAATGGAAAATTTCATGTGAAATTGTTTAGCCTTCTCTCATACTAGAGAAAAAGACTGAGCTTTTTCTTTTTTTTTTTCAATAGTATTTTATTTTTCTAAATACATATATAGTTTCTAAGATTAATTTTTGTAAAACTGTGAATTATTGTTTGTAAGACTGTGTGTTTCATCTATTATTAATTTTTCTCTTCCACTCCCCTCCTCCCCAAGGCAGCAAGCAATCTAATATAGATTAAATATGTACCATCCTTTTAAATATGTTTCCATATTTGTCATGTTGTACATTTTCTTTTTCTTTTATGGGGTGTTTACAGTATCTCACTGTAAAATTTAGGTTAAGTATTTGGTGATGGACCTTTATGTATCATCTATGGCTTTTGCAAAACCCCCAAATTTCCATTTAATTTCTTATATCTGCTGTTATGGAAACAGAGATGAGGAAAATCATGATGTGGAAGGGATAAATATAAGATAAACAGGGGCCTAATAGATAGTTCCTAGTTTCTAGTAAGGAACAGCGTCAGATGCCTCACCTCACTTCAACACTCCTACTGCTTTCCAAAGCCTGTCAGCTCTTGGCAACCTATAGCTTGTCAGCCCCTCTTCCTCAGCTCCAATGTTTCAAAGGAGTATGTCTGCCTCATCTTGGCTCATGATCATCAGTGAAGAATTCCAGAGGATTCTCTCCCTTGAACCTCTGCCATTCTACCAGAGCCCAGCTTCTCATGGGGCAAGATACTTCCTGGTTTAGTGTGGCTATTCCAGCTTCTCTCAGGAATCCGTTGGGCTTTCCTAGGAAAATTCATTATTCTCCAAAGCCACTTAGGACCAGAAGAACAAGTCCAAAGCACCTGAGCTCTGTGGCCCATTGGTTGTCTGAGTGTCATTGTCCCCTGAAAGGGGAAGGGACCATATACTTGTATTTGAGAAAGGTGTTCACCAAACCTGTATTATATTCTTCGTCATCCTATTTATTCCTTGCAAAATACTTTTATTCTGAGATTCAACTTAACTTTTACAAAGCTTTACACAATTTCACCAACTGATAGGGGGCACTTCTTTGGAGAGCTCCTTTTCTCCCTGAGATTACACTAATCTATTTACATGTGGTATCCATCTGAACAGAATGGAAACTCCCTGAAGATGGAGAATATATCTTTGAACTACAGAGCTGTATCACTAAGAAAGTCCAGATTGAGAGCTAGTTTATATTTTAACCTGTTTCATGCATTTCTGTATCCCATCAATTCAGCATCTGATAGCCAAATTTCGCCTTGATGTAGCTGATAGGACATTGGGTTTGGAGTCAAGAAGACTTGAGTTTAAATCCAGCTTCAGATATTCACTAGCTGTGTCAAGTGAGCAGTTCACTTAACTAGTAAGTCACTTAACCTCTCTTTGCCTCAGTTTTCTCAACTGTAAATTGGGAATAATAATAGGACCTATCTCCTTGATACAGATCAAATGAGATGATATTTATTAAAAGCATTTAGTACAGTGGCAGGTACAAAGTAAGTGTTATTTAAATGCTTATTCCTTTCTCTTTCTTTCCTCTTTCCCTCCTGAGAAGCCTCTCCACATTTAGCTAGGCTGAACTCTGAAAACTGAATGTCTATCACCATTGCCTTAATGGAAACTTTTACAGTTGGTAGAATCTACTAGAACTTGTGTTTCAGTGGGAATGCTTTTGAGAACCCACATTCATTTCCTTGCCAAGATAAGGCATCACTGTAGGACATTTTGTGGAGGCTTTCTTCTTTAATATTAATGGCTCAGTATTCTAAGAACATAACCTCCTCCTGCTGCTAATAACTGAAAAGTGTAAAAAAACTGCAAAATTATACACATTATTTTATTTAGTCCTCCCAACAGTCTTGTGAGGAATTACTAGTAAAAAAAAAATTCTTACCTAGCTTTTAAGATCAAATGATATTACCTTGACAGGGCCATAGGCTAATTTTTTTTTCCTTTTGGTCCCAACACTGATTTTATCAGTGAGAGGAATCCCAGTGTGTAAACTTTTCACCAGATCGCCAACTTCTCTGTAAATTATAATCTTAAAAAAGTGTCCAGGGCACTGAGAGGTTTAATGAATTATTTATATTATAAAGACAGTATAAGTCAGAGGCAGGGCAACTTGTGTCTTCCAATTCCAATGGGCTCTATGGGATATATGGTACATTCAGGGAGGACCAGCATCTTTGGTGTGAGGGCTTGCCAAATCCTTCTCAAATTTACATTTCTTTAGTGTCCAAGACTTGTGACTCCAAGAAGCTGTAGCATCCACAGTGGCCACACCCTGGTAAGCTGTCTTGGCAGAAAGGCTCAACCAGGGTAAGGGTAACTGAGAGGCTTCAAACCCATGGATGAACTAGGGTGTGTCTACCCTAGCATGTGAAGACATCCCCTGCAATGGGCGAATGAGAACAATTTGTTCCAATAGTTACGAAGGCAGCTGATGCAGGGGCTTTGGAGTAGAGCTTGGTCAAACATTGAAGACGCCAAGGACATCCACTGTATCCTGGGACACTACAGTCTTGCCATTTTGACTTTTATCTTGCCATCTAACTTCAGTGACTCAGGAAAAGAGAATGAGGCTGATGATTTTGTGCAATTCTACCTCACTTAAATCCAATTCACATACAAATTGACAGAAACTAGGTATTGACCCACATGTAACACTATATCAAGATAAAGTTGAAATGGATTCATGATTTAAACATAAAGAATGATATTATAAGCAAATTAGAAGAACATAGGCTAGTTTACCTCTCAGATCTGTGGAGAAGGAGGGAATTTGTTTTTTTGTTTTGTTTTGTTTTTTTATTTAATAGCCTTTTATTTATAGGTTATATGTGTGGGTAACTTTACAGCATTGACAGTTGCCAAACCTTTTGTTTCAATTTTTCCCCTCTTACCCCCCCACCCCCTCCCCTAGATGGCAGGATGACCAGTAGATGTTAAATATATTAAAATATAAATTAGATACACAATAAGTATTCATGACCAAAACGTTATTTTGCTGTACAAATAGAATCAGACTCTGAAATATTGTACAATTAGCTTGTGAAGGAAATCAAAAATGCAGGTGGGCAAAAATATAGGGATTGGGAATTCAATGTAATGGTTTTTAGTCATCTCCCAGAGTTCTTTCCCTGGGCGTAGCTGGTTCAGTTCATTACTGCTCCATTGGAAATGATTTGGTTGATCTCATTGCTGAGGATGGCCAGGTCCATCAGAACTGGTCATCATCTAGTATTATTGTTGAAGTATATAATGATCTCTTGGCCCTGCTCGTTTCACTCAGCATCAGTTCGGAAGGAGGGAATTTGTGACCAAAAAAGAACTGGAGCTCATTATTGAACATCAAACAGATAATTTTAATTAGATTAAGTTAAAAAAATTTGTACAAACAAAACTAATGCAGACAAGATTAGAAGGGAAGCAACAAATTGGGAAAACATTTTTACATTCAAGGGTTCTGATAAAGACCTCATTTTAAAAACATATAGAGAATTGACTCAAATTTATAACAACAATTCACATACAAATCAAGACCTCTCCTGAGGTCATTAGTCCTCTTTGAAAGTGAACAACAACATGTAACTCTTTATTATAGAGAAAGATGGACCAAGGCACGTAGAAATATAGAGGACTTTTAGAGGTCAGGTATAATTATGTCCATATCTGTTTTAGTTCCCTGAAGAGATCTAAAGATTGTATAACTATTAGAATGGTGAAAATCTGGATTCAGTTGTGAGTAGATACTTTCTGGGTTGATATATTTCTTGACTCTACGAGTCATCCTGAAGACCTGGAAAATATCTAATCCTGTTCTGCATAAATTTCCACAACATCCCTATATGATCATTTCCTCTTAGTAACATTTAACTTTATTAATTAATATAATTAACAGTTAATTAATATAAATAGTTTTTAAAGGGAATATTTATTGAGAAAATAGAGAAACAACTGCAGTACAATAGTATTTCACCTTCCCAGCTTCCTACCACCCTCCAAAAAAACCCTAAAGCAATACATTTATTTTTCCCCCTATAGAAGAATTTAGTTTCTGGGCAGAGTGGACTCAAACTCAAAGTGGTTACTATAAAACATCCTACCAACACTTTTCCACCAAAATCGGGATGGGTAGTTTATTTCATCACTCTAAAAGTCCTTTTCTCTCTGCAGATTCCCCACCAAATACTTTTGGGTGTGTGATAGCTGATGGATTAATCATTTCCATATTTATTTTGGTATCAGGTAGATTCACTACTGGGTTTCATCAAGTAGATTGCTTGGATACTTCATGATCTTGTCAGATACCTCATGGGACTGGACTACTATGGTTCTTGTTCTGGACCTCTAATAATTCTTTTGACCTATCAAAGTTTATAAGATCATGATCTGGCCTGTTATAATTCCCAAAGATCAGAAAAAAAAACAAACACATACAAAGAGATAATGGACTTAACTTGTATTTGTGGCCACATGGTGGCTGAAAAAGGTGTCACTTTCCTGTCGCTGCTGCTATATTTCTCTACTCTGGGAGATTTGCAGCATTTTTTTGTCTTCACTCAAAAGCCACTAGTGAAGAAAAAGCGGGAGATAATCTTGAAATTGTTGTGTGCACACTCAATTTGAGCTTAGCAGTTAATTAAGAGATTTTAGTAATTATGCAGTATGAGATGACAGGAAGTAATCAGAAGATACCTGCACACAGGGATGTCAGTCTTTAATGCTTTTAAGAGCTGATTGTTAAATTTTCAGTGTGAGCATTTATACTTTGCCAATCAGAAAGGACACAAATCAGAGATTGATTTATTATTTTGTTTATTTGTGTAATTTTGAGAAAGTAATGGAAATTAAATCTAAACATATGTCTTATATACATTTATTTTGAATACTGATTATTAAATAGTGAACTTCACACAGTTGCTTGCATATGTTCTGAAGTGGGACCAAGGCCCTTTCATATACTTACCTGGCAGTAGGCTCACCAGGACTTCATGTAATGGGATGGTTCTAGGCAGAACACATTATACATGCTTTAGGAACTGAGCCCTCAGTAGCTAGCTCCCACCTTATATAATATTATCTAGGATATATAATACTTATGTAATATAGCAAAACACTTTTAGTTAGATGTCACTAGAGACTGGAGGGGTCATGAAAAATCTCATTTAGTTGGTGGCATTTGAACTGAATTTTGAAGAGAGCTAAGAACTCTGCTAAGTAGAGGTATGCATCCTAGGTATGGAAAATGATCAGCACAAAAGCATAGTCAGACTATCATTTGTTAGCAACAGCAAACAGGATGATTTGGCTGGGCCATAGAGTTTGTGAAGGGAGGGAAAGGTAGATTGAAGTCAGGTTTTGAAGGACTTTAATTACCAGCTAGAAGTGTTTGTATCTGATCTTGGAGAATAGTCTGTAGAATTATAAAATCAACTTTTTTTTTTTTTTTTTTTTTTTTGTCTCAGCAGGACCATCATTGACATCATCACTGAATAACAAATAAAAAGGGCTGGCCCATGAGAAACTTCAGAAGGAATCCAACTCTCTGCTTTCAGCTTTCAGTCTCTGAAAATAGGATAATACTGTTCACTGTGCTTTGAATGAAAGATGTTGGAGGAATGGAGGGTGTTGCCAAATATGCTGACATATTCCTGCCTTCCTTTCTTATAAGGTGGAGTTATCAAAACAACTTTCACTTGACAGTGTTTTTAAAAGGTGGAATGACGTAGAGGTATTCCTGATTCTTTGGTTTTTCTGCACCTGACTCAAAGGATCTGAACAGGACAGTTGATAAGGTCTGGAGAACTGGTTCTCACTCGTCCTTAGCTGATGCTCCCCTTTTGTGGGCTGGGTGTGACTCAGGCCAGTCCCTCAGGAGTTGGTTAGATGTTGGAATGAAGTAAGACATTTCTAGTTTATTCACCAGTTAACAAAAGGAGATTTGCTTTTCCATAGCAGGAGAAGGATGTTCAGCAAGGACACCTGAAGTTGATTCAGTTAAATGAAACACACCTGTCTTTGAGCTGCCCATCGTGGTCACTCAGACTAGCATCTGAGCCATCTGGAGCTTATTGTGGTTTTTTTTTTTTTTTTTGTACTCGGGTGTCTAGGAAGCTATGCCCATAACCTCGGTCAGTCATTTAGACCAATAAAGTCTCCAGACTTATGAACCTTCTTCTGAGCAGGCTTTAATTAACCTTACCTAGGGACGAGGTATAGTGGCCTGGGTGATATTTTCAACTTTTTGTCCTTTTTCAAGATGGAAGAAAGAGCACATGTGATGTATATTGTGATTGAATATGCTTCATTACTTTTTTATTATAGCTTTTTATTTACAAGTATATGCATGGGTAATTTTTCAGCATTGACAATTGCAAATCCTTTTGTTCCAACTTTTTCCCTCCTTCTCCCCACCCCTTCCCCCAGATGGCAGGTTGACCAATACATGTTAAATATGTTAAAGTATAAGTTAAATACAATATATGTATACATGTCCATACAGTTATTTTGCTGTACAAAAAGAGTCAGACTTTGAAATAGTGGACAATTAGCATGTGAAGGAAATCAAAAATGCAGGCGGACAAAAATAGAGGGATTGGGAATTCTATGTAGTGGTTCATAGTCATCTCCCAGAGTTCTTTTACTGGGCGCATAAAGAATCCTTGGGTATATATTAGAAGACAGACTACATTTACAAATAATAATTGTTAGTAAATAATGACTGGGGGCAACTAGGTGGCCCCATGGATAGAATGCTGGATGTGAAGTCAGAAAAATTCATCTTAGTGAATTCAAATCCGACTTCAGACACTTATTACCTCTGTGATCCTAAACAAATCATCTTTCTTCAGTTCTTCATCTGCAAAATGAGCTGAAGAAGGAAATGACAAATCGCTCTACTATCTTTGCCAAGAAAACCCCAAATGGGGTCCTGAAGAATTGGACATGACTGCAAAATGACTGTAAACAACAACTGTTAATGATTAAGTTGGTTTGATAAACATAGCCAACCAAATGAAAAATTTTTAAGGAAATTTTTGGTAGAAAATTATCCAACATCAAATAATAGACCAATTATTATTAGTGTATGTTATCATTTTTCAGCAAGACAATTTTTTGTATGTGTAGGTATTCATCAGATGCAATGTAAAAATAATTATTATAAAGTGTTGTTGATACAAACTCAATGGAAAATGATTAACACAAATCCATTCCTTTTCTTTGTGTCATTTTTGTTTCCTCAATAGTATTTCTTAATTTCCTATTCATATTTGAATATTTTAACAGTATGTTTATATGAATGTCATGAACATGATGAAGACCAACTTAGCTGAATTGGAGAGAAATTAAGACAAGTAAAATATAAATAAGACTCAAGTGATAGATTGGGAACAAGTTATAAAACATTTTAAATGCTAACCAAAGTAGTTTATATTTGATCATAGAATAGAGAGTCAATTTAGTTTGTTGAGTAGTGAGCATGATTTTGTTAAAATGATGGTTTAGAAAAATCACTTTGACAGAAAAAAAATGGATTGGAGTTGGAAGAGACTTGAATTAAGATCAGTTCAAAAGTCATTGCCATTATCCAGGTGAGAAGTGATGAAGGCCTCAATTAAAGAGGTGGTCAAGATAGTGGGCAGAAAGAAATAGATCTGAGGTATGTTGTGGAAATAGAAATTAGAAGCTTTTCCAAGTTCTGGAACAAGTTAGGAGTCAGGGATGACACTGAGATTATGAATCTTGGTGATGAGGATAGCAAAGTCTTCAATAAAAATGAGAAAGTTTGAAAGGGAGAAGGTGGGAACAAAGATTTATTGAGATTTGTGATGCAGATAGTACCACATCCATACCTGCTCATCCTATTCTATTCTAGACAAAAATAGCATAGTTGGTCTCTTAGTCGGCGGTCGTTCCCTGGGAATGTATTGCTCATGATTTGAAGGGCATCTTCTGCAGACTCGAAGTGAGTGAGTGTCCTTAGCTGATCCTAGAAAGGAGAGATTCAGTGCCTTTTATACTAAATAGTGAATTCTTGGAGATAATAGTGAGAGCTCTAGGTCAGTGTGCCATATTAGGGAAAGGGGAATGTGAAGCTAAATCTCACTTTTGTACCACCACCTGGGCAAGGTGGTATATTTCATTCCTCCAAATGCTGATTTCTTCCTCTGAAATGGGATAATTACAACTTCCCTGACTAATGAGATGGGGATTAATACCGAAAATAAAAGAAAGAATTGATACAAGGCTTAAGGAAGGAGAAAAAGAAGTCCACCAGCCTTTTTCAGTCCTGACCAAGTCTGTCTTGAACTCACTTTAACCCTAGGGACAAACCCTGACCACAGTCCTAACATGCCCACAACCCAGCCCAACTCTCACTTTCTATGCCTTAACCACTACCTTAATTTGACCATCCACTAACCCACACCACATCCCATCCTAGTATTTCAAAATTCTCAACCGTGACCACAGTATAACCATGACCACAGCCCAGCCCAGTACATGGACCAGCCCTGAGCATATTTCTCCCTGTCTGTATCTCACAACTAATTCAGGAACGTGCTATAACTTTAACCATAGTTCAATACTGACTAGATTTAAGCTTGAATACATCCTAAAACGGAAAAAAAAATTAGTTCTGTCTCTGCTTCTGAATTTCTGAATTTTGCCATAAGGACTTAACTGACTTCTCACCCTGGAAGGTCTCTCCACCCCTGTGGCTTCCTTCTCCCTTTTATGAGTTACTCCATTTTGAGTAAAGGTCCAGCCCAGACATCTTTTACTTTTTTCCTGGTTCTGCTTCTGATTCTTTGTTAGGTCCTCATTTCCCCCTTCTCTTTCAGTTCCCTTTTATGTTTTCTAGGCCTATTAGAATGCTCACTTTTTGAGACTGTCTTTTTATTGTATTTGTGTTCCTAGCTCTTAGCCCAGTACTTGACGCATAGTAAATGGTTAATAAATGCTTGTTAAGGCTTAGCATGGTGGATGTTATTATCTCTGTTTCAGGGGAGGCTATAACTAGTAGATCTCTTGAGTTTAGAAGTTGGGAGTTGCAGTGGGTTAAGCAGATGCTTGAACTAAATTTGGTATTAATGTAAGCTTTCAGGGACAGAGAATCATCAGGATTGTCTAAGGAGATTTGAACTGGCTTGGGTTAGAAATGCAATTGGTTAAAGCTCCCATGATTATCAGAATAAGATCAGGTCTATGAATATTTCCTGTAATTCTAGCCTGAAGAGATTCATAAAAAAAGGAAGGAAGGAAGGAAAAAAAGATGGAAGGAAAAAAGAAGGAAGGAAGGAAAGAAGGAAAAAAGCAAAGGAAAGGAAGAAAGAGAAAGGAAGAAGGAATTAAGGAAAAGAAAGAAAATATAAAAAAAAGGTTTGTTGTCCTTAACCATATCCAGTATCTAATTATGCCTTAAGATTATCTAAAGCCCAGTTCTTACAACCCTGAGCTTGCTTCCACTGTGATAAAATGACTCTCTTTTCTAGTTATATCTGTTCTCCCCACCTTTCTTTCTTCTTCCCTCTCTCTGTCTCTATCTCTTTGTCTCTGTCTCTCCCTGTCTCTGTCTCCCTCCATCTCTCTCTGTCTTTTTATCTCTGTCTGTCTGTCTCTGTCTCCCTCCCTTTTCTCTGTTTCTGTTTCTTAATTTCCATCTCAATCTTTATGTCTATGTCTATATCTACTTCTACTTCTGTCTCTACACAAACACTCACATCTACATTTTCATCTTTATCTGTGATATCTCTATATCTATCTAATTATGAAGTGTATGGGAACTCACAGAATAATAGGATCTCAGTTTTAGAAGGTGGCCCCGAGAACATCTAGGCCATCCCATAACTGACTAAGAACCCTCTCTATAAGTCCTAAATGGAAAGAACCTAACCTCAAGTCTGATGACCACTGATAATTGATGTAACTCTCTGATTATCTAAATAAAGCTTAAGGCTTATGTCATAGGCCAGAGAAAGATAGAAAAGGAACAAGATTTCTAGAATGAAAAGCACAAAAGGGTATAAAGGTCCAATAAAGAAAGGAGTTCACTTTTTCACTATCCAGAAGAGGGGTTAATGGTATCATTCTGAGTTGGGACCAGAGGGCAATTATAATTAGTGTAGAAGTCATACAAATGGTAATCTAAGGAAAAGCCCATACATTGTTGGATTAAAAAAGGTTCACAAAGAAAGGTCATGTTTGGAAGTAAAAGTATTGCACCTAAACCCTATGGATGGCATGACTAGCCCTTAGCAACCTTCTGTCAGGGGACTTGTGAAGTGAGATATGAAAAACATCTGATAGCAGTCAAAGGAAGATCTTTCTAGGGTTCTAAGATATAGAGAGGTATCAGTGTGTATGGATTGAGGGAATTTTCTTACCCTATATCTATACAAGTCCTATTCTTGACATTTTACATCACCTTTATTTTATAATACAACTTACATCATCTCTTATCTAGCAACTATTTTTATAATAAAGCTTATTAAAAACAGAAAAAATTAGTTCAGCAAAATAATGAATACATCAATTGATTATAACAATAAATATATATACAATATCCTTGCATAGACATAGGAATGTCTCCTATCTCTACAAAGAGAGAAAGATGCATTTTCTTAATTCTTTTGAAACTGAATGATCGTTATAAGTACATTTCAAGTACAAAAATATTCTTTCTGTTTACATTATTTAAATCAATGCATGAACTGTTTTTTGGTCCTATTTGTTTTACTCTGCCTCAGTTCATATAAATTTCTCCATGCTTCTCTGAATCCTTCCTTGTCATTATTTTTCATGACATTTAAATATTGCATTTACATTTATGTATCCCAACTTGTTTTGTTTTTCTGAAAATAGTATGCATCTACTTTATTTCTAGGTCTATACCACAAAGGTTTAAAGTGCTTATTTGCATTATTTATGGATTATTCCTTTTAGAAAAGAATTCACTAAAAAATTCCTGTACTCCTTTAAGATACAATTCAACTTTTCAAAACAAGTTTTATCATCCAATGGGAAGTGAGCACAGAAATATGCTAGAACATTCTTATACCCACTCTTTCAATATGGTTATATTTTTGGTGAGCATTTATACCTTCAAAATCAGAAGAGTTATAAATCAGGGCTTGATTGATTATTTTGTTGGTTTTCTTGACTTGTGAAAGTGATAGAGAAAAAATAATGCAAATTAAATTTAGAAGTTTGTCTTGTGTACATCTTTCTTTTTCTTCCTTCCTTCCTTCTTTTCTTTGTGCTGGTTATCAAATATTTACTCTATTCTTATCACAGAATACTAGGAACAATTCGAATTGAGAATGTCAGTTATCCCAAGATCTCCATGGAAATTTTATTTACATGTTAGAATCATAAAAATGTTGAAGAGTATGTGAAGAAACCATTTAGTTTTGCTAGGGTCTTGATTTTTCTTTATTTATAGACTCCTTGAATGATAGTATTTAAAAGAAAAAAGTTGGACATCACTAAATCCAAAAACAGAGTCAATTGACTTGGTGTGTGTGTGTGTATGTGTGTGTGTGTGTGTGTGTGTGTGTGTGTGTGTGTGTGTGTGTTGTGTTTACTTAAAGCCCTTGTAGGAGGAACCTTAACTCTTGGTATGTTAGATTTGATATTGTTTTGTTTTTATTCTATTTTATTCTATTTTTGCTCTATTTTTAAAGGAATTGAAACCATCCTTAAGATTTGGTTTAGGGAACTAAAGATTCCAAATGTTGACATCAATTTTTTCATCACCTAAATACAAATTATCTAAAAAGAGCTCCAGAACCACTCTCTGATGTTTGTTGTGTGTGTGTGTGGAGGGGGGGGGGGGGGAAATGGAATCATGTTGGGCAATTCAGGCAAGGAAATGTGGTTCAGATGAATCAATTTGAGATAGCCTCAAGATCTATCTTTGTTAAATATCCTTTTATGATTGTCAGTCTCTTTTTATTAACTGATGAATGACATGTGAAATTCTTGTTTTGTTCCAAAAATCAAACCTAAGCTACTAGGGGACTGCCCTAAGTCAGACCTAGCCTGACTTTCATTGGTTTTACTTGTTTTTGGGCCAAATCACTTTCCACTGATTAAATATAGTATGGAGGAAAGAATATTGGGCTGTGAGTCAGAAAACATAGATTTGAATCCCAGCTTAGTCACTTATTACCTGTTTTACCATTGAAAAGACATTTAAACCTCTTTGAGCCTCAGTTAACTAATGAATAACATGGACATCCAATCAGATGCCTACTGTATATAAAGAGATAGGGGTGCAAAAACAAGATGAAAGATGGTCCTTGCTACCAAAGAATTTGCATTCTTCTGGGGAAAGGGGTTAATCATACTTGCCTAATACTAGTGACAGAGTTGCTGGGAAGAATCAATAAAATAATGGATTCACAAGTCCTGTGTACCTGTAAAGGTATATGATACAAATTGTACACTATTAATACAGAGTCTAGTATTATGTGCAGTCAGCATCCATTTTAACAATGGATAAAAAGCTGGCTTTAGAGTCAGGAAGGCTTGAATTCAAATCTAGTCTCAGACACTCATAAGCTATGTGTTCCTGGGCAAGCCATTTAACCTCTGTCTGCCTCAGTTTTCTCATTTGTAAAATGGGGATAATAACAGTATCTGCCCCTCAAGATTGTGATGACAGTCAAATGAAATAATAATTGTCAAGTGCTTTGCCCAGTGCCTGGCAAACTATTTAACTATATAAATGTTAGCTATTATGATTATAATTAAAATAATAATTATTTTAGAATTCTTCTTCACACATGCTAGCAGTGTAATTCTGGGCAAGTCACTTAGTCTCTAGGTGAGAGGAGTTAAAACACAGCCCATAGCTGAACGAACTAATGTTCTCTACCAACTAGATTAAATTATAATTGGAAAATGTTTTTTAAATAAATTAAAAAGCAATAGAACATGTATAACATTAATATGTGGTTTTCTAAGTCTATGTGAAACCTGAAGAAATCCTTATGCAAGGCTTGTGGCCCTAGTTCCACCAGTTTATCACCACTAATCTAGGCAGCTCTCTTAAGTTGCAGAGAAGTTGCTGACTGGCATTAGTTGAGCGAGTTTCCTCATTTGAGGAGTTCCCTTTGTCAAAGAAATCAGAGCTCTAGTTTTTGTTATCATTATCATGATTATGATTATTATGATTCTTAACCAAGGTTACATAGCAAGTCAGAGTCAGATCCAAGACTGGAACTCGGTTCTCCTGGATCCAACCCAATATCCCTGCTACTTTTGCCTAGCTGACTCATGAACAAGAGGCAGATATGAATAGTAAAAATATGAATAGGCAAGAGACCCAGACATCTGTCACTGAAGTGACTTGTATTAATTACTTCACAGGACCAGGTGCAGGAAAAAGTGTCATCAGGTATTAATTTCCATTAGTCACAATGCATAACAGGGAAAAAGTAGCCAGATGAACTTGGACTATCTCATCAGGACTGCTAAGGAGTGGTTAAAATGAGCATTTTTTGTTTTTTGATTAAGACATCATTTTGCACATCACTATAATAACTAATGAAATAACTGTTCTCTTTGGCCGACGCTTTTTTTTCTTCTTTAATTGTCTAATTGTTGCAAACCTATCATTACTATCAATGGCGGCATCTTCCTTTGGCCTAGAATAAAAAAAAAAGTTTTGGGGTGAATGTAATTGATTTTATTCCTTCCTCTTCCACTCTGGTTCTAACCTTCTGATTAATACCAAAAGGTATTCTTAAAAATATTTCATCAAATGAGGATTTGTTAATTCTCTCTAATTATGTTGCTTTTTTATTGGGCAGATATTTTTTATTTTAATATTGTTAAGTGCCACTGCAATAAGCTTCATTTGTTTGAGGGGCTTCAGCTTCCTATGGGATTTACAACTTATATCCTGTCCTAGCAAAGAAATAGGGAAATGATCCAAGAATAGCAGGCAAAATGACTTCTAAAAATATCAGCTGTTCAGGATCAGCCCTCACACCTGTCTGGGTCAGTTTTGTTTATTTGGCTTCTCCCCCCTTCCATGCAAATCCTATCTTTGATGACTTTTTTTACCTGTGTGACCTTGGGCTAGTCACCGCCTTCCTGTAAAATGTTTGGTCTTAAGCACCTTTTCAATTTCTGACTCTTGATTCTATGATTCTAGCTGGGGGCTTTGTCCTTTCTCTGGCCCAATAAATACAAGTGACAACAGACAATTGTAACAGCAAAGGATCATAGACAAATTCTGCCCCTTCTCTGGGTCTCAGTTTCCTTAGCTGAGGCTAGGTTTAGACTTGGGTCTTCCTGATTCCAGTCCAGCCTCTATCCACTGAGCCACCTCACTCTGTGCTGATCTCTAGGTTCTGCTCAGTTCTATGTTCTAAATTTTTTTATTTCTAAGCCTCCAATGAAAGTGAGATGGAGAGCACTGCAATCTATGCTGAGGGTTAAGTACACCCCCTCAGAAAACTGGTACAGAAACCACTGAGGTCATAGAGCCTCAAGCTTCAGGATGAGCTCATGGGCATTGCTGAGACTTCTGCACATCACCCAGAGGGGGCAAATTTGGGAGAATGAATGAGCCGGATGTAATTGCAATAGGCCGGTTTCTGAGAAGCCCATTGAGACCTTGCCACAAGCCCTCATTACCAGCTGCGCTAATGGTCTCCTCATAATGTACTTCAAGTCTCTGCATGTAGGAATCTACCTCAATTTCCACATCCTCCCTTGTGTCCTCCTGCTCCGATACTTTCTTAGGCTTCTCTCACCAACTCTTCTTTCTGCATTTTTCTTGCCTCCCACTCTCCTTCCTCCACATTCATTCATGAACACTCTTTCCCCTTGCAATTAAAGTTAATACTGTAGATTCAAGATTTAGCAAGCATTTACTGAGGATCTACTCCCTGAAATCGGGAAGATCTCAGTTCAAATCTAGTCACAGACAGTTACAAGACATGTGACTCTAGGTATATGACAATCCCAGTTTGCTCACCGAAATGGATGATTATAGTATCTATCTCCTAGCACTGTTGGGAGCATCATTGAGGCAATATTTGTAAAGCACTTAGTACAGTGTTCATCACATAGTAGATGATTAATAAATCCTTCCTCCCTCCCTTCCTTTCCTCTCTCCTTCCTCCCTTCCTTCCTTCTTTCCTCTCTCCCTTCCTCCTTTACCTTCCTCCTTCCTTCCTTCTTATCTTTCTTCTTCATTTCTACTTTCCCTCCCTTTCTTCATTCTTCCCTTCTTACTTTCCTTCTTTCTTCTTAGCTTCCTTCCTTCCTTCTTTTCCTCTCTCCTTCCCTTCCCTTCCCTCCCTCCCTTCCTTTTGCAGTCTCTTCTACTTCCACTTTGTCCTACTGCCAGATGTTGCCAGATTAATCTTTATTCTTTCCATGAAAATCCTTTAATGGTGATCTTTACTGTTCTCTGTTCCTTGCCTCTAGTTACTTCCCTTAGGAAGCAAAAATTAAGTAGACTGTCTTCAGATGATAATCATTATTGTAGCTCAGTTCCTAGCAATAGCATCCTCCCTGACTGCCACCTGTAACTCAATTTCTTTGCTTATTTTTACATTTTTAATATGATCCAGTTAGATGGCACAATGGATAGAATTCTAGATCTGGAATCAGGAAGAACTGAATTCAAATCCAGCCTCAGAGCCTTCTGATCTCGTATTGGTCTAAATAGCTGAAGTCAGATATACTGTACCTTGGTTCTGACATAATGATGTTATTTTAGTACTTTTTGAGCATGAAGAACATTCAACTACAGGAGGCTAAGAGTGGAACTAGGCCACAATAAAATAGCCAATGTGGCAGAGCTAATTTGAGCCTGTGAGGAACTGATACTTGGTGGATGAACGTAAATGCAAATACAGGTGTAAATCCTCCTATTAGAATCTGGAGATGGGACATCTCTCCAGTGAGAATACACGGACTGCTCCCTTGCTGCTCTGGAACTTCTCCTACACCTTCTCCTACTTCTTCACAATGACCAGAAGCATCATTTTTTACTTAGAGTTATTGAGTGAGCCTTGGAAGACTATGGAGAGTCATGTTCATTATACACTTTCAAGCTTCAGTAGAAGTAACCACTTGATTTGAATGTTATGTGCTCCATTTTTATTGGTTCAGAAAGAACCTCTCCTAGCACTGTTCAAATGACTATCTGTTTTTAATTCTCCACCAGCTTATGGTTCCTCAGTTGCTTTTGGCTCCTCTGTGACTGCAGTAGAATGTTGTGTACCTCCTAGTTTTGTCAGCATCTCCCCTAAATCTTGGGATTTAGGAAGGAGTCTCTGTAGGGAGAATATGTACTCTCCTCTTCTCCCTCTCTTTTTCTCTCCATTTTTCTATCTCTGTCTCTGTCTCCATCTCTGTCTCCATCTTTGTCTTTCTCTCTCTTTTTCTTTTCTTCTTCCTCTTTGTTTTTTTTTTTTTCTATCCCTCTATCTTTCTCTTAATTAAATGGATTGGGTTATTCCAATTACCAAGGTTCTTTTGCAAAAGATCTCCAAAAGAGAATGAAAGAGAGGGTGATATGGCTTTTCCAGAGAGGGGAACTTTGCCAAGGAAGGAGGAAATTTGTAGTCGTTTTTACACATATACACATGTATCTGTATACCAAGTGTAATAACAATTTTCTCTTGTTTATAGTAATACTTCTATCATCCAGAGGTCAGATTGCTGGCAACCTCAGCCACCGGAATGGAGCCAGATCCAGGAAGTCAGAAGAAAAATATTGAAGAAAATAGCCATCATTAAGCCCACACACTTTATAAAGCCCTGCCTCAGAGGCAGAGCTTATTATTTATTACCTATGAAACCTTGGACAGGTCACTTCTTTAGGTGTTAGGGAGCAGGCCTAAGATGCCAAAGCATCCCAACATCCCAGGCCATTGCCAGATGACTTGATTTTTGTTCTCCTGTCACTGGACTTTGATGACTGTGGAGAAGAAATTGATGACTTTGTGCAATTCTGCCTCCCTTAAATCCAATTCATGGCCAAGACACCATTTGAAAATGAAGAACCAACCATGGGGCTAGACTAACATTGGCTAATTTAGGCTCTAGAATAAATGAGGCACTTAAGAGTCATTGTTTGTACTTCTGGAAGAGGACCATGATATTAGGGAAGTCCTGCCATGACATGCAAGTGAATTGGATTTAAGTGAGGGAGGACTGTGCAAGGTCACCTGCCTCATTTTCCTCTCCAGAGCCATCTGGGTCCAGTGTGCAGAGATAGATCAGGATGAATGGAGACGGCCCTGGATGCATTGGGAGAGCTAAAAGTCATTGAACAGTTAACAAAAGGAGGTTTTCTTTGCTCTAACACAGCAAGAATATTCAATGAAGATATTGTGATATTGAGATTCTTTGAAAAGAGAAAGAGAGCCTTTATCTCCTTAGAAATGAATCTGGTCAACAAGGCATGGTATAGTGACTCAGGTGTTTTTCAAAAATCCAAGATGATGGAGGGTCCTTAACTCCATGTGGGTGCTATATATATATATATATATATATATATATATATATATATGTGTGTGTGTGTGTGTGTGTGTGTGCATGTATATATGTGTATATACTCTTAGAAGACTAGAAAGCTGTATCAAGGGAGGCACCACTTTGTAAACTATCAAGAACTACATAAACAAAGGAATTATTAAATTCTTTGATTACTGCCTACATCATCCTCACAACAAAAATATGAGTCTTCATGTTTGAAACTTAGAGACCAAAGTTATATATAATTACGTATCATGATGTACTGGAAAGATTTGGACCCAAAAGAGCTGAATTAAGATCTCAACTTCTCCATTTAATAATTTTGGGTATTTCAAGTTACTTCTCTGGGCCTGTTATCTATAAAATGAGCTGGAGAAGAAAATGGCAAACCACTGTAATTAATATCTGTCCCAAGAAAACCCCAAGTTCATGGAGAGTCAAACAAGACTGAAGGACAATAGTATCTAGTTAATTTTCATGGCATCCTAAGTAGATGTTTTTGCTATAGAGTATAATAGCATTGGGTAGGGTGGGGGTGGGGGTGGATCATTGATTAACAAATCCATTTAATCAGATGCAGATTGTTTCGTCAAAGTGAAACTGATTGTGGAGAATCATCTTTCCAATTTAGCAATTAATGGATTGCCTTGGGGCTCAGAGAATTTTGTGAATCTTATTTATAATTTTCATTTTTAAAACTTTCTAGGTTTCAGAGAGAGCAAATAATGTGGAACTGGGACTGTTGCCTTACACTAAAATCTTAAGAAGCAAATCAATTATCTTTAAACTGACAGTTGCTTTGTACTACAAGCTTTTGGATTTGTATCTACTTTTCTAGCCTCAGGAAAAGAGGGGAAGAAGAAAAGATCTCCAGAGAAAGTCATTAGCTCAGCCAGTTCCCAGTGGATAGACACAGGAGTTAGAAAATTACTTCCACTCACAATCCCCACCCCCAAAATGAGGAAAGGAAAAGATAATTCTTATCTAACCTGCCCTTCACAGTGACCTCTGCTGGACATCAACAAGTATTACTGCATGACCCCACTCATCTATCTTAGATTTAAATTACAGTATCCTACAGGACATCAGAGTACATGTACAACCCTATGCAAATAATTCTCCATTGCCTTTAATGTTTCTGATTTGTAGAATCTGGTGAATAACTATATTCCCCAAGTACTGTTTTGATTTATCATATATTACATATTATAATATCTCATATTACTGTGTACCAGACAATTATAGATGCTTTGGGGGGGTAGTGAACAAGTAGAAAGAAAGAATATAGAGAAGGAAAAGAATTGAAAAAAAGGCCCCAAGAAAAAAATAACTCAAGGAAAAGATGAAAGTAGTTGGTGAGGCAATAAGAAAAAATAAATAATACATACTGGTAAGATAAAGTCAATCAGTCAATAGACATTTATTAAGCACCTACTATATACTCCAGCAAGAATTTAGAGAAAAGGGAATTAAGTGGCTATTAATTTAAGGGGTGACAAAGGAAATAAAGAGGCAGCAGTGTGTGAACTACTTAATGACAACCCTTGCCTTTTACTTCTTTTTGTATTCCCTGTGCTTAGCACAATGTCTGATACATAGTAGGTGCTTAATAAATGCTTTTTGACTGACTGACATTCACAAAGAAGGCAGGATTTGAAGTCAAAGAAGCAGAGGTCCACCCCAGCTCTGCTAGTTGCTCTCTGTGTGATCTTAGGTAAGTCAGTTTACAATTTTCAGTATTTTTAAGTTTCTTTCCATCTCCTATTCTATGAAACTAAGAAACAAATGCTCCCCCTAGTCCTCCTCTCTTCTGCTTTCATGCTCTCCCTGAGAAGAGAGAAAAGTATTCATGAAGGAATTCAGATATGATACAAACATGGATAGAATAATATCATAAATTCTATTTACAATCATTTATAAATTTTGTTGTTGTTGTTTAGCTGTTTTAGTTGGACACAACTTCATGATCACATTTGGGATTTTCTTGACAGAGATACTGTAGTGGTATGCTATTTCCTTTTCCAGATCATTTTACAGATAAGGAAACTGAGGCAAATAGGATTAAATGATCTAGATAACCCTAATTTAAAAATTATAAGATTCCATATCTGGTAGGAACCTGTAGTCCAATCTCTAATTCCTGAATCTCCTCTAAAAGTAAGTAATCTTACAAAGGTAAAGTGATCTTACAAATTACACTTCCAATTATAGAAAACTCATAATTTTTTGAAAGAGCTTGTTCCAGTTTTGAGCAGTTGAGAATATTAGAAACATCTTCTTTATATGGGGCCTCTTTGGCAATTCTACTCATTAGAACTCATTATCTTTTCTGGATCCATATAGAATAAGTTGAAAGAATATAAATAATCAATGAAGTTGCAGAAAGGCCTAGTAGAAACTATGATTGATTTAGAGACTGGTAATCTGGGTTCTTATCAAAATTTTGATTCTTACTAGCTACATGACCAAAGCCAAAACATTTAGCCTTTCTAAGAAGAGCCATAGATATCTTTTAAAAAAAATTTATTCATTTTGAACTTAAATATATAAAGACAAAGAAAAGCACATTTCCGTGTACATGACACAACCTCCAAAGAAGCTTCACTAGAAAACCATCAATTTACATCTCACAGTGTTGACTTAAAAAAAAAAAAAACTATATAAGTACTATTTGTCATTTTCAAAGCTATTTTGCTTTCTATGCTTCATTCTATATTTTCTTTTGTTCTCTACTGTATATATATATATTTTTATTAAAACTTTTTATTCACAGAGCATATGCATGGGTAATTTTTCCAATATTGACCACTGCATAATCTTTTGTGGCAAATTTTTCCCTTTTTTCCCTCATCCCCTCTCCTATCTGGCAGGTAGTCCAATACATGTTAAATATGTTGAAATACATGTTAGATCCAATATGTGTGTACATATTACAGTTATCTGGTTGAGCAAGAAAAATCTCTACTGTATATTTTTTATATTTTTTCCCTCCTCCTTCTTGCCCTAGAGATGGCTACCATTAAACACAAATATGTATGTATTTCTCTCTCTCTCTCCCCCTCCCTCCCTTCTTCTCCTCCTCCTCCTCCTCCTCCTTCTCCTCCTCTTCCTCCTTCTTCTCCTCCTCCTCCTCCTCCTCCTCCTCTTCTTCTTCTTCTTCTTCTTCTTCCTCTTCTTCTTCTTCTTCTTCTTCTTCTTCTTCTTCTTCTTCTTCTTCTCCTTCTTCTTCTTCTTCTTTTTCTTCTTTTTCTTCTTCTTCTTCTTCTTTTTCTTCTTCTTTTCTTCTTCTTCTTCTTCTTCTTCTTCTTCTTCTTCTTTTCCTTCTTCTTCTTCTTCTTCTTCTTCTTCTCCTTCTTCTCCTTCTCCTTCTTCTTCTTCCATCTTCTTCCTTCTTCTTCTTCTTCTTCTTCTTCTTCTTCTTCTTCTTCTTCTTCTTCTTCTTCTTCTTCTTCTTCTTCTTCTTCTCCTTCTTCTCCTTCTTCTCCTTCTTCTTCTCTTCTTCTTCTTCTTCTTCCTCTTCTTCTTCTTCTTCTTCTTCTTCTTCTTCTTCTTCTTCTTCTTCTCCTTCTTCTTCTTCTTCTTTTTCTTCTTTTTCTTCTTCTTCTTCTTCTTTTTCTTCTTCTTTTCTTCTCTCTCTCTCTCTCTCTCTCTCTCTCTTTCTCATGATACTGCACATACTTCTATTCATCAGTTTTTTCTCTGGAGTCAGATAGCATCTTCCTTCATAGGTCCTCTATGGCTAATTTGAGTATTTATTATAGTCAAAATGATGTTCTCTCTCAAAGTTGTTCTGAAAACAATATTGCTGTTACTGTATAGAACATTCTCTTGTTTCTGCTCATTTTGTTTTTCATTATTTTATGCAAGTCTTTCCATGTTTTTTCTAAAATCAATGACCTTATAATTTCTTATAGCATAGTAATATTTCATCATGATCATATACTACACTTATTTAGCCATTTCTCAATTGATAAATATACTTGCAATTTCCAGTTCTTTGTCACTACAAAGAAAGCTACTATAAATATTTTAGAACATGAAGGTTCTTGAGTCCTAGATCACTGATATACACGCCTTCCAGGTATTATTAAGCTTGAAAGGTAAAAATAGTATAAGATTAGCCTAGTTACCTTTAGAAAAACTCATGTTGGTTATTAGATGTTGAATGTTTTGGCCATATCAACTCTTAAAGACCATTTACATAAATATTTGAGATAAATGACTATTAATTCAAAGATTTACATTTGTTTTCCTTCCTTAATAAACTTTGTCATGTTATGAATTACATGTTTGCAAATAGAACTGATTTTAGTATGCTCAGGGGAATGCATAATTTGTTGTTCAATCATTTCAGTTGTGTCATACTTTTTATGACCCCATTTGGGTTTGATTTTTTTTTTTTAGCAGATATATTGAAGTAGTTTGCCATTTCCTTCTCCAGCTCATTTTACAGACGAGGAAACTGAGCTAAACAGGGTTAAGTGGCTTGCCCAAAGTCTTACAGATAGTAGGGTTTGAGACAGAATTTGAATTCATGTCTTCATTCTATCCATTGTACCACTTAGCTGGTCAATGCATATATAAGTTGATGTAGTTATAGAAGGCTCAGAATGCATTTACAAGGTATTAATTAATTAACTATAAAAGAAATCATCTATTCCCGCATACCTTTATTATGCTTATCTTCATTGATTGGCTGAATAAGCAAGTTGGGCACCCCACTGGGACTTTAAATGGTTGAGCTCTGGCCAAGTTTCAGAGTTCAAGAATTGGAGGTAGTTGTGGAGGAGACTGCTATTGCAAACAATAAAGGGAAGGGGATGATTTTATATCCTCCCCATCCTAACACCTCAACCAATGGCCATTTGGATTAGGAGGTAGCACTTCATCCAGAATAAAGCAGAGATTAACACTCCAGATATATAGGGATATAGGTAATCAATCACTAAAGGGAGGAAACGGCTTTGAGGAATGAGACTGTTATCAGAAGAATGAGAGCCAACTACAGAGAAGGGAGGAAATCTGGGAGTTCCACTGGACAATTCATCTAGTAGAAATGTTCATCCAAGAAGAGCTGAGTGAGAATTTTACAGAGACAAGCAAAAATCAAAGATTTCCAGGATTTGTAATAAAGAATTATGAGTTGTTTTTGCTACATCTATATCCTACAAATGTATTTCACTACAATTGTATTCTGATCTTATGTTCACTTTTCTCATGGTTCCTATGTGAATTTGTGGGAGAGTGCACCCTAGTTTATTGGCTGAATGTTATATACTTTGTATTTTTACTATTTTCTTTCTCCTGTGTTCATTTGTGTTTGGAATATAGGCCTTAGCTTCCCACTGGATGAAGTGTTTTTTACTGGCCCAGTAGTTCCAATGACATGATCATAGAAGGGAGGTAAATGAGAAGGTAAAGTCAGCCCCTCACCCTCTGTAGGAGGAGAGTTCTCTTTCTTAACAGTGTCCAGCTCTCAAGCTCTAAAACTTATTTAAGGTCCAATCATTCAGAGGTAGGCCAATTTGCTCAGTTATTACTGCTGCTCCTTTTTTGACTCAAAGAATAGTTTTGCTTCTGATAAAGAAACCAGGGAACAGATAGATCTTTTATAATTAGTTTTTGCGGTTATTGTTTAATGGTTTAGTCATGTCTGACTCTTTGGGATCCCATGAATGTCAGATCCTTCTCTCCTCCACTATCCCTAAAGTCTATCCAAACTCATGTTCAGTGTTTCCATGACACTAATTATCCATCTCACTCTCTACCATCCCCTTTCCCTTTTGCTTTCAATCTTTCCCAACAACAAAGTCTTTCCCATCTTCTCATTATGTGGCCAAAGTATTTAAGTTTCTGTTTCAGAATTTGACTTTCCAATGAAGAACCTAATTTAATTTCTTTAAAGCAAGTCTCCCTGCTGTCCAAGAATTCCCAGAACTCTTCTCCAGTACCATAGTTTGAAAGTGTAGATTTTGCAGTATTCAGCTTCCCTTATTGTCCATCATTTTTAGCCATACATTGCTACTGGACAAACCATACCAGTGAAAATTCTTTGATTACATTCTGAGCCTTCTATGTCTAGAGGAATGTCTTCTTCTTCATTTCAACCTCTTGGCTTCCCTTTAGCTTCTAGCTAAAGTTCCCTTTTTTATTGAAAGCTTTTCTTGATCAACCTTAATTCTAGTTCCCTATCCCCTGTTATTACTTCCAGTTTTTCCAGTACACAGCTTATTTGTACATGGCAATTTAAATGTTGTCTCTGCCGTTAGAGTGTGGATCCTTGAGAACAGGAACTGTCTTTTGTCCTTCTATATATCTTCAGTGCTTTGTGTAATGCTTGTCATATAGCAGGCACTTAATAAATTTTTATTGACTATGACTGACATCAACTGACTTGAGAAGAAGAAGCCCCTCCCTTACATATATATTCTTTCCGGTGTCCTGGGTGTGGGCTATGAGCCAACAGGGTGAGAAAAGGGTATCTGTCTGTGTCTTTTGTGCATGGAATAATTGTCATATGTGTCATTGGAGGGAGTGCCACACAGGTGAAATCATAGATCTTTTTAAGCTAAAGTTAAAGAAGCTCTCTCTTTTAATTCCTGGGAACTCTGAAAATGTTTTAAAACAACATTTTGGGGGGAGGGTATGGATTGAGAGAATCCAATGAAATTGAGGGGTTTTTATTCAACCAGATTTGATTACAGACAGATCACTGTCTGGAGGCAATTGATAGGACACAGGGAACTCCTGTTGATTTTGAGAAACAGAAGATAAATCACTTCTTTCAGTCTATCTAATAAGCTGATGATACTCTCTAGAGATTGTTTCACCCTTTCCCTTAAGACTTCTTCCAAAATGAAGGGATTGGCAAGAGAGGGAGATTGTCCTTCCTTTGGCCTGCAAAAAATGGAATAATACAAAATCACTTTTGTCTCCATCATTCACATATTTGAGTTTAGTTTTTAAATTGGGTTGATTTATGTAGACAATTGTTTCAACTAAACAAGACGCCTTTCATGGGTAGACAGCTTTCAATCTAGAAGATAATCAAACATTGGAAATGAGCTTGGTGGCAGACAGTTCTACTCTGGCTCCCTGAGTCAATGATTTTGGTTGAATGATTTCAGGTAGCATAGAAAAGCCCATTCCTTCTCACTTTCCCAAATAAGCTTGTACTCTCTCCAAAAAAAAAAGGGAATTCCAAACCTTCATTTCCAGAGCACCAAGAGGAATAACATTTACATATTTGGGATCAGGGAGTGTGGAAATACCAATGAATGTTGGGAGCGTGGAGTGGAGAATTCTGTGCTCCGTAGCTAAAGGTGGATGCTGGCAGAGAACAAATCAATGTGCTTTCAGTTTAGGGTTCTTTGGAAATATTTCTGTAATTACTATACAAAAGGCAAATCAACCATGTGAATAAGGGCTGCAGGCAGGGCTGCTCCCTAAAGCAGCCAGGTAAACAAGGGCCAAGTAGAAAAGTAGGAAAGTGGGTTTATCTCCCAGAGATGGGGGTGGTCCATGTCCGCCCAGGGTAAATAACTCAGTACTTGAAGCTGTTTCCCTCCAGTGAATTGTAATTGTATTTGGAGTGTCATTTTTCTCAAACTAGTCCAGACAATTCAGAAGCCAAGGTTGAAAAAAGGAGAGTTAATCCTAGAGGAATGACTCACTTGGCACCGGAGCCAGAGTTGATGGGGGAATGAGGACAAATTCAAAATGATGGTAACAGGCTCTTGCAATAAAACCCTGTGGTTGAGTGAATGACACTTTATCTGCCAAACAATCAATGATTTCAAAAACAAATTGTTATATTGGCACTTGTGATTGCAACTGTTTCTATAGTGTGTGTTTTGTGGATTTTCTACTTAATTTTTTTGTTAATTTTTGCTGACTCCTGTATTCTTTTTGGAATGAAAAACAGTCCCAAGCTATTTTCTTTGTGATTGGCATTTTCCAAGCTGTTTACATCAACCTGAATGAAGGGAGGATAATGAAGGTAAACTTGACTGAGCTAAAGTGAGGAAGTTATTTTCTTATTTTGGAATCAGGGCAGAGGAATCTTAGAGGAAGTCTCTTAATCAGGGAAGTTGGGCATGTTTTGTGAAACATCCTTAGTTCTCTGAGATTGGCGCCAAGGAAGGCAGCCATGCCCTTCTACAACCTGTCCCTTTGTATACTATCAAAGATTGCACATGGGGCTAGGTGAACCGTGGCTCTGACCCAGCATGGCAAATTTCATATTGTTGTACTGTGTAAATAAAGTTCTTTCCCTGAAAAGCTTGCTTGTCCTAACTTACCCAGAAGCCTGGGAACACCCTGCTGCCTGATATTTGTTTTTAAGGATAACTCATTGGGAGCTCAAGGAAGACATAATGAATAAGTCTCCACAAATGGTTCGTGGGTATGTGTTAAGAGTGGTGGAGCCCAAGAGAAAGGGGTCCATAGGGTGCAGGAAAGATAGAAAGCCTCAGTTGCTTAGGTAGCTCACATGCCCTTTGGGCAAAAAATAGCTAGTCTGTCATCTTCTTATTAGCCTCAGTGCTCTCAAATAAAAGTAGCAAGACCCTTCTCCCTAGTTCCCCACACCAGGTAGAATTTTTGCTTATCAGCTTTCTCTCACCTTGCTCATTAAAAGGGGGAGAAAAAATATATATGTATATATAGTGTGTATATATACATATACATATATATAGGATAGCATAGACATAACCATACATATTACTAATAAACTGCAAAAACTTTATCTAGTTGGCTCTATTCTCCCATCTAGGATGGGTGGGGAGAAGGATAAAATCTTCTTTCAGGGTTAAATATCCCTTTCCCATTTTCATATCCTATAATCATGAACTTGTATACAAATTACAGTAAAGGAAACCATGATTTAACACACAGTTTTGAATAGTGTAAAAACTTGAATAAACATCTTAAAGTAATAGTCTTTTGACTATGGGCTATAGCCCACATTCAGGGAAGAGGGTTGATACGGGATCCCTTTTAATTTCCCTACCCTCTACTTTTCCTCACATTCTTGGGATGGAGTAATAGCATGAAAATAACCAAACAACTGAAAATAGAATAGGTATAGTGGGAGTTTGCAAATTAAGCATTTTTTTTCCTCAAAAGGTATTTTAATCATTTTAGAGACTTGGTTGCCTCAGAAGACTCAAGGTTCAGGTTGTTGATATCAATTTCTGGTTGCTTGAGTAAAAATAATAACAATAGCAACAATAAAACAGCCACAAGGATTTCCAGGTATATTTGATGCTTGGCTGGTGGACCAAGATTGACAATTAAAGGAGCTTTACTCAGTTGAGTGAACTTAGGTATCCTCAATGTTGAGTATCCTCCTGTTATGGCTAAGTAAACTTTTTGTTAACTGAATGACCTATGAATGTATCATTTAATTCCAAAATGGAACATAAACAACCAGGAAATTGGTTTATGTCAGGTCCACCCTAGAACAAATAGCTTTAAACTCCCATTAAGGAGGCAAAACCCAGAAGAGATGCTTCATCACAAGATACCTGCTGCTTCCATCTATCAACTCTTGGTAATCTGGCCAGTACCTACACCATCACTGCTTTGGTTCCACCCTATTCTCCTTGATCCCAATTCCTTCTCTTGTGATTGCTCAATGACTACTGACAATCTACCTTTTCTCTAATCTGTACTCCGTCAGTTCAGTCTGGACAATTCCTTTGCATAAAAGTCCATCACTTTCCAAAGTCACTGAGAAGCAGAAGAATTTGAAATTGAGAGACCCTGTGTTTGCCAGTCTTCAGCTCTCCTACCCTCATTAGCATCTGCAACAACCATTATATTTGATTGTAGAAAATGACAAGTCTATAATGGGAAATGCAAATTGTTTACTCATCAGATGTGAGAATCTCAAAACCTCTTTTTAATCTGTTTTTAGGGATGATTTTTATAGATTTACTCTTTATCAAATGATAATTCCTTTTACTTTCTCTCAATTTAGAGTCCTCAATCTTGAAGGGGTGCCCCTTTCATTCTGAAAAAAAATTCAAATATTTATCATTTCCTACAGGATCAAATATAAACTTTTGAAACTGGCACTTAATACCCTCTATAATTTGGATTATGACTTAACTTCCTGACTTTATTTTCATGATTCTCTTATCTTCGTACAAAGGTTTTTGCAAAAGAACCAGATAGCCTAGTGATACATAAAGTGATAGATCTTTTATTATGGTACATCTTAATTCATGCAAGGGGATATTCCAAACCCAAATCAAAATGCAGTAGTATGGAGAGAACAGGGACATTTCATTTAGAGGGATCAATGACTGGAGCCTTGGGTACACTGTGCCAGCAATGGTTTTCTGAAAAAATAAGCCTGTGGCTTTTGCATGCTCAGGTTCCATTGATTTCTTTGTTTATTTTCTTCCTTAATATATAAGATCTTCCTCAATCTTTCATCACCTTCATAACAGGATGGTCATCCCTCCATAGTAGCTACAGCTTTTTAGAGAGATAGGTAAATAATCACAGTTCCTTCCTTATTTTAGGCATCATAAGTCAAGCAATAAATATCTGGATCCCATCTCTAACTTTATAAGTAAAGAATAGTAAGTTCAGTCAAGTAGTTAATGGATAAAGCATTGAACTACAGTCAAAAAGACCTGAATTCAGATCCTACCTCAATCACTTACTAACTAACTATGTGACCATGGGCAAATAACTTAACTTTTATGTGTCTCAATTTCCTCCAGGATTGTTGTGATCAAATGATATAATATTTATAAAATGTTTAGTACAGTACCTGGCACATAAGACACATAGTAGATACTTTATGTTTGCTGTTCAATAGTGATTGATCTTCCCCTCCCTCTCTTTGTTCCCCAATAGATAAATACAACTAGTTTACAAAGGAGTTTATATAAAATGTGGCTTAAAAGGAATGTACAAAAAGATAGAGGTGTTAAGAGAATGTGAAGAAACTCTTTTTACATTGCAACATTCTGGTAATAGGTAACTTGGGAGTATCTTATATGATCAAATTTTTCTGTTCTCTATCCCACCCTGAAAATATCTTGCACATTTTTTGTTGTCTCCATGCCTTTGCTTATACTTTATCAGTTGGAAACGCTCAATTCCCTCATCCCTAGTTTTTTATATCTAATTCATTCTTTAAGGCTCAGATCCTTCTCCATGAAAGCTCCCACCACTTACCATCTTATCTCTTGTAATATGGTATCTACTCCTACCTCTCTATTAAAATTGTTTTCAACTAAACTCTGAAAGATATTCAAGTAGATAGATCTAATGATATTTTATAGATTTTCACGATCCTCAAAGTTTCTGAAAAACATTATCCTCTTTTGCATTTTTTCTTACACAATTGTACCATATTTCTTCAGCATATTCACTGTTGGAAAATGTTCATCAAGACTAATAAGCTGTATTCATCTTTCCTTAAAAAATTATCCTTTTTACCATCCTCTTCCTCTTGAAATTCTCTTCTCATTTGGCTCTGTTCATATTATTCTAGTTCTTCTACCTCTATGACTATACCTCCTCTGTCTCTTTTGGGATCTTCTCTTCCTCTTTTCCTCTTATTGTGAACATTCCCTCATATTCCTTGGCCCTCTTCTGCATTTGAATTCTGTTCCTCAATGATCTCATTTTGTCCTCTCTATAATCTCCATATAAATCCCTCCCTGATTTTTACATGACTGATGTTTGTTCTTTAGTTCTAGCCACACATTTCAAAAATCACAGAATTTCAGAGTTAAAAGCAAACTGTTAGTACAATTCATACCTAAACAGGAAAACCCCCTCAATGAAACTTCCAACTAGTGGTTATCTAACCTCTGCCTGAAGATCTTCAGGTTAGGGAACTCACCATGTCCTAAGGCAACCCACTCTACTTTGAAAAGATTGTAGTAGTGAAGAAGTGTATCCTCCCAACAAGCTGAGATATGCTTTTCTGAATCTTCCACACCAATCGTTGTTCTGCTTTCTTGGACCAAGCAACACAAGTAGGATCCCTTTTTTTTTACACTATATCCATTCCGATGCTTGAAGACAACCACTATGTTTTCCTCTCAAGCTTTTCTTCTCCAGGTTAAATACCCATAATTTCTTCAACTAATCTTTGTATGGTATTAAACTTAAAAACAAAAAACAACCAACAAATGAAGAAACTGTGACTTTAAAAGTATTTAAGGAACTTTCTCATTTACTTAATTAGTAAGTAGAAAAGATGAAAATTGAGCCCTTGTCTTTTGACCTCAAATGAAGTGCTTTTTCTATCACATCAGAGTAGGATAATCTTTTGATTTAGATTCCAGTAGCCTTCTGGAAGATGTCCAACACTTTGTTGACCTTAAAATTACATCATGTAGGAGGCTGAAATCTTCCATGAACAAATATTCTATATCCATTTCCATGTCCCTTTCTTGTATTTTAACAGATATCTCAGTGGATTAAAAACAAATAAAAATTCTAACAAACCTTTCCTTTTAAACCCACTGCAACTCTTTTTTTTCCCCCAGTATCTTTTCATATAGAATCATTCTTTCATGGACTATTTTTCTCTATCTGCATTAGGTTGCATTTGATGACACTAAAACCTATCAATAGCTATGAAAGATCTTCCTTGTGATGACTGCACTTCAAGGTAGTTGAGCAGGATTTATGTTTATTAACTATCTTGTTATTTCACTACCCACAAGCTCTTAGTATTATCTAAAACTTGTAGACTCTATTATGCACTATCTCATCCAGATAATTTACAGAGATATGACCAATCCTAACTCTGATTCCCGGGGATTCCCATTGTTTATATGTTTCTATCCAAAGAAGTAGCAATTTTATTATATGTCATTTATCTCCTGTCTTTATGACAATTCCCTTTGCGACAAAATTGCCCTTCCCTACTGTTTGTGGGCACCTTCAAAGGTTCTGTCCTTTCTTCTTTCTCTGTCTTCTTTCCTGTGATGATTTTATCTCTGTTATCTTTTGTCTTCAGATGATTCTATATACCCAGCCCTAATCTTGTTTCTAAAAGCTAGTCCCGGAGTGTCTTGATAGTTTGGATGACTTGTAGACATTTCAAACTCAACACATCCAAAAGAGATTTCATCATATTTTTTCCTCAAACCCATCCATGCGCTAAAATTTCCTATTTCTATTGGGGAACCAGTTACCCAGATTCACAATCATCAGGTCATACCTGACTCTTTACTTCCCATATCTAATCAGTTGCCAAAGCTTGCCATCTATCTCTATAACATTTTTCATGCCCATATATTTCTTTCCAGTCATATGATTTCTGCTGTAGTTTGTCAATCACCTCTTGCCTAAATTACAATGTGACTTTGCACAGACCTCCCTCACTTAAATCCAATTCACATGCATGTCATAGCATCATCTCCATGATGTCATGTTCCTCTTCGAAAACAAAGGACAAATAACAACCTTTGTGAATAGTACTAGGAGTTGCCCCCAGTGGGCAATTGCACAACAGTTTCTTCTTTTATATTTCTTCCTCCTTCCTTCCTTCCTTCCTTTTTTCCTTCCTTCCTTCCTTCCTTCCTTCCTTCCTTCCTTCCTTCCTTTCCTTCTTTTCCATATCTCTGCCTTGCAGAATCCCTTAACTTCCTTCAAAGCACAGCTCATCTATAGGAAATTCTTCTGTATCTTACTATTTGCTAGTATTGTTTTTCTCTTGAAATTACTTTTATGTATTTCACTTTAACTGGGGAGACAGCATGGGACAGTGAAAAGGGTTTGGTAACTGAGGTCCTGAGTCTGGGTTCCATCTCTGCTACTTATTCCTACTGTAACCTTAAGAGCTAATTTTACCTCTATGAGTTTCAGTGTACAATTAAAACAACTTAATACTTAACTATTCAAACAAATATTTGACAATCAAAAATAGATATCAGAAATATCAACACTGATTATAATAGTTATACAAAAGTTTAACCAATGAAAATTAATTGCCAAAATAAGAAGACCAAAAGAACCCAGCAAATTCAATTTACCAAGCAGAAAGAGTCGGCTATTAATGGCAACTCTTATTTAGAAATAAATTTGTAAGACCTTATGAAGAAGAATGATGTATGATTATGAACTGTACTTCTTACAAAGCAGAGAAAAGCAGTGGTGGGTAAAATTTGTTTAAAGAAACCTTGGCAAGACATTAAAATAAGCAAAGTTATCCCAAGAATGGAGAAGGAAGGACAATAAAAGCAGGTGAAAAAACAATGGAAAAGATTTATAAAAACCATTATAGCAAATTTTTCTCCGGGAAGGACAATAGAGTCTCTACATTTGGATCTTAACATTTTAGTCATGGATGTCCTCATGGGAGAGGTACTGATGGCACTTAAAAAAAAAAAAAAAAAAAAAAAAGGAAAAACAATAAGATTGGAACAAGAATATTTAAAGGGAATCCATGCTGAAAGCAACACAAATAATGAGAGTATTTGCTAAAATTCAATATACAACTGTCATATCAATATACAAGTTATCCAATGGAAGGGAAAATATCAAAGAACTGGAAAAAATTACAAACTTTATTAATACAGAAAAAGATTGTTGACATCAGCAGCTTCTGACTTACTCTTTATCTATTTATTATCTTTTTTAGAGTCATCAATGCAGATATTGAGGGATATCCTCAATTAAGCTTCTATCATGTGTCAAGAACTTTACAAATATGATCTCATTTGATATTTATAATAACCCTGAGAGGTAGGTGTTATTATTATCCCCATTTTATAGGTGAGGAAATGGAAACAAACAGGGTTAAGTGACTTGCCTAGGATCACACAGTATCTAAGGCTGGGTTTGAATCCAAGCCTTCTTGATTCCATGCCCAGAACTCTATTCCTTATGAATAGTAACTTCCGGATTTCACAAGCTATACTTCAAAATGAACCACATCTTTACTATCTAAATGAATAAGTGATTAAGTGAAAAGAGAATATAAAGTCTCATTGTGCTTATTGATTGTTGATTTTAAAAAGATAGTTAAGTAATATAAAATATCACCTTACAGAAGGGATTTCTAACTTTTTTTTTTTAAATGAAAAGAGGCCCTTTAGCAGTCTTAAACTCCTCGGAATAATATTTTTAAATATATAAATAAAACATGGGAGATTACAAAAGAAATCAATTATATACAGTTGTCAAAAAAAAATTTTTTTTTGGCCTGGCAATTAGGGTTAAGTGACTTGCTGAGGGTCACATAGATAGCAAGTGTTATGCGTTTGAGGCCAGTTTTGAATTAGGGGCCTCCTGACTTCAAGACTGATGTTCTATCCACTTATACCATCTAGCTGCCCTCAAAGAAATTTTTTTTAAATTCGCCAACTTCAAACTAAGAATTCCTGGTGACAGGCTCATTTTCAGAGAGTTGTCTTAATTCCATATGTTAGAATCATTCAAGATGCCTTGGAAGCTATAATAATAGAAATAACCCTGTTCAATGATCCTCTGATTTATTGATTATAAATATCAGGTAAGGCATAGAATAGGTAGAGTCATGCTTGACAAAAGTGTGCACCATGGTGAAGGAGGAGGTCTAATACACGGTCTACACTGAAGATGGAGTCTCTGTTGATGGTGAGTTCCACCAGATTCTTCTGTTTATGAACAATATTATACTCCAGCCCTGGAAAACTATAGAGGTTATTTTCTTCTAAGAAAATAAATGGTCTTCTCATTTTCCTCATTTCCTTATTCCTCAAACTGGAGTCTCCTCTTCTAACAGTAAAGGTTTTTGTTGTTGTTTGCCCTTTGCTTTCAAAGCATTAGTGAATATCCTAAGTTGTTCTGAATCTCTATAAAGGTTTTTTTTAAACTAAAGCTGATAACTGACCTGGGCCAATCCCACAGCTGGGTGTGCTACCATTGGTACTTAGCAAGAACTTTCTTTCTCTGCAGGTCCTCCCTTATCCACCTAACTCTGGATGAGTTCCCAGTAATAATCTGGAATTTAATCTCTTTAATTCTAAAACATAAGTAATCAAGGAACATGAAGGTATGTAAGTGAAGATTCATCAATTTGAGTTCAAATTTGGTCTCAGACACTGTAAGTCACTTAACCCTGTTTGACTCACTTTTCTCATCTGTAAAATGAGATGGAGAAAGAAATGACAAATCACCCCAAGGTCTTGGCCAAGAAAACCCTAAATAGGGCCACTGAAAGTTGACATGACTGAACAACAACAAAATACAAAAATAGGTAACAATTTATGTGGCTCTCAGTCATGGAGCACTTGGCAGAAAGGTAGGATCAAAAAGTCTCTTTTGAAAAAAGTTTTGGACCCAGAACTAGAAGGGTTTCAATTTTTTTTTATTGGATCAATCAGAAGCAGAAGGCTGGGAGTCGGTGTTAGCTCTGGTTTGTTTTTAACTTGATAGTGATCTGAACAAGAGCATTCACCAATTCATCTGTGCTTGAGGAGGTTGCCACCAGAAGTAAGAAACTGGCTCTTCTTTTCACACCAGAGTGGCACATGTACAGGGTGTTGACAGTCAGTCAAGAAGCATTGAACACCGTTTCAGTCATGATGCTAAGTGCTGAAGAGACAAAGCAAAGCAAAAAAAAAAAAAAAAAAAAAAAAAAAAAAAAAAAAAAAAAAAAAAAAACAAAAAAAAACAAACAAACAAACAAACAAACAAAAATAGTCCTTTGCTCTTAAGGAGCTCACAGTCTAGTGGGGAAAAATATGCAAACAACTGAGGATAAAGTATAGTTAATGAAGAGTGTAGAAATCATTCTTGCTATTGGTGGATGCTTCCAGCAAAGCTTCAATTTTCCTACAGTTCTTTGGATGGCTGTGCTCTGGGCATGGGGATTGCTGTCCCCTGAGTGCTATAGACTCTAGTTGTATAGGATCATTTACAGAATATCTGGGAGAGGCTGAATAGAGGTCTCTTGAGAAAAAAGAGCCCTTTGGCTCTCCAGATTATTACTCAAGCCCTTTGGCGGGTGAGCTTTACTGGGGTAAAGGAGAAAAAAAAAAAGATGGAGATAGTATTGATTAATTAATTATATTAATTAAATGCATTTGGGTTTTTCCTTGTCTAACAATGAAGAATTTTGATCAGGACAATGACCAACCAACAGAGAAGGTAATAGAACTTTTCTGGAGTCAGTACCTCATTGTTTTTACTCCTTGAGAAGATTAAGATGTGGTATAGTGGCTAGAGAATTGATCTTAGAACCAGGAAGTCTTGAATTCAAGAGCTACCCCTATATGTCTCAGAGGTAATTGAGCAAATTAATTTTTTAGTACTTTTGACGATGCTCTATGACTATACATTGCAGAAAAGGTGTCCAAGTTCATTGGTAAAGGATAGTCTCATTAATGAAGAGTTCTCTAGATCAGTAAAATCTAAGGTCCAAACACTATTCTTGTCCTTTTTTTTTTTTTTTTTTTTTTTTGAGAGAAAATCAGGGTTAAGAGTCACACAGCTAAAAAAGTATGTGAGGCCAGATTGAACTCAGGTCCTCCTGACTTTAGGACTGGAGTTCTATCCACTGAGCCACCTGATTGCCCCATTATTCTTGTCCTTTTGAAGGCTAAGCATCTTACCTCCAAATTGATCCTGATAGCTATTTGACTGAAAAACAGTGAAAGACCCTCAGCCAGTCACAGGAAAGGGAATGGGAGGTGGGGGGATTGAATAATCCAAAACCTGCAGAAAAAAAATAAATAATTATGCTCTTTCGGGGGCCTATTTAAGGTTCTTAGATTTTGGCTGCCCTGGGTTTAAAAAGACAAGTCTGCTCCTACTTGGTACCCTAAGGCAGAAAGGCGACTATCTCACATTCAGAGTACTTCACCATGTTAAAAAAAAAAATACACATTGCCTTTAAAGCCCTTCATTGCACTTTTAGAATTCATGGAAATTCCCTGTTAGAATTTAAAACAAAAGTGAGATTTTTCTGTCTTGCCAGATTATTGAATTTGGCTCAGGAGGGAAAAATGTTTGCACTTGTGAAAACATCTCCCCTTCCCCTGCTCTCTGCCAGGAGACCATGAGGAGACTTGGAGAATCTTTGTTGGCTCAGACCTAAGGAAAATGCTAAAGCAAATGTTTGAAGAGTTTATTGATCCTTCAGGCATCCTGGGTAACTCCTGGACAGTGACATTGTTTCCACAGAGGGCCTAAAGAAATGGGCCTACTTTGACCATTCAGAACTTGGACAGAACAATAGAAGGTTGGAGAAGAAATAGACACTGTTCTTCTTTTTGGTTTGATTTTCTGGGCCAGTTGACTTGCTTCCTTCTGCCACACCCCAGATACAGAGGGGCTTTGTAGTGGGAACAAAGATTTTCTCTGAAGAGTGAATGATCTGTTTTGCTGATAAGTCAATACGGAGCAAACCATCTGGTTGGTATTTGGCTCTTTCCACGTTTCTCCCCAAGAATTTTGTTTTTGTTTTTTTTCTAGGAGAATAAATGGCACCTGGGGTGCTCCACAAATTTTTGAAGGAAATGAAGACTTTCTAAGGGTGGTCTGATCAGTGAGGAGAAAAGGCTGGCTGGTACCTTCTTGTTTCCCAAGAGTCTGACTAGCTATTGCTTTTGAGACAATTTACTTTCACTAATTTAAGATAAGCTACATAGTCTACTTCCTTCTGTTCAGCATCCCCAGTATGCCAGCTTTTGTGTGATCAGCAAATCCAAGAATTTCTAATATAGCCCACCCTGAAAATGAAGTTCCTGTGGAGATTTCTTGTTGTTCATTTGTTTTTCAATCTTGCCTGACTCTTCGTAACCCCATTTGTGTTTGTGTGTGTGTGTGGTTTTTTTTTTTGGCAGAGATACCAGAGTGGTTTGCCATTTCCTTTTCCAGTTCATATTACAGAAGATAAAACTGATAAAAACAAGGTTAAGTGACTTGCCCAGAGTCACACAAGTAGTAAGTATCTGAGGTCAGACTTGAACCTAAAAAGATGAGTTATTTTTAACTCCAGGCCTAGAACTCTATTCAATGTACCACCTAGCTGCAGAACTACCTCCTTATTATTATGGTTTTATTTTAGAACCATTCCCTTACATTCAGATGTTTATAATATGAGTTATGAAAACACACATTTTTATTTCTACTTTTAAAATTTCACCAAGCCTAGAAGTTGCTTGAAAGTCAGCATGGAATAACATATAGAGAGTTACTCCTGGAGGTAGACTAGTCTGGGTTCAAGCCTTACCCCTGACATATAGGGCTATACAATTTTGGATAAATCATTTAACTTTTCAATGTCCCAGGCAACTCCTTAAGATTATAAGTTGCAGAAAATTGACTTTTTTTGCATTAGTTGAGAAAATGTCTTCACCAGATAGTTGGTTTTTTTTTTTTTTTTTTTTTTTTTTCAGGGAGAATTGAGGGAGTCACTGACAAGGTGTGTACTAAGAGCCTTCACAATGCCTTTTGTTCTCCTCCTTTCTTCCGTTCTCCTCCTTTCTTCCCTGCTCCTCCTTTTCTTATTCTTTATTCCCTTTGTAGAATATCCATGAAGTCTGATATAGGGGCAGTAATGGAGGAATCCTCTGCAACTCAACTAGCATGGTTCTTTGAAGGGCAGGAAATTTCTGTTGGAGGCTTGGCTGGGCTGATCTGACACTGACAGGTCATCATTGTTTGTCCTTCGTTTTCAGAGGCCTAATGACATCATGATGCTGGGGTAAAATAGTGGATGTTGAGTGATGTCTTGGATTGGATTTAAGTGAGGAAGAGTTACGGAGTTGTCAGCTTTATTCTCTCTTCCTGGCTGCTTCTCCAGTGAGTTTTGCTGCTTCCATTGCATTGAGTCATTTTCCCTCCATTTATGTTTATGCACCAAGGAACAGGAGGTTCCAGTGGTTGGATCTCTCCAGATCTTGGAATGTTCATAAGTTCATCGTGTGGATACACCCAACTCTTGAGATAATAAAAGCATATTCTCTACAATCAGATAAATAGATATAAAGGAGAGGGCCATGTGTTCACAACTGTCACTGGAGAGGTTGAAGAAAGGACACCTGGTCTCCCCCTGGCTGGGGTGGGGTCTAAATGACCTGTATTCTCTATTCAAAGCCAAAGGAGAAAGAGGAGGAGCAGAAAAAGATGAGGGGAAGGAAGAGGAGAAGGAGAGAAAAGAAGAAGAAGAAGAGGAAGAAGAAGAAGAACGAGGAGGAAGGGAAGAAGAAGAAGAAGAAGAAAGAGGAGGAGGAGAAGGTAGAAGAGGAGAAGGAGGAGGAAGAGGAGAAGGAGAAGGAGGAGAAAGAAGAAGAAAAAGAAAGAGTTGGATATTCCTATATATTTGGTTCCACCTCAGCAAAATTTGAGTCATCAATTCTGGCTCCAAAAAGAATTAGAAAATTTCATTATCACATAGTGACAGTCCCTCAGTCACACATAGTCAGAAACATGCTACCCCAAATTTCCATGTAGTCAGTTTGCATGAAACTAGGCAGGGAATATTTGTGCATGCTTGAAAGACTGGGACCTCATTGGCCAAACCATCCCTATTGGAAACATGACAAAATAGGATGAAGGTAAAGAATTCTGATAAATTTTGGAAGACAAGTATGAATTGATGCAAAGTAAAGTTAGTGGACCCAAGACAACAATGCATACAATGATAATAAAATAAAAACCAAGAGAAAGATTTTTCTAACTCACATGAGGGATATTGTATCATATCATATGGTGCAGTTACATGGTACAATGTATAGAGGGCTGGATCTAGAGTCAAAAGTTCCTAAGTTCAAATCTATCTCAGACACCTATTACCTCTGTCTATCCTGTGTAATGCAAATCACTTGCCTTTCTTTGTTTCACTTTCCTCATCTATAAAATAGGAATAATAATAACCTCTCCCTCCCAGGGTTAATGTGAGGATCAAATGAGATAATAATTGTAAAACTCTTAACAGTGCTTGGCACATAGTAAGTGCTATGTAAATATTAGCTATTATTATTATTATCAACAAGATGACCAATCAAATCTAGAAGACCAAGGATAAAACTCACTTCCAACAATTAAAAAGATGATGGTCTACAAATTTAATCAATTAGTCATCTGGCATTTATCCAGTGCTTACTGAATAAAGGGAGTAAAAAGAAAGCAATGTTGTTTATCCTTCATTTTTTAGAGGACCAACGATATCATGGGGGATGTCTTGATTTGCACGTGAATTGAATTTTAGTGAGCAAAGTCATCATTCTCACTTTTTTTTTCTGAGTCATTGAAATCTACTGGCAAGACAAAAGCTAAAATGATTGGCTAGGATGCAGTGGATGACCTTAGTGTCTTCAATGTCTGACCAAATTCTAATTCAAAAGTCTAATTTGCTTCAGCCCTCAATCTGGTTTAGCTCATCTGCCTAGACAATTTACGAGGGTGTGGCTCCTGTGTGTGCTACAGATTCTTGGAACCACAGGTGCGAGTTGGATGCAGGTAGATACCAAAGGTTGAAGCCCTTAAAAAAGCTTTAGGAGCCCTCACTCTGGAGATGCTAGTCCTCCCTGAACACCTCATACAACCCAGGCACTTAATAAATGCTTATTGATTGACCACTTTATTCTCCCTGATGATCTGGAAAGTAAAGAATGGATGCTTCTAGCCCTTTCACTTTCTTTTTCAGGATGAAGATGAACTTGAATTTTGAGCATACATAAGTCTTCCTTGATACTGACAGAAATGCAAACGTTGGATCTGTGGTGTGCTAATAAAATATTTAACAATCAGCTCCCTAGGAAAAATAGTGCCCGCTACACACTTTAAAGTTTAATCTGAACTAACATTTTCTCTATCACTTTAAGTCTAGACAATCAAAAACATCAAGACCTGATTTGTAGCAGTCTGCTTATTTCTGTGGTATATAAGCCCACAATGAAAATTTAATGCTATGCTCTTGTGAGCCAGTATGAACTGGCTCCAGCACATCCCTACATAAAAACTTACTCTGTTAATTAGGTTTTTTGGTAATTTTCCAAGGTTTTCTAAGTATACCATTATGACATTTGTAAGTAGAAATAATGTTATCTCTACTTTATTAGTATTTATACATTTATTTTGTTCTCTCATTTTATTATTGCTAGCCTTTCTAGAACTATGTCAAATAATAGGAGGTGACATCTTTGTCCTGCTCCTGGGAAAACTTCTTGTGTTTTTTCACTGTAAACAATGCTAGCTCCTGAATCTAAATATATGCTTTTAATCATTTCTTTAAAAGGACCCTTTAGTACTTTTGCTTTTCAGAATTTTAACTTAAATTACCATGTTATTTTGATATCATAATCTCTAATGCGATTTTTATTATTTCTGCCTTTTAATATTTGTTTAGTATTCCTTTATACCCTAGCACTTGTGCATGCTACTGTCTCTCTCAGTCTCTGTCTTTCTTCTCTCTATCCTGGTTTTTCTCTGTCTCTCTTTCTTTTTCTCTCCTAGTTTACAGACTCCTGAGAGTCCCTGAGATCCTTCCAGGGGGTCGGTCCCTAAAGTCAAAACTATTTCCATAATAATACTAAGATGTTATTTGCCTATTAAAATATTTATCCTTTTTCCAATTACTTATCTGTGAATGAAGCTAGATTTTCTTCATATACTTCAACCAAAACAATATATTTTAATGGATTGTATACAGAAGCAGATACTAGAGTACTACTATTTTCTATTAAACTATACATTAAAGAAATTTACAAAAATATGTAAAATAATACCATTCTTCTTGCTGATTTTTTGTCTGGAAAATTATTGTTCTTAAAATTTATTTATTTTAACATGTAATGAGTTTATTGTTCTTTTAATACAAATTAATAAATAAAACAATTAATTTTAATATCTAACATGATAAATATGGATAGATATAACTCTTGTAAACAAAAGCACTTTGGGAATCTTCAATAATTTCTTAGAATATAAAGGGATCCTGTAACCAAAATGCTTGAGAACTGATAATTTTTGTACTTTGATACTCTAATGCCTTTATGATCTAGTTGATATGGATATTTCTCCTAATTATGAAATTGTAACCTATCCATATCTACCCTTTCCATCAGAATCTTTTCCATCTCCTCCTAAAACTTTATCATGGGGGTCCATCCATTGTACCATCTCTCTTAATATTTCATGGATTCCAATGATACATGTAGGTTCAGTGATCCTCAAATTCAGTTCTTTGGCGATATGGCATTCTTTAATTCATTGCCTTCATGTACAGATAGGTCCAAGTTGCTGTTTGTTATTTATGGGTCCTACTAGTCTGATCCTTCTTCCCTTAGGGAAGGAAGAACATGGTATGACTTATTGACTTTTCTTCAGATCTCCATTAGGCAGGATTTCTCCTTCAAGGCCCAAGTGAGAATGGGAACTTCATTCATTTTTCATATGCTCTTTTATAGAAGTTTTATATTTTCTGTGTCTCTCTCTTGGTTTCTGTGTCTATCTTATCAAGGGTTCATCTTTTCTTATATATCTCCTTCTTGTATAAGCTCCAAAGTACATGTGAACTTGTTCAGTCTGGGTATTAGGTGTCTTGTTGCCTTTTGAAGGACAATCCTAAGGGCTAGTTCAAGGATGTAGTATTCATTCATCATTGATGTAGTATCACCTCAGGATCCTCATTGCTATTAGTCAAAGTCTATATCACGAGCAAGGAGAATTCATGCCTTGATCAGGAGAGAGTAGAAGTCCAAAAATAACTTACTCAGTTTTTCTGGGTGCGTATCTGCGTCTGCTTTGTATGTATGCAAAGGAAGAACCATAAACAGAGTACAAGAGAATGTTTAGATTTTCAGTAAGGGCTGCTAGTATGGTGTAGTGGAAAGAATCTGAGTTTGGAATCTGTACAACTCTGCTATAGCTTGTAAAATCACCAACTTCCATGGACCTGCAGTTCCATATTTATAAAATGAGGCAGTTGGATGGGATAATTTCTAAGGTTCCTTTAAGACCTAAATCTTGTTAAATTAAAGACAAGGACTTCCCCCGACCCATTCCATAGGATCAGGAAACCTAGCTGTTTTCCAAATATGTGCTATTTGTCAAAAAAAAGGACTTGGTAGGAGACTGCTGAGGGCAAACATAGACCTCGCAATTAGGAAAAAGGAAGAGTACTTTGGAGAACACATGGCAGCATCATTTTATTTACAAGAAACCATACACTGAAGTCACATCAGATGAAGATCTGGCCCAAGCTGCTTTCATTGGTGAGAAGGATGAAATGCCCCTTGAGGGTAATGGGGTGGTTCAGATGCATTCCCAGAGCCCATTTCATTCAGAGCTCCAGTGGTGAAGCAAGCCCATGAATGGGTAGCCCCACACCGTGCCAGGCAGATGACGAATGGAGCCCTGAGAATTATGGCATGTAATGAAAATACTGAGGGAGCTGTAGATACTTGGCCCTGGGAGACGGTCCTGAGACAGTAACAAGCGATAAGTGGTGCATTTCTGGGCAATTATAGCACTCTCTTCAAGGTGTTGTAAGGCAGAAGGCCAAAGGCCAAGTGACTTTTTAACCACCCAAGAAGAACAGTAATCACCCTGAAAAGTCTAACCACTAAAGCTCCCTGCTATTACACAACATAATTTATTCAGTAAAATGAAGGAAAATAAATTCATGCATTTATATTAGGTTCTAGATTAGGGATGATGACATCATAAGAAGCCAGTGTCAGGGCCCCATGAATGTCCTGAATTCTTAACACTTGCTAATCAGAGTTCCACCTCATCCGCAGCCAAGCCCTCTCACCAGTGCACATAAGGAATCCAACGTTAATGTGTCTGTATTGCCATGGCACGTACCTGACAACTTGCTGGGGGTTTTTTTCTGACTTAAAAAAATTTGAACTTCACTCAATGCATCCAGACCAAACCTTGCCAATTTCTCCCTTCTTCTGGCCCAAAGACCTGTCAGCGTGGATGTTAAAACGAGCTCATGAATCATCATTCTTCATTAGTGTGTCAAGGACAGTGGGTGGGTGGAAGCTGGAAATTTCTCTCGGTTTGTCTTTTGTATGTGAACATGTCAAGCAAAAGAAATTCTGGCAGCAAGAGTTAATTAGACGCACTGACTCCAACAAAGGCCTCATAGTCTGTATCCAATTCAAAAAAAAAAACCAAACCTGGAGTTTGTCTTTCTTTTACTTTCTTCCTATGGTTCTATGAGATAATTTGCAAGCACAAGAGAGAAACCGTTTGGACAGAAATGTCCCCAAATCATTCTGTGAGTCTCAAATTGAAATCTCTCTCTCTTATTTATTTATTTTTTTTCATGCTGAGAAGATCAAGAACACTTTGGCATGAAAGATCTCAGGAAAAAATTGCAGTAAAGATAATTTAACATTGCTGGAGGTGTATGTGTAAATATGTATATGTGTGTACGTGTGTGTGTGTGTGTGTGTGTGTAAAGAATCAGTAAGGTTGTAAATCTTCATCAAGGGCCCACAGCATTGATTTGCTTCTTGGGGCACTTAAAAGACACAATTCCCATTCTCAAGGAGAAACATGAAGAAATAGTACAATCTGGGAAAAAGAAATCATATCAAAGATTTTTGAATCAAATTGAATGCCTTAATTTTAATTCAGTTCCAGAGAGATTAAATGATTTGTAACTAATCTTTACAAGTAGTAAGTAGGAGAGCCAAAATAAACTAAGATTTACAGGAGATTAAAGTAAATACAAATAATTGTTGTTTAAATAACACATTAAGGTTTGCAAAATACTTTTTATCATCTCATTTGAGTCTCAAGATAATCTCATGCTAAATTATAGACATTGTTTATTCCCCATTCACAGGTAAGGAAACTGAGGTTCACACCAGAGACTTGCTCATTGGTACACAGACAGTAACTGAGATAGGATTTGAATTCATATCTCCATGCCTTTAAGTCTGGTGCTCAATCACCTACACCAAATGGTCTTATTTGTTTATGACCCAAGGTTGGAGTTAAATCAGAATTATGAATATAATCAAACGGATATTGAAGATAAATATAAGCTTTTAATATTAATGTTTCTTTTTTGTTCAAAATAGAAAATAAACAGGTTGTTATTAGCCATTTATAAGGAGCCCAGAGTCTATACATAACATGCATATATATATATATATATATATATATATATACTTTTTATAGAATTCCTATATCTGTGCAATTCACATGCCAAAGTCCACTCAAATTATACATTCAAGCCTTGCCCAAAACCCTATTGTTTCTAGGATTCTTAGCCCTGGGAATACAATAGGACAGGAAGATGAGGACCAAAAATGGAAGTCCAAGTGAAAATTGGAATGAAGTTTGTAGAGAATACAGAAGCTGAGTTGGTTGGCGCAGGGATGGGGTAACACCAGTGCTGCAATCTATCATCATTTGTAACACCCCCAGTTCCAGATCATGTCAGGAGTTTGCAAAAGCAGACACTGTGCCAACAGAAAGGGAAAAGGAGCCTCCTGGGAACTTCAGTTAATCTGACACATGCCATATGCTGATTTTCAGATGCCATTAATCAAATAAGGAAGTAGGGGGCGGGAAGCCTTGGGTTTGTTATGCTTTTAAAGTACTTAGACAATAAACTGTCATAAACATTATCTCTTTGGCAATTCATCTCCATTTTGATTTGGAATTCCTTGAGTCAGGGTCAGGACCGCCTTGAACACTTTAAGAAATTGAGGTAAAGGTGACTGAAAAAAGCTGCCCCATGACTTTTTTATCAACCCCATCCAGTGAAAGAGTCCAAATAGTCCAATGACATGAATGTCATGGTAAATTTATGGATACACTTTGAAGACTATTTATTTATAGTTTTTCTTATAATTCCTACTTAAACTACTAGGCAAACTGCATTAAAGTACCTTTATTTCCAAGCAACTACTTTAGAGTTGAAATTGGAAGGACATCCTTCATTTTAAATACAATATTGAGCTTGTTAATTTCTGAGTTATGAAGAGTTAGTATTTCGGGCAAAATTTCATTTTTTTGTGGGGAGGTGTGTCTGTGTATGGACTTCTCATGCTTCCATCTGCTTATTGAACAATGCCAGGAAGTAGTGTCAAGGGGTATCTATCCCATGCTTTTAATTCATTAATCTGGGAAAGGGGTTCTGGCTTCAAGCTCCACTGGTTAAGGTGAAGACAAGTGAAAAATCCATTAAGTTCTGGGAATTTCGTTAACTTCCAGTATCACTGCTCTTAACATGCGTATGGTCATTGAAAGGCAGCCTACCTATCCTGGTTGGAGAAGAGACCTCAGATTCAGGCAGACCTGGCTTTGAGTCTCAAATACTGGCTGGGTGACCTGGAGAAAGTAAGAAAAATCACTTTAAATCTCTCAGTGCTCCAGGTAACTTTCTAAAACCATTTTAAGTTGCACAAAAATTGTTAATTTGCCCAAGTGGGCCCACTTCTTCAATTGAAATTCCTTTAACCTATGAAATTAGAGGTATAAACAAAACATCACAATCATTCTACAAATATTAAAGTTGGCAAACTAGGCAAATGGTAGTCATCATATTCAGGCAGAAAATTTAAAGACAGAGCAATTAACCAATCAATAAATATTTAAGTGGTAGGCTCCAAGCATAGTCATATCTGTTGCTGAAGGTCCTTAGTAACCATTTATTTTATAATTTTATGGGATCATTAGAGACCAAGTCTTAGCCTATAGCCAAATCACTACCAAAAGTAGCTCAAACACTGGGCTCACGGTTTCCATGGCAAGACCTGTCTTAAATTCTTTCTCCATGTTACCATTCTTCAATTTCAACCATGAAACCATTCCAATCCAATCTTATTAACCAATATATTATGGGCAAAGCTTGATTCAGGAAAGTCAAAGACCGCAGGTTGAGAATAAAAGAGAAGAGATAATGGGCTATCTAATAGTCAGCAAAATGAAATGTGCTTCCTGTTTCTACATATGCCATGCTGAAATAATGGTCAGAAGTACATATTAAGCATGAAAAAGCAGGCTCTCACTTTAGCCCATGTTACCATAAAGTTTCATGGTATTGATGTCTTATCTATCTGAGATATCAGATCTTTCGCATAAAAATTTGCATCAGGGATTATTTTTTATAAGTAGCCATTTTTCTTTTAATTTAGAATTCATTAAAGTTTTTTTTGTGCAGAAGCTTTTAATTTTATATGATCAAATTTCCTATTTTAGCTCCTATGATCCTATTTATTCTATGATGGGTCAAAAATTCTCCATCCTCCAAAGTTGTAAAAGATATCTCCTTCATTCTTTTAATGTGTGTGAACTTTATATCATATTGAGTTGATTAAAAGTTATTGTGGTATGAGATTATAGCCAAAACCAGGAGGTCTTAAAACTGGGATTTGTAAAATTAAAAAAAAAATTGGACTTTATTTTAATATCGTTCTCTTCCTTTTAAAATGCTTCTGTATTTAACATAATACCTTTAAAAATGTTATTTTGAAAAGAGATCCATTGGCTTCAATAGGCTGACAAAAGGATCTATGACACACAAAAAATATAAGAACCCTTGATCTAAATGTACTTTCTGACAAAATGTTTTACACTTTCCCTACTAGCTTCTATTGAAAAGTGAGTCATTACTCACTTTCAATGGATTAGAGTTCATGGATTTAGTCAATGCTGTTACTATATTCACTTTTGGGTCTTTTGCATCTGTATTGTGGATCAATTTTTCTATTTTTTTTAAAAATAGGTTTTAGAGAGTTTTGTTGAACACTGCTTTGTAGTACAGTTTAAGATTTGATCTTGTTCTTGTTAGATCCCATTTCCAACTTTTTTTCATTATTTCCTTTGAAAGCTTTTTTTTAACCTCAGACAAATTTTTTTTTCCCTCTAGTTCTATAAAGAAATCTTTTCTTAATTTGATTGGTATACTAGTGAATCTGTTAATGTAGATAACACTTTCATTTTTATTATACTTACAGCCTAACCACAAACAGTATTTTTTTTAAAATATGAATTTAAAAATATTTATTTACTATTTTCCCAGTTACATTTAAAACAATTTTTTTACATTTGTTTTTAAAACTTTTGAGTTTCAGATTCTCTCCATTATCCCCCTTCCCACTCCCATTAAGAAGCCGCATGTGAAATTATGCAAAACAATTCCACAAAAGTCATGTTGTGAAAGAAAACATACATCTTCTATCCTAATTAAAAAAAAAAAACCCTCAGGAAAAAAGAGGGTGGGGAGGAGTGGTAAGCATGCTTCAATCTGTATTCAGGCACAATCAGTTTCTTTTCTGGATATGGATAGGATTTTTCATCATAAGTCCTTAATATTAACTTAGATTATTGCACTGCTGAGAATAGCAAAGTCATTTACAGCTGGTCATCCAGAATATGAGCAATTAATAACTATTTATTTAAGAGTTCTTTTATTAAGGTAATGAATGTTTTGTAGTTGTTTTACTGTATTACATACAATTCCCCTCTGAGTCTTGATACCTGGACTCTCAATGATTTTTTACATTCTGTAACTATTTTCAATGAAATTTCTTTTTCTTTCTCTTTTTCTTGGGCTCTGTTGAAAATATCAAAAAAACCCAATGTTTCATAGGTTTATTTTATATCTTGTAGCTTTACTGAAGTTATTAATATAATTACCATATGAATTATATCATATATTTCATTATATGATATATTGTCATGTTATTGCAATATATTACTATATAGTATTAATGCAACTGGAACATTACATATAATATAATATAATTAATGTGATTAACATAATTAACAATTGAACCTATTCATTGTTTATATTAAACTTTTTGTTGAATCTCTAGTATTCTCTTAGTAGCACATCACAAAATGTACAAAAAAGCAATAATTGTGCTTCACCTTTGTTTATGCTTATTACTCATTTCTTTTTCTTGTCTTTTTGCTATAGCTTGTATTGCTAGAATAATATCAAATAATAGTAAGGATGACTAACATCCTACTTTACCCCAAATCTTAAAAAGGCCTCAAACATTTCTCCTTTCCAGACATTGCCAACTCCTAGTTTTAGATAAGTACTATGTATCATATTTTTAAAAATTTCTTTATCATGCCTTTTGAAGTTTTATTTAATGTAAAAGAATGTTAATATTTTGTCAAAAACTTTTAAAAATTATTGTTTTGTTATTATTTTGTTATTAATGTGGTCTATTATATGCTTATGACTTTCCTTTTTTTCCAGTTCATATAAGAATGAGATTTAATAAAATACCTTGCTTCCTTCTTCTTTCTTCCATGTTTCTTCTCATATATGCCATTTATGCATATGCATATGCATTATGCAAAACAAGACATTTTTCCCCATTTCTTTTTTCCTTTATTTCCTTTATTCCCTACTGTACTCCTTCTTTTCCTTTCTCAAAGTTAACAAAACAAACCAAAACCACATACAGCACCTGCATTTATCTTATTTATGACCTAGAAAATTGTAGGAATCTGAAAAGACACTTGTCCTTTCTCCCCATTTGACGTCCCTGACACATTTCTTTTCCTAGTAGCAGCAGATTTTTCTTTTTTTAATTTAAATGAATGAAAAAAGCATTTATGCTTACCAGATGCCTAGCACCATGCTACACATTGTTGATACAAATAAAAAAAAAAATAAGGCAGTTCATCCTCAAGGAGTTTATATTACAAATAGTGGATATAACACATTAATGGGAGTGATAGTCAAAGAGGGAAAATTAGACTTGGAAGGTTATAAGGTTGCTGATAGTAAATGGAATAATATACCCTTTCAAGTAACAATGACAGTATTGATTTGATTATGGCTTAGAATTAAAAGTTGGGGATGCAGGGAGAGATTAATGAGAATGGTTCACATATGACAGCAAGGTGGATGAGAGATGGTTGGAGAGTAAAATGAAAACCTGATCTGATATAAAGGGTCATGGGAGGCACTGAGCAATCAGGACAATGGGGCTCCAAGGCCAGAGTTCTGGAGATGAAAGGATTAGACCCTCCAGGACACGGTCTCTAAGGAGGTAGCTGGGACATCGAGTGAGATATGACTGGAGACTGGGTATTCTAATAGAACCTGAGTAATTTTCATTTATGATGTCTTGAACTATATTGCTTATAATATTTTTGTTTTATTGTGGTCTCAGGGAGTCCGGTGATTTTTAAATTTTCTTCCCTTGATCTGTTTTTACAGAATAGTTGTTCTTAATGTTGTTATTATTAAATCATGTCTGATTCTTTGCCACCCCATTTGGAGTATTGTTTTGTTTTGGTAAAGATAATGAAGTAGTTTGCCATTTTTCCTTCTCCAGATCATTTTACAGATGAGGAAACTGAGACAAACAGGGTTAAATGACTTATCCAGGGTCATGCAATAAGTGTCTCAGGCCATATTTGATTTTTTTTAGTAATTGCTTTTTATTTTCAAAATATATGCAAAGATAGTTTTCAATATTCAACCTTGTAAAACCTTGTGTTCCAATTTTTTCTTCATTCTTTCCCCCCACTCCCCTTAGACAGCAGGTAATCCAATACATGTTAAACATGTGCAATTCTTCTATTCCACAATTATGATACACAAGAAAATCAAATCAAAAAGGGAAAAAAAGAGAAAGAAAACAACAACAAAAAACCACAAGGAAACAACAACAAAAAAGGTAAAAATGCTATGTTGTGATTCACATTCATTCCATACTATCCTTTCTCGTGGTGCAGATGGCTCTCTCTATTACAAGTATATTGGAATTTCAGACCTTATTTGAACTCAGAAAAATGAGCCTTCCTGACTCCAGGTCTGGCTCTCTATCCACTGTGTCATTTAACTGCTGTTTTAATAGGGGATACTTTACATATTTTCTCTAAGTTTTCAATTTTTTTTTTTACTGTTCTAATATTTCTTATTGTCTCATGGGATTATAGATTTCTCTCAGCCATTTTTTTTTAAAAAGGAGCCCACTAGTTAGATTTTATTCTAACATATTCATTCTCCTTTTCCTTTTTTCCTCTCTAGAACTCTTAATTTCACTTCTCACTTTATTTTTTATTTTTTTCTGCTCCTTTTGAAATCCTTGTAGCCAAGTCATTCCCCCCCACTTCCCATCTGAGGTTTTTCTTATAGATGTGATGGAGTTACTTTCTCCTCAATTTTTCTTATCCTATAATATTTCTTTATTGTTTTTGATGTTTTCTTCAGTTTCCTTATAGTTTCAGATTTTGGTTTTGGATTGTGATCTGGAGCTCAGGTTGCTCTTTCCTCTCCCTCTCCCCCAATCATTCTTCACTATCATATAAGCCTTATTTGTCCCAGTTCCCAGGGATCTGAATATCACTGTTGTTGCCATTCTGAATGGATTGGCTGGAATTATACTTTGCCCTTTGTCTTAGATGCTGCCTTATGATTTGCTATAGGTTCTGGTCTCAGCTGGTCTCCATATCCCTCTCTTTGCACAATTTCCAGTTTTGACTTGGTTCTATACTCTACTGGCCATGACATACTCCAGTCATATGTTGTAGACTATGCTGATCTTAAGCTTCCAGCAAGGACCCCAGCACAGGCAACTAGTTGTTCAGTTGATCCTGTGGTCTTTTTGGACCAGATCTATTCTGCTCTGTTGGAGATGCCAGGTCTAGAACCTAACTTCAAGTCTCCAATGATTGGCTTGGGATCTTTTGTACGTAGTACTATTGGGTTTGAAGATCACTTATGGAGCTCGTGATGGCTTCCTTGGCGTGGATCTTCCCTTAGCACATGGATTACAATTTTAAAATTGGGGTTTAGTGATGATTTTCCTTGATTAAGGCCTTTTCTAGTCTGACTTCCAATCCATTAATTAATTGGAGGTTACCTTGACTTCCCTAGTACAACCCCAGCCTTCTGTAGCTTCTGCCCATGTTTTTTATGTAACTCTAGACTGAATGAAGGAGATTTCACATATCTGTATCTATACATCATCATTCTCCTTGTTATCCTTTTCAGATATTTATTGGTGTTTAGGAGAGAAAGTTGGGCTTCAGTATGACCTTTCACATTTCCATCTGAAATGGAAGTCTCCTTGTTCAATATTCTTCTGGAAAGATATGACTACTCTTCTAAGGCAAGAAACAATGTCCCAAGTTCTGATGAGCAGAAAGATGATAGTTATGTTTAAAAGAAAAACAGACATTTACAATGGTCCAATAATTCAGGTCTTTTCTTGAAGTCAGTAACATCTTTTTGTATCCTTCCCTTTTACTTTATTAACACGACCACCACCCCAGTTCAGATCCTCATAACCTCTCATTCATACTTTACTAATAGACAACAAATTGGTCTTCGTGTTTTGAGACTTTCCCCTCTAAAACTCATCCTGTAAAAAGCAGGGAAATTGCTTTTCTTAAAGTCTATGTCACTCCCCTATTTAACATCCTACAGGGCCTCAAGAATCAAAACTTCTCTGACCTTTAAAGTCTTTATAATTGGGCTCTTACCCATCTTTCCAACCTCATACTACATTATTTTTCTTCACAAACTCTTCACAGTCCAGTTACTTTGGTCTTTTTTTTTTCTCCCATGATGCTACCTTTTATTCCTTATCAACCTTACCTTTTAGAAACTCTGCTTTCTCTCAAAGCTCATTTCAAGTGTCATCTGACTTTTCTTCTTATGGTTGTTCAGTCATTTCAGTCAAGACCCCATTTGGGGTTTTCTTGACAAAGACACTGGAGTGACTTCCCATTTCCTTCACCAGCTCATTTTACAGTTGAGGAAACAAATTGGGTTAAGTTACTTGCCCAGGGTCATACACAATTGAGTAAATTTCCAAGGCTAGATTTTAATCTAGGAAGACAAATCTTTCTGACTCCCAACTCAGTCCTTTGTCCACTCAGTCCTTGCTACCACTTACTACATGAAATTTTTTTCTACTCATCCCAGTGATTAGTGCATTACTCTTTCCAAATTTATTTTGAATTTATTTTGAGATTAAAAGGACCATAGGATAATGGAATTAGTGCTTGAAGATATATCAGAAGTTATTTAGTTCCTCATTTTATAGATGAATAAGCTGAGGCTCAGAGAATTGCATTGATTTTCCCAAAGATATATGGGTAGGATATGGTAAAGTCAATGTTTGAACACAAGTTCTTTGACTTTTTTTTTCAGGATCCCATAATTCTATTTGGTCTGTAATGGGGAGAAACGAGCACAATACATTTGTTAGATTTTATTTTCAAGTTTGAGGATGGCTATGACTTTAAGTAGCAAGAATTCTTGGATTTCCTTAAATGATTTGACATTTTAGTTTGTAACCTCAGTTTTGATTTGTAATGCAAGATTACTCAATTTATATTTGACAAAAAACTGAGTTGAAGGATCAAAGCTGGCCTTAAATCAGTCCAAACTGGCAGCCACCTCCATGGTATGTGTGAAGGGCTATAGACAGTGTGCCAGACATGTAAACCCTTCCTTCAGGTTACCTGAAATTTCAGCATTTAAAATTCATTCTTTTAGGTGTTGAAGGCTTTTTGGTCTTAAGGAGCCCCCTTATAGAATGAAAACTCCTTAGGGGGACTAGTTGACAGCTGAGAGTAAAGTCTTTAGGAATGGAATAAAGGACATCCCTGGAAAGATGCCTGGATGGAAATAAAGGAAAGTGAGACAAAATTCATCTTCACAATTTTGCCTAGGGTTGTCTCTGAGAGGAGTAAATCAACTTAATTCTGTTTTCAAAAAGAATCACCATCTATAGCCTACAATAAACTATTGTTTTTGATGTTGGCACAGGAGACACACAGATATTCCCCCAATGGAAATAGCACAACTTCTCTAATCTGTTTTTCCATTTCTCTAAAATTGAAATGCCAAGCCCCATATATTTGCATAATGGATTCCAGTGAATTCAATCACTGGATAGAATAGATAGAATCACTTCTATTAGGCCAGAAGTAGATTACTGACACTTAGGAACTCTTTTGTCCCTGGGTTAGCCTGACTCTGTCAATAAATATTTATTGAGTGCTTAACTGGGTTCAAATCCAACCTCAGATAACTAATAGCTGTGTGACCCTGGATAAATCACTTCACTCTGTTTGCCTCAGTTTCCTCATCTGTAAATGAGCTGGAGAAAGAAATGGTAAATCACTCCCCTGTCTTTTTTGCTAAGAAAACTCCAAATGGGTCATAGAGTTGGACGCAATTTAAACAACTGAACAATAAGAACACTATGTGTTAATCACAACATTTTGCACTGTGAATACAAAAAACAAACCTTATCCCTACTGTCAAGGAGTTTACATTTTAATAGGGGACATAACATACATTATTAATGTAGTTCATCCTTCATATTGGAAGGGACCAATGACATCATGGGATGATGTCTTGACTTGTGAGTGAATTGGATTTAAGTGAGGCAGAATTGCATAATCTTACTCTCCCTTTCTAGTTTTCAAAGAAAGCCTGGGATGCAGTGGATACCCTTGGTGTCTTCCATGTCTGACCCAGATCTAATCACTCCACAAATTGTGGAGTTTTGTGTGGAACAAATTATTCTCATTCCCAGAGGAAGTTTTCACATGCTTGGGCATTCCTCCAACACACTGACAGGATTGGCTACTCTCAATCTAGTTTAGCCCATCTAATGAGTTGGTTTTACCAGCCTATGACCATTGCTTGTGCTACAGCTTCTTGGAGCCTCAGGTGAGAGAGTTGGGTGAAGATGGACACCAAATGTGGATGGGCAGTCCTGAAAAGGGCTCACTAAGTCCTCATACCAGAGATGCTAATCTTCTCTGAACACTCCATAAATCTCACATATATAAATATATGCAGAATAAATAAATATGAAGTAGTGAAATTTAAGAAAATAAAGGAGATAATTAGCATTTGGGGGAGGGAACCACAGAAATTATCAAATAGAAGGTGTTTTTGGAATTTATGTCTTGAAACAAGGTAGGGATGCTATAAGGCACAGGGAAGGGAAGGGTATATGGAGCATGGCCAGGGCAAAGTTATGAAAACTGGAAGGAGGAAGAGAAGGGAACAAGAATTTATTCTGGACTACTCTGTGCCAGGTACTATGGTAAGTGCTTTACCAATATTACTTCCTTTGATCTTCATAACAACCCTGGGTGGTATTATGAAGAGTTTAAAATGGCATTATATATATATATATATCTGAAAAGATAGATTGGGGCCAAATTGTGAAGGACTTTAAAAGTCAAATGATTTTTATTTTATCTTAGAAGCAAGAAGGAGAAAGTAGAATTTATTCAATAGGTATTGAATGAGTTGGCTAGATCTATGCTTAAGGATTCCAGAAGTAAGGAGAATAGAGAAATAAGGATCAAAGACAGAGCAAGAAAGGACCCAAGGGGCCATTAAATCCATGCTTCCATTTTCCAAACTGAGATCCAGAGGTTAAATAATTGCTCAGTCACACAGAAAGTAAGTGTCTGAGATGGGACTTCAACACTAGTCATAAATTTATAAAGTGAACAAGAGCATAGGGATAGGGATAGGATATATAATTTTTATCAGTTGAGGAACTCCCTGAGAAGTAAGTTCCCTATATCAGTTTAGGTAGGCACCTTCTCTGCAATGTATAGTCTTAAAGAATTATCTAGAGCAGGGCTACTTAAACTTTTTCCAAGAAATTTTTATGCAACTCCAGGTATATAGATATATAAAATATTGTTGTTTTAATTTTCCTGAGATCATTGTTTACTGTAACTTAAGGTTATATTATAAATCAACAAAATGATAGTAATAATAAAATGTCCATTTGCAGACACATGTATTTTGCAGATGCTAAAAGCAATGTATAAATTTCCCAAATGATGTAATTCAGCAAGTGGAAAGAAAGTTGAATTTGGAATCAGGAAAACATGGGGTCAAATCATATCTTAGAAACTTGCCAGCTATATGTAGATATTTAAAAGAGATAAACAAATGAAAACATAATCTTCCAACCCCCACATTCAATTATGAGACATACGAGATTCCAACCCATAGTTTTAGAAGCTTGAGTCCAGAGCATTGAGTGATTAAGTGATTTGCCTTAAATAATCCAGCCAAGATGTGTCAGAGATCATAACTGAATACAGCTTTTCCTGGCTTTGCGGCTAAATTTCTATCCATGAGAGTATATTGCTTCTTTAAAGGAGAATATGCACATAAATATCAGAGTATTAACCACAGACAGCACAGACCCTGACTTTCATTGATTTTTGCTCCAATTTCTCTTCTCTATACCAAGAAAGCCTGGAACCAAGGAAAGCCTGGAAGGTCAGTTCTTCATTGTTCCCAGTTCCCAAGTCCTCTATTCCCCTTGTCCTTTATTTTGTCAGGAGTGAGGTAATAAAGAGAAATATACTTACACATCAAAGTGGTGCGTTCAACGACAGTGCTTAATGCGATAACACTATGCAGTTACCCCTTTCACTTCATGGCTTTCCCCATCGTGATTGCAATATACCACAGGTCAGCATATGAAATTAAATGTAAATATTTTAGGAGTTTTATGGAAGCCACAGATGACACAGAAAACGTTTAAAAATTCAGAAATGCATAAATATATGAATAATATTAGATAATGTCAATCTAAGTTTTTCAACAAGGTACTATAAATAAGGCATAAAAGAAAGAGAAAAAAATTAGGTTTCTTTTCCAGTATGAAGGGGGAGCCAAAACATTTTACACAGATTTTTCCAGATTGTGGGAGGGCCAGACCCCTAACCCTGGGATTAATGCAGTGCCTTGATGCTGTTGATTTTGGATGTCACATCAGCAGCTGCATGTGAGTAAGCAGCTGTCATCTGTTTCACCTTCTTTTCACCTTTATATTCAGAGGTCCTTCACCTGCTTTGGGTGCTATCACTGGCTTCATCACTTCAGTAATGGAATATAATTTGTCTAGCTTCCTCTAAGGAAAATAGCAGCACTCCAAGGCTATTAAGTCTAGGCAAAGGTAAATGCCTGGAAGGGAACAGGTGGAACTACACAATAATCAGAAGTTAACTTGAACTTGAAAATCTCATCACCTAGGCTAACAGCATTTAAAGGGGCAAATAGATATGTCTCACTTAATATACTTCTTCTCTAAGGAGAACAGTGACCAAGAATCTAGCCCCAACTTCCTGCTTCTCCTCTTGGCAGGAAATAGTTTCCCTTGGAGAAGGGTAAAGGGGAAAAGAAGCTAAAGATAATTCTTCTGTCTCTCTTTGAGTCATTGATACCTCCACATTACATAGCAGGGACAGCCTTGATCCAGTTAGATTAAATTATTTTTGTCATTTATGTATGTGTAGGAAACTTTTAGGCTAATCTTGCAATCTTGCCACATGTCCTTGCCTTAAGTAGTGTCCAAATCCAACTCTTGGTGAAATGTAGATGGACTCCATTTAAGAAAGTGGATGGAAAGATTCCCAGGAAACCATCTGTCTGGGCATTGTTCTATTTCTGAAGCTACTCCTGCACCAATAAAGATTACAGTTCCAGACACAAAATGAAGTGAATAAATATTTATTAAGCACCTACTATGTGCCAGACACCTTGCTAAGCACTGGGGATATAAAGAAAGACAAATAATGGTCTTTACCCTCCAAGAACTCATGATCAATTACTGGGGAAAGAAAACACATTTTAAAAAAACCTCAAAAGTTGTGGGGAAGAGGGAGAATAGGTAACTAGGGGAATGCTGAATGATATCTTGAAGCTCCATAGTGACCTGGTGACCTTCTTATGTGGAGGATCTAGGAAGAAGTCTCCACAAATGTCCTCTATTCTTTCCAACCAGAGGGAGGGAAGGACCCCAGGAGTAAGGGGGTACTGAGAAAGTGTGAGTTTCAAAGCTGATTTCATCTTGCAGAAAGATGAAATTCTGGAGACAATGATGAAGTCCAGGAAAGCAAGCAGGTAAATATATATATATATATATATATATATATATATATATATATATAACATATGTGTGTGTATTATATACATATATATATAATATATATATGTATATAATACTTAGCACTTATATAGCACCTCCTCTGCTCTAAGCACTGTGCTAAATGACTTACAAATATTATCTCTTTGGATCCTCACAAAAAGTCTAAGAAGTAAAGGTATTATTACCCATATCTTACAATTAAGAAATGGGAAAACAGTCTTTGTCCCCAAAGATCTCACATTCTAATAAGAGATAACATATAAATAACTAGACATACATGATATATATGACATACTCTATATGTATGTGTATATAATATATAGATAATATATACATATAGAATATGTTCATCTGTATGTATATATATACATATACATATGTGTATGTGTGTAAGGATATCTATCTATATCAATTGATCCATCTTTCTATTTATCTAGAGAGGCTTACTTCAGTTAATGTGTGCTTTACAGATATTGGATTTTTTACATGTTGAAGGTTTGTGGCAACCCTGCATTGAGCAAGTCTCTTTGCCAAGAGACATTTTTTCCAATAGCATGTGCTCGTATTGTGTCTCTGTGTCATATTTTGGTAATTCTTATAATTTCAAACTTGTTCATTATTATATCTGTTATGGTGATGTGTGATCAGTGATCTTTGGTGTTTATTACTGAAATAGTTTCAGAGCGCCATGAACTGCACCCATATAAAATGGTGAATCAATCAATAAATGTTATGTGGGTTCTGATTGCTCCATCGGTGAGCCTTGGATTTCCCTGTTCCCTGAGACACAACAATATTCATATTAAAATACATAATATAATAAATAATGATAAATAAATTTAGTTAAAATACCATTTTTAATAATCCTTCAATGGCCTCTAAGTGTTCAAGTGAAAGAAAAAAATCAATCAAAGAAGCTAACTTCATTGTTGTTTTATTTTAGAAAGAAGATTTAATTTAGAAAGAAATTGCCATAGTTACCCCAGCCTTCAACAACCACCAACCTGATCAGTCAATAGTCATTAACATCAAGGCAAGACCCTCTACCAGCAAAAAAAGATTATGACTTGCTGAAGACTCAGATAATAGTTAGCATTTTTTTTTTTTTAGCAATAAAGTGTTTTTAATTAAGGTATGCACTTTTAAAAACATGTGTAGTACTACTGCATACTTAATAGACTACAATATAGTACAAAAATAACTTTATATACACTAAGAAACTAAAATTGAGTGAAATTTGCTTTATTATGATAGTTGTTTAATTGTGATCTGAAACTGAATGTGCAGTATCTCCAAGATATGCCTGTTTGGTGGCACAGTAGACAGAATGCAAGATCGCAGGCAGGAACACTTGAGTTCAAATCTAGCCTCAGATACTTACTAGCTGTGTGACCCTGGGCAAGTACCTTAACCCTGTTTGCTCGGTTTCCTTATTTGTAAAATGAGCTACTGAAGGAAATAGAAAATCACTCCAGTGTCTTTGCCAAGAAAACCGCAAATGGGGTCACAAAGAGTTGGATATGACTGAAAATCAGTAAACAACTAGACACAGACACACATACACTTAGTGTAGTTAGTCACTGAGCATTAAGTGCTTATTACATGTCAGCCATAATATGTATGGAAGTGATTGCGGAGGGGTAGGAACTAGTAGCTAAGGGTTAAGAAAGTCCTCCTGCAGAAGATGGGCTCTTAGCTGAGTCTAAGCCAGGAAAAGCAGGGGGCAGAGATGGTCAGAGCATTATAGATATGAGGGACAGTCACTCCAAAGGAAAAAAAAAAGGAAATGGAAGAGTATCATTTATGAATAGCAAGTTGGCCAATAAAGAGTCTGGAAGACAGTAATGGGAAAATGAGAAGATAGGAAAGGATAAGATTATAACCACTTTGATAACAAATGGAGCACTTTGTTTTTGATTGTAAAATAATGGTGAGCTGCTGAAATTTACTAAGTAGGGAGGATGGTGGGAACAAAGCAATGCTTTAGGAAAATCATTTTGGGAATTGAGTGGAGAATGGATTGGAATAGGGAAAGATTTGAGGCATGGAGATCACTTAAAAGGATATTGTAGTAATATAGGCAAGGACCTCAAATAAGATGATAACCATGTGAGGAAAGAGAATGAATCTGAGAGTTATGAAGATATAAATGACAAGATTTGGTAACTGATTAGATTATATGGGATGATGTTATTCAGTCCTTACTGAAGTGTTTTGCAATTTGGAAGAATAGAAGAGGGGTCAAAGGTAAAAGTAATGAATTCAGTTTTGTACATGTTGAGTTTAAAATGTCTATAGAATATTCAAATCTAAATGTCCAGTAGATAGTAGGAAATAAGAGACTCGAGGTCAGGAGAAAAGTAAGGGCTAAATAAATAGTCTATAAATCATCTGCATAGGAGAATGAAGATTGAGACTTGGAATGTAAGAGATTATTGGTTATTTTGGATAAAATAGGTTCAGTACAATGACAAGTTTGGATAGCAGACTGAGAGCAAAGAAATGAAAGAAGAAATGGAGATACCAATTATATATGGCCTTCTAAATGAGTTTAACCACAAGAGGAGAAATATAGGATCATAACTTTTTTATTTTATTTTATTTTATTTTATTTATTTATTTTATTTATTTATTTATTTATTTATTATTTAATAGCCTTTTATTTACAGGATATATACATGGGTAACTTTACAGGAATAACAATTGCCAAACCTCTTGTTCCAATTTTTCACCTCTTACCCCCCCCCCCACCCCCTCCCCTAGACGGCAGGATGACCAGTAGATGTTAAATATATTAAAATATAAATTAGATACACAATAAGTATACATGACCAAAACATTATTTTGCTGTACAAAAAGAATCAGACTCTGAATTATTGTACAATTAGCTTGTGAAGGAAATCAAAAATGCATGTGTGCATAAATATAGGGATTGGGAATTCAATGTAATGGTTTTTAGTCATCTCCCAGAGTTCTTTTTCTGGGCATAGCTAGTTCAGTTCATTACTGCTCCATTAGAAATGATTTGGTTGATCTCGTTGCTGAGGATGGCCTGATAGGATCATAACTTTTGAGCATGAATGGATCAAAGGAGGATTTTTTTGAGAATGGGGGAGACATGAAAATATTTTGAGGCAATAGGAAAACAGCTAAAAGAATGAAGAGCTTTAATTTATTTCAGTGAAATATGAAGCAAGATTCTAAATTGAGAAAGTAGGGAAAGGAGAGATTAAAAGGTCTAGAAAACTTTCCATGATGAATGATAATGAATTGACTAGGGAAGTAAAAAGACTGCCTTACTCCAGTGAGGGTTAGTTGAGATTATGCTACACAAATTGCTAGTGGACCCAGTGATTTTCTCCAGCTTCATTCAGCAACATGTGAGTAGAAGTGAAAGGAAGGTAAGGAAGGTCTGCCTCCTCACACACTTAATAATTGTGTGATCCTGGGTAAATCCCTTAACTAGTCAGGGAATAAACTTGAAGCACTTCAACTTCTTCACAGCATTTTCCTACTTTATTCTCTGCCATGAATACTTATACATAAAGCTGCCAAGATCTTCATAGTAGCCTGCTTTGCAAGGCAAAATGATAAAAGATTCCACTCAAATCAAATCTTGATTAAAATTTTTCTTAGGTGTTTTCCATTGTATAAAAAAGCAATAACAATTAATATAATGTTTACCTTACATTACCTTTACAAACCCAAATAGACAGCAGAAAAGAACATCTGAAACAAGTTTGAAAAAGTTCAAATATATTTTAATTTTTTTGGGGGGGGGCAGTAGTATCTTTGAGCAGGTAGGTGGTACAGTAGACAGAGTGGAAGTACTGGAGTCAAGAAGATGAGTCTCAAATCCATTATTAGACACTTACTAGAAGGGTGACTCTCAGCAAGCCCTTTAACCCTGTTTGCCTCAGTTTCCTCATCTATAAAATGAGTTACAGAAGGAAATGGCAAAACATTCCAGGACTAAATAACATCAACAACAGTAGCTTTAATAATGTCAAAGCATGTTTCTTTCTTTTTTTGTTTTGTTTTGTTTGTCTGCTTAGCTTTATTTTTTTTTAAATAGCCTTTTATTTACAAGTTATATGCATGGGTAATTTTACAGCATTGACAATTGCCAAACATTTTGTTCCATTTTTTTCCCTCTTTCCCCCCACCCTCTCCCCTAGATGGCAGGATGACCAGTAGATATTAAATATATTAAAGTATAAATTAAATACACAATAAGTATACATGACCAAACCGTTATTTTGTTGTACAAAAAGAATCGGACTCTGAAATATTGTACAATTAGCCTGTGAAGGAAATCCGAAATGCAGGCAGGCAGAAATATAGGGATTGGGAATTCAATGTAATGGTTCTTAGTCATCTCCCAGAGTTCTTTCACTGGGTGTAGGTGGTTTAGTTCATTACTGCTCCATTGGAAATGATTTGGTTCATCTTATTGCTGAAGAGGGCCACGTCCATCAGAATTGATCATCATATAGTATTGTTGTTGAAGTATATAATGATCTCCTGGCCCTGCTTGTTTCACTCAGCATCAGTTCATGTAGGTTTCTCCAGGGCTTTCTGAAATCATCCTGCTGGTCATTTCTTACCAAAAAATAATATTCCATATTATTCATATACCACAATTTATTCAGCCATTTTCCAATTGATGGGCATCTACTCAGTTTCCAGTTTCTGGCCACTACAAAGAGGGCTGCCACAAACATTCGTGCACATAAGGTCCTTTCCCTTCTTTATGATCTCTTTCAAAGCTTGTTTCTTAAGAAAAACTAATAGGACAGGAACTAGAGCCGTGATTTCATTATTAATGAGAACACATAAATGAAGAAACTCCCTCTAGTGATGTATATTAACATGTTTAAAGGACACACGGTATATAAATAGCTAAATACTATAAATATATTTATATAATGTATAACATAAATATAATAATAGTAATAAATAAATAAAACTAGCTAAAACAGTATATAAATAGCCTGTTTGCCTAGAGCACTAAGAAATTAAGTGTTTTGTTCAGGGTGACACAGCTATTACATATTATAGTCTTTCTGGATTTGAGGCCACCTCTCTCTCCTTATACTATTCTGCCTCTGTTTATTCAATAGACTTGGAAATCGTTATCCTATGGTCTAAACATTAGTCAGTATTTTTTTAAAATTTGCAGATAGATTTTATTTTGATGAAAACTTTACTTAGTAATACTTTCTCCCCATAATAGCTTTCTTAAAAACAGTTATACAAAAGTATTCGGTATAATGATTGCAACTGAACCTCACTTCTACCTTCTACTCCCGCCCAGTAATATTCTGCAGTTTATAATTTTTTTTAAATAAAGATGTGTTTTAACATCAGTCATCTGGAACCCAAGTTAGTCATTGCATTTCCTCTGAACTTTGCTGCCTTCAGTTATGTTATCAATCATTGTATATATATATATATATTGTTCTTCAGATTCTTCTTTCTTCACTATGAATGAGTCCAAACAAGTCTTTCTGTATTTCTCAGAATTTCTTATATTTGTCAATTCTCGGGGCATTAGGTATTTTTAAGCTACGATTATTTAATTTATGGTATCTCTTTTGCAAAACAGAGGGATGGAAATTACCTTGAGGATTTATATAAAGATTGTTTCTAAGCTACACTAGAACTACAGTTTCATTGATAATCTACAACAATGCTGTACTTGTCATTTCAGTCTTTTTGTGACCCCATTCAGGGTTTTCTTAGCAAAGATAGGATAATGGTTTGCCATTTCCTTCTCTAGCTCATTTTTACAGATGAGGAAACTGAGACAAACAAGGCTAACTGACTTGCTCAGCTAGTAAGTATCTGAAGCCAGATTTTAATTTAGGAAGAAGATGGGTCTTCCTGATTTTAGACCCAGAACTCTACCCACTGAACTACTTAGCTTCCTATGAAAATGCTTTATAGCAATTATTTGAAAATCTTTTTTATCATTTTATCTGTATTTCTCTTAGAATAATTATAAGCTCATTTCTTATTTTTAATTAGCATTGCACCTAAGGACTCTCCCCTTAGAATCTACCCCAGTTTCAAGGTGATTTATTGATCTGTATAAAGCATAGGTCAAAATCTACCACTGATATATTTATTTGTAATAGCCAGCAGTCACAATTGGGGACAGCAAGTTTGTGTAGTGGATCTTTGCAGTAGGATCTGAATTCAAATCCAGTCTCAGACATTAGCGGGAAGAGTCAACACAAGTAAGGGAACATATGTAGGTAAGACACATGCATGGAACATGTATAGCTACAATAAATATGGTGAGGGACAGCTCTGGTCCTTAAAGCAAGGCTGCTGATATTTTCTGATGATAATATTGCACTGTTCCTACTGGGCCTGCTACCTTGTGGTTGCCACTAAATGCATTGTTGTCAGATACTACTAGAATTCTTTGGATTCTTCCAGACATTTGGGCTTGTGACTATGGATTTATTCTCTCTCCCTCTCTCTCTCTCTCTCTCTCTCTCTCTCTCTCTCTTTCTCTCTCTCTCATGAAGTCCTTGATTATAATCTTTTTTATTTCCTCACAAGAAGAACCTCTTTTCAATTCAAAGCCCCAAGGCTTTTTCAGATCTGTTTTCAAAACAATAACACTTTTAGGATTATCAAAAGTCTTCCCTTATAAGGGGACCAAAAAGTTATTCATATTTAAGAATAGTCTCAGCTAAAAATTCTTTCATTCAGTGTGAGATTCTGTGCCCCAGATACCAAGCTCCTTGGCTTATAGAGTTGTTGTTGAGTTACTTCAGTCACTTCCAACTCTTCGTGACCCTATTTGAGACTTCCTTGGCAAAGATACTAGAGTGGTTTACCATTTCCTTCTCCAGAATACAGAGTAGAGGCTTCTCAATTAGTTCCTTCAGTCTTAATCTTTTCTTTTGAACTAAAATTCAAGGTGTGGGGCTGGGTCTCTATGTCACAGATCTCATTCTGATTTATGGTGAGCATTCTCAATGCTTCTTGATGTTAATCTCTGAAGACAAGACCACACCTAATCAACATCCATGAGGGGCTACTCATCCAACAACTACCAAAAAGTTGTGGGTGTAAGAGTTACTCAGATCCTTCATTCTAAACCCCTTCTACTCTCCCATGAGGACTAATGTGGAGTTGGAGTGGGGGGAGTAGGGGGAATTTACAAAGGCAAAGTTAAGCCCAGGGGACAAGGTCATTGTCTTTCCTACTTGCCTAACCACATTCCTGGCCTTTCATGGGTTATATGTGGCCAGGCAGAGCTTAAACCCTTTTTAGGCTTTCAGCTCACCCTTACAATAGTTTCATTAGAGATGAGAGACAGCAGTGTTGAGAAATGTATTGGGCTTTTTCTTTCTTCTTAAGATGATCCACCCCATCTAGAATAATTTTCCCCCTACTTAAGTCATTATAAAAGCCATGGATAAGTAAGCTGTTTGTTTTAAATTACAGAAAGCCATATGCTGAGGAATTTTCAAGACTAAGAACTAATGTTTCTCCCTGATGTCAGAGCATGGAGTTGGGGATCAACGCTGAGGGAAAAGCTAACATACCAAACTTGTACAATGGATACTATAACCCTTGGTGATATTTCCCTGCAGAATACTTTGTATTATAGTTTGTATTACAGTTTCTGGATATGCAGGAAAAGTAATTAGAATTGTATCTTTTCTCCAACCCACCCCCAGCTTCACTGCTACTCTTGATACTCCCTCCCCAACTCTCTCTCTGTATTTCTGCTGCTGTCTCTCTCTCTCTGCTTTTGTTTCTCTTCTTATATTGCCAAACCTAAACAAGCCTCTTCACCCATCTGTCCCTTTGTGCTTTGAAGGGGATATGAGCAAGGGAACGAATTGAAAGGACAAGAAAAAGATAGATGGAAAATTCTGCCTTTATACCAACTCTTGGTCCCCTACTATCCTTCATGGAGTTCTTTTTCTAAATAAATTTCCTCTATCAAAATTTATCAGTCCCTGCTTATTATTCTTTTGGAAATGAATCAGATCTTTTGATTTAATTTGACATTTATTAAGTATTTAATATGGATATGCTAGGTGCTAGGGGAGGCAAAGCACTGTGACATATCGGATCACATGCTGAGCCTGCATGTAACTTCATGTTTAATGATCTTTTTTGTTGTACTATGTTATGGAATTGCTTGTTTTATTCCATTAATTAAAAATAAATTATGTATATATTTTAAAAGTTTCTTGACACTTATTAACTGTGTGACTATAAGTTATCGTTTAACCTCTCTGAACCTCAGTATACTCATTTATAAGGTAAGGCTAATAATCCCTGTAGTGTGTATCTCCAAATATTGGTGTGAATCTTGAATGAGATAATCTACATCCTAGCTTCTTAAACTGTGGCTTGTGACTCTGTATGAAATCTCATCCATGAATGGGGAGGGGGTGTCAAAATTATGATTTATCATCAGTAAATGTTTGATTTATAGACCTATTTCATATACCAATATGGAAATTTTTCTTGGGGTTGTGAGTGGAAAAAGTTTAAGAACCCATGCTCTACATAAAGCATTGTACAAACTTAAAAAGTTCTACAACAAAATTGGGAACACAAGGTTTTGCAAGGGTGAATATTGGAAATGTTTTTTGCATGTATTTTGAAAAGAAAAAGCTATTAATAAAAAAGTTCTATGACAATTATAATATAGTAGATTTGAAGTTTCATGTGAAATCATATTTAATTGTATTTTGTTGTGGAAATACATGTTTTATTCCATAAATTAAAAATAAATATAAGCAATTGCTCTTAACATTAAAATGATTTTCAAACTACATAGTCCCTGCCTAAAGGAACTTAGAATAGATCCTCATGTACATAGATAAGAATAATTTGAGGTAAGACATAATTGGAAGTAATCTAGGTACAAAGTGCCCTAAGGAAAATTGAGAAGGAAAATAAAATGTCCATGTTGGAAGGTGGAAGGTGGGGAGTGGAAACAGAAAGCTTGAAGGAGCAGGGAACTCCTGAGCTAATCCTTGAAAAAGTAGACTTCTATAAGAAAAGAGTATGCTTCAGTCATGGAAGATGGTGTGTATGAATCTGGGAGGTGGAAGATGAATTTTTTGTATCTGAAGAACATCTTGGAGTCCAGGTTAACTGGAAAATAGAGTGCTAAAACTTATTTATTTGATTTCAGTGGAGATGTTATTGTGTTAACATGTTATTTCAAAAGATACTCTAATTACATACACTGCAACATGCCAGGGGGAAGATACTTAGGAGGTAGCTGAGCCTCAGATCATAACAGACAGGGGTAAGAGGCAGAATTTGTGGAAGACTTTTTATAAGGAAAGACAAACTAGAGGGTTTTCTAAATTGGGTAACCATTCTACTCTAATGGTAACCACTGACTTGAACCTAGCCAGCAGAACTGACACCACCCATTTAGCCTTCTAGTGATTTTAACTTGAACTCAGTAATGAGTAGAATCTTTTTTTTTTTCCTGTTATGACTGCCTGGAATCCTACCAGACTCTCTAGGTGGCACAATGGATAGAGTTTTGGGCTTTGAGGAAGAAAGATCTGTTCAAATATGGTTTCAGGAACCTACTACTTAAATATAAACTCACTTATTCTCACAACAACCTTTATGAGATAGGTGCTATTATCACCCCATTTTATGGATGAAGAAACTGAGACACAGTATAAAATGACTTATCTTAAGTCCTACAGCTAGTTTTTTTTACACTCACATAAATGCTAGCTATTATTAGATTCATCTCCAGGGATGCTCTAAATAAAAGGGACTATCCTAATTAAGCTAATTAAGCAGCCAGATCCTATCAGTGAAGCCCTACAGGCAGACATTTTGCAGGGTCTTTGCCTGGGTTTTCCCATGCTTTAGTAAACATGAGCTTGTCCCCACTCAGTAAAATTTGTTTTTTTCCTATAACATTGTGCTTCTCAATGTCCTGGTTCTCTCATGATGAAAACCTAGGTTCAGAGGAGGCAAGAACAGGCAGCCTCCCATTTTGTCTACACCAGCCCTGGTTAGTAGAGAACATATAAAAAAAAAAAAACAAACCAAACCACCTCCCCCCCCAAACTAAGATAAAAAATAAACACTCAGCTGATTCATAAAACTCTATATGCTCCCCTATAAAGTGTAGGAGGCATATTGGACCTAAAAGGTAAATAGTATGCTCTCTATTCCCACTTCCTCTTTATATTCATGTTTCTGTAAAGAACTCTGCTTCAGTAGATGATGGTAAACAGAATGAGACAAAGATTAATTTTAATATGGAACATATATTCAGATACATTATAAGAAACATGATTACAAAGAAATTGGGGCCTAGAGAATAAGATGAATTATAAGGGATCTCAGAGGCCATATTTTATACCCCCATTTTATAAATGAAGAAACTGAGAGGTTATATGACTTGGCCATGGTTATAAAAATAGTAAATGGAAGAACCAAGATTTGAATTCGGATCCATTGACTAATTCCATTGTATTAAGCTGTCTCAAATGTAATTTTTTAAAAAGTGAATTTAAAATTTATTTATTTATTTTAAAATAATATTTCTTTTTCTTTTTCCCTTTATTAAAGCTTTTTATTTTTCAAAACATATGTGTGGACAATTCTTCAACATTAGCCCTTGCAAAATCTTGAGTTCCAATTTTCTCCCTCTTCCTCTATCTTCTCCCCAGATGGTAAGTAGATAAGTATGTTAAACATGGTAAAAATATATGTTAAATCCAACATATACATACATATTTATATAATTATCTTGCCACACAAGAAAAATCAAATCAAACCAGAAAAAGAAGAGAAACAAAACAAAATGCAAGCAAACAACAACAAAGAGTGAAAATGCTATGTTGTGAACCACACTCAATTCCCACAGTCCATATTAAAATTAATCTTCATCACTAAACCACTGGAACTGGTCTGAATCATCTCCTTGTTGAAGAGAGCCACATCTATCAGAATTGATAATATTGTTGCTGTATACAACGATCTCCTGGTCCTGCTCATTTCACTCAGCATCAGTTCATGTAAGTCTCTCCAGGCCTTTCTGAAATCATCCTGCTGTTGTTTCTTACAGAACAATAAAATGTGAATTTAAAATTTAAAGAACAGTATAATCTAAGAACAGCTTAAGGACCTAGGTGGCACAGTGGACAGAGTGATGCTCCTGGAGTCAGGCAAACTCAGTGTCCTAAGTTCAAATCAAACCTCAGACACTTATTAGCTGTGTGAACAAGTCACTTAACCTTGTTTGCCTCAGTTTCCTCATCTGTAAAATGAGCTGGAGAAGAAAATGCAAACCACTCTGATATCTCTGCGAAGAAAATCCTAAATGGAATCATAAAGAGTCAGACATGACTGAAAAAATGACTGAATAATAGCATGTTCTAAGAGCCATATTCATTTTAAACCATATACGGGCGGCCACAATGAAAAATACTCATGAAAAGAAAAAAGATTTGATCTCCTGGCAGAATCTGCTTCCCATGGCAACGCCTTCTTGAGTAGGAGCTCTGGTATGAAGTAAGACTTGTTTAAAGCATTTAAAAGAAGCCATTCCCTTTGTGTCGAGTGGTGACAAAGTAATCCTCTCTTAATAATTCTGTTCTCTTAAACTCCCTTCCCCCCCTTCAATTAGCCATCTTTAAAATTTGATTTTCTCCATCACTTCCTAATGGATTTGAGGAGGAAAAAGTTTTGCCTGAGTTGGAGTGGAGAACCTCTCTTGTGAATTACAAAGTTGGAAATAGGTACTATTCTATATAGTGGCAAGTTATTTTCAGTTTCTAAGTCTGAGCCAATGAAATTTTAAATCCAAAAGGAAATGGGCAATAGGATCTTCCTCAAAACCCAGTCCTCTCCACTCCTCCCTCAACTGTTTTTGCACTCACAAGAGAACTACATATATAAATAATCTTAAGTGGCATCTAAAAATTATTTTTATTATTATATTTTTATGAACACGTTAATAGATGTTTTATTTACTGACAAGTTGACGCTACTAGAAGAAATTTAATGGGTTGGATCTCCTTTAATTGTGGTCCTGCTGAGAATTGGCAAAAAGTGGGGTTGCCCCTAATCATGGCTCTCTGCACATATCCTGGGTCATCTAGGTGGCAAGTGGATAGAATGCCAAACTAGCTTGTAACCCTAGCTAAAGCATTTAGATATATTCGCCTCAGTTTCCTCATATGTAAAATGAGCTGGAGAAGGAAATAGTAAACCACTCTAATATCTTTGCCAAGAAAACCCCAAATGGGGTCATGAAAAGTTGGACAAGACTGAAACAAGTGAACAACAAGAAGAAAAACATATCATCCATGTTGGAGGATGTTTGCATTGATTATATGGTTCCACAGATGATAAACTCCAAAGCACAGATTCCTTCCCTTGTTTTATTCATCTTTGTACAGCTGATGGAGAATAGCCTTATTATTTTAATTAGTATAGAGAACTCTCAGATAGACACCTTTCTCCATCAATGTCTATCAGAGTTTTTCCTGCAACTATTTTTTAGACAGTTGCCTAGAGACTGAGAAGTAAAGTGACTTACTTAGAATCACAAAAACTACTATGCATCAGAGGCAGAACTTGAATCCAGGTTTTCCTGACTTGAGACATGTTCTCTGTTATACTATGCTGCTGTAAGAACAGAAGCTACATAAATATTTTGAATAAACAATTAATTCAAAGCTATCCTAACTGACCAATCTGAATGTTTTTGTTGTTCAATCATTTTAATCATGCCTAGCTCTTCATGATCCCATTTGGTTTGTTTGTTTGGGTTTTTTTGACAAAGATATTGGGCTAATTTGCCCTTCTTTCTCCAGCTCATTTGACTGATGAGGAAACTGAGGCACACAGAATGAAGTGAATTGCCCATGGTCACACAGTTAATAAGCCAGATTTGAACTAGGTCTTCCTGACTTCAGGCTCAGCATTCTATCCTCTATACCATCCAGCTGCCAATGTGTATAACTAAAACCAAATTTGAATAATCCAGTTGTTTGTAGAATTCAGGATTCTCTTTGCCTTTGTGGACTAAAAATTAGATGTTCACAATTCCCTACTTTGCTTTGGATATATCCTAAGATGTAAATCTTTTTTTAAAAAATAGTATTTTATTGTTCCAAATATATGCAAAGATAGTTCCCTCAATATTCACCTTTGCAAAATCTTGCGTTCCAAATTTTTCTCCCTCCCCTAGATAGCGAGTAATCTGATATAAGTTAAACATATGCAATTCTTCTAAACATATTTCCATATTTGTCATGCTGCATAAGAAAAATCAGATCAAAAGGGGAAAATACATGAGAAAGAAAGAAAAAAACCAACCAACCAAGCAAACAAACAGTAACATACTATGCTTTGATCCACATTCAGTCTTCATAGCTCTTTCTCTGAATATGGATGGCACTTTCCATCGTATTTATTGTAATTGTCTTGAATCAGTTCATTGTTGAAAAGAGCCAAGTCCATCACAGCTGATCATCACATAATCTTGTTATTACTGTGTACAATGTCCTTTTGCTTCTGCTCACTTTACTCAGCATCAGTCCATGTAAAATTTTTTGCTTTTCTGAAATCAGCCTAATTATCATTTCTTATAGAACATCAGTATTTCATTACATTCAGATACCACAACTTATTCAGCCAGTTCCCAATTGATCAATTTCTAATTCCTTGCTACTACAAAAAGATCTACCACAAACATTTTTGCACATGTGGGTCCCTTTCCCACTTGTATGATCTCTTTGGGATATAAGCCCATTAGAGACACTGCTGAATCAAAGGATATGCACAGTTATATAGTCCTTTGGGCATAGTTCCAAATTGTTTTGCAGAATAGTTGGATCATTTCACAACTTTACCAACAATACATTAGTGTTTAAGTTTTCCCATATTGCCTCCAATATTTATCATTATATTTTCCTGAAATGTAATTCTAAAGAGATGAATGGTGACAATACTCTGTAGCCCCCTGGCCATCTTAGAAACATACAAATCACAGAACTGGGAGGAACCTCAGAGGTTTCCTAATCTAATTTCCCACCAATGAAATAATTCTTTCTAGAGTAGAATATCATTGACAAATGATTATCTGACTTTTACATAAACATCTCCAGGACAAGGAGTTAACTTTCTCATGAAATAGCTTTCTAAAAAAATTATGAAATAGCTTTATTTGTTAAAAAGTTCTTATTTATGTTGAATACATTCGTCTTTTTGTTTTCTCAAATTTAGTCTGGCTTTTTTTTTGGAAACAGAAGGGTATCCTCAATAAATTTTAAGAGTGGAAAGAACCCATCAGTTGGTATAGATAGGTGGATAGAGCTCTGAACCTGGAGTCAGTCTCAGACATTTGCTAACCACATGACCCTGACCATGTCACTTAAGTTTTATCTACATCAGTTTTCCTCAACTATAAAATAAATTAATAAATTTATAAGTTATTGTGATTATTATTTAATATATTTTATATTTCTAAGTATACGTTTGCATTATATATTTACATAACATTGTAATTTGTAAATAAGGCAAAATTAAGAGCACCTATCTCACAGGTTATGAGGATCAAATGAGAGAATATTTATAAAAAGCATTCAGCATACTTCATGGCACAGAATAGATGTTATATAAATGCTAGCTAGTTTTATCACTATTATTATAAGGTCCTAGTACCAAAAAAGTTTGAAAACTTAAACCAATCTAAACCAACTCTCTCATTTTATAGATAACAAAATTAAGGTCAATGGAAATAAAATGGTGACCAAAGGCACATTTGGTAATGTCAGAAGTGGAATTGGAACCTGGATGCCCTATTTTCAAAAATAGGGATTCATAAGTGCTATGAAGAATGTCAAAAATGACTGTGTGCAAGTTAAAAAGAATGAAGAGAGAGGGGGAAAGTAGATGGTTTGGTTATATGGGCAGATAATCTGGGTACTTTACAACCTGTGGAATCTTGGATCACATAGTGTTATGTTGGCCAGATAATCATATTAATGAGTGGATTCTTAGCTATTTTGACATTTGAATCTCAAAATTCTAGCCCGAGAGCTCTATGTCAATCTGGAGGGGTTCTCTTTGGTCCCATGCTGCTCAACAACTTACCAATAACTCAAATGAAAAGTGATTATTCCATTAGGAGTGATTATCAAATATACAGGATAACAAAAGATGGCAGAAACAGCTAAAATAATACAGAGTAAAATTGGGATACAAAGGTTTGGGGTCTGAGTACCTATGTTTAATTCTTAATTTTTCTGATTACAACCCGTTACTTTAGTTAAGTAATTATGTTTTTTTGGGCCTAGGTTTCCTCATTTATAAAATGCGGGTATTGAACTGGTTGGTATGTAACGTCTATTAATCTATATATTTTGTACTAACAGCTAGTAAAAATCTGATTTATGAAATATTCAAAAGCAAATATAATTCTCTTATTTTCTTATATGTGCAAGAACTCCAATAAGGCTAAAAAAAGTTTTGCCAAAAACCAATTTCTTCAGAAGCTATTTTAATGAGCAGATTGTTAAGAATTATAATTAAAGCATTAAGTATTTGTATGTAAATAGACACATCTAAAAGATTTAGAAACTGTTTGTTCTCAAATTAAACTTTTCTCCACAATCTTGTTTGCATTATTTATTCATTTGCTCAACAAATCCTTTTTTTCATAAATAATAATAAAATTAGTCTGATTATCTAATAGCTTAGCTTGATGTTCTACAGATGTTGGCATTGAATCACAGATTCTTAAGTAGTTGGGTTTGGATTATTAAGGTTTATTGTAGGCCTGAAAGAAAGAATAATGATTGCTTATGCTTTCTGCCCTAGATCCAACTATTGAGCATATACACAAAGTAGGTAAAAAATAGAAATATTCATATTAGTGCTTTTTTGTAGCAGTAAAAATAAACAAACTGGAAACAAAATGGGCAGCTATTTATTAGGAAATGGATAAGGAAATTTTGATATGTGAATGTAATTGATTATAATTTTGCCATAGGAAACTATGTATGAGGAGAATTTAGAGAAACATAAGAAGACATATATGAACTGATCTATAGTGAAATAAGTGGAATCAAGCAAACAGTATGCATAGTGACCACAATAAAAGGCAAATGAAAAAGGTCACTAAATAAAAGTGAACACACTGTAATTGTAAAGACTAATTTTGACTAGAAGGACAGATGAAATCTTTCCTTTCCTGGTAGAGATAGGGTTATATTGTAGAATGTTGCATATGTTGTTAGGTATGGTGGCCACATTGGTCAATTTTGCTTTGTTTATCCACCCCCCAATCAATGGGCATGCATTCTGTTTTCAATTCTTTGCTACTCCAAAAAGTGCTACCAAAAATATATTAGTATATATACTCTCCTTCTGTCCTTGACTTATTTTAGGAAAGCGAGGCACATAAGGGAATGGTCCAGAGGGACCTCTGGGTCAAAGAGCATGGACAGGTTAAATCCCTTTTTTTTTGGGGGGGGGGTATAATTATAAATCTAACTCTAATTTTATGAATGTGTAAATTTATTTTAAAGTATGACTGGATTCAATCCAAGTGAGAAGATATTTACTCATCACTATTACAATCTTGGGTCAATAAAACATTGCATAATTCCTCAGGAAAAAAAAAAAAAGTAATGTTTCAATGGGGAGGCAACTAAGGAATGAACACTGACTCTGGAGTAAGAGGATTTGGGTTCAAATCCCATCTCTGCAGTTTAGTACCCTGGAGGGAGGCAGGAAGCTGAGTTCAAATACTGTGACTTTCAGTAAATCACTTAACCTTCCTGGGGCCTCAGTTTCCTCATTTGTAAAATAATGGGATTGCAATAGAAGGTCTTGAAGGTAATTTCATCTCTAGATTTATGATCAAATGATTGATGAAAAATGCATGTGTGTGTATGTGTGTGTGTGTGTGTGTGTGTGTTTCCAGTACCTGGCATATAATAAATACTTAATAAGTATTTGTTAACTTAGTGATTAACTAAGGTTAGTTGCTTCAAACTTGAAGGATTGAAGAAAGAATAATGATCCAGAAGAATAAAAAGGATAATAGGATAAAGGATACACCAAAGAATAAGAGTTGGCAAGTATGAACACTGAAGTGAGGGACAATATGTTGATAGCAATCCAAAAAGTGGAATCGTCCATTACAGTTGCCATCACTGAATAGTAATTGCTGAGTGCCTACATGTATAGGCTCTGCTGGAAAGCCTATTGAATAGGCAGTCTTAGGAGTCAAAGTTTTTTGTTGCAAAAAGAATGACTGACTCTTGGGAAATCTTCCTACCCAACTAAATGACTCTCCAACTGAAGAGACTCTTATTAATGAAAAGAAAGCTACTATTTTAAATAGAAAGGAACAAATCACTTGCTTACAGGTCAGGGTAGGCTCCTTTTCTGGGTAACTAACTGGGAGAGGCTGAGAGGTATTGGCAACACTTCAGGAGCTGTAACTTAAAAGAAGAAAACTTCTCCACACCCTCTAATCCTGGAAAAGGGTCTCTATTTTCTTAAGGCACCTAAATAGTGTTACACGCAAACCCCTAAAGGGCTTAAACTTTATACAAAGACAAGCAAGCAGTGGTTGGCTAGTAATCTCTTCACAGGTCCTGTTACAACCTCAGTATCTACCCTCAGGCATCTGGTTTAAAAGAATATAAACATAATCCAAGAAGGCAAATCTATTCTTGTACTAGCAATTTTTGTTAGAAAGGATTGGGGGCCGCAAGCTGACCACATGACTATTTCTGCGCTATGGCAGGGGAAAAAAAAAACACATCTTAAAAACAAAAACAAAAACAAAACAAAATATTCTCTTCATTCTCTAATGTAGACTTGGAGTATGCATGAGCATTCCTCAGCCCCTTCGAAATCAGGTCTATGATGGGGTCATCACCATGCTTGGCAATGAGGACTCACAGAGACACACCCAGTACAGGTCTTTGTCTTTTATTTTTTAACACACTTAAATCCTTTGCAAATGAGAAGATATCTCAATTTTGACATATTTCTGAGATGATCAAAGGATTAGTATTTGAAACATGATAGGAGAACTCATTTCTATCCTTGTCCTTCTTAACACCTTTGCTGACATCATCCTATATATATCTTGTTTTTACAAAATTGTTTGCATGCTGTCTCCCCTGTTAGACAATGAGCACTTTAGGAGCAGAGGTTATTTTTATTTGTTTGTTTACCTTTCTTTGTACCCCAAACTCTTAGCATAGTGCTTGGCACATAATAACACCTGGCTTCCTTCAAGTCCCAACTAAAATTCCACCTTTTTCAAATAGCCTTTCTCAATTTCCCTTTTGCTAGAGAGGTCCCTTTGTCAACTGTTTCCATTTTATCTTTATATATCTTGTTTGTTCCTAGTTGTTTGCATATTTCGTTACCCATTAGACTGTCAAATCCAGAGAGCCGGAAGTGTCTTTTCTCTTTCTTTGTATTGTATTCCCAGGATTTAGCAAAATGCCGCTTACTCAGTTAGTGCCCTCCTTCCTCTCTCTCCTTCTTCCCATTTTTTACTCTGCCCACATAGGATATCATATCCTTACCTACAGATACTCTTAAAAGCTGGATTTTTTTTTCTTTTGAATATCTGAACCCTCTGAAGATATTTTGGAGTTTATGGGCTAGATCTCTTTTGAAGGAGCATGACTTAAATCAAAACCACTATGATTCTCATTGAATAGCAATAGGTCCCAAGCCAAGCCCCACTTGGTCATTGCTCGGTTCCTGATTGACTCAGATTGAATGCAATTAGCAGTCATTTCTGCTTCGGCCAGGAACCCTCTCTTCTTCTTTATTTATTCATGCTGTCCTTCCTTCCTTCCTTCCTTCCTTCCTTCCTTCCTTCCTTCCTTCCTTCCTTCCTTCCTTCCTTCCTCCCTTTCTCCTTCCCTCTCTCCCTCCTTCCCTCCCTCCCTCCTTCCTCCCTTCCTTTCTCCCTTCCTTTCTCTCCCTCCCTCCCTTCCTTTCTCCCTTCCTTTCTCTCCCTCCCTTCCTTCCTTCCTCCTTCCTCCCTCCCTCCCTTCCTTCCTTCCTTCCTTCCTTCCTTCCTTCCTTCCTTCCTTCTCTTCCTTCCTTCCTTCCTTCCTTCCTTCCTTCCTTCCTTCCTTCCTTCCTTCCTTCCTTCCTTCCTTCCTTTCTTTTCTTTCATTTTGGTTTTGTGTTTGTTTTGCTTTAGACTAGATGAATGAGGAGATTCTTGGCTTTAATTGCTTCCTAGCCTTAATCACCGAAGGGCACAGCCTTGGTCAATCTGAGATCTATTGAAGATTTAGCTTTAAAAGGCTTATTGCATCCAGTGGTATCTCCAGTCATCTTGATCTATATCTTGCCATTAAACCCAGATGACTCTGGAGGGGAAGGTGAGGCAGGTGATCTCTGAAATCCAATTCACTTGCATGTCATGGCACCACCTCCCTGATATGATGGTCCTCTTCTAGAACGAAGGACAAAGAATAATGATTTTTAATATTTACTGATTGGCTGACTGTTCTTCAGCATAGTGAAGGTGAGAGGAAACTCCTAAAGAGGGTTTGCATTTGAGCCTTGGCTCTAACTTTTATTGTCATAGCAGTGGGGCAAACAACCTCTCAAGGATTCAATTCCCCCTACTACAAACAGTGATAATAATTCCTGCTTAGTATCTTTAACAGGGGTATTATAAAAATTGAGTGAGATAAAAAAGATCAAAATAATTTGCTCATTCGAAAGGAGTGAGATCATTTAGTTCTCACTTTTCTACTTCAGCAAAACCCCGATATTTGCTCCATACTAAGTAATAATCAGGAAATCTAGTGGGAAAAAACTATAGTTAAGTCACTTATTCTATTCCAGAATTGCACAGTCAGCTATATATCCACTAGCAATAGGAAAGGAACCTGTTGGGAATGTCAACTTTCCCTTGGGAAAATGCTAGAGTGGTCAGAAAGTTGAAGGGTGGTATCTTTGAAAACCTTGGAGGCAGTGAAAAGAGTCCTGAAGCTGGAATTAGGAAAACCTGAATTCACAATTACTAGCTAAGTGACTCTGGAATAAACCACTTAGCCTCTGTCTGTCTTGATTTCCTCAACTGCAAAATGGGGATAAAAATAGCACCTGCATCACAGAGTTGAGAAGATTGAATGAGGAAATATTTTTAAAAATGTTTAGCATAGTGATTGTAGATGTTTAATAAATGTTTAGTTCCTTCATCCTTTCCCTTGAGGAGAGGCAATAAGTAGTGACCACCCAGATCCTTATAACTCAAATTGGGATAGCCTGTGCCTACGAGCTCTGAAGTCCTTAATACTTGGTCCTGATACAATGGGGAGGACCTTGAAGATCCAATAAAATGGAACTGAAAGATCCAAGTGGTAAAAGTCAGTTTAGGAACCTAGGGGATCTATCTCAAAACAACGCAGGACTGACTATCCCATCCAAAAGAACAACAGTGAGAAAAAGCCTGACTCTGGCACAAACTCCCAATTCATAAACTAAAGTGGGAGAAATTAATTAATTTTTAAAATATCAAAAATTATTGCAAGTCTAGAGATGCTCCAAAAGAAAAGAATAAGCTCATAATAATTGCAATAGATACTCACAGGGAAAAAAATGCATTTCCCACAATAACTATATAGATACTTAGCAGAAATAGAAGCAAAAGATGGAAGATGAAAGAAAGACTTGGGGAAAAAATGGAAGGAGAATAAAGAGCTAAGAAGAAAAAGTGGTTAATTTTGACCAAGAATTGAATCTCTGAAAACTAAAATAGATGAAATAGAAATTTATGGCTCTCTGAGACAACAAGAAATACTAAAACAAAAATCAAAAGACTAAAACAATATTTTTTAAAAAGTATGATAATATGATATATTTTAAATAATTTAGAAAAAAATTTAGTAATCATTAGATTCCCTGGAAACCACGATATTTGAAAAGCTTGAATATTATATTTCAAGAAATCATAAATGAAAACAAATCAGATTTATTAAAAATAGAGGGAAAAGTAAAGATAACAATCATTTCCTGAAAGGAACCTGTAAAGTTCCAGGAATTTCAAAGTCATATCCAGAGCTTTCATATCAAAGAAAAAAAAATGTTGCAAACATATAAAAAGAAGCGATTTAAATACCAGGGAACTATATACATAGTCAGGATCACACATAAAAGACCTAACAGCTTCTACAATAAAGTAGAGGAAATCTTGGAATATACTATTCCAAAAAGCATAGACTTCCAACCAAAAATAATTAACTCTGCAAAACTGGATATCATCCTATGCAACAAAAATGGATCTTTAGTGGAGTAGAAGACTTTCAAGCATTTCTGATGAAAAGACTAGAAATTAATGGGAACTTTGAAATATGTAATCAACATTCAGAGACATATAAAGATAAATTTGAGCAACTGGAAAGAGTGGTATGATCATGTAGTGTTAATCTTTTAATAGGGAGAAAAGCAATAAATATCCCTAGAAACTTAAAGGAGTAAAGAGAAAAACAGAAGTCCCTGGTGCATGTGTGTATGTGTCTCTGTGTGTGTGTGTGTGGATTTGTTCTGTTATGAGAATTTGAATATGAAAAATAAAAAGGAGAGTAAAAGGAATGCATTAGTGGACAGAAAATAGGAGATAATGAATCTTATACTTTCTCATGATTGGGATACAATATATATATATATATATATATATATATATATATATATATATATATAAACATAGAGGAAACTCACTCCCAACTGACAAATAAGAGTTGAAGATACACATAAAGTTTGGTGTCATAACATATTAAACTCAACGGGAGAACAACCAAGATGAGGGTCAGGAATAATACTGGGAAGGGAATAGTAATAAGCAAAGCAAAATTACTGATGCTGAATCAAGGAATTAAAAGGGAGAAAAGAATCAGAATAAAAAGAGGAAACTTAGACCACCTTTTAGATAATTAATTGGGTAATGGTTGAATAAACTGTGATTTTATTAATCTTGTGGAATATTATTGCAATATAAGAAATGATGTAAGAGATGATTTCAGAGAATCCTGGGTAGTATGAACTGATACAGACTGAAGTGAGAAGAACTAGAAAGACAATTTATACACGGACAGCAACATTCTAAAGAAAAAAAATTCTTTGCAAAACTTATGAACTCTGATCAATACTATGATCAACTATGTCTCCAAAGGACCTATTATGAAGGACATTACCTATCTCTTGACAGAGAGGTAATGAATATAACATCCAGAAAGAAACACATTTTTGGACATGCCCACTGTGGGGATTTATTTTTGCTTAATTATACTTCTTTGTTATGTTTTTTTCTGTTTCTTAATTTTTAATTTAATTTTTAAAATTTAAAGTTTTAATTTAATTTGCTCAAGGGGAGGCAATAGTGATGTCCCTCACCATCCCTAAAAGAAGGCCATTATGATGCTTTTTTTGAATGCATAGGAGAAAACAGAAGGAATTAGAAGGGAAGTGCAGACAAGCAAGATAACTTTGAAAGTATTGTATAGAATTAATTATCATATAATTACCATGGTAATATATGATATATATTATGGTATCTCAAAAGTTTTCATGTAGTTTTATGCTACTAAAGCTTAAGATGTTTGGAGTGAGCATTATATGAAATATACCTAACTGAAACAGACAAAGGAGAATTGAAACACACAAAAAGAGGGTTTGATGTCAAAATATACTAAATTCAACAGTTACTAATGTTTAAAATTGCACTAAGACTTTTGATACACCCTCTCTGAATTTGTACATATAAACATGTATATATGTTATATATACACACATACATATATATATTTCACACAAATCTAAAAGTAGGCAGTGTGAAATGAAGATTCATGATTTCACATAGAATTCTCTCCCTGTGCTCTCCTGAGTAAATAAAAATTCTGTGTGTGTGTGTGTGTGTGTGTGTTTAAGTTCAGGATAAAAACAACATCAACAATAACATTTCAATTCCTAAGAATACCCAAAGGGGCCAAATAAATATGAATTTTTTCTCTTTTCTTGACTCTATTCACGCCAAATTTGAAAAAAGAAAAATCTCAGGGGAGGTAGAATGCATTTTCTCCTCTAAATCTCAATGGTCCAAAGAGAAAGACAGACAGGATCAATTCAAGTGACTTTAAGTCAATCTCAACCTTTCACAGGGGCCGAGCTGTCATTCTGCCACCAGCACAGACTGCCACTAAATCTCTGGTTTTGTTTGAGTTGGCTTCTTGCAGTCTTGTTTAGTCTGCTTAACTCAGAGATTATCCTCTTGTTTTTATCACAGGCCATTAGTATATTAATAATCCTCACTTGGTAACACACTGCCAACTTAATCTTCAGTAGGTAAAACAAACATAAGCTTCTTTCCCATTGCAAATTAAAGTCAGCCTAGAAAGAAAGCACAGAAGAGTGATGCTGCAACCTATCTTAAAATGTAGCCACACGTTAGAACTTGAATGCTTTGGGAATTAGTAGGTTTCGAATAATTTCAGGCAGAGTTCTTAGAGTACCGTGTGTTCATTTTTAGCTGGTTATATCTCATCAATATGGGTATTCTCCTGCAAAGGTAAAAACAACAATCCATCTATACTTTTTTACCCTGTGTGTTCACCTTCTTTCCTAATCCTCCATAGGGGGATTCTCTCCTATGGACTTACCCTAATGTATTGGGGACTATCTTTTAGATCTCTTGACATTTTGTGGATGCCAATAGATCGTATGAGCTGTCCACTGGTTGTTTTTAGCTCTCACTACATATTTTCTTCCTTTTCAGGTCATCTATTTTAAAATATATATATATATAATTTAGACCCTTTCTGCATACTTCTTCATTAATATAATATAATTCAATTCAATATAATATAAGTCAACCTCACCATTTGTCTTTCCATTGCTCTTTGGATAATCTGCAATTTTAATGCTGCAGAAACTGTGGTGTTTCAGGCTTCATATAGTAACATTGGAAGGATATTTGTTATTATTATTTTGATGGGCCCTTATTTCTGGAAGAAGCTTTCAGTCATGAAAAGCATTAGGCAATGTAGCTCACTTTCTTCCAACTCAATATTTAGTTCTGTATATTATACATCCACAGTCTATTCATGAAACACATTCTGACTAATCAGATTTGTACATCCACATTCTTTTCTGCACAACAGATGTTTTTTCATGCACTTGGTTTTTCCTGTGTGGATGGCTAGGTTGAACTCTTGTGGGTCTTACTTAAGAGACTTTTTAATGTTTCAGTTCTTGATGTTATCAATACAACTGAAAACAGGGGCATATGAAAAGTTAACTGTCTTCTATAGCAAAGCTTCTTAAACTGTGGGTTGTGACCCTATATGGGGTCATGTAAGTGAATGTGGATGCCATGAAATTATAATTTATTATCAGTAAATGTTTGATTTGTATACTATTTTATATATATCTATATACCTGAGATTGTGTAAAAATTCTTGGGTGAAAGAGGGTCACAAGTGGGGAAGGTTTAAGAAGTTCTGACTTATAGCAATCACTTTTTCTATTTGGACTCTAAGCTAGATAATTCTCCATAACAGTGGCAAATGCTAAAAACACCACAGTTTAAAAGTAGTCTATAAATAACTATTGGCATAGTAGGCAAAATGCCAGACTTGGAATTAGGGTTCAAATCTTATTCTAATTGTGTGATCCCAAGAATAATATAATCCTCATTTTCCTTATCTGGAAAATAGGGGTGATAATACTCCTTATCTTGCAAGGTTGTTGTGAGGATCAAATGAGTTATTTATGAAAAGTACTTTGCCAGTGTTAAAGTACTATATAATTATTAATGGTCATTATTATTAGCTATTGGCATTCTAAAATATGAGATCTTTACTTAATAAATAATGTGTTTTAATACTGATAGAAGAATGTGCTATGACATTGAATGAATCCAAAGCATTAAGGGTTTATATTCTATCAAACATTGCAATAAACACTGTGATATAAAATTTTTCTTGCCCTCAAGGAGCTCAGATTCTCAGTGAGGGAGTAACCGAGTGATGGCCAGGAAAGATTGTTTTGGTTTGAGAAATCACAGGGATGAGAAGTACAGATTTAGGAGAATGGATTGACAAATTCTATCCAGAGGCAATAGTAAGGTTGCCTTACTATTCTCAAGGAAAGAGAAAGAAGTCAGGAGCAAAGGAAGGAGGTATATGTGCAGCTGATGGAAAGGATATAATTCGGTGAATTATTGCATGGGATATAAAGTGCAAATTGGGATTTGAGGCCAGCTAGATATAGTGGGTCATATGAATTTGTGCTGGCTGACTGACTGACCAAGATAGCATGACCCCAAAGTATTAGTTTCAAAGTGGAATGGATTAAGTAACCCAGGGCACAATCTTGGAGGTTCAGCAATCCATAGGGAGCAGCCACAGGACATATACAGATGTGTATACATACATACACACACACACACATATATGTGTGTGTGTAAATGTATATAAATATATATATATATATCTTTAAGAACTGAAAATAACCATTATATGGTGAACAATAGGGAAGTATATGTGTGAGTAGACAACATAAAACAAATGAGAAACTTCACAGAACAGGAACATAAAACAAGATTTAGAAAAGTATGATAAGAGAAATTAGGGTGGTCACATGATGAGGACGAGGGCTGGCAGGAAGACAATCTGAGTGAGTCGCTGGAACCTTCAAGATGTCAGGAGAAAAGGGGAAGGTATATAGCACAGTGGATAAAATACCAGCTCCGGAGTTAGGAAGACCTGGATTTCAATCCAGTCTCACACATGTGGTGCTGGGCAAGTCACTTAACCCCGATTGCCTCCTCCCTGCCCCTTCCAAGATGTCAGCAGATAGTGATGAATGTCCCCAAAACAGATTGTAGATAGATCCCCCATGGCAAATTTTATGGGAATTTAATATTAGAGGATACAACTGATGATATTATGGAACCATTTTTTATTTGAAAATCAGGAAAGGGGTAGCTAGATGGCCCAGAGGATAGAGTCAGGATAACCTGAGTTCAAATCCAGCCTCAGACACTTTAATAGCTGTATGAGCCTGGTGAGTCATTTAACCCCAATTGCAGAAAGAAAGAAGAAGAAAGAAAGAAGGAACAAGAGAGAGAGAGAGAGGAAGGAAAGAAAAAAAGGAAGGAAGGAAGGAAGCAAGCAAAGGATATAGCTAATTAAATCTAGGATATAGATTAAGGCTAGATGAGCAGAGACCAGTAAAGATTTTCAGTATAGAGAGTAAATTTGGAGGATTTGATGGCTCTCAGAATGAGAAGATAGGTTAGGGACCATTGAGACAATTGCTTCCTGAAAAATGGGTCCCTTTTATCCTGTAGCTACTAAATGGCAATACAACTTCTACTTAGAACTTTCTGGTGACAGGAAAATCATTATTTTGCAATATAGTCAGTGAGACAGTAAATTGATCTAACATGGCAATGGAGAGAATTTTTCAGGCTTCTATAACAATTCTGCTACTGGGGCACAGATGGATTTTTTAGTCAAAGAAATGATAGAATATCTATCATGAGATTTCCTTAAGCATTTCTGGAGTGAAGTATGATTTTTTTTCACTTTCCTGGTTGGCTAAATTCTCTCCAATATCCAACGTAATTTTTCCCTCTCTTGAATTCTGGAGAATCAACCTAAATGGCAGCCAGCATTAGGCATTTACTAATCCTAGCTTAGCCCCTGAGTTTGGGGAAGTCATTCACCCTGCCAGTAATGTGGAGATAATAATACCTTCTTAGTTCACTAGACTGCTGCAGAGATTAACTAATTAGTGGTTATTACTGAATTTTATGAAAGCTAAATGTTATTATCATTTTAAAAACTACTTCCCCTTTTTATTTTCTTTATAGGCTACTTCTGAGAATTTCTGGAACATAGCTATGATGGCCAGAGGACCAAGATGTACTGGAAATGGAGGGTCATCACATGCACAAAAATGTTTTTTGCAGCCCTTTTTGTGTTGGCAAGAAACTGAAAACTGAATGGCTGCCCATCAGTTGGAGAATGGCTGAATAAGTTATGGTATATGAATGTTATGGAGCATTATTGTTCTATAAAAAAGCATCAGCAGAATGATTTCAGAGAGACCTGGAGGGAATTACATGAACTGATGCTAAATGAAAAGAGCAGAACTAGGAGATCATTAGACAAAGCGAACAGCAAGATTATATGATGATCAATTCTGTTGGACGCGGCTCTCATCAACAATGAGGTGATTCGGTCCACTTCCAATGGTCTTGTGATAAAGAGAACCATCTACATACACCCAGAGAGAGGATGGTGGGAATTGAATATGGATCACAACATAGCATTTTCCCCTGTTTTTGTTGTTTGCTTGCTTTTTGTTTTCTTTCTCATTTTTTCCCCCTTTTTGATCTGATTTTTCTTGTGCAGCATGATAATTGTAGAAATATGTATAGAAGAATTGTACATTTTTAACCTATATTGGATTACTTGCTGTCTAGGGGAGGGGGAAGATGGGAAGGGAAGAGAAAAATATGGAACACAAAGTTTTGCAAGAGTGAATATTGAAAACCATCTTTGAAGGCATTTTGAAAAATAAAAAGTTATTATTTAAAAAAATAAAATTTTTGAAAAAAAATAAAAATAAAACACACCTTTGTTCAACCCCCCCCCCCCCCCCCATCCCCCCCAGTAGCATCTATGGTGTTGAAAGTTCTACTATTAGAAATACTCCTTTGGGAGAGAGACTACATTACCTCTCAAACGTTCAAACTGTATTGTAGAGAACACAATCCTGATGGACTGGCCATGTTCTTTGAACGTCAAATATATATTTGCTTAAAAGATATCAAGAATGAAGGACCACACCACTAATAACAATGACAATTCTACAAAGAACTCATATAGGTAAGCACTGGCACACAACTCAGAAGTCATACAAGGACACTCTCAAGGTCACTTTGAAGAAATTTGGAACTGATTGTAAGACATGGTAGACACTGGCATAGGACCACCCAGTATTGTGTGCCTGCATCAAAGAAGGTGTTGTATTTTATAAACAAAACAGAATTGCAGTAGCTCAAAAGAAATGGGAGATGTATAAATTTATTATTTTTAAAATTATAACTTTTTATTGACAGAACATATGCATGGGTAACATTGTCCCTTGCACTCACTTCTGTTCCAACTTTTCCATTCCCTCCTTCCACCCTCCCCTAGATGGCAGGCAGTCTTATACATGTTAAATATGTTATGGTATATCTAGATACAATGTATGTGTGCAGAACCGGACAGTTCTCTTGTTGAACAAGAATTGGATTCAGAAGGTAAAAATAACCTGGGAAGAAAGACAAAAATGCAAGTAGTCTACATTCATTTCCCAGTGTTCTTTCTCTGGGTGTAGCTGGTTCTGTCCATCATTGATCAACTGGAACTGAATTAGATCTTCTCTTTATCAAAGAAATCCACTTCCATCTGGATCTGGTCTGATCATCCACAATTGAACACATTGTACAATGATCCAATATTTTTGGTCCACTTCATGCATAAAGAATATCAATTAACATTAATTTTATAGAATTGACTAGTTTTGTAGATTATCGGTTTACATATATATGTATATTATATATAAATATACATATAATTGTATATTTGTATGTATATGTATATATATATATATATATATATATACACATATGCATATGTATGTATGTATATGGTCCTTGCTGGAGTAGAACCAAAAAATGACTAAGTTTTGAAAGGAAATCAGAAAATATCTGAAGAATAGATGTTATTAGGAGAAATAGACTTCTAGGAAATATAGCAATTGGGGATCAGTTCCTAGGCAGACCTTGTAGAATGTGGGAGGCACTGGACATCTGGGGAAGTGGAACTGAAAGGAGGGATTAAGGGGGCAGAATTGCTAATGGAACACTTTTCCTACTTCCCTGTTTGTTCTGGTTAAGCATAACAATTGAAATGCCTTCTTTCTACTACCCTTAACTTTTTGTATGTAACTTTTGTTTGAGATTGGTTAGATAGGTCAGTAGTTAGGAGGGATGTGTCCTCCAGCTAGGGAGGACATTCCATTAACTCTGATAAAGATTAAGCACAGTAGAAGGACAGGGCCTAACACAATGTGCTTTACACACAACAGGCTCTTAAAAATATGTAATAAATTAAATTAAAAGAGTTATTGATGGATCTCTGTTTCTGCCAAAAAAAAGATAGAGAAATATGAGGAAGAGGGAAAAAGGAGAAAGAAAAATGAGGAAAAGGAAAAGGAGATGTGAGGTCAGGGAGAGAAAGAAGATGAAGATGTAAAGATGAGGAAAAGAGCAGAAAGGGAAGGAGGGAAAGAAGAAAGGAGAAAAGCACTAGAGAGAAGAGAGAGGCGAGGAGAAAGGTAGGACTGGTCTGGTAAACGTTTAATAATCAGCTCTCTAAAAAATGTCTGTAAGACATTCTTTTAAATTTAATCTGCAGTGATTTTTTTTTCATCACTTTCTTAAGTCTAGACAATTAACAAAGTAATAAATTAAGCCCTGATTTGTGACTTTTGCCAATTTCTGAGGTGTAAATATTCATATTGAAAATTGAACAATAGACCTGAGAGCAAGTTCTACCCTGGAAGGGATTAGATAACTTGAGGAGCAAAAGGAAAGGTCAGAAACAAGGGGAAAGATGGACAAAGAGGGGATGGGGAACACAAAACTGGTACATTCATAGGTTGTCGGAATTCCACATCATTGAGTCCAAGCCTTTTATTTTAACAATAAATAAACTGAGGCCCAGAGAGAAGTGACTTATTTAAGGTCGTTTCTGTAGGACAGATCAGATCTAGGACTCCAAATCAGATTGTTTTGGAGATACTCATAAATCAACAAGTATTTAATGAGCACTAATATTGTTCAGTACTATGTTTAATAGAAAACTCTAGGAGAAAGAAGGAAAAGAGCACAGGAAAAAAATCAAATAAGTTTTAGATTCTCTGGATCAAGAGGAAGCACATTTCTCTCCCTTTTTCTCTCTCTATGGAACACAATTCTTCTGCTTAGGACATCTATCCTGACAACTAGCTATAGGTAATTTACAATTTGAGTCTGGTTCCAAGTCCAGTTTTCTATCCACTATGCTCAGATCTGAGTGTGGTAAAGTTCTGCCTTTTAGAAGTCCAGTGACTTCTTAATATTCTAACTAGTCAAGATAAATGTTGTTGAGAAGGAGTTCATTTGTATCAGTAGAGGGACCTTCCTCCCCTGGGAATTCCCTATACTAATGAAATCACAGCTCCAGTTCCAATTACTATTGCTATAATTTTAACCACCGTACATCACTAAATTGAAGTTCAAAAGGCCTAAACTTGATATTCTAAATATATCACCAAGTTCTGACTGAAAAACAATTTAATTTATAACACCATCACTTTAGAGATGGAAGGGACTTTAGGAAGCCACCTAATACAATTCCTTCATTCTATCTAAGAGAGTAATGAGATCGAGACATTATGTTATTTATTCAATGTCACACAGTGCAGAGATAGGATTAGAATGTAGGGTGTCTGGCTTCTAAATTTATAAGGAATTCTCTTCTGTGTAGCTGAGGCTTCTGCTGTGGTAGAAACCCCCCTGATGTGACTGAAGATATCTGGGAGGGGTACTTCTGAATGATTTGCACCTATGGATAACTGAGCCAATGGATGAAGAGTCATCCAGACATGACCCTGAACACTCCCCCTTAATCTCTCTACCCCATCTTAAGCACTGAAGCATAGAATGGTTTAAGGGAACTGGGAGAGAGGCAAAAGCAGGCTCCAAGAGTCCCTGCTGTAAGCACAGGATAGCTCTCAGGAAATCACATCTGAACCTGCTGGTTAACTCTTCCCTTCCAGTCATACTCTCTAAATTCCTTTCTCTGATACTAGACCAGTAATAGCCAGGAAGTGCTCTGTTATTGTTTATTGGTGTTAAATATTCCAATAAGAGTAAAAAGAAGTCTTTCTTGTTCTACTTTTTCTTTCCTGTAAGAAGAATGATTCATTTGTTGTCATCATCATTGCTAAGAATTTAGGATTATTTGAATTTCCTTCCATGTTACCTTTTTAGTTTCCCAAGAACAACAGCACTTTTACAATTTTATGCTTTAGTATAAGCTTCAGAGTTGCACAAATAGTTCATGATGTAGACTTACTTATTCTTTACTTCAGTTCTCATAATTATACAACTCATGCTCTAGTATTATTTTTAATTTTTATTTTTTAATTTATGGAATAAAACAAGCATTTCGATAACACAATTCAATAAAAAGACAATTGTATATGAAACTGCAAATTTGCTGTGCACAACTTGATATTCTTTTGAAATGTACAACAGAACTATCTTGTAAATTTATTTTTCTATGCTCTATGCTTATACAACTGCTCCTTCAACTGGGTTTTCTTTCTTTTCTTTTGCTAAACCCTGTGTATTAATCCTATCCTTTTGGCCTATTAAATTCATCTACGACTATCTATAAATATTTCTCATTTTTCCATTGTTTCCATCACTGTGACCCCATTTGGACTTTTCAAAGATACATTATCTTCTTCACTCATTTTAAAGATGAGGAAACTGAGGCAGAATTAAGTGACTTATTTGTCCAGGATCACACAGGTAGTGTCTCAAGTCAGATTTGAACTCAGGAATACTCATCTTCCTGACTCCAAGCTCAGCACCTAGCTGATGTTATAAACATAACATATTATTCATGAGGTCTGATGAAATGTGCATAATATACACACAAAAAATTTACTGTCCAGCAGATTTTAAGTAAAGAAATATTTGAATTGAATGGCACTTATGTATAAATGTATGTGAATATGTATCTGTAAATATATATTTTTATAATAAGGGTTTTGCTTGTTTGTCACACTTTGTTTGAGCCTTTATTCTTCAATCCTTTCATTCTAAGATAATGACCATAATCAAGATTATGTAAATCCCTTTTATGTGTTCTGTGTATGAGACGTTTTCAAGATTAATCATAGAAAAAATATAATCTCCTTTGTATCCATTTCAACCCAGAGAATTTTTATGGCCTAAAGACCATAAAAAGCTACAGATTTAGGAGTAAAAGAAAAGAGGCAAACTCTAGAAAATTCAAAAATGAGATTGAGAAGTAAGGGAGTAAGAGGAACACGCTGTGTGCTTGCTTCCTAAAAACCACAAAGGCTGGACTATCTGCATGCTATCTTAACCATGGAGGTCTTATGTTTTGGGTTTACATGGGACTGCATAGGCCTGGAAAATCTGGGCCCTTTGGGGAAAATTGAGAAAGCACATGCTTTGGAACAGGGCCTGAAGTCTCAAGATATTGATTTGAGAAACATCTTCACAAAAGCTATTGATACTATGTCAGAGGGATCACTAAGGGAGGGATTATAAGAGAAAAAAAACAGAAGACTGAGGATAGACTTGGGAGATCTCTATGTTTTGGAAATGAGAAGGAAACCAATGAAAAAGCTTTAGGAGGGATAGTCATTAGTATCAACACTGAAAACAACTCAACACAAAGACCTATGAAGTTCTTGGTATATATGAGTCATAAGACTAGTTCAGTGGTTCTCAAAGTATGGTAGAATCCTGGGGATCTCTGAAACCCTTTTAGATGGTCTACAAATTCAAAAATAGTTTTTATTTCCAATATGGTAATGTCTATAAATATAATCCAGATAAACAAAAATGCTTTGGAGAGATCCTCAATAATTTTTAATAGGATAAAGATACTGAAAACAAAAGTTTGAGAACCACTGGACTAGTTACTGAGAATATAAAGACAATAATGAAATAATCCTTACTCTCAAGACTATATTTTAATGGTGTGTGTGTGTGTTTAATGGTGTGCAATGCATGCATATCTTATAAGAGTGTATATTCCTAGAGAGGAGATAGGAAATTCAGTGAATAGAACACTAGGCTTCTTCCTGAGTTCAAATCTGGCTTCATACAAATAAGGAAATTGAGCCCAGAAAGATGTATTGATTCAACTGAAGTGAGGTAGTAGTAGAGCTATATGACTCTAGGCAAATCATTTAACTTTTTGCCTCAGTTTCTTTGTCTGTAAAATTATCTGAAGAAGAAAATGGCAAACCACTATAGTATCTTTGCCAAAAACCAAAAACCAATCTAAGTAACCCCCCAAAAACCAAAACCTAAAAAACTCCAAAACGTGACTGAAAAATGACTAAACAGATACAAACAATATCATACCCAAACATCTAATCTAGTGCTTGTATATTGTAGATAAAACAGGTGTTTGTTGTGTTAAATTGAGAATCCTAAAAAAAAAAAAGAAAAAGAAAAAATGGCTTCTCATATTTATATTTTAACATTAGATCTTTATAGTTCTTGAAAAAAATGCAAAAATTTTTTTAATGATGTCTAAGAGGGAGCTTTGTAAGCATACATTAGAGTGGATCATAATATAATACTTACCACTTAAATGGCTTTATTTCTTTAACAGGAGCATTAAATCCCTAAGCCACACAACTCCCTGGTGAGGTAACCAAGTATCACGTCTCCAGTTTTATACAAATGGAGACCAAAACAGGGAGAGACATAAAGTATTAGCCCAGATTATAACTGCTATGTCTCCCCTCTGCTCTACTCCCTCTACTGGTGAAGCTGGACCTCAACATACTCTTTTACAGGAAGGAATATGTTAGTCAACTTGTCCTAGAACCATAGAAAGCTAGAAAATGGTATATTTTGTCCATTCCATTTTTTTTAAAGATGAGGAAACTGAGTCTATGAACCAACTTTCCTTCCAGGTCACCAGCCCACCATGGATTTGTTACCCTAGCACCAATCCTTGAGGCTCATTCAATACAGGACAACAAATTCAAATCTAGAGATTTGAAAATTTGAAAAAGGAAACCAGCCTTCCGAATTTACAGAAGATGACACTCCTCCTTTGAACTCGTGACTAACACCCAAGATGAGAAATAAGAATCATTCATCTCGCTATTAATAGTTCATCTTTCATGGTTTCAACTAATACCTCAATGAAGATAAACTTTTAAACTTCACTTTCAATCAACAGCATTTATTAAGTATGTGTCAGATGCTATATTAAGGACTGAAATTATAAAAGCAAAAAAAAAAAAAAAAAAAAATCCTTAACCCTGAAGAGCTTACATTTCTTAGGAATTGGAGTCTGGATAGCTATTTTAGACAGCAGAGGTTGTCTCAAAATCAAAATAATCGGATATACTACAAATTTATGTAATCTAATCTTGATCTCATTGAAGCAAAGTAATCTTTTTATTCCTCCTACTCATCAGAAAAATATTCCAGAGCTATTCTGACACTTCCTACTTCAATCTTCTCAGCTGAGAACCTTATATACTTTGCCAAATAGATTTAGGTCTTTCTCTTTATTCCAGTCTTTAATGAAGAGATAGATCTTCTTACTAAGGTCATCCCCTTTATATACTTGATTCTATTCCCTGCCCTATTGTCCAGCATTTTGCTTTAATTTACTGTTCAACTGAAACCAATCTCTTCGAAGTTACCCATCTCTTATTTTCCAAATCTAATGGTCTTTTCTCAATTTTCATTTTAATGATCTTTCTGCAATACTTGATATTATTAATGACTTTCTCTTCCTTTAGGTTTTTGTGCTGTTGTTTTCTCTATTTTGGTTCTTCTTATCTGTCTAGATCTATCTTTTTTTTTTTTAACTGAATCTTCATTTATGTTATACCCATTGTAGTACATTCAAGATTTTGTCTTCGACCCTCTGTTTTTCTCCCCATCCTCTGATTTGGTTATCTCATAAATTCAGTTATCTTTTTTTTGCATTTGACTTTCACTCCAATATATCCAGCTCCTTTCCTGAATATCAGACCTTCATCACAAAAATTCGTATCCAGCTCCTGGACTCTCTCCTTAGTATCATAGGGGGCAGCTAGGTGGCACAGTGGATGGAGCATCAGCCCTGACATCAGTAGAACCTGAGTTCAAATCTGGCCTCAGACATTCAACACTTTCTAGCTGTGTGATCCTGGGCAAGTCACTTAACCTCAATTGCCTCATCAAAACAAATAAATAAATACATAAAATAAACTTTATCATAAAAAGCTTATTTAACATTTTGCTATGGATATTCTTATAAGAAACTTAAACTCAATATAATCAAAATAAAACTCATTGTTCTCTCTTCCCATCCCCCTCAAAAAATCTCACCCCCTTTTTTGAACTTTCCTATAACTGCTGAGGTCATTCCCATTCATACATTCACTCAAGTTTGCTACTTTGTCTAATAAGGCAGATGTTAGCACAATAAATAGAACTTTAGACATGGAATTAGGAAGATCTAAGTTCAAATGTGGTCCAGAAAAGGAAATCCTTAGTAAAAACTGAGCTTTCTCAGATGACACATGAAACCTTTTATATGTTTTCCCATATTAAAATATCAGCTCCTTATTTTGATTTTCTATTTGTATTACTTGCACTTAGCACAGTGTTTTGCCTGTAGTAATAAATGCTCATTTATTAATTCATTTATCCTATTTCAGGCCTTCACATCTTTCCAAACTACTGGCACATTTCCCTAATTGTTCTCCCTGTCTCAAGTCTCTGCCCATTCCAATCTTGGCCCCACCAAGCTGCCAAAGTGATTTTTCCTAAGAAAAGCAGGTACTCCATGTACTTTATTCTCTATGATCTGGCTATATCATTCTACTTATTGTCCTCATCTTCACTTTTTCAAATTCCTTGATTCTTTCAGGATTCATCTGAAATGCTACTTTTTCTACAGGATGTCTTTATACCCAGCATTTTACTTCTTCTTTTTTTTTTTTTTAATTTTTAAATAATAGCCTTTTATTTACAGGTTATATGTATAGGTAACTTTTCAGCATTGACAATTGCCAAACCTCTTGTTCCAATTTTTCCCCTCCTTCCCCCCACTCTCTCCCCCAGATGGCAGGATGACCAGTAGATGTTAAATATATTAAAATATAAGTTAAATACACAATAAGTATACATGACCAAACCGTTATTTCAGCATTTTTCACTAAGGTAGGAATTCTTAACCTTTTTTTTTTTTTTTTTGTCTTGGAAAAGTCTGGTGAAGCCTATGGACCCCTTTCAGAAAATTGCTTCAAATAATTAATGGAAATACTAAATTTCAGTTAGAAATTAGTCAAAATAAAGATAAAATTTTTCCTATCCAAATTCATGAACTCCCCCAAATCTATTCACAGAACTGTGGGCACTGAGTAAAGAATTCCTGCTTTATGAGTATCTTTTATCTTTTTTGTATATATGACACACACACACAGAAAAACAGAGAATAAGAATTGTAATTTTTGAAATATATTATTTAATGGTATAGTGTTAAAGATAGATTAAGTGGTCCTAATGACCATAAATATATAAACTTTAACAGATGGCTTATACTTTTGGTTTGTCCTGACTCATTCTGACCCTATATCAAATGTTTAGATAATCACAGCTTCTGATTGGATGAGGCTCTTGCCAACACCCATTTTTGGGGATCCCTAATTATGGACTCATACCCTTACTTAATTTCTAGTCTTTACTGGGAAGCTCCCTCACTTCTAGAGTATGATACCTACAAAGGAGCCGAGGAATTTCCTCACACTATCTGGCTCTGATTAGAAATGCCTCTTTCCATCTGGTATTGATTACTTGTTCTCAACCAAGGACATCTTTTAAGATATAAAATTTCCTGGATCAAATCCCTCTCTGAGTGTGTGTTCCCAGTGACACTTTTGCTAAGGTACACATGTCCTTGATCCTGTATATGACTGAATCTTTGTGTTGCCATAGTATTTGTGTGTGTGTGTGTTTGCCTGCTTGTTATAATGCACAGTAACAAAACTCATCATTGCCCTAGACTCCCAAATACCAATACTTTCTATAAAACCTTGAATCTGGGTCTTTGCTCTGACTCAGGCTGTGAGATCAAATAGAACATAGATATTGTAATGTGAGCTTTTAAAAATTATTATAGCTTTTTATTTATAAGTTATATGCATGGGTAATTTTACAGCATTGACAATTGCGAAACTTTCTGTTCCACTTTTTCTTCTCCTTCCCCTCCCCCCTCCCCCAGATGGCAGGTTGACCAATACATGTTAAATATGTTAAAGTATAAGTTAAATACAATATAAGTATACATGTCCAAACAGTTATTTTGCTGTACAAAAAGAATTGGACTTTGAAATAGTGTATGATTAGCCTGTGAAGGAAATAAAAAATGCAGGCGGACAGAAACAGAGGGATTGGGAATTTTATGTAGTGGTTCACAGTCATCTCCCAGAGTTCTTTCGCTGGGTGTAGCTAGTTCAATTCATTACAGCTCTATTGGAACTGATTTGGTTCATCTCATATAATGTGAGCTTTTTTGAGAGCAGGGATTGATTTTGCTTTTTCTTTGAATTCCCACTGTTTATTAGTACAGCACTTTACCCATTGAAGATGCTTGATAAATACCATTGATTATCTATATTCCTCTTTTTCAATAATTATTCATTAATTGATCTGTGGGTAAATATGTGACTTACAGAACAACTATGACATTGGTGGCTCCATTATTCCCAGGTGACCTCCAATTAGTGCTTCTTAATGGAACGTAATTTTAAACAAGGTGACAGCAGAAGGGTCATTTGGCTTTCATGGACTGAGAGAATGTTATAACTCACCAGAGCATGTCTGCAAAAAAGGGCCTAAGTAAACCCAGGGCTTGAGCTGCTGCCCCATTTGGCCTCCATGGTCAATTCTCTTTTGAAACACTGCTGTTTATTTGCTTCTCCTTTCCCCCTTTTAAGCCCTTCTCTCTGATTACACTGCCACACTCAGGGGCCATGGCCTGGCTTTAACTCTGGGGGAAAGCATTGTCCCTAAACACTCAGCCGACCTCTCTGAGATGCTCCACCCCAAGCTGAGCTTTGCAGAGCTTTTGTGCAGTGAAGGGGGGATTGGAGTGCTCTCTCTTGTCATAATACTCCAGGAAAAGAATTTCATTAGTGCAATCCAGAGCTTTGGAAAGACGGTTCTTACATTAGGCTCCATTAGTGGTAGGGTAATTTGCCAGTGAAGCCAGCCAGTCCTTGAAATATTTTTCACTCTTTTGCTCATTGTTTGATGTCATTCAGTTTAGCACTGCCATCTTGCTGGTTGCCATCAGGTATCAGATAAAAAAATTTTTAAAGTTATTATTAGTTGTTACTGTTTATCTCACTGGGATGTAAATATTTTTACTTCAGTTCAACTGTTTTTCAAGAATGCCTTATTCTTTATGATGCCATTTGGGATTTTCTTGGCAAAGATACTGTTTTCTATTTTCCTCTCTAGCTCATTTTACAGATGAGGAAACTGAGACAAATAGAGTTAAATGACTTGCCCAAAATCACACAATTAGCAAATATTTAGGCCAAATCTGAACTCAGGAAGAGGAGTTTTCAAACTTGACTCTGTTTCCACTACACCATCCAATTGTCTTTAAATAATAGTATCCTTTTTATTCTGCAAACAGCAAAGAACATTGCACCAGAACTAGGGAGCCTTAGATCTACTCTGAACTTGTTGGATGATATCGAGTAAATTACCCTCAACTGAGCCCAGTTTCCACATCTGTGAAAACATTTAAGATCCATCCCATCTCATAGAGCATAGAGCAGTTCATGTAAATCATTAGCTTTAGCTTATGGTTTTCATCAACCTTTTCACTTGGCTTCCTTCTCTCATGATATTTCCCATTTTGTAATGGCAGGCTTTGCTTTATAGGTGCTATCTACTTTGCCCAATTCTATTCATTTGATAGGGATTTCTTCTCTTGGATGGAATATTTAATTTCCTTAAATTTAATCAGCAGTGACTAAGTGGAAAAATCTTGTGTGAAACAGAAACTCAAGTAATCGATTCATGGGTAATTCCATGAAAAACAAATTTCATATGAACTATTCAGGTAATTCAGTTCAATGGCAGGGTTATTAATAATTATAATATATCATAATATTATAATTATAAATATTTATAAATTATAATGATTATATTAATATATAACATTAATATTATACTATAAAATATAAATAATTATATTTAAATAATAACAATAATTAATTATTTAATTATAAAATTATGATTGTCACGATTTTTTCATTAAATTATCTAAGAGGTGACATTGCAAAGAAATAGAGAGCTGACCAGAAGGTCAGAAATATCTGAGTTCAAATCCTTCTTTGATATATATTGACTGTCTGACATAGGCAAACCATTAAGTCAAGAAACCCTCTAAGAATTCAAATTAAAAATAAATTTCCTGCTCACATTATTGGAAAGAGTTTCTATGGGAAAATTCCTGAAACAGATGAAATTATAGGTATTGAATAACTGAAGGTACAGCCTAGAGACAGAGGCATGTGTAATATTGTGAATTTGACTAGGTTTTTCTCACTTTTCATCACTATGTGACACGGGTAAGCAAATTGTTTTTTACCTTTTTAGGCCTCCATTTCCTCATCTATTCAATGAAAACTAAATGAAAGCTCTCTCCCTTCTGTTGTACAAAACAATGAATTGCTAGACATGGAAGAGCACAGGAAAATTCAAGCACAGGACTCTCATGAGTTTAAACAAATAAACAAATGAATAAACAAACAAACAAATAAACAAATGCATGATTTTTAAAGCACAAGGCTCCTACTAGGATGGCTCATTGGGACATTATCTCCTTGTTTTTCTAATTCAATCCATCAATTTTAATTCATTTACTGCCACCATCCCTCTCAATCCCTAACTCCTTCAAACTGGGTTTGCATCTCTATGCTTCATTGCTCCTGCCTTCAGTCAAAATGTTGGCCATAAAAAACAGATCATTTTGTTCAACCACCACATTTTACAAATAAGAAAATTGAGGTCCAGAGAGATGAATTGATTCGACTAAAGCCAAGGAGTAGTGGAGCTAAAACTCACCAACATCCTGATGCTACTTTTCCCATTTCATACTTATCCCCTCGGGCTCAGGCTCTCCCTGACTTCTAATGGGACAATTAAGCCAATCTGTTAAATTAGTTACATTAATGTATTAAAGCAAGAAGGATATAGTACATCCTTAAGGCACCTACTCTGGCTCCTGAACTGCATATGTGTATCATAACAGAGAATTTTTGAGACAGTAAATAATTTTTGTAATCTGAAACTAGTTGCATAGAGCTCCCCAAGACTGTCATAATATATAGCCATAACATATAGTAATATGTATAGTAGAAAAAGCATTGGATTCGGAGGTAGAGGATCTAGGTTAAAATTCTGTTTCTGTTTACTACATATATGACCTTAGGGAAAATCATTTTTACTTCTTTGGATCTTAGTTTATTTATTTTAAAATGAAGGGGTTGCATGAAATGGAGCCTTCAGGAATAAGTGAGCTGGCAAATATTTAACAACCAACTGTGGGGAAAAACTATATGCCTAATACATTCTAAAATTTAAGCTTCATTATTAACATTTTCCCATCACTTTATTATATCTACAATCAACAAAAAAAAAATCAATCCCTGATTTGTATCGTTTGCTAATTTCTGAGGTGTAAATGCTTATATTCCTGGCACACCCTTTGTTCCCTTGGGGCATCTAATGGGATTTAGCTGGCAGAGTGGGTAGAGTGTTGGTTCTGAAATCAAGAAAATCTGAATTCAAAACTCATCTCAGATATTTACAATCTTCAGGCAATCACTTAATTTCTGTTTGCCTCAGTTTCCTCAGCTGGAAAATGGGGATAATAACAGCACTTACCATCTTGCAAGCTTGTTGTAATGATCAAATGAGATAAAAGTGCTTAACCCAGTTCTTGGAACATAGTAGGTGTTTAATGAATGATTATTCCCTCTGTTGCCTTCCATTTTTACTTTATGATCTATTCTGACCATGAAGGGGGATCTAAGAGACTCACAATCTCTTAGGTTTGATATCTCCACAAAGAAATATCCAAATCCAATTTTTATTTTCATCTTCATAGATGTCTCTTAACAGCTATACAATCTCTTTAGGAAACAAGTCCATATTCACTTCACAGAAAAAATGTGTAAGAAGCAAAGGACTCACAGGTATCCACAAGCAGATACAGAGAATTCATCCCCCATCACAATAGTTCTCTTCATGGGGAAACAAATTTAGCTTTGAAATGTCTGCTAGAAGGTTAACCTAAGTTGACTAATGACTGAATACTAGATTATCTAGCCTCTGATATCTGGCTAATTCCATGTACCAGACCCTATTATATATCCTAGACCATCTTGCTAACTGCCTTACAGTAGCAAAACACATACCCTTCTCTCCTTTCCTCCCCTCACACCCCACTTTTCACTTCTTGTTCCAGACACAGTAATCAAGTCAATGTTACTATTGCTTCTAGAAAAAAAAAAAATGTCAGTTGACTGTGCTCTGATTTTTTTTCCTGTTTTTAATAATATTTTCTTTTCAAATACATGCACAGATAGTTTTCAATATTCACCTTTGCAAAACATTATGTTCCAAAATTTTCTCTCTCCTCCTCGAGACAGCAATCTAGTATAGGTTAAACATGTGCAATTCTTCTAAATATATTTCCATATTCATCATGATGTGCAAGAAAAATAAGATCAAAAGGAAAAAAAAACAGGAGAAAGAAAAGAAAACAAGCAAACATACAACAACAACAAAAAGGTAAAAATACTATCCTTTGCTCCCCATTCAGTCTCTATAGTTCTCTATCTGGGTGCAGATGGCACTTTCCATCTGAAGTCTATTGGAATTACCTTGAATCACTGCATTGTTGAAAAGAGCAAAGTCCACCACAGCTGATCATCTCATAATCTTGTTACTGTGTACAGTGTTCTCTTGGTTCTGCTCACTTCCCTTAGCATCAGTTCATGTAAGTCTTTTCAGGCTTTTTTGAAATCAGCCTACTCATCATTTCTTATATAATAATAATATTCTACTACTTTTACATATCATAATTTATCCAGCCATTCCCCAACTAATGGACTGCCTCCTGATTTTATTTATAACTTCTTTGATTCAGCAGATTAGAATACTTTTTTTCTTAGCCTCTTCTTTCTTTTAGTTGTGGTATCACCTTTGAGAATAGAAGTTCTTTGAGGACACTAAATCACTTTTCATTTGTATTCCCAGTGCTTAGCTCAATGCCTGATATACAGAATGCTTAAAATATGCATTCCTTCCTTAATTTCTAAGGTCCTTGCAACTTTCATATTCTGTGTAAAATAGAGAGTTCTTGTTTCCAAAGAAATGGAGCTTAAAATAGCTGATTTTAAGCAGAAAATGTGCTCATGGTACTAGTTCAAACAACTCTGACTACCATCTTCTTGGAATTGTGCCCAATTAAGAAAACAGATTAAGGGATTTGTGTCTATATTTAGAGTTTTTAATAGTGAACCATGATTAAATCTTTTTATAATGAGGAAAAATGTACTTTTTTTCCTGGACAAATTATTGGAAGTCTTTCTGGAGGGTAGTGGAAAGAATTCTGGATTTGTAGTTGGAGGATTTGGTTTTGGACAATACCTCTGTTACTTACAAGGGCAGGTAGATGATATAGTGGATAGGCCTGAAGTCAGAAAGACTTATCTTCCTAAATTCAAATCTGGTGTCAGACACTTACTAGGTGTTGACCCTGAGCAAGTCACTTAACCCTATTTGCCTCAGTTTCCTCAGCCATAAAATGACCTGGAGAAGAAAATGGCAAATCACTTCAGTATCTTTTTCAAGAAATACCCAAATGCACATGATTGAATAACAACATACTGGTGTTATTACTACCTTTGTGATCTTGAGCAGCTATTTAATATTTCTTCATCTCAGTTTCATCATCTCTAAAATGAGGGGGTTACAATCCCTCTATTTTTGTCCACCTGCATTTTTTATTTCCTTCACTGGCTAATTGTACACTATTTCAAAGTCTGATTCTTTTTATACAGCAAAATAACTGTTTGGACATGTATACATATATTGTATTTAATTTATACTTTAACATATTTAACATGTATTGGTCAACCTGCCATCTGGGGGAGGGAATGGGAGGAAAAGGGGAAAAGTTGGAACAAAAGGTTTTGCAACTGTCAATGCTGAAAAATTGCCCATACACATATATCTTGTAAATAAAAAGCTGTAATAAAAAAAAAAGTAAAATGAGGGGGTTAGACTATGTAACTTCTAAAGTCCATCTCTTCTACTTCTATAAATCTATGATCCACAAAAGGGCAACACAAAGGAGATCAGATGAGATTAACCTAGAAGTCAGCTCAATAACAGTATTCCACATCAAATGAAGAAGCAAAACTATTTGGTGCAAAAGGCAAAAAGTTGTATACTAGGGGAAAGCTTTTGGTCTTTATTTCTGATTTGTGAGCAAATTAGACGGATGATCAGGCTTTCATAGGTTTCCCAACATTAGCAGCTAAGGTCAATCAGTCAACAATCACTTATTAAGTACTTACTGTATGCCAGGAACTGTTCTAAGCTCTGTAAATAAGAAGAAAAAATTTTTAAAAGTTTCTGTCCTCATGGAGTTTACATTCTAAAGAAAGAGAAAATATGTAAATAATTAAGTACATACAAGATTTATATAGAGTAGACTGAGGCAATCTGAAAAAAAAGGATAGAAGTAGCAACTGAATTGGGATGGGTGAGTGGGGCTGGCCAAAGGCCACTTGAAGAAGGTAAATCTTAAAGGAAGCCAGAAAAGATAAGAAATAAGAGATGGGGGCAGAGCATTCTAGGCCTGGGAACAACCAGTACAAAGACATGGAGATGAGAAACAAAATTACTGTTTGAGTAACTGCACAGTGAAGGCCAGAAATGTAGGAAAGGGCTAAATTTTGAAAAACATTACAATCCAAACAGAGGACTCCATATTTGATTCTGGAGGCAAGAAGAAGCCTCAGAACCTCATTGAGCAAGAGTTTGACACGGTCAGACCTATGCCAACCATTTCAGTATGCATTTCCAAAGATTCTTCAGCAATTATTAGGTAATGCTTTACCAACTATTAAATGGCTTTGTCGAGCCTATTAAAAATTCGTAGAAGCAATGAGATTAGAATTTGAAATAAAGATGATCCAAGGGTACATTAGTGGACCTTAAAGATAATATAGACTTGGTCTTTGGAAGGAAGGAAACAAGCTCAGTTATCTCTTCCACCTCATGGGGATTAGGGACATAATGCCTTCTTGACCTGGAAAATATATATAAAATTTTTGGCCTTCCTTTTGTACCAGAGAAGAAGTCTGAATTTTTTCTTTTTCTCTTATGGGGTTTTACAGTACCTTATTATAAATTTTGAGTAAAGTATTTGGTCATGGGCTCTGTGTCATCTGCTAGTCTTCATGTGTTGTCTGTTGCTTTTGCAACCTCCACCTCCCAATTCCCATGTACTTTCTTATGCTGACCCACAATATATTGAAATTCTGAAGGGGAAAGTATGGGAGAGAAAACTGCATTAAATTAGAACAGAATATCAAAGTAGGAAACAAACAGGAACAGTGCAGTCATATTCCTTTCAACTTCCATGCAAGAGTTTCTCAGAGACTCCTGTCTGGGTGCAGAAGGAATAAATGCCCTGAAAACTCATGCTTTGAGGTGAGGAAGAGATTCAGCGTTGTTGGACTTATGTTGCAGGTGGAAAGTTTTCTTCTGTCTCTTTTAGTCACCAACCAGGTCTCCATGTTGCCACTGGTTCTCCTTCTACCTCCATCTTATCCTTAAAGAAGGTCTGGCATTCCCCTGCTGCCCTTCTACAATGACCACTGCATCTTCTGCTGTGTCTCTGCCTTCAAAGCTTCTCCCTTTGATTATTGCTGTCTTTTGAAAGATCTGCTCCAATGTTGTTTCCATAATTGTAGTTTTAGGGAAGTAGTTTCACTCTTTTTGAGTGATATCACCAAACCAACAAGTCTCTGGGTCCGTCAGCACATTCTTAGCTTTATTGGATACACAGAAAAAGGCTTTTTCTGTGTTGCTATGTGACTTTTCCCCTGTCCCTCTCAAAAAATGTCACTTAAGCTGAGTGAAGGTGAACGAATCCCTTTCCCTTTTTCTTCATCTTATGGTTTATTTAGGGCTCTCCCTCATTGGCTCATAGTTTCTAGTAATTCTTCTTAAAGCCAAGGATAAACACAAGCCTTCCTTTTATATGTCCTTTTAATACCTGATATGACTCCCAGAAACTAACATTAATTGTGAAAACTCTCTTGAAGCTTTTATGATGCTTAAGAGGAACCAAATCTAAGTGAAGGATACAAGCTGGAAGCCTTTGCAACACAAACCCTTGCTTCCCCTGCAAATGGTCTTATAGGCCGGAGTCTAGGAATATTACCTCAAGTCTCACAATGTAAACCACCTTAAGTAAATGTAAATAGCAAAAGAAGCTCCAGCTCTTCCATGGGAACCCTTGCAGCTGATTCTGGGTCATCTTGGTATATGTTTGCTTTGTTCTGTCACTATATAATACCTGACCAGGCCTGGAGTTGGTGCAGGGAGCCATCACACCATTCTGCCCTCCTGCTGCCAAGGTTTGGGGCTCAAGAGTAAACCCAAACAACCCAATTAACCTAACAAACTCTAATAAACCTACATATATACTACCAATCTGCAAGGACCTCTCTTTCTTTTTTTATTAAAGCTTTTTAATTTAATTTTTTAATCAATAAAGATATGCATGGATAATATTTCAACATTAACCCTTGCAAAACGCTGTATTCCAATTTCCCTTCATTCTCCCCACCCCTTCTCCTAGATAGCAAGTAACCTTATATATATTAAACATAGTAAAAATATATCTTAAGTCCAATATATATAAACATTTATACAATTATTTTGCGGCACAAGAAAAATCAGATCAAAAAGGAAAAAATGAGAAAGAAAATAAAATACAAGCAAACAATAACAAAAAGAGTGAGAATGCTCTGTTGTGATCCACTCTCAGTTCCCACAGTCTCTCTCTGGGTGTAGATGGCTCTCTCCATCACAAGCTCATTGGAACTGGAAGGAAGTTAGGAGGACCTCAGTTCAAATCTGGTCTCAGACACTTAACACTCCCTAGCTGTGTGACCCTGGGCGTCACTTAACCTCAATTGTCTCAGGGGGAAAAAAAGAAGTTTACAATATACTGTGAAGGTATTATAATGTGCACAGATAAGCAAGTGCAAAATAACAAGTACTTTGAATACAAAGTAAATTTGTGTGTATGAGTTTGTATGATAGAGACAGAAAGAGACACACAGAGAAAAAGAGACAGAGACAAAGAGAAATAGAAACAGACAAAGATAGAGGAAGAGATTGAGAAACAATGATAGACAGAAAGACAGACAGACAGAGAGAAATAAACAGAAAAAGATCAGGACAGACAAGGGAGAGGGAAAGAGAAAGGAGAAGAACAATGGAAAGAGAGAAAAGAAAGACAGAAAAAGACAAAAAGAGGAGAGGGAGAGAGAAACGGAGAGGGAAAGATGAGAAAGACTGAAACAGAAAGAGAAGGGAGAGAAGAGGAAGAGAGAAAGAAAGGAAAGACAGAAAGATACAAAGAGAGAGAAACATACACAGAAAGAAACAAACAGAAAGGGACAGGAACTGTTAGAGGAGAGAGAAAGAAAAGGGAGAGGAACAAAAACAGAGAGAAAAGAGGAGATAGAGAAGGGGAGAAAGAGAGAGAGAGAGGAAAAGGAGGAGGAGGAGGAGAAGAAGAGAGAAACAAAGAGAGTGAAAGAGAAAGGGAGAGAAAGAGAAAAAAAGAGAGCACAAAGAAGAGGGAGAAAGCAGAGAGACAGAAAGAGAGAGAGTCAGACAGAGAGAGAGATGGAGAGAGAAACAAAGAGAAAGACAGAGAAAGAAGAGCACAAAAAAGGGAGGGAGGAAGAGATATAGGAGAGAGGTAGAGACACAGAGAGTCAGAGAGAATACTGTTTTAACTGTGGAGACTTTGAAAAGTTGAAAGCTTTATTAAAGGGACCTCAATATTTCAAAAGATAGATGTTAAGAGAGAAGATCCCAAGCAAGGCCAGCTTGGAAGAGGCAAGAGGTAGGAGATGGAGACAGGTCCTGAGAAGAGCTGCAAGTCCAGCTTAGCCAGAATAGAGAATGCACCTTCACTCCCAGAGTTATGAGATTTGTACATTAATCTTTCCTATCCCACTTTACTTCTAATTCCTAACTCATTCAGAATAGTGCCTTGGGCCCAGTTCTCCCGAATCTGAGAATTACTCTCTCCTCTATTTTCTTCTCTTTTTTAGGCTAAATTAGAGTTTGTAACTCTCCAATACAGTTTCTTCTTGGTCCCCACCTCCTAGAATACTTTCCTTTTTTTTTTTTTTTAATTAATTAATTAATTAATTTTTTATTAAAGCTTTTTATTTACAAAACATATGCATAGGCAATTTTTCAACAGTGACCCTTGCAAAACTTTGTTCCAAATTTTTCTCTCCATCCCCCCCACACTTCTAGATGGCAGATAGTCCAATACATGTTAAATATGTTAAAATATGTGTTAAATCCAATATATGTATACACATTTATACAGTTATCTTGCTGCACAAGAAAAATTGGATGTAGGGGAAAAAAAACCTGAGAAGAAAAATAAAATGCAAGCAACATCAACAGAATCATGAAAATGCTATGTTGTGGTCCACACTCAGTTCCCATAGGTCTCTGGATGAATATGGCTTTCTTCATCACTGAACAATTGAAACTGTTTTGAATCATCCTAGCGTACTTTCCAAACTCATTCTTTCCTCTCTGTTACTATTAAAAAAATAAGGGGGTTGGGGGTGGGGGTTGGAGGGGTGGAGAAGGTACTTTTAAATCTAATCTGCATTATTACTGTTTTCTCCATCACTTTCTTCAGCCTACAAAATCCGAACATCAGATCAAGCTCTGAATCACAGTATTTGCCTAGGTGTAAATGTTCACCTTGAAAATGTGGAAAGAACAATGAGGAAAGAATGTTCAAGCACTTGGCTAGGCTAATTACTTTTATCCTGGAGTTTAATTTATTCATATATTTAAATAGTCACTGAACAGAGTAAAAAGAAGGTCCTGAGGAAGGACAGCCAAGAAAACTCATTAAAAAAAAAAAAAACATTTTCACTGAAAGACTCCTGGAGGCATGGGTATGCAGGAGCCAGTTCTTACAAGCTTGCTACACCAGATAGTTAGATTTTTAATGTGAATATTTATACCTCGGGAATCAGAAAATCTACAAATCTGAACTTGATTTATTGTTTTGTGGATTGTCTAGAATTAAAAAAAAAAAAAAAAACCCTACAACAACACAGTTAAGTGGTAAAAGTATTGTTTATTGAGGGTACCTTAGACATGATTATGTGTGTTAGTTTTCCTAAGCACAGACCTTTCTGTACATCTGCATCAGGTTGATCCATCAGTATTTTATTTCTCAGTTTAAACATAGTCTATGGAAATAAATGCAATCTTTTCCCCCCTCTTTTCTTTTTTTAAAAATTGTTTTATTTTTTCTGGTTATACATGCATATTAACTTTTTAAAATAGACAATTCTTTATGAATCATATTGGGAGAGAAAAAACCACAAGAGGAGGAAAAAAAACAAACAGAAAAGAGATATGAACATAGCTTGTGTTGATTTACATTCAATCTCCATAGTTCTTTTCCTGGATGCAGATGACATTTTCTATCCAAAGTTTATTGGGATTGTCTTGGATCACTGAAGCACTGAGAAGAACCAAGTCTTTCATAGTTGATCGTTGTACAATCTTGTTGTTACCGTGTATAATGTATTCCTGGTTCTGTTTATTTTGCTCAGTATCATTTCATGTAAATCTTTCCAGGCCATGCTAACATCATCTTTTTCATCATTTTTTATAAAACAACAATATATATACCAAATGTACCATAACTTATTCAGTCATTTCCCAACTGAAGGGTATACATTCATTTTCCAATTCTTTGTTACCATAAAAAGAGCTGCTACAAACATTTTTGCACATGTGGGTCTTTTCTCGTTTATGATTCCTTGGAATACAGACCCAGTAATGGCAATGCTGGGTGAAAGGATATGCAGTTTTATAGCCCTTTTGGGCAAATTGCTCTCTATAGTGGTTGGACCAGGAAATAAATGCAATCTTAATAAAAATCCCAGAATAGCATATCAGGAGCTAGTTTCCCCTCCCCTAACTCTCATTTCTTTTTTTCCAGTCAGGGAATACTTACAATAAAAAACTGCCTCTACCATTTCTATCTACCATGGGTTTATTAGCAAACCCATCAGGGAACAGCTGTCATTGTGGTAGTATGGTTATCTCTTCCACTTTAACAACTTTCCCCATCATGATTTAGGTATATCACCAATTGACATTAGAAATAAAATGGAATTTTTTGGGGGGAGGGCGAGTTTGCAGAAGCCACAAATGACATGCAAAGGCCAGAAGATGACACACACACAAAAGTTTAGAAATTCAGAAATGCATAAAATATATGTATAGTATTATATCATATTAAAATATTTTATCTTTTAATACCATAAATATACACATTTTCTTTTCTCTGATACAAAGGAAGAGCTGAAAAATTTTACTCGGATTTTCTACATTATGGGGACACTCTATCTCCTATGTTACAGAGGGATAATTGTAAATGGATTCAGTTCCCTGACTTTTTTCTGCCTAATGTTCTTTCTGCCAAGTCCATCCCTCCTCTCAAAAGCTGATTTACCAATTCATGACTGCCTGGACTTCTGGATTTTGTTACTTGCATCTTATCCTGCCTATTTTACCTGCTCTTTGTCTGTTTCTTTGCCAAGATTTGCAACTTGTATTCCTCTGTGTTCCAACTCACTGACTAATTTGAGTTTTGATAACTATTTTTCCATCAAAAACTGGTTACAAATTCCCTATTAATCATGTTTCCAGCTGGATCTTTGTCCTTGTTGACCATTCATCTCTTGTGTTGCTACATTCTTGCCTGAACAAAGAATGTTTTTTGTGGTTTTCTGTTAAACTGACAAAATGAAAGGTTACTTATTTTAGATTGAAAAGTTCAGAGCCCCAGAGCACTTATAATTGAAAAGGAAAGAAATTTCATAGTCAGCATACAGGTGTAGTTTTGACACACTTCTACACTTTTTCTCCTTTAAAACAACCACCACCTTCTATTAAAATTTAAGTTACCCTTTTGGTTAGCATTTTTTCAAAGTTATAACTAAGAAGCCTTAACCAACATTCAATTTTAACAGGTCAAATCCAATTATATATCAATTTAAAGCAAATAATATTTAATCAAACAAGAAAAAAGCCCAATACTACAGGTTTCCATCCTACCACCTAAAGAAGGAATAATGGACAATTCATACTCTTTGGGTTGCATTCTAGTTGAAATACTTTTCTGCTTATGATGCTGTCACTGGTTGCTTTGGTATAGAGCTGCTATATGCTGATGAATTGCTTCTCTACGGAGTATGTAGATGGCTCTGCTGCCATCTGTTGCTTCTACATTCAACTGCTGATGCTATAATGTTTTTTCCAAGCAGGAAGAGCTTCAAGTTCCTCTGGATAATAGGGCATGCCTGAAGCTATTTTAGCTCTTTTGTGAGTCAAATTTACAACCACACCCAGTCAGCAAAACTGAGATTGCTTTAGGGTAAATGCATTTTTTTTTTTTAAAAATAATCTCACTATCCTTTAATAGGAGCTTTCCTACTTCCAGTGAAAATTTGGGTTGGGTTGAGTAAGTTTCTTTCAATTTCCATCATGCTTTTGGAAGTTAATTCTAATGTTATTCAAATTACTCTGGAGCTTCACTTGGCCACAATGGAGAAGTGAAGTGAAGCTGACAACCTTTCCCCTTTTTCCTGCAACTAAACTCCAGTTACAACATTTATACCAGGATAAAAGAATGATTTTGACCTGTTGAATGTTCAAAACATTTATTAAGTACTTACTGCTAAGCATTAGGTGAGAAGAGAAATGTGAAAGAAATATAGGCCATTGGTAATCAATGATATTTTTGTTGTATCTAATCACCCCCTGTAATGGGCTGAGGCTTGAGTTGATGCACTGAGGCCCCAAGCACGTGAGGCTAAATAGTAATTGGGCTATACTCTATCAAAATACAAGATTGGATAAAGAATGGTCCCTGCCCACTCTCTGTGCAAGTCCTGATGTATTGTATAGGAAATGACGATTTTGGTGGGTGGAGGCAGAGAGAGAGACAGAAAGAGAAGCTGGGAGAAATTGGCCTGGGTTCCATACTCCTAGCTGCTGGTCGTATGGCTGCTACTCTAGCTAGCTTCTTGACTCAGCTACACACATTGCTATTGCCCATTCTCTTCCACCTCCGATTTTTCTTCACTGAGAATAAAGACTGATGATTTTTCCCCTAACCTGAATTCCTGACTCCGGCTGATTTTAAAATACGCAGTCTTCACAACCCCCTACCGCAGCCCTGAATTTTCTTCAACATCTACATTCTTAATTTCTTTTCCTGTACTACCATCTTGACTTGACCAACTACAAATTCATTCTGCCCAGCTTAACTTGGTCCTGTTGAAGTTCATAATTATTTAGCTGTCAACTTTTTAATATTCTTAATTGTTACCATATTTATTCCAGATTTTTTAGAGAAGAAATTAATTTTTTTCTTATGTCATTTAACTGTTTATAAAACTGTTTAGTTCCTTATCAGAATTATGTCCAGCTCTTAAAAAAAAAAAAGCCAGCTTATCAACTCTCCACCAGGTTTCAACTTTAAAGATTTTGTTGAAGGAAACTAAAGTGAAGATAATTACACCAGGTTTCCCATTTAAAAAAAAAAAAAAAAAGAATAATTCAGTGGAATTAAAAAGATCAGGGTAAAGGAAAGGTTTGTGCCTATAAAGAGAGGAACTCAGTCCCAGTGGGAAGGGCCGGTTTTAGAACAAGATTGCTAAGAGAAAATATACCTGCTCAAATCAACTTTGAAAAGAGCCTTTGAATAAATTAAATTAATTTTTCTTTCAGAGAAGGAGTACTAAACACTGTGCCAAAAAGAAAGTAGGGTATTCTTAACATTATGCTTTTTCACACAGTAGGGAGCAGAAAAGCAATATGCACTTTAAAAAAATCAGGTAGAAAAGTTTAAAGATTGATTGTAAATATGTGGATATGTATATGTAAGAGAAAGAAGAGACAAAGATATACAAAGAGAGAAATGCCCACAGAGAAAAACAAAAAATGGACCTCTCTGCCCCCTTTATGAAACTCACAATATAAATGGGGGGAGACAACATGCAAACTCTATGGAAGACTCTAGCATTATGGCCAACAAAGTAAGAATTGTTTTCAAATGAAAAAAAAAATCTATTTAAATAAGTAAAAACTGTTTTTAGCTCAACAGTGTGCAAAAAAGGTCAGATTTAATCTAGAATGATCTATCACAGAGGTGTCCTAGAACCAGCTTTTATTGGCCCCTGTTAGTGGATTGTTAAAATTTCAGTGTGACCATTTATATTAAAAAAAAAAAATCAGCAAACTTTACAAATCAGGGCTTGATTTATTATTTGGTTCATTGTCTAGACATAAGAAAATGGTGGAGAAAATGTTATAATACATATTTGACTTAAAAATATGTTGTTTTTCAGAAAGTTGGCTAATATTTATCAGCACACACCTTTCTAGCTACTTTTCACATTGTCTTATACCTGGACTGTTGCAACATTTTTTACTTATCTTCAACTCTCCATCCTTTTCTCCCCTCCACATACAGGGTCTCAATCCAATCTAGTTTATATCATGCTTCCCCTAATTTTGTGCTATAGCACTTTTAGGATATCACTCTTCTCCTTAAATTAGATTAATAATTCTACTAGGTATTAGGAATATATGGTCAAAAACAATCCCTTCCCTCAAAGAGCTTTCATTTTACTTGGTGACAAACATGTATACAGATAGACAAACAAATGAATGAATGAATCTAATACCCAGTAGGACAGCTACCTGGAGCATTGGATAGAGCATCAGCCCTTAAGTCAGGAGGACCTGAGTTCAAATCTGATCTCAGACACTTAAACTTCTTAGCTATGTGACCCTGGGCAAGTCATTTAACCCCAACTGTCTCAGCAAAACAAAAAACAAAAACACAAAAAAGATATACCCAGTAAATACAAATTGATTTAGATAAGCTTCCATCCACTTTGAGTCCCAGCTCTCTTGATTGATGATTCACTCCCCAGCACTACCATTTTAAGAAGGATCCCAGCCATGCTTCACCTCTTTCTTTTCCTCCTTCCAACTTCTCTATATGTATTTTTTCCCTGTTGGGATGTAATATCTTGGAGGGTAAGAGATATCTCTGTTTTCTCTCCTCCCTTGGTTCCTGAGACAGTACACTTTCCTGGTTCTCCTACCTCTCAGAACACTCTTTTATTGATTCTTCCTTTTCCATTTACCTCTTAGATATGATTCTCTTTCAATACTCAGTTCTCAGTTCCTCTTCATACTCATTTTCATGGTTTCAGATATTGAATGACTACAAAATTCATTTCATCAGTGCTGAACACCAGTGATATGTGCCTACTGGAAGGAAATACCAACCCCCCCTCCCTTTTCACATACAGATGGAAAATTATTACCTGTTCCAAATTATGAATGACAAAGATAGTTAGCAAGAATATTGAAGCTAATAATAAATAACTAATAATTATATGGTACTTTAAAGTTTGCAAAATGCTTTACATAAATTAATCCATTTGATCCCCACAATAATATTGGGAGGATAGTGCTATTATTTTCTCCATTTTACAGATAAGAAAACTAAGGCTTGGAAAGGTTAATGAATACTATAAGGAGTGTGAGGCAAGATCTGAACTCAGGTTTTTGTGATTCCAGCTCCTAAACTCTATCCACTATGCTATCTTGCTGTTTTCAGAAAGGAAAAATAAAGAACACACGAATATATTTATACCAGATGTTTCAGTGATTGAAACTGGGACTGAGGCTAGGAATGATTGTTGGGTGAGAAAATCAGGATTTTGGTAGAAGGGATAGCATTACAAGAATACATATGTACTATGTCTTCTTTAGTTGATACCCCATTCTATGGAAGCAGCCAGAATAATCAATAAGTCAGCAATAGTAATATATTTATGCTGGTGATCTGTTTTGATTCAATGATTCAAATTAGTGGTCAAATAGTGAAAGTAAGTACAGCAGAGTTGTGCCAGTTTATAGGTTGAAAGCTTAAGCAAAGCTTTCAACCTTGAGAAATTCTTGACTTTCAGAAATCTTGGGATCTAATCTTACCATATTTTGCAAGTATTTGTGAGTCTCCTTTAATTTTCAAATTTCTGGATTTGACAACATAAGGAACATTTCTTGTTTATGTTCTTGCAAGGACTGGGAGCTCTAAGGAAAGAATTCATTAGTCTATTTGTATGTAAAGGCAGAAATCAAGAGTCAAGTTAGGAAGACAGATCATGAGGGGCAGAGATCATAATGAAATATGGCTCTGCCTGCTCAAAGATGTTTGCCTCTCAGGCTCTATTTCTTTAGATTTCTTTAGGTTTAGATCTATTTCTGAAAATCCACCACAGAAGAAGAGAGCAGTTCCTTGACAGAACTTTGAAATAGGAACATATTTCCAAGTTTTCAAGACTTCTCTACTTGAATGTACCACTCAACCTCAAATGCAACATGACCAAAATTGAACTCATCATCTTCCCTTGCCTTCCTTTCCATTACTATTGGGAAGAATAGGACCACTACTCTTCTCAACTTTCAGAGTAAAAACTGGACTTTCTGTCCTTTATTCATTATTTATAATCAGTCACCAAATACTATCATTTCTTCTTTCTAAATATCATCTTGATATGCTCTTTTCTCCCTGTACTGCATTGACATGCTCTAATATTCTTGCAATCTCCTAACTGGGCTCCCTTTATCCCAAATCCAATCATACTGTGATTAATCTTTCTGAAATACTCTGTATATCATTCCCTTCCTTAAGGAAGACAAAAACCCAAATTACTTTCTTTGACTTTCAGTCATCCTCATATACTGGACCAATCTAGAACATACACATTTATTTTACTAGAACTACACACTATTTACTCCCTCCCACCCTCCCTCCCTCTCTTCCTCCCTTCCTTCCTTCCTCCCTCCCTCTCTTCCTTCCTTCCTTCCTTCCTTCCTTCCTTCCTTCCTTCCTTCCTTCCTTCCTTCCTTCCCTCCCTTTTTTCCTCTCTCCCTCCCTCCTTCTCTCTCTCTCTTTCTTTCTATTTCAGAAAAGTTAATCACAACATGATTTATCACTGCCCAACACTCATCCCCCATGTAACCCAACACACACAAATACACATACACAAACACACATACACTTTCCTTATTCCTGTTTCTATTCTGTTCTCTTCACTTGGAAATGTCTCCTATTTTTCCTTCACCCACCTAAAGCCTCTCAGCCCTTCAAAGTTTTTCTCAAGTCTTCCCTTGTCTATAAAAGTCTCCCCAACTATTCCAGGCCAAGTTGACAGATTTTTCCATTCCCAAATTATTACTATACTTACAAGCAAACATCACAGTGGGCAATAATGCTTAAAATGGTTCTCTAATTATTTTTAGTGTCTTAGTCTTGTCTGGATAGATTGTGAACTCCTCAAGGGAAGGGTTCATACCATAGTTTTTAGTTATTTGGATTTGTTTTTTGCTATATGCCAAAGTATTTAACACAGTTTTGATCACATAGTAGGTATCTTATAAATACTTGTTGGCTCAGTGATGGAGTTTATCCACAGATTATCTCTTAACAATCAACGCAAGACCTGCATCCAATTTATTTCAACAAACATTTATTAAGTACCTAATTATATGCAAACCACCATATATCACACTCTCAGTTTATTATACTTTTCTGGCTAAACTTCCCATCTTGGTGTCTTCTCATAGAGTTGCAATTAACATCATCTTGGATAATTTGAACCTACTCTTAGACATTTAATTTAGGCTGTTAAAAAAGGAAAACTAAAGAGCTTCACGTCCTGCCACTACCCCCTTCTCACCTTTGAGTTAAGCAATAAAGCTGAAAAGATCCTTCAACAAACAAATCCCTCCTCATTACTGAATCCTTGGCCAGATCAGCTTTTAGAAACCTGAAAGGCAAGCTTCTTAGGAGTATTACCTGCCTATACACGTTTGTCCATGACTCTGGTTCCCCTGCTCAGTCTAAATAAGGTATTGAATGTCTTGTCTGTCTAAGCAAAACTGAGAATCAAAGTTGAAGAAATCTTAGTTGGAAATCAGTAGGGTATACCAAAATTGTTTTCTGCAGAGACAAGGATTTGTAGTTCTAGACCAAGACGGGTGGTTGACACATGACTAAAAAATTGTCTTCATATCCCAGTTTGATCGTTGGATATGTGGCAAATCCTGGAAAAATATTTCCACGTCTAATTAATTTAACAAAGAAATAAATCCTACATGTTATAGTAGAGGATATATGTGTTTGTGTATGTGCATTTTAAAAAAAGAACATTCTTATACCAGATATTCACAGAAAAAAGCAACTGGCAAATTAAATTAGAGCCCAAAGAGTGACTTCTCAGCTTTAAAGTGTTCCTTTTGGATAAATACTGAAATCCCCTATTGTCTTTTTGACTCCATTAGGGATGAGTAGTAAAAGAAAAATGGATTCTCCATGGAAACACATTCCAGTCCCCTCAGGGAAGGTTATCTAGGCCATATTGAAAGGCAGAGTAAGTGTAAGGAAAACAAAATATCCATTGAAATCAAAAAGTCAGAGCAAAGCTATTATTCTGGTGCTTTATTTTAAATCTCAAGAAGACCTGGGCATCAATTTGGAGCACCTGATTTTAGGAAAGATGTTGACATATCAGAATGTGTCCAGATGAGAGTAAGCAGGAAGATGAGGGGACAAGAAATCAAGTCCTGAGAAAATTATTTAAGTGCATTGGGAATATTTATCCCAGAGAAGAGATGATAGAGAGGAGAGACATGGTAGTGTTCTTTATATATGTGAAAACTTGCTATGTAGAATATGAATGAATGCTTGGATCAAGGAGACAAAATTAAAAGCAGTGAGTAGAAATTACAGAGCTCCTTAATCTTAGAGCCTTCTTTTTGAGATCCTTTGGAACACCTTGGAACACCAACATCAGTCAGTACAGTTATTCCTTCCATACTGTGAATTCTCCTATCCCCAGACACATTATGGGTCTGCATAAGAAATTAAATGAAATTAGTCAACTAGCATTTATTAAATTTTTAATTTAATAAATGCTAGTTGACTAATTGGGGGAATTTTGTGTAAGCTGAAGATGACACACAAAGACCAGCAGATGACACAGAAGTTTAGAAATTCAAAAATGCATCATATGTATATATGCCAGTGGGTTGGATTTTAGTGAGGGAGGACTGGGCAAGATCACCTGCCTAACTTTGTTCTCCAGAACCCTCGGGTCAGGTGGCCAGATCAGGATGACTGGAAATGGCCCTGAGGGCAACGGGAGAGCTTGGCCTTTGTAAGCTAAGGTCTTTAACAAATCTCAGTTTGTCTGAGGCAACACCCAATCAATGATTAAGATTAGGTAAGAAGAAATAAAGCAAAAATTGACCTCTTTTATGTAGTTAAAAAAAAAAAAAAATTCAATCTGGAAAGAGAAGATTCCTGAGAATTCAGGCCAGAATGAAATAATTGCTATTTACCCTTACATTGAACCATCAGAACCCAAATAATGACTAAATGAGGCTTGGACTGGAACCTATTTTTGGCCAATGAGAGTCAGAATGATTTGGGTTTAAGGCATGGTTCTTTCTTTTCTTTCTTTCTTTTCCTTTCCTTTCTCCTTTTTCTTTCTTTCTTTTTTTAAACAAAAGCAGTATTCCATTAATTTTTTATTTCCAGAATCCAGAAGCAGAATTTCTAATCACATTCTACAAAACTTTGGGAAATAAGTCTAGTCATCTGGACAAACCCCACTTTCCCCACAGCTCCCAATCTCCCTCTTTCTTTTTTTTTCTTCTTTTTTTATTATTATAGGTTTTATTTTCAAAACACATGCATGGGTAAATTTTTCAACATTGACCTTTACAAAACCTTCTGTTCCAACTTTTCCTCTGTTTCCCTTCACCCTCTCCCCAGATGGCAGGTAGTCCAATACATGTTAAAGATGTTAAAATATATTTTAAATCCAATATATGTATACATATTTATATAGTTATCTTGCTGCACAAGAAAAATCAGGTGTAGGATGTAGAAAGATGTAGAAAGAAAGAAAAAAAAATCTGAGAAGGAAAACAAAAATGCAAGCAAATAATAACAGAAAGAGTGAAAATGCTATGTTGTGGTCCACACTCTGTTCCATGGTTCTCTCTCTGGGTGTAGATGGCTCTCTTCATCACTGAACAATTGGAACTGGTTTGAATCATCTCATTGTTGAAGAAAGCCACGTCCATCAGAATTGATCATTGTATAGTCTTGTTGTTGTGATATATAATGATCTCCTGGTTCTGTTCATTTCACTTAGCATCAGGTCATATAAATCTCTCCAGGTCTCTCTGAAATCATCCTATTGGTTATTTCTTACAGAAAAAATAATATTCCATAACATTCATATACCGTAACATTCATCCATTCTCCAATCCACTTAGTTTCCAGTTTCTGGCCACTACAAAGGACTTCCACAAACATTTTTGCACAGGTGGGTTATTTTCCCTCCTTTAAGATCTCTTTGGGATATAAGCCCCGTAGTAGCACTGCTGGATCAAAGGGTATGCACAGTTTGATAACTTTTTGAGCATAGTTCCAAATCACTCTCCAGAATGGCTGGATTTGTTCACAATTCCACCAACAATGTATCAGGGTCCCAGTTTTCCCATATCCCCTCCAACATTCGTCATTATCTTTCCCTGTCATTCTAGCCAATCTGACAGTTGTGTAGTGGTATCTCAGAGTTGTCTTAATTTGCATTTCTCTGATTAATAATGACTTGGAGCATCTTTTCATATGACTAAAAATAGTTTCAATTTCTTCATCTGAAAATTGTCTTTTCATATCCTTTATCATTTATCAATAGGAGAATGGCTTGATTTCTTATAAATTAGAGTCAATTCTCTATATATTTTGGAAATGAGGCCTTTATCAGAACCTTTGAATGTAAAAATGTTTTCTCAATTTATTGTTTCCCTTCTAATCTTGTCTGCATTAGTTTTATTTGTACAAAACCTTTTAAATTTAATATAATCAAATTTATCTATTTTGTGATCAATAATGATCTCTAGTTCTTTTTTGGTCACGAATTCCTTCCTTCTGCACAGGTCTGAGAGATAAACTATTAAGGCATGGTTCTTAAAAAAGGAAACGTAATCCATAAACCCAAGATAGATTGCAAGGTTTCAGCGATCAAATTTTATAATCCTTTGAGAAAAGTGCTTGCAGGGAAGAATATGATACCCTATGTGGATGGAGGAACAAAAGGGAGGAAGAGAAGAAGAGAAGGAAAGAAGGAAAGAAGGAAGGAAGGAAAGAAGGAAGGGAGAGAGGAAGAGAGGGAGGGAGGGAGGGAAGAAGGAAGGAAAGAAATAAGAAAGGAAGGAAGGAAAGGAGGGAGGGAGGAAAGAAGGAAGGAAGTAGGGGAGAGAGAAAATGAAGGAAGGAAGGAAGGAAGGAAGGGAGGGAGGGAAGGAGAGAGGAAGGAAAGAACTGTGTTGCCCAACTGGAACTAGCCCGTTGAGGCTCCATTGAGCAGTTACTATTATTTACAAGTTGTTGTTTGTCCTTTGTTCTTGAAGGGTAATTTTAACAAGAAGACATAAAATACTTATGTCTCAATTCAAAATTTTAATTTTTTATTTACTCAATTTTCTAACCTGAATTTATTCTGAATGGATCTATTGTTAAGGATGGATTCTACCTGTTGAAATTTTTGCTTTGTTTGGTTTGGTTTGTTTTTTTATTTTAGCTTGCATGTGCTTCTTTTCTGTGCTTAGAACTATTCTGTCCTTTCTATAACTATTGTTTTGACTAGTTAATTTAAAATCATCTCCCTGAGATCTTCTGTTTGGCCTTCCTACATCATGCAGGCTTGAAAGCCCTTTAATACTGTATGACTTGCTACACATCATTCCTTTTCATCAACTCTGCTTGTGGGACCTCATCTCTAATATCATTGCTTTATCCAGATTATTCCTTGTGCCTGGAATTCCTTCCTAACATCTATGCTTCTTAGAATGTATAAAAGATTCTGCAAAGTTTAGCTTCCAGAAGGGTGGTCATGTCCTGACCTCCCTACTACAAATTTTTCCTCCAACCTGAAATAATGATAGTAAAAATATGATGAGGATGAGGATGAAGATAATTAATATTCATCTAGTAATTTACAAAGTGCTATATGTGTAATATTTTCTCCTCTCCCTGACCACCTGCACCCTATGCCTGCCCACCAATAAAAGCTCCTGAAAGTGTTTCAGCTCCTCAAATATCCTTTTTTATAAAACATTCTGGATTATATTCAACTTTACTGGGTAAGTTATTCTTGAACACACCCCAGCTCTTCGAAATATGTTCCAAGACCTAACAGGGATAGTTTACTTCCTTTCCCCCTCATCTCAATTTTTTAGACCCAGGAGTTCTGCATACTAATGCTATCATAGAACTGGACCAAATAAACAATAACATCTCTGACACTAAGCACAGTGCCTGGCATAAAATAGACAATTAATAAATACTTGTTCAAGACTTGAGACAGGTAGATTCATCTTTCTGAACTCAGAAAGTTCATATCTGGACTCAGATATTTTCTAATTATGTGACCCTGAACAAGTCACTTAACTGTATTTCTCATCTTTAAAATGAACTGGAAAAGGAAATGGTAGACCACTCCAATATCTTTGCCAAGAAAATTCCAAATGGAGTCATGAAGGTCAGACACAATTAAAAAAACAACTGAACAACCACAAAATACTTATTGATTGACATTTTTGCAGATAGTAAAGTCCTTGAAGGAAAAAAAAGCACATTAAAAACATTTTTCATTATATTTATTCTCCTCATTGAACAGATTTATAATATCCCATTTTATAGGTAACTGAGACTCAAAAGCTCTAAGAAAGTTTTCCCTTTCTTATTAATTGGTTTTTTAAAAATTTAATAGAAAATAGGAAGACAGAAAAGAAAAACAAAACAAAATAAAACAAAACAACATTTTTATGTGCCCAATAGGAAGTTTTCTCTGAGAGGCTCAGAAAACTCTCCTCATAACCCTTTGAGGAGCAGAATCTAGTGTTAGTGCAGCTCATGGAGAATATGGACAGAGTTCTGTGGTCTGCTCTTTCAGAGAACAACAAAAATGCTGCTACTCAGCAGGCTGAACTTCTCCAAAGCTCATCTCTGCAGCATGATGCAGGGGTCTTCAAACTTTTTAAATAGGGGGCCAGTTCACTGTCCCTCAGACTGTTGGAGGCCCGGACTATAGTAAAAACAAAAACTTTGTTTTGTGGGCCTTTAAATAAAGAAACTTCACAACCTTAGGTGAGGGGGATAAACGTCCTCTGCATCTGGCCTGTGGGCCGTAGTTTGAGGACCCCTGAAAGGAATTCCCTGATCCCTAACTTCCACTCCAACCTCCTAACCTGAAAAGATCATCGTTCATTTTAAGGAAAGTCAGCCTCACACTGTGTGTGTGTGTGTGTGTGTGTGTGTGTGTGTGTGTGTGTGAGAGAGAGAGAGAGAGACAGAGACAGACAGACAGAGACAGACAGAGACAGACAGACAGACATAGACACAGACACAGAGAGACAATGAAAAAGAGAGAGAGATGGGGGTGAGATAAAGAGAGGAGGGGGAGGGAGAGGCAGAGAGACAGAGAGAGACAAAGAAAGAAAAACAGAGAGACAGACAAAGACAGAGAGACACACAGAGATAGAGAGAGAGACAGAGACAGAAAGAGACACAGAGAGACAGAGACAGATGGACCAACAAAGGAAAACAGAAAAAAAGACCAATGCCTGAAGTCCATGTTGAATATCATTTATGAAAAGTTTGAAGAGTACAGGACCTGTCCTCCCACTGCTTTAGTAGGAATAAACTAGGGAGAATAAAGCAAGAACTGCAATCACTCTGTGTGTGAGCTTGGGTTAACTGAAGTAAAGATAGAACAGCCTGGAGGACTGTGGTGGGGATGATTGATAACTCAGGAATATGTTGCCCTTTATAAGACCTGAAGCAGTGCTCTTAGAGGCACATCAAGGTTTTGAGCCAACACAACAGTTTACACAATAATAGCAGATTTTCCAGGAAACCTGAGAATGGCTCAAGCTCCAATACAAGTTGATTCTGTTGCTGTTGATTCTGTTAGGACCACGATAGGATACAGAATCAACTTCCAGTTGCAAGAAAGAAACAGAGATGGAACTAAGAACAGTATTTGTATTGGCTCATCTAGAGATGGGAGCTACAATCAGGGATTATGGCAGGGTGCAATGCCTCTTCCCAGACATCCCACCCAAAAAGCAGTGGCAACGGCCTCCAGACAATAGAGAGACAGAGTCTACCTCTGGCACAAAGCCCCAGTCTAGGAACTGATATTGGAGATGAGGACACCACGGAAAAGTTACTAGTACAATGAAGAAATATTGTGGATTAGAGAGGCCCAAGAAATAAACCCAAAAGAAGAGAACAAGTCCACAGCTAGTACAGAGCTTCAGAGAAAAGAATTGTTCATTTATAAGAACTACAAGAATAGTTGGGAGAAACGTATCAAGAGATTAAAATGAAATAAAAGCTATTGAGGAAAAAATTTAAAGGAGAATGAATAGTTTAGAATAGATGAAAGAAAACATGACACAAGTAATTTATTTCCTGAAAAATAAAGTAAACAAACAGAACTCTTGAGACAGCAAAAAATATATTACCAAAACAAAACCTGTAAAACAAAAAAAGGAAGAGATAATTAAGGAACCATTAGACTCTCTTAAAAACATGAGCCAAAAAAGAACCTGGGAACCACATTTTAAGAAATAATAAAAACAATTGGTCCTGATCAATTGGAAACAGAGGAGAAAATGAAAATGGAATCAATTGTATGCCCTCTGAAAGAAACTCTAAATTGAAAATACCCCCAAATGCCATAATCAAAATTCAGAGCTTGCAGTTTAAAAAGAAATTAATATAAACATCCAGAAAGAAAAAAAACACAGTTAGGACTACATAGGATCATGCGACAAACAACATAAAAGTAGGGTGTCTTTGCATACCATATTGCAAAAGAGGGAAAAAGATGTGTAACCAAGAATAACTTGGCTCTGCAAAAATGAGCATAATAATAAGTAATGGGTTTGGGAATGGATTTTTAATAAAATAAAGGAATTCTAATAATTCCTTATGAAAAGACCAATTTAAACTCATAAGCAACATAGAAGCCATTTACATTTGAATAATGAAAGAGACTAGATGATGATAAAGTATTGCTATTCTAATAGGAAGAAAAGAGACAAGGACTCTTTGAGAATCCCATTACTTTCCTTTCCTTTTCTATTTTTCACTTAATGGTATTTTATATTTTTCAATTACATATAAAAATAGTTTTCAACATTCATTTTTGTAAGATTTTGAGTTGCAATTTTTTTCTTCTTTCCTCCCTTGACTTTCTCCTCCTCAAAACAGCAAACAATCTGATGTAGGTTATACATGTATAATCATTTTAAACATATTTTCATATTAGTCATATTGTGAAAGAACAATCAGAACAAAAGGAAAAAAACAAACAGGAAAGAAAAAACAAAACAAAATAAAACAAAAAAAGTGAAAATGCATGCTTTGATCCAAATTTAGTCTTCATAGTTCTTCCTCTGGTTGCAGAAGGTATTTTCCACCCTGAATCTATTAGAATTATCTTGGATCACTGTATTGCTGAGAAGAGCTAATTCTATCACAGTTGGTCATCATGCAATCTTGCTGTTACTTGTACAATATTTTCCAGTTTCTGCTCATTTCACTAAGCATCAGTTCCTGTAAGTCTTTACAGGCTTTACTGAATCAACCTGCTCATCATTTCTTTTCTTTTCTTTTAAGCTTTTTATTTTCAAAATATATGCATGGATAATTTTTCAACATTGACCCCTTGTGTTTTAGATTTTCTTCTTCTTCCCCCCCACCCCCTCCTCTAGATGGCAAGCAATCCAATATATGTTATATATGTTAAAATATATGTAAAATCCAATATGTGTAAACATATTTATACAATTCTCTTTCTGCACAAGAAAAATCAGATCAAAAAAGAAAGAAAATGAGTAAGAAAGCAAAGTGCAAGCTAACAACAACAAAAAGAGTGAGGCTGCTATATTGTGACCCACATTCAGTTCCCACAGTCCTCTTTCTGGGTGTAGATGGCTTTCTGCCTCATTGAACAATTGGAACTGGTCTGAATCACCTCCTTGTTGAAGGGAGCCATGTCCATCAGAATTGATCATCATATAATATTGATGTTGTCGTGTACAATGATCTCCTGGTTCTGCTCATTTCACTTAGTATCAGTTCATATAAGTCTCTCCAGACCTTTCTAAAATCATCCTGCTGATCATTTCTTATAGAACAATAATATTCCATAACATTCATATACCATAATTTATTCACCCATTCTCCAATTGATGGGCATCCATTAGTTTTCAGTTTCTAGCCACTATGAAAAGGGCTGCCACAAACATTCTTGCACATACAGGTCCCTTTCCCTCTTTTAAGATTTCTTTGGGATATAAGCCCAGTAGTAACACTGGTGGATCAAAGGGTATGCACAGTTTGATAATTTTTTGATCCATTCACAGTTCCCAACAATGCATCAGTGTCCCAGTTTTCCCACATTCCCTAGAACATTCATCATTATTTTTTCCTATCATCTTAGCCAATCTGACAGGTGTGTAGTAGTATCTCAGAGTTATCTTAATTTGCATTTCTTTGATCAGTAGTGATTTAGAGCACTTTTTCATATGATTAGAAATGGTTTTAATTTCATCAAATGAAAATTGTCTGTTCATATCCTTTGATCATTTATCAATTGGAGAATGGCTTGATTCTTATAAATTTGAGTCAATTCTGTATATATTTTAGAAATGAGGCCTTTATCAGTATCCTTAAATGTAAAAATGTTTTCCCAATTTGTTGCTTCCTTTCTGATTTTGTCTACATTAGTTTTGTTTTTTATGTTTTTATGTTTAAATTATGAAACCATTTTGATTTTATCTTGGTATGTGGTATTAGGTGTGGGTTAATGCCCAGTTTCTTCCATGCTAATTTCCAATTTTACCAGAAGCTTATGTCAAATAGTGAGTTCTTACCCCAAAAGCTGGGGCCTTTGGGTTTGTCAAACACTAGATTGCTATAGTTTTTGAATATTTTATCCTGGGATCCTAACTATTCCACTGATCAACTACTCTTATTTCTTAGCCAGTATCAAATGGTTTTGATGATTGCTGCTTTATAATATAGTTTTAGATCTGGAACAACTAGGCCACCTTCGTTGTAATTTTGTTCATTAATTCCTTTGAAATTGTTGATCTTTTGTTTTTCCAGATGAACTTTGTTATTAATTTTTCTAGTTCTGTAAAATATTTCCTGGGAGTTTGATTGGTATGGCATTAAATAAGTAGATTAATTTAGGTAGTATTGTCATTTTTATTATATTTGCTCTACCTACCCATGCTGCTCATCATTTCCTAAAGAAATAATGTAGAAATAAATAGATTTATTCCATTATATTCATATACCACAACTTAAGAATCCCAATACTTTCAAGGTCACAGAATTAAGAAAATCATACACAGGGCCAGGGTGTGGTTTTGCTCTGTTTTATTAGTTCTGAGAGAGGAAAGAAAAAAGGGGGAAAAAGGAATACTTTAGGAAAGAGATAAAAAAGAGAAAATGGGATGCATGAGATGAAGAGTAGATACAAGTCAGAAAGTGGTAAAAAAAAAAAAAAAAAAAAGTGGGCCTTTCATGAACTTTACTTTTATTGCAACTAACCAGGAAAGCTTTAACACAGATATAAACAATTATACACAGAAAGAGTATGATATAGAAATATATTAAATTCAACAAATGAATACAATGCATACAATGGAGTCAGGGATAGGAGCAGTTTAAGCAAGAGAGTAGAATTGGAGAGGACATTGTCATAAGCAAAATAAACAATTTCAGAAGATAGATCATAAAGGAGAGTTTATAAAGCAAGCAAGCAAGCATAAGAACCTATAATGGGACCTGAGTTTAGTAAAGAATGGAGGGAAGAGGAGACACATCAGAGTACTTCAATTATAAAATACTGTTGTTGATCACATGTATTTTCTTCCTTCTACTTTCTTTTCTTTATATAGAGGTCCAGGGACAGAGGCAAGAAATAGTAAGAGTAAAATTAACAATCATAACTGAAAATTTCCATGGAATGGACTCACTCTAAAAGAAGGTAACTGAATGGATTAGAAAAAAGACTCTAACAAGCTGTTGTAGAAAAGAAGGATATTTGAAATATAAATATTCACACAGGCTTAAGGTTAGAGCAGAATTTATTATGCCTCAAGTGAATTCAAAAAAGCAGGGGGAGCAATTTTGACTTCAGAGAAGGCAATAGTCGAAATAGAAAGTGAAAAGAGATAAGCAGGTAAACTACATTATATTTAAAGGTATGATAAATAATGAAATATCAATACTATATGTATATACCTACATCTGACTTACGGTTCTTAAAATGAATTTTGAAGTGGTAGAGAACAGAGAAACATAGGGCAAAGCAAATTTCCAGCCCAAGATAACTCAAAAGATCAGCAGGAAAAGTCTGGCACTAGGGTGTATCTTAGTCTGGTGTAGGTAGTGTGGGCCCCAACAAACTATTAGAAGGTCTTGGGGGTAACTGAATCAGTGGTGGCAGTGGTAGCTTCTGGAGTTTTCAGCCCATATATAAGAGATTTAGACAGGTAGCCAGAAGGAGATTACAGAGCACCCTTTGCTGGCACTGGATGCAGGATTCAGTTACATTGTTTATACTTGAATCTGGGTTGTAGTTCTGAGTTGCAATCCCAGGGCAAGGAGAACCATAAGTATAGGAGAGTTTGTAATCTCAGGGGATTGGGGAACCTGGCCACAGTTCCAGAATTGAAAAGACTATTTGTGTTTACTCATAGACTAGAGCATAGTCCAGAAGAATAGCAAAAACCACACCTCTCCTTGAATCATATCGATTTGGAAGAACTGAGAATGTACAAATTCTTTTAAGAACAATCTCTGAAAACAGAGCTGCACAAAAAAGTGTCGTTTGGGACAGTGCCCTCTCCACTCTGGGAGCAGAACCCCACTTTAATAGTTATTGAGTCAAGAAATAGTCTGGGAAATGAGCAACAACAACAAAAGAACATATCATACAAAGTTACTATGGTGATAGTAAAAGTTAAAAAATATGCATAGAATGGAATAATATCTAAATACTTGAAGGAAAGACATCAGACTATAAGAAAAGATAGCTAAACTATACTAGTTAGGAATGTTGTCAGTGTGCCTCTTTTCAGATATAGACAGCTATAACAAAAATTAAAATGAGAAAAAAGTGAACGATCTTAATGTAATTTTAGAAAATTATATGTGATAGATAGCTGGAGATGACTGTTGTGCCACGGTCTCCTTTAATTGTCCTGCCTCAGTTTCCCTAAATTGTTCTGCCTCAATTCCTTTAATTGTTCTGCCTCAATCCCCCTGGCTGCAACCCCCTTCTTAATCATTAGGATTGAGATAATTAAGACTTGGAGATCTGGCCACTCTGACATTCCAAAAGAGTCATAAAACTCCAGATGTCCTATCTCAGATACCTAATTGGTTTCCTCTATTTCTATGTCCAGACTTCCTGGCTCTGGTTTGACTATCTCCTTTACTTTCAATTTGTAAGAATTTATGGTCCTATCCTTCAACCTATCAAAACCGGATTGATAGCCCCCTTCTTGGAAATTCCCACTCACCAGAGTTTGGACTTCACCAACCTTGTCTTTGTTTACATGAGCTTAGAGTCATATATATTTCATTGAGACTTGACATTCATTGCTGGCTACTTTGAGACTTATTCAGCCCTGGGGGCAACATAGAACCTGTTTTGCCTCCAGCACATCTCTCCCTCTCAAATAAAATATTAAAAACTCTCTAATCTCTATCTTGCCTCAGTTTCTCCAGTATTATATTACCTAATGTGAAAAGAAAGCAGCATGCATATTTCTTATTTGTGAATGATGTTTTTACAAAAATTGACCCCATATTAGTACATAAAAACAACATGAACTAAACCCCATTAGTCTTACAAACTGGAAAAAAAAAACAAATCTTAAATTTATCCTTTACTAATTACTGTGCAATAAAAATTATAATAAGTACACTGCATTTGAAGAATGGATTCAAAGGCAAAGAAAACTAAATAATATAATCCTTAATTATTTGTAAATCACAGAAGAAATCATAGAAATCATAGTTAATACCTCCAAAGAAATTTCGACAATGAGAGAAGATATCAAAGCTTTTGGCATGCTGCCAAAGCAATTCTTTAGTGAAAATGTATCTCTAACCCTTTTCACTAACAAAAGAAGGAATGGATCAATGAATTGGTCACACAAGTAAAGAAAATGGAAAAGCATCAAATTAAAAAAAACAAAACTAAATTCAAAAAATAGAAATTCTGAAAATCAAATAATATTTTAATTAATTTTTTTATTATAACTTTTTATTTATAAGATATATGCATTGGTAATTTTTCAGCATTGACAATTGCAAAACCTTTTGTTCCAACTTTTCCCCTCCTTCCCCTGACCCCTTCTCCTAGATGGCAGGTTGACCAATACATGTTAAATATGTGAAAGTATAAGTTAAATACAATATATGTATACATGTCCAAACAGTTATTTTGCTGTACAAAAAGAATTGGACTTTGAAATAGTGTACAATTAGCCTGTGAAGGAAATCAAAAGTGTAGGTAGACAAAAATAGAGGGATTTGGAATTCTATGTAGTGGTTCATAGTCATCTCCCAGAGTTCTTTTGCTGAGTGTAGCTGGTTCAGTTCATTACTGCTCTATTATTGGAACTGATTTGGTTCATCTCATTGTTGAAGAGGGCCACGTCCATCAGAATTGATCATCATATAGTATTGTTATTGAAGTATATAATGATCTCCTGGTCCTGCTCATTTCACTCAGCATCAGTTCATGTAAGTCTCTCTAGGCCTTTCTGAAATCATCCTACTGGTCATTTCTTACAGAACAATAATATTCCTTAACATTCATATACCACAATTTACCCAACCATTCTCCAATTTATGGGCATCCATTCATTTTCCAGTTTCTGGCCACTATAAACAGGGCTGCCACAAACATTTTGGCACATACAGGTCCCTTTCCCTTCTTTAAGATCTCTTTGGGATATAAGCCCAGTAGCAACACTGCTGGATCAAAGGGGTATTCACAGTTTGATAACTTTTTGAGCATAGTTCCAAATTGCTCTCCAGAATGGCTGGATGTATTCACAATTCCAACAACAATGTATCAGTGTCCCAGTTTTCCCACATCCCCTCCAATATTCCACATTATTTTTCCCTGTCATTCTAGCCAACAAGTGTTGTCTTAATCAAATCAATCAGAGTTGTCTTAATCAAATAATATTTAAAATGAAAAACAAAAATGACACATAAAACAATTTGTATGCCAAAAAATAATAAAATAGAAAAACTATCAGTTAAAATAATTAAGAGAATAAAACTTAGTTAGCATACTCTAAAAATGAAAAAGAACATTTCACAAGAAATGAAGAGTGATTTTGTTTAAAATTTTTGCACAAAGAAAAAAAAGAATTAGGAGGGACAGAGTTAAGTGGGAAAAAATAATTGCAGAAATTATCTTATTCAATTAAATGCCTCTCAAATGGACAACATAAATAGATGAAAACATACAGTATTTATTAAAATACAAATAAACAGGAAAATAATAAAAATGAGCCAATCTATAAAAACAAAATTAAACTAGTCATAAATGAAATCACAAAGAAAAGACAACTCAGAAACAGATGAATTTATATACTTATAAATTTTCTTATAAATTCATAATTCTTTCAAAAAAATTACATTTAATATTACATAAATGACAAAAATAAATGAAGAATGAACTGCATTCTTTGAGACAAATGTGATTTTGGTACCTAAACTAGGGAGTGATAAAGCAGAGAAATAAAACTAAATTCCATTATTGCTAATTAACATTGATATGAAAATATTGCAAACATATTAACAAATGGAAAACAGGAATTATTAGTTACATAAGAGAAATACAAGAGTGTGTTATCTCTATAGAAAAGAGAAAAGAGAATATTCAGTAGATGAGAAGATGAGGAAGGTATTAGTATCAAAAAAGAATAGAGAATGGGGGAAGCAGAATCAAAATGCCTAGGGTCCCTTCTACCTCTAAATCTATGATAATTTGTAGTGGTTGGTAATTGCTAGATTTTGTGACTATCTTCAAAGATGCTCAATAGAGAGAAAAGAAATTAGATGTTGGGAAAAAGAAAGATAATGACAATTTGCAGATTAGAAGTAGTGGCAGATTGTGGAGTCATGAGATTTGTGGGGGCTGAAGGCATTGTAAGTGGTGAAAGAAGCAGCAGGATAGCTCAGAGGATAATGTACTGACCCTAGAGTCAGGAAGACCTGAGTTTAATCCAGCCTTAAACACTCACTGTGTGGCCAGGGAAAGTCACTTTGCCCTGCTTTCTCAGTTTCCTCATTTGTAAAATGAACTAGAGACGGAAATGACAAACTACTCCAGCATCTTTGGCAAGAAAACCCCAAATGGAATCATGAAGAGCGAGACATGACTGAATTGACTGAACAATAAAAAAAAATTTAAAGGAGAACCCAAACTTCAGTGTCACAGAAACTAACAGTGAATTCAGTTTCAATAAGAAAAGGGTGGTCAATAATATCTACACTTTCCCCTTTTTAATCTCTCAGTCGTGGTTGGATCACTGATGAAAAGGCCTCAGCAAGGTAGCTTAGGAATAGTCAAAAGAATGCAGTATCTAGACTCAGAGGATCTGAATGCAAATTTTAATTCTATTCTTTCCTATCTTGTATGACCTCAGTCAAGTTACTTCTTTCTGGGCCTGAGTTTTCTGCCAGGTGAAAGAGTTAACCTAGATCAAGTTTTCATTCCAGCTCAAAAAACTATGACCTTCTGATTTGGGAAGTCCTTTCTAGCTCTAAATATTATAATACTGCTGTAACTAAAATGTGAAAGCCAAACCTTTGCAAGAGTATTTTACATCCCAAGTATTCCTCATTTGTGACTCATATGCAGGTGGTAGTAGTAGACACCCAAAGAATGAACTGACTTTTTTTCCCCTTTGATTTGGATGTGAAACCAGTCCATTTGCCTCAGAGTGTGTTCTATTTTCAGGAAATTGGATGATCAATTTGTTTGTTTGTAGTTTTTCTGTTGCCAAAAACAACTAGTAATGGTACTATTCAGGAATGAGATCATGATGTTTCTAGGGATTTCTATGTTAGATAGAGTATGTGCATCCTCTACAGGAAAATAAGTGAATTCCATCTGCAAGAAGCTCTCTGGACTACAAGGAAACAAAATTAGCTTCAAGGTAACTGTGGAGTTCAACATCACAGGAATTAGGGGTGCAGTGTCCCCATGATCTAAAAAATTGCATAAAAATTTTTAACTCTCCCTTCATACCAGAGAAGAAATCTGAATTTTTTTCTTTTTCTTTTATGGAGTGTATACAGTATCTTCTCATAAAATTTGGGTTCATATATGATTATATGCTCTGTGTCATCTGCTAGCCTTCATGTACCTTCCACAAAACTCCACCAAAATTCCTATTTAATTTCTTATGACGACCCATGATATAGCAAAATAGTGACTGGGAAGTCTTGATGTGGAAGGGTTTACTGTACATAACCTCTCACCTGGCTTCTTCTAGTTTCCCTTTCTCTAGCTTCATATTTCTTCTGCTCTGTTCATTAGAAGCTGGAGTTCATTTCTCTGTGCACTGACTTTTAAAGGTGCATCTGGTCACTTGGTATTCTATTTTATTGTGTTCTTTATTATTCACTCATTGACTTGCCTTTCATCAATAGTACATATATCCTGGTATACCTTTTAGAGTTCATCCTTGAAATCAAGTTGCTGGACACTTTCTGTGATTAGGTCTTCGATTTTCAAGGTATATTCTTATACCTTATATTCTCTTATATTCTTCTTCTTTCTTTATAATACAGTTTTATCAATTTCTTTTGGTTTTACATTTCCTAGCACTCACCCTGTATCTTTCTCCTTCCTCACCTCAGAGAGCTATCCTTTAAGGCAAAAAGTTTTTTCAAAAAGAAGGGGAAGAAAAATAATTGGCAAAAATAATCATTTTATTAATCACTACAAGAATAAAAATCTGGCATCATATTCAGTGTTTCATATCCAGATACTAACCCCCCTCACGTTTGCAAAGGAAAGGGGGAATAAATTTTCTCATAACTCTCCTTTGAAGCTTATAGCATATAATATGATATATTATTAGATTAGATTAGTTATATCACATCATATAACATTGTATCATATTATATTCTGTCCTATTTTATTCTTCCTGTCCTGTTCTGTCATGTTTTATGAGGTTAGAATATAATTCTGTGATTAAAAAAAAATGGTTTCCTGATTTTTGTTCTTTCTATTTGCATTATTTTAGCCATTGTGACGGAGGTGAATAAGGACCCCAGGTCCTGGGTAGCTAGATGGGTATTGGCTGGAAATTGCTTGAATTACTGAACAAGCTATTTCCTGAAACAAGCAGGGAGGAGCATTGATACCATTACCTATTTAAATGGACCTTTTGTTCCTTGTCAAATTCCTTGTATTGACAAAATCCTCACAACACACAGTTTACTGTATTCAATCAGAAGATGAAGTTATAATGTCAATCCCCAGGAGTTATTTTTTCCCTTATAAAAAGACTTACTTGGACCCCAATCCTGCTCTGCCCCCCAAACTCCTTTTTTTTAGGAATTTAGCCCACTTTGTGGCATTCATTAGGACTTATTCTGCCTGATGGTATCTTCCCCCTTGTTAATTGTGAGTTCTGCTAGGGAACTTAGCTTCTGAGTCTTTTTCCTTATGAATTGCTAAAAATCTCCTTTGGGGGATTAATATTATTAACATCAGTTAGTGGCATAATAATAAAATCTTTACCTCTTGATTTGAACAAGGTCTAAGCTTGTAAATTCTTTTGAGACACCTGTAACCCTAATATGCCTTTTGGAATCTAATCGCTTTTTCCCCAACATTTGGTGACTTTTTGGGGGAGCCTAAAACCCCAATATATTTTTGAGGGATTCAACACTACTAATGCTCCATCAATTATACATATTGTTTTTTTGACTTTTATTATTTCATTCACTTATATTATACTGACAGAAATTCAGATATAAACATACATTGATCTCATTTGAACAGATCTAAATATTCCTAAATAAAGTAACAAAGTTGCTAAATAAAGTAACAATTCTGTGAAATATATTTTATAGACCTACCTTATAGGTTTCCTTGTAACAATAACTATTGGTATTTAATCATGTTATCTTCTCTTGACATTTATTCATCCATCTGTTCATTCATTCAATAAATATCTTTTAAAGACTCTACTGTGTGCAGAATACTGTAGATAGAGATCAAGACTTGTAGTTAAGAAGACCAAAGTTCAAATACGGCTTCAGATATGTTATTTTCTGGGCAAGTCATTGAACATTTATGTGCCTACTTCTTTATCTGCAAAATAGGGATAATCATAGTACCTACCTCATAGGGTTATTGAGAGGATCAAATGAGTTTATATATGTAAAATGCTTTGCAAATAAAAAAAGCTACATAAGTGCTTAGTTGAGACATATTGCTGAAATATATATACGTCCTATCAGTCTTTCAAAAACTCCCACAGGTATCAAGAAAGAAGGAAAAACTTATTTATCTTTGGCACAAATTGTGTCACAAAGTAATTCGTCATTTAATTTCATAAAGGCCAAGAAACCTGAGCAGAAAAGGACACCAGACAGTATGTTGGTGTGAAAGCAATATAAAGTCTGTGCTCTTGGTAGCACAATATATGATTCTAGGACATCAGGGCAGTTTTCCTTGATGATTGCCTGAAATATGATGTCGAGGCTTTTTTTGTTTTTTTCATCATGATTTTCAGGAAGTCCAATAATTCTTAGATTGTCTCTCCTAGATTTATTTTCCAGGTGAGTTTTTTTTCAATGAGCTATTTTACATTTTCTTCTATTTTGGGTTAGGTTTTTGTTTTTTTGGTTTTGTTTGACTGATTTGATATCTCATTGAGTCATTCACTTCCATTTGTTCAATTCTAATTTTTAGTAAATTATTTTCTTCAATTATCTTTTTTACCTTCTTTTGCATTTGGCCAATTGAATTTTTAAATGAGTTGTTTTGTTCATTGGATTTTTTTTCCATTTCACAGATTCTGTTTTTCAACGAGTTGGTTTCTTTTTCAAATCTATTTTGTAAGGAGTTTTCATCAGATAATTTCTGTGTTTCCTTTTCCAAACTCTCTTGCAATGTTCTCATTTCCTTTCCCCATTTTTCTTCTAATTCTTTTAAGATCCTTTTGGAATTCTTCCAAAATAACCTTGTGAAATAGGGAACAACTCATATCATCTTTTGGGGCTTCATCTGGAGATAATTTTGCCTTTAGTGTTCTCAGAGTTTGAGGAATATTTTTTTCTTTCTCCATAAAGCTATCTATGGTCAGAGTTCTTTTTGCTTTTTTTGCTCACTTTTTAAAGGTTGAGGTCTTCTCTTAAGGCAAAGGGGAAATTGTCCCAAGCTTCCTCTATAGGTGACAGTGGCTTTTCATTGCCCTGGACCAATCCTGCTGACTTCCTTCCTGTATCTGGGTGAGTGTGGTCAAGTCCTGTATTTTTCTGGGGTTCAGAGTCTCACCATTTACCTTTTGCATTTCCCTTGGATGCCTCACAGCTAATTTGCCGATCCACTGGCTTCTGAACCAGGAGAGTAGACAACATTGATGTATTTTGGCTAAGAGGCTACCAGGAGACTCCTCAGGGAGTAGAAGTCATACTTCCCTGGGTCATTGCTTTGCTGCCTCTCCTTCCATGCCTGATTGAAACAGACCTTTTCTGAAGTCCTTCCAAAATATTTTCTACTGGAAATTTGTTACTCCAAATATTTGTGGGTTCTGTCACTCTAAAACCAGTTCAGAGGCTTAATCTGATGTTGGTCTGAGGGATGCCAGGAAGAACTCAGATAAAGACCTATCTACTTTCTGATATCTTGGCTCTGCCCCTTGGGCATTATATTTGGTTCCTGAACTTCAGCAGAGCAAGGTAATTTCATGTCCACAGAACAAAAGCAAAATGGAAACAAAGTTATTTAGGAGGATGGCAGAAGAGAATATATAATATCATATCACAAAACAGTGAGGAGTGATGGAGGGGAAAATGAATTTGCATTTGCAATGTTTAGGAATACTAGGTGACTGTTTCCATTTCTGGGACTGAGAACTATTCAGTGAATACATCTATAAGTAAAAGCCGGAAATATAGCAATTATGGGCTTTTTGAAGTTGAAAAAAAAACTATGAGAAAATGAGCTAAAGAAAATCCCTGTTCACCATTACAAACTTAAGAACTTGCCTGATTCAAACAGTGAAAACTTATAATCAAGTTATAAACAAGATTATACTTTTAAAAATGGACTGTTCATCAAAATTATGATTAATATCCAGTGTGATAAAAGTATGATTTAATGGTGAGGATTAAAGAATATGTCAAAGATCTAATGAATTCAATACCAAACTTTTTAAAAAAGATTGAAGAAAAAGGGACAAATTTTGTATTTAAAAGTTTTTTTTTCAATATAAGAAAGGTATAAGGTTTATTATATGTCAATATATTTAATTATTTTACTTGATTTTTTATAACTACATATCATCACTCATAATGAGGATCAAATGAAATAATGTTTGTAAAAGTCCTTGTAAATTTGAATGTGAGATATAAATGTTATATAAATGACATGGTAGTACCCTACTTTTCAAAAACTAGCTTAGTTAAACAAAGAGAAAGCGATCCCCAGTAGTTTTACTATGAGATATTGTACAATTATCCCTTCTATATGATGAAGGTCAGAGGCATGGTGACCCCCATTATCTGAACAATTTGTGTAATCAACTAGGTGAAATCTGACCATCAACTCATTTGGCCTTCCCTTTATACCAGAGAAGAACTCTGAATATTTTTTTTTTCCTATGGAGGTGTTACTATTATATAATCTCATACACCCATTTTATGCATTTCTGAGTTTCTAAACTTTTTTCTGTATCATTTGCTGTCTTTTGCATCTCCAACTCCACCTTGCCCCAAACTCCCCCCAAAATTCCCATTTAATTTCTTTAATGGGCTGAGGCTTGAGCTGATGCACTGTGGTCCCAAGCACGTGAGGCTAAATAGTAATTGGACTATACTCTATTAATATACATGCTTGGATAATGAATGACCCCTGCCCACTCTCTGTGCAAGTCCTGATGTGTTGTATAGGAAATAACAATTTTAGTGGGTGGAGGCAGAGAGACAGGAAGAGAGGCTGGGAGAGATTGGGCCTGGGTTCTATGCTTGTAGCTGCTGGTCGTGTGGCTGCTGGTCTAGCTAGCTTCTTGACTCAGCTGCACACATTGGTATTGCCCATTCTCTTCCACCTCTGATCTTTCTTCACTGAGAATAAAGATTGACGATTTTCCCCTAACCTGAATTCCTGACTCCGGCTGATTTTAAAATACGCGGTCTTCACAAATTTCTTTTGCTGATCCACAATATATCAATAGCATTTTGTGGGATGTCATGACATAGAAGGGATAACTATATTTTTTGGCTTTGAGAATGCATGAAACAAACAAACAAAAAAATGGCCCTCAGTCTTCTGCAAGAAAAGAATGAAGAAAATGCTAAGAATAACATAGTTCTCAGACTGTTACTAAGAACTGATATAATTGTTAGTGTTGTAAATGTTACATCTTTGTGGAATGACCAGCAAATTGACATACTATTAGAGGAAATAACCCAAAGGAACATTGATGTTGCAGCTATAAATGAAATCACAGGATTCTCTTTAGAGAAACAAATAAATTGTTAGAGTTGATTTCACAATTCATCTAAAAGAAGCAGTAAATATAATTTCATAGGCTATTGAGTTAACTTAGACAAACAAAGAGTTCAAGACTAAAAAGACCACTTTGAAGATGATTGCAACCTGTATCTGTTATAGATACCAAAGAGGAAAAGAAACTTATAAAGAACTCAACCATATTCTCCAAACTAAGTCAATGCAAAGATATGCATTCCCCCATGAGGGTGGGGGAAGCTTTATGTTAGTAAAAAAAAAAAAATTTGATGGAAAATATGTTTCACATTTAAGAACTGAACCAGGTCAATGATCTATAATTACTACTCCCAAGCCTCACATCTATATCTTGAATATTTTCTACAAGAAGAGTTTCAGAAGATTCTGAACACTGGTGAATGACAACAACAACAAAAAATCCATTAGAAATGAAACCAATTTTATCTTGACAGAAATGTAATAGTTGATTCCTGATATGGAAGTAATTAATCAGCTAAGTGAAATCTGACCATCAACTCATTTACGATAAGGGTCAAAATCAGCACCAAATTATAAGAAAGGATACAGAAGGGAAAATGCTTCTAAGTAATTACAATAATCCTTGTCATGTATGAGAATAATCTTGATGAAGACATAGGAAAAAAGGCAAACAATAATACTAAGATAAAAGAAAATTCAGCTATTTCAAAAAATATTCTTATTTTCTATTAGCTAAAATAAGTTACAAATGTTTACAAAGTAAAATATATCACTTCAATGGAAATTTATTTCTTTTAAATTTCCATGGTAAATAAGGCAATATTACAAAGAACTGATATGTTTTCTTTACAATATTCTTAACAGTCTTCAGAGTCTTGGTAGCTTACACTCTAAGGAGGCAAGACAGTATGCAAATAAATATATACAAAGCAAGCCATGTAGAGGATAAATACGAAATAAGCCAAACAAATAAAGCATTAGAATTAGAATAGGGTCCCCAAATCAACAAAACATATTTTACTGTCTCCTGTGTCTTTTGTTAGGAGATGTGAGAGCTAAGACTTCTAAGCTGAAATGCCAGAAAAAGGTCAGTAAAAATTGACTTATTGAAAAGCCTTATGAGACAGTACATCCCTGATATTTCAGTAGGTGGCTCTCTAATAATAAATGATTTCAAAGAAATTGAAGGACTTCTCTATTCAAAATTACCTCATCATCCAGCCTACTGATATTTCCACTCTCCATGACCAATGTTAGTCAATGAAAGAGGAGAGGGGAGGTTGTCCTTCCAAGGCCACTGTTCACTGTGCATTTGTCACATGGGGTCTTATATAGCTGTGCCTATTATTATTATTATTATTATTATTATTATTATTATTGGCAAACCAAGGGCAAGTCATCCTTCAAAAATCCTCCCCATGTCTGCCTTTCTTATTTTCTTGAATGACTTCCTCTTAGTCACTCCTTCAGGGCCATGCAAATCTGGCATCTCATTGTTCTTCTATTTCCAGATGTTGCTACTAGAGTTTCTACCTATGGCTTAAAACTGGGGGCAGAGGGAGAGGAAAATGGGAATGGGGATAGGAGGGGACATAATCTAACAGAAAGATGCTTACTAAATGTATGAGCATGAGTACAGCACTTAACCGCTCTCACTAAGCCTTGGTTTCCTAATCTGTAAAATAGGGATAATAATATCTGTGATATCTACCTCACAAAATTGTTGTGAGGCTCAGAAGAGAGAGTATAAAATACTTTATAAACTTTTAAGAGCTATAATAAGTGTCAATTATTATTTGGATAAGACTCTTATAAATACATAATTTGAGAAAGGTTATACATAAATCTTATCCTGGGAGAATTCCAAAAATCACTCCATATTCTTAGTAGTACTTAAAGCCCTGTGAGAAATAAAGTCACTTTGGGAAATTTCAGGAGGACTCAGACAAAAAGGTATTCCCACCCCCTTCAGGCATTATGGGAAAGGACATAAGTAAAGAGCTAGAAGACTTGGATTCTTGATTTGTCCTGAGTATTTACTAAGTGCTTGTTCTATGCCAGTCACTGCATTAAGCATTGGGGATAGAAAAAAAAGGTAAAAATTTGTAATGTCCTGGCTAACTTTCTCGAGGGTCTCTGGAAGGGCCTTGGTCTTAGCAGGAGAGTTAACAGGAGGATGATCAGGGATAGAGTCTGGAGTCTGAGCTTGAGCTCGAGCACACACACTCTCAAGTCTGCTTATTTCAAGTCCACTTATTTCAAGTCCTCTCAGCCCTTAAATACCTTAATACAATTACATCACTACAGCACACTGAGCATGTGCCAATTGTAGAACCATTACAGCACACTAAGTATTAAGTATATGTGAACTAGAAATCCATTATATCATCAATCACACTGAGTAAACACCCTCCTGTAAGTATCTTTGCTTCAATTATACTTTTCTTGGAATTCCGATCCTCTACAAAAAATAGTCCCAGCTTTCAAGGAGTTCCTAGTCTAATGTATGGCCTTACATACTCAGTTCTTTTATCTGTAAAATTATGGGAATCATAATAGTTGTATTGACTTACTCACATAGTTGTTTTGAGGCTTAAAAATAAAATCAGGTTTAAAAACTCTATAAAAATACAATTAGAAAGGGCAGTTTTTCAAATGTGCCTTATCACCCTTTTTGAAGAATGAGGGCAGTGGGTAGAGCCACTGGATGATGTTCTTCATAAAAGCCCAGAATCTGAGTTGGAATGTATCTTAGAGGTCATCTACAATTATCCCTTCCACATCATGATTTTCTCCATTACGGTTTCACTATATTGTGACTTGGCATAAGAGAGTAAATAAGAATTTTGAGGGAGTTTTGTAGAAGGTGCAGATGACAGAAAAAAATTTAGAAACTCAGAAATGCATAAAATATCACTATATTATATAATATCAATCTAAATTTTATAATAAAGAATTGTAAACATTCTATAAAAGAAAAAGAAGAAAATCAGACTTCTCTTGTATGAATGGAGAGCCAAAAAATTTTATGTGGATTTTTCAGATCTAAAGGGTTCCACATCCCTAATCCCAACAATATGGAATAAACAACTATAGTTCAGCAAGTACCTTAGTCAAGAAATCCTCTCAACTATATCCCTAAGAAATGGTTGCACAGCTTCTCCTAAAGATCTCCAGGAATGAAAAAGGATTTTTATGTAAGGATTTTCCTTATACTCTGATATATTCTGAAATCTATCTCTGCAACTTTCTACCCTATTTTCTTCTAGGGCTAAGCAAAATTTGTCTTTTCTACCAACCTCCACTCTTTCAAATATCAGAAAGCTATTAATGTGTTTCCCCCAACTTCCTGTTCTCTAGACAATTGAAATGAATTGAACTGAAATGCAATGAATTAGGACTATGGTAAGATGTTGTGCTTTGGGCCAATTTTTGCATAACATAGTCCAGTAAAGACCTAGCAAAGAAAGTTCTTGCCACCATAGTTCTTAGTATTATGAAATGGTTCAACATCAGAAATTGATATTATTTTCATCAGCAGAAATGATATTCAATAAGCTAAGGTATATGAATGTTATGGAATATTATCATTCTGTAATAAACAATCAGCATACCAATAGTCCAACAGCAAGAGATACAAAGAGAAATTCCATTTAAAAATAACTGTAGATAATATAAAATATTTGGGAGTTTACCCACTAAGGAAAAGTCAGGAATTATATGAACAGAATTATAAAGTCACAAAATGAAGTCAGATCAAATCAACTGGAAAAACAACTGCTCATAGGTAGGCCAAGTTAAATATAAAAAAATGACAATACTACCTAAATTAATCTATTTATTAAGTGCCATATCAACCAAACTGCCAAGAAATTATTTTACAGATCTAGGAAAAATAATAACAAAGTTCATTCGAAAGAATAAAAGGTCAAGAATTTCTAGGGAATTAATGGAAAAAAATGCAAATGAAAGTGGCCTAGCTATACCACCTCTAAAACTATATAATAAAGCAACAGTCACCAAAACCATTTGGTACTGGCAGTCAATCAGTGGAATAGATTAGGTTCACAGGACAAAATAGTCAATGACTATAGTAATCTAATGTTTGATAAACCCAAAGACCCCAGCTTTTGGGATAAGAACTCAGTATTTGACAAAAATTGCTGGGAAAACTGGAAACTAGTATGGCAGAAACTAGGCATTGACCTACACCAACACTGTATACCAAGATAAAATCAAAATGGGTTCATAATCTAGATATAAAGAATGATTTTATTAGAAGAATAAATTAGAAGAACATAGGATAGTTTACCTCTCATATCTGTGGAGGAGGAAGGAATTTGTGACCAAAGAAGGATTAGAGATCATTATTGATCACAAAATAGATAATAATATCTATTATTATTTGTTATATATATATAAATATAAATAATACAGTTTCATCATATTAAGTTAAAAGGTTTTTTGTACAAACAAAACTAATGCTGATAAGATTAGAAAGGAAGCAATAAATTGGGAAAACATTTTTACATTCAAAGGTTCTGATAAAGGCTTCATTTCTAAAATATATAGAGAATTATCCCAAATTTATAAGAATTCAAGCCATTCTCCAATTGATAAATGATCAAAGGATATGAACATTTTTCAGATGAAGAAATTGAAACCACTTCTAATCATATGAAAATGCTCCAAATCACTATTAATTAGAGAAATGCAAATTAAGATAACTCTGAGATACCACTACATATCTGTCAGATTGGCTAAGATGACAGGAAAAGATAAAGACAAATGTTGGAGGGGATATGGGAAAACTGGGACACTGATACATTGTTGGTGGAACTGTGAATGGATCCAACCATTCTGGAGAGCAATTTGGAACTATGCCCAAAGAGTTACCAAACTGTGAATACAGTTTGCACAGTGTTTTTGCTGGGCTTGTATCCCAAAGAGATCTTAAAGGAGGGAAAAGGACCTACATGTGCAAAAATGTTTGTGGCAGCCCTTTTTGTAGTGGCAAGGAAATGGAAAGTGAATGGATGCCTATCAGTTGGGAATGGTTGAATAAGTTATGGTATATGAATGTTATGGAATATTATTGTTCTATAAGAAACGACCAACAAAATGATTTCAGAAAGGCCTGGAGAGACTTACATGAACTACTATTAAGTGAAATGAGTAGAACCAAAAGAACATTGTATGCAGAAACAAGATTATGTAATGATCAATTCTGATGGATGTGACTCTTTTCAACAATGAGGTGATTCAGGCCAATTCCAATAGAATTGTGATGGAGAGGGCCATCTGCATCCAGAAAGAGGGCAGTAGGAACTGAATTGGATCACAACATAGTATTTTCACTATTTTTGTTGTTGTTTGCTTTTTTCTTGTGCAGCATGTTAAATATGGAAATATGTATAGAAGAATTATGTTTAACATACATTGGATTACTTGCTGTCTAGTGGAAGGAGTGGGCTAAGAGAGGGAGAAAAATTTGGAACACAAGATTTTGCAAGGGTGAATGTTGAAAACTATCTATGCATGTATTTTGAAAATAAAAAGCTAAAAAAAAGAAATACAGTCAGTGAAATGTTGTACCTATTCAACATGTATAGTCTCACAGATAAATACCTGCTTATTTTCTGGTTCTCTAAATTTAGGAGACTTTCAGTTAAACCATGTCATATTTGACAATGTGATTTTTTTTAAACACCACTTTCACTGAATGATAACAGAACTAATTCCCCTACTAATTCTAGCTAATGTAAAATGATTTTTTTGAAGTTGGTGTTATGATTGAGGCTTATGGCTTCTGCTTAGAAATGTTAAGCTCTAGTACAATATAGTAGATTGAATGCTGGCCACTGATGTTCAAGGACAATACATCTGTGTACCTCTTGTTCTAATGCTAGCTTTTAGTTTGAGTGCAAAGTGAGGACAAAGGTCTGTGTGTTTTTCTTTTGGGAATCATCCTTGCTCAACCTCACACATCTACATACAGTAGATGCCAAGAATTCCATTCTAAATCCTTCAGCATTTTATGGAGAATTCCATTAGTTTATTAGATAAAATCCCAGTTCCTCTGCTTGGCATTCAACACTTCTTACAAGCTGGTTCTCTTTCATAAGTGAAAAATCCATAATTTCACAAATATCTGTACTCCAGTGCAAGGATATACATCTTAGCCTCTCCATGTTTTGGATAAAAAACAGTAATAACAAAGATAACAACCATCACAAAAACACCACTACTATATATCAGGCACTATGCTAAGCACTTTACAAAATATGATTCTGTCTGATTCTCACAATGACCCTGCAAAGGAGATAGTATTATTACCCCCATTTTATATTTGAAGAAACTAAGGCAAATAAAAGTTAATTGATTTTCTTAAGATCATATAGTGTCTAAAGTCATATTAGAACTCAGATCTTCCTAACTTCAGGACCACTTTGCCAATTAGTTGCCAGTAAGTAGCCATCATGAGTTGCTGTAGCCAAAAGTAATCATCATTGTCAGGTGCCCCCATTGGTTGGAAATAGCAGAGGAATTTTAGATTCATGGAGGAAAACTTCTTGCCAATTAAAATTGTCCAAAATTGAAATGGATTGCTTCAAGAGGTAGTTGGATCCCTCTCTATTGTAGCTCTTCATATAAAAGCTGGATGAACACTTGTTGGACATGCTATAGATCACTGGTTCAAATTCTAATAGAAATGGAGCCCACTAATCCATACATAAGGAAATGTAAGGGCTCTATAGTAACTTAGTTCAAGCTACACCAGGGAGTGGCATGGTTTGCATGTAACCCAAGACCCAGGTAGTTTGTGATCTTTGCTATAGACACCTTCTTGATTAGTCTTACTTGGATGAGTTTGACATTGAAGTCATCTTACTCATTGGCCAAATTATTTAACCCCTCTCAAGATAATGAAGAGGTCAGACAAAGTGGTCCCTAAAGTCTTATTCATCTCTAAAATCTGGACCAACCAGGAACTGTGAATTATCCGTTTGCCACATGTATCTCTAAACAGAGCTCATTTTTCCTGTCTTAGTAACTACCCATTTCAAAAAGCTAGGGAGCTTAGTAATTGAAAACTAATAATCAATAGGAAGTGCAATAGTAGGAACTGCTCTTGCTTGATCAACTTCAGTCAGATCTAACCCCCTTGAGGGTTTTCTTTCAAAGATACTGAAATGTTTTCCCATTTCTTTTTCCAGTTCATTTTACAGATGAGGAAACTGAGGCAAACAAGTTAAATGACTTGATCAGGGTCACACAGATATTGTTCCTGAGATCAGAACTCAGGAAGATGAGTCCTACTGACGTCAGGCCCAATATTCTATCCATTGGGATATTCAGCTAACAAACTATTATAGCTAGTGAGAATACAACATTAGAAAAGCTCCATAACCCCCTAACTATTTTCCTTAGAACCCTGATTGGAAAAGTGATTAACAATCTTCTAGGGACTCAATCTGCTGGTAGTAATGAAAGTTATGGAAGTGAGCCCAGAGTGGTGATATATAATGCTTAAGGTATTACATGAAAAAGAAGTCAAACCTCCATTAAACTAATTGTGTACCTTCGGAAAAAGGTAAGACATTCAATGGTTTGGTGAATTTAATTGTTTTTATTAAACTCAATCATTAGATATTTCATTCTATTTAATTTATTTAATCATTCAATTAATGGAGAAAGGAAAAATCCCTACCCTGATGTGTCTATATCCCCACAATGGAAATCACCTAATTTTCCTAAAATGTATCCTAGGGAATACCCAGCCCAACATTTCATTCAAACTACCTAAAACAATCTTACCACTCCCATCATTGCAGAAATAGCTGTGATGGATTAGAAGTCTGGAAGTAGAGGATACAGGAAGCTAAATCTGGATAAACAGATTGTCATCACTACTAACTAGGGGCTGGAGATCCTTGGTCTTGTCTCTGGTGCATTTGGTCCCTATAGGCTCCAGGAAGTCGGGTAGTTTTTTTCTCAAAGCTTGGGTCATTACCTAACATGCTTTCTTGGTTCCTTCTGGCTTTGTTTTACTCAGAGTTGGTCTCCACTATAACAATGTGATTTTTTTTTTCATAACCAGGAGTAGCAACTCAATATAGAATGCTTTTAAGGATAACTCAGCCAATCAATTTTTAGATATCACCTTGTGACCAAGGTTGTTTTTGTCACTATATTAATGAATTTACAACATACTTCAAGAGACTATCAAATGTTTTGAAATAGCTCAAGATAAACATATATAGTCCTACTGAGTGGTACAGATAACCAAAGTAACATGATATGTTCATCAGAAGCCTCCACTTACTATGATCAACACAGTCAAGTTGTTTATATACTTCTGATTTTGGAGCGCACATGTCCATTATAATTCCAAGATAGAGTCACATCAAGAATGCCCTTATGAACTGCCTCCTTGGTGTAGGTGAGCAGTATTAAATTTCCCTTCTCCCTTTTAATGTTCTTCCTTGAACTTCACAGTCTCAAGCTTCCATTTAATCTAATAAAGCAGCAGAAAATGAAGAAGTGACTAACAATGCCTTGAAATATTCCACCACTCTTCTGGTAGAGGATTAGAGAAGAGCTATCCTGAAGGTGTGACTGAGTATGAGACTGTCCATCACCGAAAGGAGGACACCACTTCTCTTCCCAAAGAACAGTGAGATCAGGCTGGAGACTCCTGCAACACCAGATGGAAAGCACAAAATCAGATGATCTGTCAGATGAGAGACCTTATTTATTTAATCTTCCTCTCTCTGTAACCAAAAGTTAGGCAAGAAATGGCGAAGCAGGAGATAGGAGTAGACCCTGCACAGAAGGAGAAGGAAGACCTACTTCTCACTGACTTTCTTTCCCCTCTTTTCTAAAGTGATATGCATATCAGGAGATGGAAGATGCATAACAGGAGAAGGCTGCTCCTCTTTGCCTAAAAGGTGCTAGGAGATTATTGTTAAGAGACCAAGCTGGAAGCAGGAAATAGGAGTTGCCTTGTTTTCTTCTCTTTATTACTTTCCTCCTTCCATTTTCATTCTTAAATGCCCTTGAGATGATTTTGCTTGGAGTGGATTTCTTGCTAAGCTTTCTATAAAGTGATTTTACCCTCCAATACTTCTCTTACTTAATAAGATAGTACTGCTAACATTCATCCATTGTGTGTATTCATAAGATTTTTTTACAATTGAGTTTATCTTTTTAAACAGTATTGCCTTCAGCTGCCATATTCATCTGGCAAGTAACTCTAGTGTTGGCTAACTAAAGGCTTTCTGGGCAATTTGATCTTCCAGTTTTTGAAACTGATTTACCTCCATTAAAGTTCTGTATAAATCATTATAGTTGGGCCCCATGTCATTTCTATTATCCCTTTCCTATTCATTATTAATCACTTATTTAAATAATTCAGGATAGAATTGTATCAATTATGTGCCACCTTTTTCATTTTTTCCTTAATAATTTACAAATTCTGATCTTTGTCCTAGACAAGTGATCTAGTTATATACAAATATTTAATTTAGAGATGATTCACTCATTTGGGGATAGCCAAACAATTAATCATTGATTAAATGCTTAGTCTGTTCCAGGCACTGTGCTAAACTCTATGGATTTAAAGAGTAAAAAACTATCACTTCTCTTGAGGAGTTTATATTCTAATGAAAGAAATCACCTTCAGTCTAAGATATGTAGAGAAGTGATGGAAGAAATTCTTGGAAGAAAAGGCATTAGCACCTAGGGACACAAAGAAAATGTCCCTTGGAATACGCGAATTGAGGAACTGAGAGATCAAGCAAAGGGGCAGAGTATTCCAGATATTTTTAGTCAGTCATAAACAATGTTCCAGCTACTATGCTAAGCCCTGGGGATACAAATAAAGAAAAATAATCTCTACCTCCAAAGAATTTATAATCCAAAGGGGGGAGACAACAGCAAAAGAAAGTTGAAAAGGAAAGAAAAGAAGGGGGATGGGGAATGAAGAAAAAGTCCAGAGGTTCAAAAGCAATGCAGTTGGTGGGAAATGAAGAAATGGGCTCCCCTTAAATGGACATTGTTTGTACTTCAGCCATTCATTCTCCAGCTCATTTACAGATGAGGAAACTGAGGCAAAATAGTAAATTACTTGGCTAGGATCACACAGCTCAGATTAGAACTCAGGAAGACAAGCCTTCCTGATTCCGAGTCTAATATTTTATCGAATGTGCCACTATAATTTAAAGAGGCAGAGAAAAGAAGAGAAAAGCCCTCATTCAAGTTTGATTTGACCTTTAAAAAATCTAGAGTTTCTCAGAGGTAGAGGCAAGGGGAAATAACTGGTACAAAGACATTTTGATGGGAGATTAAATTTTATGCATAAAGAGCAGCAAGAAGGTCAGTGTGGCTGGATCAGTATAGTATATTAAGAATAATTCATGGGAAATAGACTTGGAAAGGTAGACTGAAATCACATTATTAAGTGCCAAGCTCTGACCCATGGACAATCACCTCAGCAGATGTTTGGAGGGTCGTTTGGAGAGGGGAGAGATTTGAGACAGAGAGATTATTAGGAAATAATCTAGATGAGAGATAAGGACCTGAACTCAAATGGCATTTATGTGAGTGAGAAGGAGGGGAGGGATGCAAAACACATCGTGAAGGGAAAATCCACAAGACTCGGCTACATGGAACTGCAAAGTTGGGAATCTGGATGACTGAAAAAATGGTGAAACCCTCAACAGAAACTGCAAACAGTTTCTTGGGAACAAAATTGAGCAAATCCAGGCATGAATGATTAATTGACTTACCTATATTCACATGGATAATAATTATCAGTGGAAGAATTCAAATCCAGGATTCTCCCATCTACAGACTCAGGGCTTTTTTCTTGACATTGTATTTACTCCAACAAAGAGGAGAGGAAATTAAAACCTGAATCTCCAGTCACAGCAGGAAACCCCCTTTTCAAGAAGTGATTGCAAAACCATCTCTATGACTTGCTATCATTAACTTGTTAGTTTAAGGGAGTGTCTAGGAGTACATTTTGACTCTTTCTCATTTGGTGTTGGTCATATTTGCCTCATTAGGCCTGTTATCCAATTACCTATAGAATATCTTTTGAGAGCTCCTATGCAATGCCTGGTTTTACACTTTCACAAGTCTTCATAGTAGGAGTCCATAGGATGCTATAAGAGGAGACAAAAGTACAGAATAAAGCCATTTGAAGGATGGTCTTCTGTTACCACAAAGTAAGGTTCAGTATTTAGACTTAAGTATACCCTTTTTAAATACACCTAGACTTAATACAGTTTAATGCTAACAAAATACATAATTCCCATCTCCTTTGTAAAGGATATTTTATTCTATTCATTATAGCTTATATAGTCTTCCAAATGAGTGAATAGTAAAGCCTAGTTTATGCAGACACTTGCATTAAAAAGGCACTGGTACATGAAAAAGAAGGTTTTAAAACTCTAGCACAGGATCCTCCATTCTTTAAAAAGTTTTCCTTTCTGACCTACCACACAAAGCTATTGCAGTTTTGGAAATAGGAGATCTGGGTCCAAATCTCATCTTTAATCTATTTAGTAGGTGACACTAGGTAAGCCTCTGAATTGTTTCCTCTACTATGACTATTTGGCATTTAGGTGATAGTGGGGAGAGGGCACTAGAATTAGATTCAGGAAAACATGAGTTTGAATCCTATGTTATCGCCATTAGGCGACAAGCTCCTTGAAAGCAGGGAATACCTTTTGTGTTTCTTTGTATTCCTTAAAAGTAGATGGTGAAGTGGATAGAATGCTGAGCCTGGAGTCAGAAAGACCTGAGTTAATCTAGCCTCAACTACTTAGAAGTTCAGTATCTTTCAGCAATTCACTTAACTCTTTGCCTCAGTTTCCTAATCTGAAAAATGAGCTGGAGAAGGAAATGGTAAACCACTCCAATATCTCTGCCAAGAAAATCCTAAATGGATTGATGAAGAGTTGGATATGACTGAAATAATTGAACAGCAACAAAGTATCCCCAGCACTTAGCATAATACCTAGAGTATAATAATGAGTATTTAGAATATAATAAATACTTAGTATTTATCAACTGCTTGCCTGTGTGACTGGAGAAAAAAGCAGATCAGATGATAGTGTCAGGTCATCTCTATCTCATTAGAAGCCCTAGACATAATGATTCTCATATTAATCATACTATGAGTAATCACTTAGCTTAAATGGATTCCAAGAAGAAGGATAAAAAAGAAGGAAATTGGGGGAGCTAGTTAGTGTGGTGGATAGACACTGGCCTTGGAGTTAGAAAAACCTGAATTCAAATATGGTTTTGGACACTTATTAGCTGTGTAACTCTGGGCAAGTCACTTAATCCTGATTGCCTCAAAAAAAGGAGGGGGGAAGTTTAGAGATCATTATGTTGCACAGTCCTACCTACTTCACCCCATTTTAAATATGAAGAAACTGAGGCTGAGAGAAATTAAGTAAATTGCTCAGGATAACATATCTAGAAAGTATCAAAGACATAAGTTGATTTCAAGTATATCTGACTTCAGCTCCTCAATCCACAAAGAATAAGTAAGATATCTGTTGTTTCTTGGTGATCACATTTATTTATTTACTATTTCAATATCTAATATATTTATTTTCCCTAGTTACATGTAAAATTTTTTACATTTATTTTTAAAATTTTGAGTCTCAGATTCTTCCCCTTTCTTCCCACTCCCAATCACTTTAAAAAGGCACATGTGAAGTCATACAAAACTTTATAAAAGTCATGTTGTGATTCCCACCCCCCCAAAAAAAAACTTCTCAAGAAAAATAAGGTTTAAAAAGAGTATGTTTCCATCTAGATTCAAATACAATAAGTTCTTTCTCTGGGTATGGACGGTAGTTTTCATCATATGTCTTTCAGAGTAGTTGTAGATCATTGTATTGCTGAGAATAGCAAAGTCATCCCAGAATATTACTATTACTTTGTACATAGGACATTTCACTTTAATTGAGTTCATGGAGAATTTTCCAGGTTTTTCTGAGAGCATCCTACTCATCATTTCCCATAAAACAATAATATTTCATCATAATCATATCCCTTAACTTATTTAGCTATTCCCCAATTGATGGGCATCCCTTCAATTTCTAATTCTTTGCCTTGAGAAGAGAACTGCTATAAATATTTTTGTACATTTTTAAATAAATGTTTTTGGGTATTCATGCCTAGTAGGGGTACTGTTAAGTCAAAGGAAATGCATGATTTCATAGCTCTTTGGGCACAGTTCATATCTTTTGAGCATTCATCAAATGGGGAATTATTCCTTTTTTTAAATTATAAATTTGACTCAGTTTCCTATACATTTGAGAAATGAGGCCTTCATCAGAGAAACCTGCTTCAAAATTCCTTCCCCAATTATTATTATTAACTGTATTCCTGTTTATTCTATTCTCTCTCTCCATCCACCCTGATCTTCCTCAAAATTGTTTTGCTACTTAGCATCCCTTCTCCCAATATATACTGTCCTGAATGTGATATTTATTATTGAGAGATTTTGAAATAAGTCCTTCTCTTCTTTGGAAGTCTCTTCTATCAGTAGGAATTTTAAGTTAGACACCAGAACTTCTACTGGCATACAAGCAAATGAAAACAACACAACTTGCCTTTTGGGAGGAAGGGTCTACGTCTTTGATTTTGTTGGAATGGGAACTCTCAAGGAAAGACACTCCTTCCCCCAATTCTGATGAGCAACTACTCTAAAATTTAGTCTTAAAGAGTTGCCTGAAGGCACTTAGAGCTTAAAAAAGTTGCAAAGGTCCTCATAACTAGTATATGCCAGAAGGTTGGATGTGCTCCTTATCCTGCTACACCCACACTTGTCGCTTGGATATTTGACTACTGCTTTAAGGTTTACAAAGCATTTCTTCAATAGCATCCCTGTGTAACAAATAGTGCAAGTACCATCATTCCTATTTTACAGAAACTGAAGAAAGATCAAGCTCATGGATCTAGGAAATATTGGAGCTGAGATAGCTTCCTTGACTGCAAATCCAGTGCTCATCCCACTTGCTACTGCTCAAAGAAATCAACTGGGCAGAGATATTGCAGGAGAAGAGGACAAGGTCAGCTTGGAATCTAGCATTTATTAACTATGTAACCCTAAGCAAGTCACTGCCTCTTGCTGCCTCAGTTTCTTCATCTGTAAGATGGGCATAATAAGAAAATCACATAGGTTATGAGAAACAGATGCATGTGAAGTACTTTGTAAATCTGAAAATTATATAAATGATAGTTATTATTGATTATTTATATTATACTGTACTATATATAATCATATTGATATAAATGTTATATAATATACAAATAGATACACACACATATATATGTTGTCATTATTTTGTTCTTCCATACCCTACTGTAACTGTGGTTCTGTCTACTGAAGGAGTCCTTAACCTTTTTTTGTGTGTCATGGCTCTTCCTTGACAGTCAAGTGAAGACTCCTTTTCAGACTAATAATTTTAAGTATAAAATAAAATACACAGGATTACAAAGGGAAAACGTTCCAATTATATTGAAATGTATTTATAGTAATTAAAAAAAAAAACAATTGCATTGACCTAGGTTGAATACTCCTGGTATATTACATAATCAGTATTGTCACACCCAATGACCCAAATAATAATAGCTAACATCTAATCTACTATGTACCAGACATTGTGCTAAGTGCTTTACAAATGTTATATCATTTGATCCTCTTTAGGAGGTATGTACTGTTATTTTACAGTTGAGGAAACTGAGGCAAACAGGTCAAGTAAACTTACTCAGAATCACACAGCTGGGAAGTGCCTGAGGTCATATTTGAACTCAGGTCCTTCCAACTCCAAGTCCAGCTCTCTATCCTCTGAGCCATGTAGCTGTGAAAAATATTCAGCTATCCCAGCAGACCAATTTGTGACAACCTGAGAGAAAAATGGAATGCTCCAAGAGAGCACATGCATTGGGCCCTAAGGCTGTCCCTGTTACCGGTCACAGCGTCTTGCCCCTGAAAAGAAGATTGAGGGTTGGGCTAGCAGAACCTTGCCTGGGTGGCAGGGCCCCACCTGCTGCCATCATACCCTCCCAGCTTTTCTCTCTTCCTCCTTTCTCACTGTCCCTCCTACATTCTCCAGCTTCACCTTTTTGTCTTGTGAGAGTAAGTACTAGTATTTGGAGGATTAAGAAACGGCCCCAAACCCATTCTGGCCATTCATAAAGGATGGGAAGTTAAGTGCTCCTTTTTGCTGTAGATGCTGGGCAAGTATTTTCTGAGTATTATTCTCAGCATTGTTGTGTCAGGATATCACACAAAGGGAAGCCCAACCCGTTTGGGAAAGGCCTGATGCCTCACGGAAGCCTGCCCCTGTTCTGTAGCAATGAAGATGTTAATCCCCATCTTTTCTAATGATCCAAGAAAAGTTGGCTCACTACCCTTGGCTGCTCCAAGCTCTTTATCTGCTCCATAACAGGTGAACTTCCTGCCTCCCATGGGCACAATGAGATATCTCCTTGAAAGGTCCTCATTGATACTCTTTGTCTTGCACAAAGCCAAAGAGGGTGTGTATTTCCAGGACAATGAAGCCACAAGAAAAAAAAAATCAGGCAGGTGAAAACAAGTTAATTTATAGGGAAACCAGCACTTTTACAATCTGAAGAATCACACAACTCTCTCCCCCTGGCTAGATTCCCCTTCTTCTAATCCTGTTCTTGGATGGGCAATATCAGTCTTTAAAGGTTCTTCTCCAATAGACTATTTACCTGGTAAATAGATAGATAGAGGATAGTCTACCTCTGACCATGTGCATTAATTTGGCTGCTTTTCCATGTGATCTAGTGCCCTATGGTGTTCAAAAAGAACTAGCACCTCTGGCGTGAGGACTTGCTGAGCCCCTTTCAGGGCGGCACATCCACCTTTAGTTCCACCTGGCACTCACCTCTCACCTGTGGCTCCAAGAAGCTGTAGTGTGGGCAGTGGCCATACTCCAGTAAATTGTCTTGGCAGAAGGACTAAGCCAGCTTGGGCGTAACAGATGAGTCAACAAATCTGTTGGTGAATTAGGAGAGTGTCTACCTCAAACATGTGAGGACTTTTTCTATGGGAATCCATGGATGAGAACCTTTTTTTTCCAGTGGTCAGGAAGACAGCTAAAACAGGCTACTGAGCTTAGAGCTTAGCCAGATATCAAAGACACCAAGGTCATCCACTGAGTTCATCCCATTGTCTTAACTTTTGTCCTGCCAATGATAATTCAGGAAGAGTTTGTGCAGCTTTGTGCAGCTCTGCTTCACTTCAATTAATTCTTATACAAGTCAAGATATCATGGGGTGATATCATTGGTCCTTTTCAAAAGTGAAGAACAAACAACAACAATAAGCACTGACCAATCCAGAGAAACTAAAACCCACACTCTCCTTCATCAGTGTTGCCTAGGATTGTTTTCAGTGAGCAAATTTCGCTTATACCCAAGGTTAAACAAAATTCAATTTATAACATATATTTTTGTGTTATATTTAATTAATTAGATTAATTTAATTAATCTAAAATTTAATAATTTAATAATTAAAAGTTGAAGTTCAGTTTACTAGATGTCATAGCATTATACTCTTTTTTTTTTTTAATTGTGGAGATTTGTTCTGATTGGCAGGAGAAAAAGATGACCCTGCAGCTTCAGATTGGATGGTAGTGTTCTCATCAGTAATAAAAAAGTTTAAAAGAGGTAGGTTTAGAGGGAAAAATAATAAGATCTGTTTTGGACATGTTGATCTTGAGGTACTTACTGAACATCCATTTGGAAATATCTAATAGGCAGTTTGTGATGTATGACTTTGATGTCTTTGATATTCAGGAGTGAGGCTGGCACTGGAAATATAGATTTGAGAGTCCTCAGTATAAAAATGACAATTGAGCCCATCGGAACTGATGAGAGAAGTGATTTCATCAATATACAATACAGAGAAAAGAGGACTTAGGATAGAACTTTGGGATATACCCATAGTTAGGGGGTATGACATGAAAAATGTGAATCAACAAAGGAGGTAGAGAAGGAGCAAATTGACTGAAGGAGAAATGACAGAGAACACTGCCAGGAAATGCCAAAGAGAGTATCCAAGAGGAAAGAATAATCAATACTATCAAATGTTGCAGCGTTCAAGGAGAATAAAGATTGAAAATAGGGCATTAAATTTGGCAAATTGTTATAACTATAAATTTTGGAAAGAGTCATTTCAGTTGAATGGTAAGGTCAGAAGCTAGATTTGTTAAGAAAGTAGTAAGAGGAAAGAAAGTAGAAGAAATAAGTGTTTTTCTGAAGTTTGGCTAAAAGGAATAAGAGATATAGAGTGATAGTTAGCAAGGATCTTCAGATCTAATGAGATTTTTTAAGAATAGTAAAGTTTTGGCTAAGTCTTATGTATAAGAAAGATAGCTAGTAGATTGCAAGAGATTGAAAATTAGAAGAAAATAGGGATAATTCAAACTACATAAAAGTTTGAAACAAAAGAGGGAATAGTAGTGGTTAAGGTAAGAGATTGTGAGATGAAGAGGAGGAATTGTCAAATGATGAGGGAAGAAGAGGGAATATTATGGAGGACTTCATTTTTTCCCCTTAAAAATATAAGGCCAGGGCCATAGTTGACAGGAAACAGATGATTGGAGGAGCCAAACTGGGGCAAATAGGTGGAGGCTTGAGAAGAAAAAGTTTTGGAATAGCCTCTTTGTAAAGTGGGATAGACAATCAATTAGGAAGAAAGGATTGTTGCTGAGCAGCAATTGTTGTAGTGATGTTTCAGTTGAGATTTAGGTGACATAAATTTGTATCTGATCTAAAAACTTCCTTCAGCTCTATTCATTAACACGAGTAGGATTTGAAGAGCCACATTATTGTACTAATTTAGGGTCAATGTTTGGCAAGATATAAAAATCAGGAAGTCAAAGGATCAAGGGGATCAAATATAGAGGATAATGTTAAAAGGTTGACTTCCAAACTAAAGAAGAGTATAGCTAGAGAAGACATGACAGTCTGGCAAATTCAGGGGATTGAAGAGGTTGAAGGTCACAAGGAGACAAAATATATTTGAAAATAATAAGACATAAAATGAGACAAAATGATAGGATGCCAGACTCAGATAAAGAAATCATAGTTATTAATTATGCAAGTAGAATATTTATGTGTAATGGGAAAATTAATAGTATGCCATATTTAGGTGAAGCAGAGGTAAAATATAGAAATGGGTTCTGAGAAATGAGTTGTTTGAGGAAATGAATGGTTAAGGAATCATCATGTATATCTGAGGTGAATATTATGAATTAGGCACTGTACTTATTGAAAAGGAGGCAGAATGTCTTGGGTATAGAAAATAATAACAGGATGATAAATGGATTGAGTGATAACTTTAGATAAGGAATACTTCAAAGGAAAGACTCTCGAGTAATAACAGTAAAGTAAGAATCTAGAAGTGACAATGAGGGGCAAAAAGCATTCTAATTCTCCAAGCAAGAAGCTGAGATTGTATGAAACAAGGTATAACCAGAATTATGTAAAAAGGGCTGGATGTGGTGTCATTTGTAAGGAGCCACACCTCATAAGAACCAGAGGATTGAAGAAATGTGAAAGAAAGAGATGTAAAATGAAAAGAAGTTTGTTAATTATAGAACAAGAGTTCCAGAGGGTAAAGTGAGAGGAGGTAGATATATAATAAGTAGGACATTGCAAGGAGATATTGAAAATTAGAGGAGAATAGATAAATTAAATAAAAAGGGAGCAAATCCATAAAGGGGTTAGCACTTCAATCAAGTCCCTTTCCCCAGTTTATCATTAGATTTTGGAAATATTACTTTTGAGTGATATCTGGTATGCTCTCTCTATTCTCAGTCTCTGTCTCTGTCTCTGTCTCTGTCTCTCTCTCCTCCTCCTCCTCCCCCTCCTCTTCCTCTTCCTCATTCTCTCTCTCCCTATCTTCCTCACTGCCTTTTGGTAAGAAGGGAGTGAAGCTTTGAATAAATTTGGCTAAAAGTTTTGTCAATTTTATTAGTCTTATAAGAGAACCAGAATTTACTATTTCTAGACTTTTCCCTCAATTTATCTATTTTTCCTCTAATTCTTTGATTGATATCATGATTTCCTCCCACATCACTTCAGTCCTATTTATTTACTCCCAAATACCTCATATTTACTTACAACATTAATTTCTCATTCTTTCCTTTCTTCCTTTTTAAAAAAATTTGTCTCTTTCTTACTTTTGATTTTTCTTTTTTCCTGCCTAACTCGATAAGTGGTTAAAAATCCCTCTTTCCCAAGAAGTTTTCTTTTACTTTGCCTTTCTTCTTAGCTTCTCCTTTTCTAGTCTCTTTTGATTTTTATTTTTCATTTCATGGGCCATAACTTTCTTTGTTCTTTCTTTATTATCTGTGTGTCTATCACAAAGGTAAATTTATAGAGTACCATATTTCAGTTCCTTCCTCAATCATATTTCTGTTATTACATCTGTAGATCTTACCCAACGTTCCCTTTTTCTACATGCCTCACTATATTCATTTATGAAGGAACTTTGTTTAATGGAAACAGTGCCATGTGGTGGGACTCACTCCCACCTTCTAATTCATGAGACAAAAATTCTATCCCTTTCCTTACAATATGACTTTCAAAGACCAGATTATCCTTTTTCTGCTTCTATGTCTCTCTCTTCCTACTCTACTATCCTGGGTGGCTGCCCTTGAAGACATGTGCATCCTTTCCCTTGAAGTAGAATGAAATCCTTGGAGAGATAACTCTTTCTCAAAGAATAGAGTCTCCACACATGTAAATTCCTTACAGGCAAAGCTCATTATAAACTTAGACCCTATAAGTTAATACAAATATTCCCCCTCCAATTCCCCACTCCTTACCACCACCACCACCACCACTACTACTACTACTATTACAACTACTATTTGATTATTCTTTATTGGTGCCCATTCTTTATGGGTAAGATGATCTTTATACTTTTCTCATCCTAGGCTTTCCCCTTTATTGCTTTCATCCTAATCCCTTTCTTTTGTTCAGAGGCTAAACATTTATTATCTGCTTTCCTGTAGGTTGTATAGAAGTCATTCCCCATTTCCATAACCTGCCATAGTGTTATCTCTTTCACAAAGGAGGACTAGGTCCTCGACAGAATACTAAAAGTAAGTGTTAAACAGAGGAGAAAGGGGAAAACAAGAATAGCTGTACAATTGATTTAAAAATAGATTTGGGCTCTTCCTGAAGAAGAGGGAGCTGGATGCTCCAAGGAAGAAGAAACTACTTATCTTTAAACAATGGTATGGTAGAATGACAAAAATTATTGATTAAGAGAGCATTTGGTAAAGGTCAAAGGAACTAGGAAAAAAGTAATTGGTGAGTTTAGGGATACTTAGGTTTGATGATTTAATAACATATATATAAATGCACATATAGAAATAGTTATAGATATACATATCTATATATCATATATATGATATATATCAATATATATACATATGCAATATAGCTATAGATATTATTATTGTATATATAGTTACAGCTATCTCATATATTAGATATATTAGAGATATATAACAATAGCAATATATTTGATAATATAGTACATTGTCCATATTAATATAACATTATAACACATTGATATATATTACATATAGTTACCTATAATAGAAATAGACAACTAAACATAATTAGAATTATATTAAATATTAGATAACATAAATAATATTAATCAATCTAATGAATAGAGGATATAAATGATAATAAAGTTAAATATTAGATAAAATATAGCTATATATTTTAAATAGCTATAGATATCTGTTAAGAGACAGGTCAATTCTTTGAGAGCCTCCACAGTTGTGGATCATAGCATCTGAAGGAGTTGCAGGGCAGCCTTTGCTGACACAGGGGTTGGGACTGGGAATAAGATAAACTGGAGGCAGAGGGAAGAGGAGCGAGGTCAAATAACTTAACAACCTCTCAGTCAAAGAGGTCTGAGAATAGCAACTGCCTCTCAGTCTGCTTGTATTATCCTCTCACAAGAGCAGATCCATTCTGGGTTGGACCTCCAGCAGTCACTGTCAGCTGGCTCCCATGTATTCCAACAGTTCCCATGTATTCCAACAGATATTTATATAATGTTTATTTATAGATATATATTATACATGAAGACACACACACATGAATGTATGGATATATGGATGGATGGGTAGGTGGGTAGATCGATGGAAGGATGGATGAATGCATTGCACATTGCACATTGCAAATGAACAACAAATTTAACCCACAGTTGAACATAAGGAGAATGGACTGAATTACCAACAAAAAAAATCAGAGTTCTTTTAATGATCCCAAACTTTTCCTTTAAACAATGACCCCTCATACTGTTTTCCTGGGGATTTGTATTACTATGAGGTATAAAACACTACAGTCTCTGGAAAATCAAAATTGAAAGTCATTCACAGGGCAATGTAGAGACCAGTGGTAGAAATGAACAGAATGTGAGTAGAATTCTTTACAAGTAAAGAATTATAAAGAAGCACTATAAAGGATGTCTTCAAAGAAATGTAAGATCAAAAAATGTGGGCAGAAATCTAGACCTGGAAAGATTTATGTGAATTGTTGCTAAGTGAAGAGTTGCAGAATCAAGAGAACACTGTACTCAATAACAACAAAATTATGTCATGATCAACTGTAATGGACTAGGTTCTTTTCAACAATGAGGTGATAAAAGACATTTTCAATAGACTTTTGATAGAAAGGGCCAACCACATTCAAAGAGAGAACGATGGGCACTGAATGTGGATCAAAGCATAGTATTTCCACCTTTGATGTTGTTTTTTTTTGCTTAGTTTTTAATTTAAATTAAATTTAATTTAATTAATTAATATTTTTATTATTATATATATTAATTTAAATTAATTTTAAAAATAAAGGTCTAAAATTCATGATATCTAGAAGATTAGTGAAATATATTAGATTAAAAGCCATTTCCTAAATAGATAAGTGATTGAAGACTATTAACAGTTTTCAAAAGGAAAATTATAAACTATTAACAATCATCTGAAAGAATGATTTTAACCCTATAATAAAGGAGCACATTTCATGGTAAAAAAAAAGAACCAGAAACAAATTAGATGTCCACATGTTAAAGAAAAGCTAAACAAACTGTATTGTAATAAAAAGCACAGCTAGAAAAACAATAAACAATATTTACAGAAAATAAAGAACTTTGTATATAATGCCAGACTTTTTCAATATGCTAATTGGTTTTGCTGACTTTTTTTCTCTTCTTTTTTAAAAAAAATTCTTTGTTGCAAGGAATGACTTTCTAAAAGGGAGCAAGGGAAAGATACAAAGTGATGGAAAGGCAAAATACATATACAAATATATATATGTATATATATATATATATATATAATGTATAGAGTTCTCATTTTACATAAATTTGTATTACACAAATTTTACTTCAGGTAAAGAATTCTGAAAGAAATTTTCATTCCAAAAAATCCTACCTATATCAACTTTACTGTACAGTACTGTTCGTTCTCTCTCTCTCTCTTTCTCTCTCTCTCTCTCTTTCTCTCTCTCTCATACTACTCCTGGGGTTCGGGGTTCCACAGTCTCCCACTCCCCACTCCTCAAAAAAGCCCCTTAAGAACATGTCCAAATGAAGCCAGAAGATTCACAGATGCTGGATTTGAAGCTTGGTTGAGACCTCTGCAGTCAGAGAAAAAGGTTTTAACCCACTCCCCCCACCCCTGGTATTTGTCTTCTGTCAATCAGTGCTTGCTCAGGTAACACCTATCTGTCCTCCTCTCATCCCTTATCCCTAGCATGTTCCTCCTTCTTCTCTCCTTTCAAGTGTCTTTGAACCCATCTTATATAGGGCATTTGGCCCCTTTTCCATCTCTCTCCTTCTTTTCCCCACATCTTACATAAAACAAGAACTGTTTGTGCACATAAACAGACAGTTAAATAGACACAAAAATATAGACAGGCAAATCAATACAGACAGACAGACTGATAGATATAGACAAAATGATAGATGGATAATAGATGACAGATGGATGGATAGATGAAGCAAAGAAAGAAAGGAAGGAAGGAAGGAAGGAAGGAAGGAAGGAAGGAAGGAAGGAAGGAAGGAAGGAAGGAAGGAAGGAAGGAAGACAGAGTTGGACTATATAATCAGTTTTTGATAAGTGTATGGAGATCATTTGAAATGACCTCCCTTCACAGGGTTCCTCATGACCTCACCCAGCAGGTGGTACTGCCTCTGTTAATGCTGAGACCTGGAGGCAGAGCCTAGCTTGATGAGGAGCTGTGTGTAGCCAGTTTTAAATCAAGCTAAGAAAAACAAATCATATTAGAGACAATAGAAAATCATTAAAAATTCTTAAGCTGATAGTCTCAAAATACCTATGCCTCACTTAGTTACATACATACTCTCTTGTTATAGATGGACCTATTATGTCTATTGAGCTGAAATAAAAATCATTGTATTTAGCCCTTATATGGAATTTTAAGGTTCTCAAAGTACTTTAAAAATATCACAGTTATCCCTTCCACATCACAACTTTACCTGTCACAGGTTAGCATAGGAAGTTAAATGGAAATTTGGGATTTGGGGAGAAGGCACAGATGATTTAGGAAGGCCAGCAAATAACAAAGAAAAACTTTAAAAACTCAGAAGTGAAAACCACAGACAACATATGAAGGCTAGCAGAAAACAAAGAAAAAATTAGAAACTCAGAAATGCATAAAATATATGTATACTATTCTACAATATCAAATTTTACAATAAGGTGCTATAAACACCCCACAAAAGAAAAAAATTCAGACTTCTCTGCTATGAAAAGAGGACCAAAATATTTTGTATAGATTTTCCAGATGGAGTGAGTTTCTACCCTCTTAATCTCTACCAAAAAGAAGGGATTAATGTATATCATTTTATCCTCATATCCACCCAGGGAGGTAAGTGGTATTATTATCCCCATTTTATAGATGAAGAAGCTGAAGCAAAGAGAAATTAAATAACTTGCTTAGACTCAGTCAGCAAATTAATAGACATTTATTACATGACTACTATGTGACACGCACTGTGCTAAGAGCTAGGAATATGAACAAAGGTAAGAGATGGTCTGATTCTTAAGGAGTTCACAGTCTAATGGGAGAGGTAAAGTTGATAATTTTGGTTATATAGCTAGTAAGTGTCTGAAATTGGATTTGAACTCACATCCTTCTAATTCCAGCTTCACTGTTCTCCTCCATGCCACGTAGCTGTCTCTAGAATTACTGGAGCCTCTGGTTCTATTTCTTTTATCATCCCAATCCTCTCCTTGGACATAGCACTCTGTCTTGTTATTCTTCTTTCTTATGATCTTTTCCACCATCAGACACTCTGTCAATTCCTTCTGGGATTCTATTTTCTTTGCATCCTCCATGTTTAACTCCACAAGTTCTCCCAAAGCTTCAAATGCATCACCACAAGTCTCCTGGTAGCAGTGATAGGCACTCTGGCAAGCATTCCTGGTAGACAATAAGGAGCTGTTAGTCCTGGCTACTTGTAAGTTAGTGATGACTTATATGTTACCTAAAAGCTGTAATCTCCCTTTGATAACATCTGTGTGTCTTCTTAAATTTCTTTTCTTACAATTTTAGAACTTGATTTTTGCCAGACATTTCTTACTTTTAATTATGAAAGGAAAACCCAAATTGGGATGGAGTTTATCAACTGATAAACATTTATTAAGTGTCTGCCATGTACCAAGGACTCTGCTAAGTACTGGGGATACAAAAAGAGGCAAAAGAGAGTCCCTGGCTTCACAGCTTGCAATCTAATGGGAGGGACAACAGGCAAGCAAATATATACAAAGCAAACTATATTTATTGTTGTTCAGTCATGCCTGCCTCTTTAGGACCCCCTTTTGGAGTTTTCTTGGAGAAGAAACCAAAATGGTTTGCCATTTTCTTCTCCAGCTCATTTTACAGTTGACGAAACTGAGTGACTTGCCAAGGTTACACTAAGACTAGATTTGGATTGGGCTTCTCCTGACTCCAGGGTTGGTGTTCTATCCATTGGGCCAGTTAGCTTCCTAAGGAAAAATAGGAAATAATTAAGAGGGAAGGCGTTGGAATTAAGAGGGTTAAAGAAGGCTTCCTGTAGAAGGTGGGATTAGTAGTCAGAGTAAAGGATCGAGTTCATTCCAGGCATGGGGTATAGCCAGAGAGAATGCCCGGACAGCATACAAAATGAAAACAATTCGAGTAAATGCAATAACTGAGAATAACCGAGTAAATTACAATATTGCTCCAAAGTGAAATATCATTGTACTAGAATGAAGAAAAAAATATAAGAATAAAAATATAGCTTAAAGTGGCACTCACCAGATTCACAGGGAGTTTTGAGGGAAGGGGTAATTATAGTTACTTAAAAGCAGTTATATAATGCTGGGCAATGGATAGACCCCAACCCTGAAGTCAGGAACATTCAACTATCTCAGACATTTACTAGCCATGTAGCTTTGATTACATCATTTAACCCTGTTTGCTTCAGTTTCCTTATCTGTAAAAAAGAACTAAAAAAGGAAATGACAAACTGCTTCAGTATCTTTGTCTAGAAAATCTCAAATGGGGTCACATAGTCAGACAGTACTGAAACAATTCAGCACCAAATCTGACCTCAGTCCCTTATTAGCCATGTACCCTGGGCAAGTCACTTAACTCTGTTTGCCTCAGTTTCCTCCTCTGTAAAAAAAACTGAAGAAAGAAATGACAAACAACTCCAGTATCTTTGCTAAGAAAATCTCAAAAGAGGTCATGAAGTCAAGGAATGAACAATTCAGTAGCAATAATAATTATCTAATACTCACTTTGCCATCCAGTGCATTCCCTACCAATAGCTTTTAGGAAAAAAAAGTAATTTTAAGATTATAGAACTAGAACTAGAAAGACCCTGCTCAAAACCAAAGCTTTTCATACAAAAGAATAACCTTAAAAATAACAAGAATAAATTATTTCTTCCCCCTACACAAAAGAATACAATCTTCCATGTATTCTCATGCCACGGCTGGGAAAGGGAATTCTTCCCAGACAACTGATAATCGACTGCATCTCCTAGCAAGATTTTCAATCTGCATGAAATTGGTTCATTGGAAGATGCAGCCACCCAGACCTTTCCTTCCTAGCAGCTTATTTTTCTGTATTGATGATCCAAGCTAGTTTTTCACATTTTTACCTCATCACATTTTCACCCTTCACACTTTAATGTCATTCTGGAAAGCCCAGTCAGTCTCTTTGTACTTTGGCAGACAACCCTTCTTTCACCCACTTCTAGGGTTTGAAACCTGGAGTTTAAGACTCTCATGTCAGAACGGCCAGCCTCCATAACTTGCCCTTTCATGTCATGGACTCTAGAGTTGTATTTAAATTGCAAATCAAATTACTCCCTCAAATAGTTTTAAAGTAATTAACTTGGATTGCTCTTAGCAGTTTAGGGGGCTGTAATCAGACAAACTTTCCCCACTTTTTTTTCTGGTAAGTTTCCCCTTCTGATCTCTTCTAATACCTTTACCTTGTAATGTAAATAAGTCTTGCTTATACTGTGTGATGGAAGATATTTCTAAATCCCATAAGAGTCAGTCAGTCAATAAACATTTATGATGTTCCTCTTACAATAACAATAATAATTGAATGTATAGTGGGATTTATAGTTTGCAAAGCGTTTATATGACATTATAGCAGTCAAGCCTCACAATAACCCCAGGAGATGGGTACTAGAGGTATAATTATTAGGTTTGGAGGTGTTAGGAGTCTTGCCCTGTGCCTCTCAAGTACTTGTAAATTTGAGAAGTGGGATTTGAACTCAGGTGTTTCTGATTAGCAGTTTAATGTTTCACCTACCATTCCCCACTGCTGTTGGCTCTGAGCCTCTAGGCTTGTGATGGATGTCTTCAATATGAACATATTCCACAAAGCCTTTTAAGAGAGACTTGATGATACCGCAGTCTGGTATGTTCTTGCAGGCAGAAATCATTCTTAATGAAGAAAAGCGAGTTAGGTCAAATGCTTGAAGTGCAATCAAACGTTCCAATTCACTGCACTTGTATAGAGTCAGCAAGACTTAACTAAGAACATAGAAATGTGGAGCCCACATTTCAGCAGTTAAAATTAGTGAGCAATGCAAAAATGTAGGTGCAGCACTCACACAGACACCTCTCTACTTTTCCCCACTCCACCTCCCACTCCCTCACTCTCCCCATCCTGGGCCATTCACAACTCTTCCTAATTAAACCTGAAAACACTCAAGAAACAAGCCTAGTCCAATATTTCTCAAACTTGTCCACACATGTATACATGAAGAGATTCTGGAACAGTGGTTCTTCATCATACACACACACACACACACACACACACTCCTCTTAAAATAAAATGTATCAGGTGGCATAGTGGTAGAACGCTGATCTTAAAATAAAGAAGACAGGAGTTCAAATTTGGGCTCAGATACTTACTAGCTGTGTGACTCTAGGCAAGTCACTTAACCCTGATTGTCTCCCCACCATCAAAAAGATAAAATGTACTAGAGATATGGATGTTCTTCCAGATATGTGTTTTTTGAAGTTACTAAAGATGTGACAGAAGAAGACTGACCAGATATCTGTCAGAAATCTCACTTCTTTTTTTTTTAAACATGGGTCCTAGTTCTCATGAAGTTTCTTCAATTGATTTTCAAATGAATGCATTTAATTTTCAATACATCTATAAGGCAACCATTTAAAAAACACTTATTTTTAATTGTATAAGGGGCAGAGTGCTTTGGAGATAGGAAAATCTGGGTTCAAGTCTTGTATCTGATACATAATGACTAGGTAACACTGACTGAGTCATCTTGAAATATTTAACTAAATACATAAATACAGTAGGATATAATGTTAACTTCAAATACTGACCCAGTTTCTCTTTTTTTTTATTGTTCTCAAATACTGAACAAATATCATTTAAGTTTTGCTTTAAAAAAGTTTCAGATGAGGAGAGTTGTTTATTCCCATCACTGAAATATGACTATCTCTGGAGGATACATTTATTTATTCTTTCTTCTTATGAGGGGGAAATCCAGCTGAGGGATTCAGGTGTGAAATTCTCTATACACAGTGTCGAAGTTTTCATTGCTTTACTGATTAAAACTCTTTTACTATTGATAATTTCTCTATATTTTGGGGATCTAGATTTGTGATTTCATGGATATAAAGGAATTCTTCCGTGAGGAACCTCCCAGAAAAGCAAATTTTCTGCAACATATATATATATAAATGTGTGCATGCAGATATATACACATATGTGTGTATATCTGGAGAGAGAGACAGAGGAAGGAGGGGAGAAAGAGAGAGAGACACACAGAGACAGACACACAGAGAGATACAGAAAGAGACAGACAGAGACAGAGAAAGAGAGACAGAGAAAAAGAAAGAGAGAAGAGAGAGAGGAAAAAGAGAGAGAAGAAGAAGAAAAAGAAAAATGAAGAAAAAAAAGAAAGGAGAAGAAGAAGAAGAGAAAGAGAAAAATAGCCTTTAGTTGTCAAGAATATTGGGTATATATATATATATATATATATATATATATATATATATAATGTACATGTATATATATACATACATATATATAATATATATATATATATATATATATATATATATATACGTATATATGTACATGTATACACACATATTACATAGATAGCCTTAGTAGTCAAGGATAGTGAAAAGTTGAAAGACTTGAAACCAGTGTCATCTAGTCAGCATGTTTAAGAAATGGGACTTGAACTCCAGTCTTCATGATTCCAAGGCCTATTCTTTATGTCTTGGCCACATAAATATTCATCTCCTTATATAAAGTCCTTAATGATGAGGACTTTGATATGGTATTTCTTTGTTTTTTTTTTTGTTTTTTTATTTAATAGCCTTTTATTTACAGGTTATATGCATGGGTAACTTTACAGCATTAACAATTGCCAAACCTCTTGTTCCAATTTTTCACCTCTTACCCCCCACCCCCTCCCCTAGATGGCAGGATGACCAGTAGATGTTAAATACATTAAAATATAAATTAGGTACACAATAAGTATACATGACCAAAACGTTATTTTGCTGTACAAAAAGAATCAGACTCTGAAATATTGTACAATTAGCTTGTGAAGGAAATCAAAAATGCAGGTGGGCATAAATATAGGGATTGGGAATTCAATGTAATGGTTTTTAGTCATTTGATAAGGTATTTCTAACTCCTTTTACACAATATGAATTCAAATGACAAAGATAACTCTCTGATAAGGTATAAAGTCCTTGCTTGTTTGGGGAATTTCTATTAATATCTTGTTTATATACATATATACATACATATACATATATGATATATACATACACATATGTATGTATATGTATATATAAACATTGATTTAAATTTCATACACTTGGGCTATAATATTGAATTTGGCTTTTAAAGGAGAAAGCACAGATACAAGTACATTGAAAAAATTAATCAGAACCTGAAAAACCAATGAGATACATTCTGTTCCCTAGAGGGAAGTGTGCACAATAACATAGCTCTTCAAGGCTTTTCATGGAACCATTTGGAGTAGAGGAGCTCTTGAATCAAACTGTATTCAAAAGAGAAATATTTGGATCAAGGGGGAGCTCCCACTCTTTATTTTTGAAATGGGTTTCAGTTGGATTATATAGCAACACAATTTCAGAATGGTTAAAATAAAGCAAAACCCATCCCTGCTCTCTGAAGCAGCTACAGTCCCTCTGAGGGACTTAAGAACATGTGGCTCAACTGATTACTTAGGAAGGCTTACCAAATGGTGATTATAGTGTGCATTGTGTTTAAATCAAAAAGGGACAAGAAAGATCAAGTCCAATTTTCTTACTTTACAAATGAATTGGGCAGTGTTACTATTTAGCTAAGGGTAAAATCATTTAAAACCTCAAAAGAATTGTGATTTCAGTAATTTGTATATGCTCTCCATTGATATCAATTGCATCTTTTCCATGACTTAGTAAGTAATTTTATAAGCATCGGTGTGACTATATCCTGGGTTTGGCCTTTAAAAGGCAAAGGAGCAAACCTTCTGAGAATGAGCATCTCTAAAGTGAGCTAAACTGTTCTTTTCGTGACCATACGTTTCTAAGCTCAAATTCAAAGACTTTCTATATTAGTAGGACTAGCTAGAACTTGTGGAATAGTGTTTTGGAACACAAGGATAAAGCACTGAAGATGAATTTCAGTGAATAAAAGAATTAAATGGCAAAGGACTGTTCTTTATATAAATAAAGAAATTTATTATAAAGACCCAAATTAACTACAATGGACATCTGAAGGAAGATGCTAAATAACAATTAGAAGTATGTAAAGAATGTTTTTATATATACATATCCATGCAAATACATATTTGTGTCTAATTGTAGCCATCTCTAGGGTGTGGGTTGAAGGAAGAATAAAAAAAGGGGAAAAAGAAATTTATGTGACAACTTTTATATATTTAAAAGGAAAAGCAAGTTGTACATAACAGATTTGCAGTTTTATGTACAAAAAGAAAGTTATATACATCACTGTTAATAAACTGATTTTGCTTGAAAAAAAATTTTAAGTTCAGTACAATTCAATTCCACAAGTATTTATTATATAATTAATAGATGAAGAGAATATTATTATGGATGTAGTTCATCTAGATTTTAGCAAAGCTTTTTTTTTTTTTTTTTTTTTTTTTTTTTTTACAAAGTATCTAATAATGATCTTATGAAGAAGGCAGAAAGATGAGGACTAGAGGATAATATAGTTAGATGGATTCAGAAATAGTGGTATTTAAAGAGTGGTACTTTAATAGTTCAAACATGGCAAGAGATCTCCAGTGAAGAATTCCAGAGATTTGTACTTGGCTCCCTACTTCCTAACATTTAATTTTACTTTGATAGAAGTATAAAGGTTACACTCAGCAAATATGCAGATGACTCAAAATCGGACAACATAACACGTCAAGATCCAAAAACGGTCTTGAAAGACTAGAGCAATTAGTTGGATCAATCAAGATGGATCTCAATAGTCATAAATGCAAAATCTTCTATGTGAGTACCAATAAAATAAGTATTTCACAAGTATAAGTTGGGGGAGACTAAGTGAGGCAGCAGTAGTTCTGAAGAAAATATGGGGATTTTAAGGGATTGCAAGCTCAATATGAAATAGAAGTCTAATGTTGCAGGCAAAAAAGCTAAAGACTCTTTGGGTGTAACCTCAGCTGCTATCCCAAAAAAGCTAAACTGTTAAGAATATATGTCCTTGTTTCTCTCTGGAGAAAGAATTAGATCTAGATGAATGGGACTTAGTAGGAGAGGATCTTTGTCAATTCTGTAATAAAAATGGCTCTAACTCAATCTCTAAAGACATATTTAACAGTCTCATTATCAGTCATGCTCCTTCAGTGTCAAATGTTTCTTAAATCTTCTCCTTTGTTTTGAGGTCTTTATCTTTATCATCTAGTAATTATATTGGAGCTGTTTGCACTGAATACTTCTCCGTTGGGTTAAAAAATCTGTATTCTCTCCAACTGTAATCCTGATTGCTTTTCTGTTGGTTGATGACATCAGAGTCCTGAATTTCTAAAGCTATTTTTTGGGATGGGTAGAGAGCTAGATGGATGGATAGGTGGATGGGAAGATTAATAAGATAGATAAATAGATAAATGCATGTAAACATTGATTGATAGATAAATAGAAATGGATGAATAAAGTCTTTTTAATTACCTTCTTCGTCCCAGGAACTGTGCTACACTTCCAAGAGCAGAGAGATGATAGATTTACAGGGCTCTGCCCTTGTAAGATCTCATTATTTAGTTCTTGGTGTCATAGTTTGATAAAGACATTAATAAGCTGGAGGCTTCCTAGAGAAGAGCAATCAGAATCGTTAAGAACTTTGATTTCATGACCTATGTTATTGTTGTTGTTTATCCTAAATTCATGAAGAATGAAACCAGGATGACTGGAGACGGACTTGGGTATGTTTATCCTGGAGAAAAAAAGACTTGAGAAGAGATATGATGACTGTCATCAAGTATTTAAAAAGCTATCAGATGGGGGTAAGAATTAAATGTGTTCTGTTTGACCTCAGAAGGAAGAGTAAAGAAAAGAATTGGAAATTAGAAAGCAGTAAATTTAGGCTTGATGTTAGGAAAAGCCTGTTAGCTATTAGAAGTATGAAAAAACGGAATGGGTTACTTTGTGACTGTTTTTGTGGTTGAGTTGTAGCTGATTCTTCATGAACCCATTGGGAGTTTTCTTGGCAAAGATATTCTAATGGTTTGTCATTTCTTTCTTCAACTCTTACAGATAAGGAACTTGAGGCTAATAGATTGAATGACTTATTGTTGTACCTCCTAGGATCATTATCAAGAGTTGGCTGAATCTTTGGGTCAGCTTCCCCACAATGATTTCAGTAAATATAGCTCCATTTTGCAAAGGTTACAGTAGTTACAGATTTGGATTTGACTAGGGAGATAGTGGTGCTATTACACAATTAGGTAGAATGAAGAATTAATGTGAGAAGCATAATGTGAGAATTATAGCTCAAATGTTCGTCCTTCCCAGTCCCCTGAGTCTGAGGGATAAGACAAGAAGTTTCTTGCTTTTCAATACATTCTAAATGGATGCATGATTTTAATATTAATGAACAAGCATAAAATTAAAAGAGAAGCAGTTTGTATACTTCTCACAATTATGGATAGATATTCTTTTTTTTTTTTTTGATGGATAGATATTCTTAACTAAACAAGAGACAGAGGCACTTACAAAAGATAGACTAGAAAACTTTAATTACATGAAACTGAGCAGACAAAATTAATGCACCCATGCACCCATAAGAAAGGACATAATCAAATAGGGAAAAAACCTGTGTATCAATTGTTTCTGACAAGGTTTTTGGTATCTGATATGTACATGTGTGTGTGTGTGTATGTGTGTATGTGTGTGTGTAGATGTATATATATATAGACATTTGATTTTTTAGGATATCATATGAAAGGATATGAATAAAGAGTTCTTAAAAGAAAAATTGCAAAATATTCACCACCATATTAAAAAATGCTCTAAATCACTAATAATTAGAGGAATAGAGATCAAAAGAGGTCTGAGATTTCATCTCACAGCCTGCAAAATTGGCAAAGATGACCAAAAAGTGGCAACACTCAATGTCTGAAGAAGTTATAGAATGGTAGGAACATTAATACATTGTTGGTGGATCTGTGAGATGATACAATCATTTTAGAAAGCAATTTGGAATTATTCAAATAAACTGACTAAAATGTTCATATCCCTTGAAAACCAGAGACTCTGTTGCTGGACTTACACTCTAAGGAAGTCCCTAATAAGCAAAGAAGTCTCCATGTTCATCAAAATATTTATAGTAGCTTTTTTGTGATAGCAAAGAATCAGAAATAAAATTGATATTCATTGATTGGAAATAGCTAAACAAATTGTGGTAATGAATGTAATGAAATATTACTGTTCTGTAAGTAATGATGTGATAAATACAGAGAAGAATAGGAAAATCTAAATGAATTGATGAAGGAAATAAGCAGAGTAAAGAATATAATATAAACAATAACCACAACGCTATAAATGGAAGGATAAAAAATCAAAAGTGAATTTAAAACATTATAAAGATCAAGCATGATTTGAATAAAGACATACTACACATGTGTTTAGATTATTCAGCCTACTGATCAATTGTGCTGATTTCTTTTTCTCTTTAAAAATATTATTTGCTGTGTAGAATGGCTCTGGGAGGAAGGGAGAGGGATACCTTGGATAACAATAAATACTTTTTTTTAAAAAAGAGGGAGTTCTGAGTTAAGTAGCAAAAGATGATGACTTTGGGAAATCCACACTATTTCACATCAATGCCACCTGCAGAAGGCTATGCTAAATCATACTGACTGCTGGGTGTGTGTGAACTCCACCTAGAACCTAAGATAACTTGTTGTGAAGAAATTAATTGGACTCTTGACTGACAAAAGTACCAATATGACTATTTACATTGGGAAAGGTATTATAGGGAGGGTAATGTGAAACTATTTATATAGGCACACATATTGTTTCTATTTCAGACCATACCAATTCCCATAGCCTTATTAATTAGTAGTAATCTGGTCATTTAGGCAATAGGGGCCAAGATCAGGGGGTGAGTTGTGATAGATCACTGGTTGAATTAGGCAACGAGAGGGTTAAATACCAAGCACATGGTAGTTGAGACAAGAAAGAAATGTCAAGTGGGTGACCTAATATGCAGGCATCAGACAGGGAGGGATCTCATAGGAGCCATCTTGCCTACTGTTCCCTGGCTTTTCAGTCCTAAGGGAATCTTTAGTTCTGGAGAGGCTATTTGCCCAGGAGCCAATAAGTATATCTTCTTAGGAAAACAGGAACCCTAAGAACTATCCTTGTATCGGTGCTTTAGAATTATATGCTCAGTAAAGCATTAACTTCTTTGCATCCTCAGGCTTTCTGTACTTCTGGACACCAGATTAGATCCTTACCTAAAATGATCAGTCAGCTAGTTTGTATGTAAATTATTCTTTAGGAGTTAATTACATGCTTTTGAAAATTGTATAGGGTCTAAAAGACTAGAGTTATCTTTTAATAAAATGTGATTGCTGAAAATTAATAGAACTTAGTTTATGTTTAGTATTTAATCATATGTACAGGAATTAGCATTTGAGAGAGAGAAAGGGAAGGGAATGAGTATCTATTAAGAATATACTATGTGCTTGGCACTGTGTTAAGCACTTAAGAAATATCTCATTTGATTCTCATAACCCTGAGAGGTAGGTGCTATTTTTAAATTATTTTTTATTAAAGCTTTTTATTTACAAAGCATATGCATGGGTAATTTTTCCAAGATTGATCCTTGCATAACCTTTTGTTCTATATTTTCCCCTTCTTCCTCCAACCCCTTTCCCTAGTTGGTAGGTAGTCCAATACATGTTAAATATGTTGAAATACATATAAGGTCCAATATATGTATACATATTTATACAGTTATCTTATTGCACAAGAAAAATCAGATCAAGAAGGAAGAAAAAGAAAAACTGAGAAAGAAAACAAAATGCAAGCAAATAACAGAGAAAGTGAGAAAGGTATGTTGTGTTGCACACTCTGTTCCCATGGTTTGCTCTCTGGTTGTAGATGGCTCTCTTCATAACTGCACAAGTAGAACTAGTTTGAATCATCTCATTGTTGAGGAGAGCCATGTGCATCAGAATCGATCGTCATATAGTCTGGTTATTGCTGTGTATAATGATCTTCTGGTTCTGTTCATTTCACTTAGCATCAGTTCATGTAAGTCTCTCCAAGCCTCTCTGAAATCATCCTTCTGGTTGTTTCTTACAAACAATAATGTTCCATAACATTTATATATCATAATTTATTCAGCCATTCTCCAATTGATGGGCATCCACTCAGTTTCCAGTTTCTTGACACTACAAAGAGAGCTGCCACAAACATTTTTGCACATGTGGATCTCTTTCCAGTAGGTGCTATTTTTACCCTCAGTTTTAGGTTGAGAAAACTGATGCAAGCAGAAGTTAAATGATTTGCCTAGGCTCAGAGAATCAATTAATATACATTTATTACATATGTACTATGTGCCATGCACTCTGATACAAAGGGAGATAAGAGATAATCTCAGTTCTCAAGAAGTTCACAATCTACTACAAACAATTACATTAAAGAAAATTTTATAATATTAATCATATAGCTATTAAGTATCTGAAACTGAATTTGTCTTCCATACTCCAGGCTTAGAAAACCTGACTTGGAACTTCTCTGAATTTCAAAACAAACATACCAATGTCCTCAAGGTCCTTTCTTATGCCCAAATCCTATGATTTATGAATCTGAATACTCTCCCCTGCTTACCATTAGCAAAATCAAGAGACAGTAAGTTATTTGAAAGAAATAAATAAGAAAAATACAAAAATAGCTTTCAAACTACTTTTGAAAGTGATAAATCTCCATGATGTTTTGTAACATTATCAGAGACATATAACAGTGTTTATATAGTGAGTGAGATTCTCCCTAGGGAATAAATTTCTGTCAGTTGACTCCTGGACAGCTCAACTAATTTCTCAGTGCCTTCATTTTCCACATACCCCTCCCAAATAACAAGATAGAAATAGTAATACAAGCTCTCTTACCAAATTACCAAACTGTCCTGGGGGCTAATTGGAAAAGGGATAATTTGCAAATTAAGTTTTGTGATACCAACCAGGAATTTTAAAAAAAATTAAATCACTTATAGAGTGCCAGGTATTTATAAAATCCTAATGATTGCACTGAGACAAGGCCAGAAAGTCCCAGTCTCATCTAACAGGTTATGAAATGGAGATGTGGAGAGGATGAACATGTAGAAATGTGATTCTGGGACCTTTTCACCATGAAGATGCCCCCAAAATAATAAAAATGGAAAGAAATTGTATTTGAGGTCTAGGTGACTTAATCGTCCCTGGGAGTTCTGCTCTGTAGAGTACATAGACTACATTATTTCCATTCTTTCTATTGGCCTAGAGATACATAGTTAATTATCTTTATCATACAGATATGTAGCTAATTATCTCTATCAAGGGTGGCCAGGGTGCAGTTCTTGGGCTACACTGCTAACTCCCTGGGAGGTCCAGAGTGGCTCTTTGTAATTATCTGCCCCACCCATGCTTTCTTGTTCCTTCCTCCTGAAATCTGATTTGGCTGAGAGAGATTGGGGATTGAGGGGAGCTCGTAGCAATGGGATCAGTGACCATATTGGGCCCCCCAACGAGTATGCAACCTCCCCCAATTTGTCAAAAACCTACTTGTCTATTGTTCTTTATCTACATGGGCCCCAAAAGCCAAAGATATTTTTTTTTTTTGTGCATTTCAACATACAGGAAATGAAAGCTTCTCAAACTTTCCCCCTGTGCCAGGGAGCACACACTCTGAACCATGGAGCAAAATTAACCTCTTCTAGACTGCTGCCAGCCTTATTCCTGGCAGTGATTTTTCTTTCTTTCTATATAGTTCTATATCATTCCATATGGTTTCTATATCATTCTGAGGACTGTACACAGATGTTCTAGTAAGTGTTTGACAACCAGATTCCCCCCCAAAATGTACCCACAATAAGTTTTCCAAGTTTAATCTGCATTATTAATTTTTTCTCCATTACTTGTTTAAATCCAGATTACAACAAAATAACACACCAAGTCCTGACTTGTAGGTTTCTCTATTTCTGAGGTGTGAATGTTCACATTGAAAATGGAACCATTGGTTCCCATAAGCCTTTTCTAGCTGGCTCTATAACCCTTGACTGTACAGAAAAGCAATATAGCAGATTCTTTAGAGTTGTCATATATTTCTCTGTACACTATTCAAAAACATGTATGTTTTTCCTACATGACCTACATATCAGGTCTCTTTTGGTGCTATTAAAAACCCAACCAAAAATGTGTTATGTGTAAAGATATAATGTATCTGTTCTACTATCAATGAAAACTTGCAGACAATTTGTTTCCAAAGAGTTATACACTTCTCTCTGCATGTTTTGAATTCTTAGGTCAGAAAATAATGAGCTAAGATACTCACAAAGTAATAATGCATTTGTGCTCGTTTTGTCATCATTGAGAGATTCGGTGTTCCACATAAGTGAGTTTTCTAGATAAACAGAAGTGTGGACATTTCAACACCAAACTTTTAAAATTGACATTTAAAGCCTTTCACAACCTGGCCCTTATAGGACTTTCATGTTACTCCCCATCTAAGTGCTTTATGACCCAATTACATTGCCTTACTTGCCATTCCTCAAAGATGACCTTTTCCATGTGGAATCTTCTCCCTCCCCACTTCTGCCTTTTGGCATCTCTGACTTCCTTCAATTCTCAGCTCAGATCCCACTTTATGCAAGAGGGATAGAGCAGTCTCTCAAGTGGCTGGTGACATCCTTCCGATATATGTGTATGAGTCTAATGTACATAATTATTTGTGTGTTGTCTTCCAGGAGAATGTGAGTTCCATGAGGGCAGGGATAGAACTATCTATCATTCTTTCTACCATTATTTGTGTTCAGAAATTGGCACCGTGACTGCTACAGTTGTTGTTCAGTTGAGTCACTTTGTGACTCCATGGTTAACAGCACAAAAATAATGTCCTTTGGGTTTTCTTGGCATATACTGGAATGGTTTGCCATTTTCTTTTCCAGTGGATTAAGGCAAACAGAGATTAAGTGAATTGACCAGGGTTATACAACTAGTAAGTATCTGAGGCTGCATTTGAACTCAGGTCTTCCTCCCTCTGGGCTGGCACTGAACCACCTAGTTGTTCCATGCCTTTTACATAATATGCACTTAATAAATGCTTATTGTCTGACTAAAATTCTATTTTTAACAAATTTTTCTAAAATAGATTTTATAGTTCTTTGCCCTGAAGCAGGTAATGTGGCATGCTGATTAGAATGCTGTACTTAAACTTAGGAAGACCTGAATTGAAATTTTCCCTCAAATATTTACTACCTATGTAATCTTGGACAAGGTACACAATGCTTTTGAACTTCAGCTTCTTACTCTCTAAAATGGAGAGAATAATAGTACCTATCTCATGGGATTAGTGTGAGCATCAAATGAGATAATAATATAAAATGTTTTGCAGATTTTAAAGCACTAAATGTATGTAAGTGATTTTTATTATTCTATTGCAAATTTACCTTTTCTTGATTACTAAAGTATTGTGAGTATTGTGAATATCATGTTATACTGTACTGCAAATACAGTAATGTTGTTCAAAATGATTATATAGCATAGGGATGTTTACTTGTTCATTCAAAAGGCCCAGAGTACTGTTTTTTTTCAATACTTAAAAAAAAAACAAAACTGTTTCAACCTGAAGTTTCTAATTTGCTGATGGCTGGGAAAGAAGATAAGAAATTGATTTCTATTTGCAGTAACTAGGCCATGAGTGAGCCTTAGGGTACTTAGGATACAATTGAAAACTTCTAATGAAGTGGTGACAACCATTTGGTCTATTTAGAGACTTTTTTTTTCTTCTTTCTAATTCATAGCTCTGTTTCAGATAACCAAAGTTACTGATTAAGTGGTCTTTGGGACAAATTAAGTATCGTTCTATTTTGTCATGTAAGATTACGCTGAAAGGAAAAAAAAAAAAAAAGAATCCAGACATGAAGTCTGAATGACTAGAGTGGCCGTATGTTTAAACGCTATGCTTGTTTACACATGTTCAAAATGCAGGATGTGGGGAATTTCCTTTAATCAGCACCTTTGAATAAAATGTTAAAAGGAACAAATAGATGAGCTTAGAAGATCTTTTTGTAAGTATACTAATTTATCTGGCTTATTTTGAGTGAATTATTAATACCTTCTTTACAGCTATGAGAGGATACTGTCTCTGAGATTCAGACACCCTCTGACAGAATTTCCTCAGGTTAACATTATGATTCAGAGGGTTCATGAATGTTGTTATTCAGAATGAAGAGAGGAGAGAAGAGACAGGGAATTAAATTTCTTCCAGGGAAAATGACAGAAATATTGAAACTTTTGAAAGCAGGTGTTGTTGCTGAGTCATTTTTTGCTTATGCCCAACTCTGAGCTCCCCTTTGTTTTTTGTTTTTGTAATATTATTGGAATGGTTTGCCATTTCCTTTCCCAACTCATTTTACTAATGAGGAAACTGAGGCAAAGAGAATTAAATGACTTGTCTGGGGTCAAACAGCTAGTAATTATCTGAGCCCAGAACTGAACTCAAGTATTCCTCACTTCAGACCCAGAATTCTATCCACTGCACCACCTCACTGCCCCATTGAGAGTGGGTGGGACCCTACAAAAATGAGTTTGCCAAGAGTTTTTCTTGGGATGTGCAGCAAATGGTCCTCTGTAAAGGACAGACTTGCAGAGGTCCTTCATGATTAGTTCATCACAGAAAGAGCATGTATCTCCACTTTGAACTCAAGAAGCCTAAAATAATCAGGAGACTTGTAGAAGGTTACACAATGTGTCAGTAGTAGAAACAGAACTAAAGCTAAGGTTTCCTGTCAACTCCCAGATCTAGTTTTTATTCACTAAGGATGTACTTCCATTCAATGTATATAATGCTCCACTTACTCTCACTTCACAAGTTTGGTCTTGTCTCTTCAGTCTAAGAAGTAATGTAGTGTCATAGAAAGAACCCTGGAGTTGTAGCCAAGAGATCTGGATTCTGGACTTGATTCCCCCACTTATTATAAGTATAACCTTGAATAAATGACATTTCTTTCATCAAATAGGGGTTAAATTGCTTGCACTATTTACTTTATAGCATTTCTTAAAGGTAGATAAAGGTGCTATAAAGCTATTAACAGACTATGTAAATACCAATTGATTTATTATTATTCTAATAAATAGAATATCATTATTCTATAGGGCTCTAAGTTCTATGTCCCTCAAGAAACTGATGTTGCAATTTAAGTTTACTATTACTAAGTGGAAATGGTATGTTATATATATAGCATGTGGCCCAAAGAATAAATCATGCCATGGGGTGCCCACTGTTTCAGAGGTAACCTTATAGATGACTATCCTTCCAAACACAAGATCATAAGCCTTTACTGTTGTGCTTCTCCTTAACAATAAGCCAGTAGACACAGTCTATGCCTTGGAGTCTGGTTCATGGTCTTGTTGACCTTTTCTTATTCAATTAAGGTATTTAAGCTTTTTACCTTTCCTAGAGTAGGCAAATCATCTCTTTTATATCAAAAAGCTATCTTTTTAAATCTTCCAATGCTTCTATCTCTTAACCTCTACAGCCTTTTATCATTTGTTGAAGTACCATTTAGACAGGTGCTTCACTTTACTCTTCAGATCTAATGAGCACAAGTCATATTGGAAACACGAAGAATAAAAAAACCAAGAATAAGTTTCTTCCAAATGCCAAGGGCTGCTTTGACAATTTGCTTTTGAATTTTTAGTCATTTGAGAAGGATTCCTTTCAGTTCCCTCTCTTCCTTCTATCAGATTGCTATCTAGGACTTCTTCAACTTAATTCCCTTCCCATCTCTGCTTGTAACTCTCAGATTTTGCCTCCATGCCTCAGGTGTTTTCTTATCATGGAATTTCTTATGATTTTTGGGGCCTTCTCATTCTGTAACATTCCTCTCCCCTGTAACCCCATCCTCTCAATGGTGAAGTCCTTCTAGGTTTCCCTTTTTGGGAAGGAACCCAGGCCAACCTTCCTCTGGGCTCTGCTGTTATTCTTGAACTTGATCATCATACTCTCTTCTTACAGATACACCTGCTTTTTTATATGTTGTCTTCCTCTATTAGAATGTAAGCTCTTTGAGGGTAGGAACTATATTTTTATTTGTATTTTTATACCAAGTGCTTATCATAAAGCCTGGCACATAATAAGCACTTAATAAATGCTTCTTACCTAGAAAGTAGCTTAAAGTGTTATACCTACAAAACTTGGAGCCAAATAACATTTGATTTCTCTTAATTACATTCCAGTGCATCAACTAAAACTTTTTTTTCTTAAAAAAAACTTTTCTTAAAGACCTTCTATGCCTTATATGAAAAAATGAACTTCAAAGTTTAAAGTTTTTGAATAGAAATTTTAAACTTGCTTCATTACCTATACTATGGGAAAAATATCTATCTGTACTTTGGTGGCAATGAATAGCATCCTGTACACATTATTTAAAAAGTACAATTTATCATTTTAATTCTTATAAAATCTGTGTCCTGTGATATTATAAGAAAATTAGAAGAACAAAGAATAGTTTACCTCTCAGATCTATGGAGAAGGAAGGAATTTCGGGTTCCAAAGAATTGGAGAATACTATTGAATACGAAATGGATAATTTTGATTATATTAAGTTAAAAAGTTTTTGTACAAACAAAACCAACGTAGACAAGATTGGAAGGGAAGCAATAAATCGGGAGAAATTGTTACATCCAAGGATTCTGATAAGACCTCATTTCTTTTTCTTTCTTTTTTTAAAATAGCTTTTTATTTACAAGATATATGCATGGGCAATTTTTCAGCATTGACAATTGCAAAACTTTTTGTTCCAATTTTCTCCCTTCTTTCCCCCACTCCCTCCCCTAGATGGCAGGCAGACCAATACATGTTAAATATGTCAAAGTAAATGTTAAATACAATACATGTATATATGTCCATACAGTTATTTTGCTGCACAAGAAAAATTAGACCTTGAAATAATACACAACTAACCTGTGAAGGAAATCAAAAAATGAAGGCAGACAAAAATAGAGGGATTCGGAATTCTATGTAGTGGTTCACACTCATTTCCCAAAATTCTTTCACTGGGTGTAACTGGTTCTATTCATTACTGCATTATTGGAACTGATTTGGTTCATCTCATTGCTGAAGAGAGCCACGTCCATCAGAATTGATCATCATATAATATTGTTGTTGGAGTATATAATGATCTCCTAGTCCTGCTCATTTCACTCAGCATCAGGCCATATAAGTCTCTCCAGGCCTTTCTGAAATCATCCTGCTGGTCATTTCTTACAGAACAATAATATTCCATAACATTCATAAAGCACAATTTATTCAGCCATTCTCCAATTGATGGGCATCCACTCAGTTTCCAGTTTCTGATAAGGCCTCACTTTTAAAATATATAGAGAATTGACTCAAATTTATAAGAATTCAAGCCATTCTTCAATTTATAAATGGTCAAAGGATATGAACAGACAATTTTCAGATGAAGAAATTAAAACCATTTCTAGTCATATGAAAAGGTGCTCTAAATCATTATTGATCAGAAAAATGCAAATTAAGACAACTCTTAGGTACCACTACATAGCTCTCAGATTGGCTAAAATGACAGATAAAGATAATGACAAATGTTGGAGGGGAGGTGGGAAAACTGGGACACTAATACATTGTTGATGGAGTTTTGAACTGATCCAACCATTCTGGAGAGCAATCTGGACCTATGCCCAAAGGACTATCAAACTGTACACCATTTGATCCAGCAGTGTTTTTACTGGGCCTGTATCTCAAAGAGATCATAAAGAAGGGAAAGGGACCCACATGTGCAAAAATGTTCATAGTAGCCCTTTTTTGCAGTGGCAAGAAACTGGAAAGTGAGTGGATATTCGTCAATTGGAGAATGGCTGAATAAGTTATGGTATATAAATATTATGGAATATTGTTGCTCTATAAGAAACGCTCAGCAGGATGATTTCAGAGAGATCTCTAGAGACTTACATGCTAAGTAGAATGAACAGAACCAGGAGATCATCACATATGGCAACAGCAACATTATGCAAGAATAAATTCTGATGGACATGGCTCTTTTCAACAGTGAGGTGATTTAAGCCAGTTCTAATGTCTTGTAGTGAAGAGAGCCATCTGTATCCAGAAAGAGGACTGTGGGGACTGAATGTGGATCACAACACAGTATTTTCACTCTTTTTGTTGTTGTTTGCTTGAAAAACAACATTTTGTTTTCTTTCTCATTTTTTTTTTCCTTTTTGATCTGATTTTTCTTGTGCAGCAAGATATTTGTGGAAATATGTATAGAGGAATTGCACATGTTTAATCTATATCTTGAATTACTTGGTGCAGGGGGGGGTGGGAGGTGGGAGGTGGGGGGTGGGAGGGAGGGAAAGGGAAAAATTTGGAGCATAAGGTTTTGCAAGAGTGAATGTTGAAAATTATCTATGCATATGTTTTAAAAATAAAAGGCTTTAATAAAAAAATCTGTGTCCCTTTATGAGCTTGGCTTTGTAAGATAAGGATATCAGAGACTTTATTTTAGCATAATTACTTTGTCTAAAAGAATAAGTTGCCACAGAGCAGATAGTGGTTCCTTCATGTTATTGCTGTTGTTGTTGTTGAGAACCAGGCATTTAATATGGACACTTAGAGCAGGAACTATTTACCCTTTCTCTTTGTATTACCATTATTTAGCATGGTACCTGGCACCTAATAAGCATTTAGTAAATGCTTGTTGATTGATTGACTTAGTCAAAGAAAACTACATAATTTTCCACTCAATTATACTTTAATTATGAAATAACTCTTTGTTGAAAATATTTAAGCATAACATTCCAAGAATATTATGTTTAATAAGATGTATAAGTAGAGGAGAAATAAATATTTGAAGATATAATATGAAATCTCACTCATTAATTATTAACTGTTCTCAATCACTACTTAAATTAGCCTTATCCCACCTTAAGTATTACATTGTCTCCAACCCATTCAGAATCTTTAACACTGAATTTGGAGTCAGTTAAGTGCAACTTCCTTTTGTTTCCATATTTGCCCAGTGGCATGCTTCATCAGCAAGCCTGAGGAAACTCAATCTACTCTTCCTATTACACTTAGAAGAAGGTTTCCAAATTTTTTCATTCCCTGAACATGACTTTCAGAAACACTTCTTCAATATAATTTCAAACCTTATTAAATTCAAACCTTATCCTTTATTCAATATGAATGGAAATAAATTTGAAAATTTATTATACATATTAATCTACAAAATAGATTAACTTTTCATATAGAAAATATTAGCTGGTATATGTTCTCACTCTATAAATTTTTTCATAATCATTACTAATTTTTAGAATATTTTAATCGGATAATATAGTTATTTATTAGATATTTTCCATATACTCTTGACAAGCTTCTTATGTCTTCTATGGGGCACAAACCCCTTGGCTTAGGTGACCAGGGGAAACCACATGAAAGATTCCAGTCTTAGTCCTTTAGACCAATGAAGTTTAAAGAAAGTTTCATTACTTTGAGGGAAAAATTTGTTCCTAGCCTATGCTAGAAGTATATTTTGAGCTTATTAAGCATATATCTAAGGTTCTACAGTAGTAGAGTTGCATCATATATTAGTTGTTGATGCATGAATGCAGTTATCAAAAACATAATCTTACAATGCATTTCTGTTGCATTGTCACCAATTTGCATATTCATTTTATTCATTATGTATTAGTAACATACAATCTTACTTTGATTATTGCTATGTAACAGCATGTGTTTAGTGCTCATGCTAGCATTGCTGGTGTGTTGGATACTATAATGATGGAATTATTTCTTAAAATGGAGGTTGACCAAAGGACTATAAAACTGTGCATGCCCTTTGAGTCATCAGTGTTTCTACTGGGTCTCTATCCCAAAAAGATCATAAAAGAGAGGAAAAGACCCACATATTCAAAAATGTTTTTAGTAGTCCTTTTTGTAGTGGCAAGGAGCTAGAAATTGAGTGGATGCCCATCAGAGGGGGAATGGCTGAAAAAGTTATGGTATATGAATATAACGAAATATTATTGTTCTATAAGAAATGATGAGCAGGCTGATTTCAGAAAGGTCTTGAAAGACTTACATAAAATGATGCTAAGTGAAGGGAGAAGAACCAAGAAAACATTGTACACAGTAATAAGATTATGTGATGATCAACTGTGATGGACTTGACTCATTTCAACAATGAGGTGATTCAAGGCAATTCCAATAGACTTAGGATGGGCAATGCCATCTACATTCAGAGAAGGGATTGAATGTGGATTGAAGCATAGTATTTTCAGCTCTTTGTTGTGGTTGTCTAGTTGCTTGCTTGTTTTTTTTTTTCTTTCTCATGTTTTTTCCCCATTTGATTTGATTTATCTAGCATAGTGTGATGAATATGGAAATATGTTTAAAAGAATTGCACATGTTTAACCTATATTGGATTGCTTGCTCTCTTGAGGAGAGATGAGGTGGAAAGAAAGGGAGAAAAATTTGGAACACAAGGTTTTGCAAAAGTGAATGTTGAAAATTATTTTTGCATGTATTTGGAAAAATAAAATACTATAATATGAAAAATAAATGGAGGCTGAATTGGTAGAAATGAAAATATTGTTGAATTATGGGTAGGGTGATGCATAAGGGACTCTTGATATTAGTATTAATAACCAACTATAATACTTAGGTTGATGTTAAAAATATTGGAAAGAGATGTAAAAAATTTGAAGGATTGCAAAGTAACCTAGAGCAAGGTCTTGCCTGGAGAGATCACTTAGGGAATGTTTCCTGAATTACCAAATCCATTTGATTACTTAAAAATTCCTAAAATTCAATTCATTCAATGTTACCTTAGCAATCAATTCACAGTAAATATTATACCATTGACTCTTTATATTCAAAAAAAGAGTTCAGAACTTTGACTTTAGTGACTTTAGTCATAGAAGAATGAAAACCCTTGACTGAAGCATCAGCTCTGTAAGAGGAGGCCATTACCAGTCTTTTCTGACCTATGTCTTGCCACTGGATGCTCATGACTCTGGGAGAGAGTGAGACTAGTAACTTGTACAGCTCTACCTCAATTCACTTTCAAGTCGAGACATTGACTCTTGATATCATTGGACCTCTTTAATAAAGGATGAACAATATAGTTCTGTAAGAGGACAGGTATTTTTCACTGCACAAATAGGATGAGGGGTGTATCTGAGAGGCAAAACATAGAATCCATTTCATTGACTTCTGAATGATCTGGTTATAATTTTTTTTAAACAATGCCATTTAATTCATTAGTAGTAAAGAAATAATCCCATAATTACAAGTTGTTTACATTTTCAGAATGTCAATAATAAAGAGAATAAGAGAGATAGTGGAAAATATCCATTTGGGGTAAGGGCTAGGAAATTGGTGCTGCAATTGCTGAGGTCAGTGAAACTACTAGATTTTGATTTTGGTGTAGGAGGTCAAATGGCTATTGCCACCAGCTCTACTCAGTATTAAAGGAATTTCCAGCACTAAGTCCTGCAACTGAGACTGCTACATCAATCAATCAACAGCAAATAATGAAATAGAACCATAATTCAAAACATTCAGGGATTAACACATGTATCAATAAGTGTCTTAAATGTTTACTCTGTGCCAGGCATTGTATTAAGTGTTGGGGATGCAGTTACAAAGAATAAAATATTCCCTATTTTCAAGGTTATCTTGGTGAATGTAAGGTGATGAAATTGCACACATGAGCACCACATTTCTAGTGGAAACCCTTCAGAAAAATTAAGTACCAGTGAGATACATAAATACTTTGGAATTGTGGTTTTAGGTAATAGAGGGTAGTAGAATAATATAATTAGTAGAAACAATTGGATTTGGAAGATATGGATTGAATTCTCTAATCAATTATTGTTATATGTGATCTTTTGTAGCTCTCCAAACCTGTGGTTAGTATAAGAGGTATATTAATTGCATGACAAAACAGTATGTACTAACCAACATCTCTCCCAGCCCCCTCCATCACCTAAACCTATGGAAGGCTAATTCTCCACATTCCTTAGAGCAAATTCTTGAGACATAAAATAAACTAACAATCACTTCATTGAGAGCTAGTGGTAATAGAGGGATTAGGAACAAAAGCTGAGTAGTCATTTAGAAATTCTTACCTAAAGACTAATGAATGTCCTAAGAACAAAAATATGGAACTCTGATCTCAGGCTATTTGTATGCATTTTTTTTTTAAACAGAATTGGGGGAGGGCAATCTGGTAAATTTTATACTTCAAATATTTTAATACAGTTGAAATATTCTTTTTATCTTGAGCTAATAATATATCAAACAGGCAATCAGATGAGAAATGTTTAACTCTGCTAGGGCATAAGAAGACAACATATATGCTCCATATTAGAATACTCTCTCCCATCACCCCTCTTAGAACATCCAGTTCCCTTTGTACCACCTTCTCCTGGAGGTCCTTCCTGATTTTCCCTCGCCAGCTAGTGTTCTCTGGCTCTCTTAAAATGACTTTGTATTTACAGGATTCTGGATTAAGAGCCAAAAGAGATCAAGAGCCAAAAGAGATTAAAAAAAAAAAAAAGGGATAAGCATACCTGAAAAGGGTTCCTATCTAACTCCATAATTTTAACAAATGAGAAAGCCAGAAGAAACAAACATTTGATAGAGGAATTGATTTCAGGCCTTCTTAATACCAGATCTATTGCCGCATCTATCATATCATGTTGCCTCTGTACTTTGCATTTTTTTACTTTATATTTATGTGTTACTTTGTATTTATGTATCTTGGTACAGTAAAATATAGGCCATTTTATTTTGTCTTTGTCTCCCCAGAATCTAACACAGTCCTCAACACAAACATAACGTTACCAAATACTGGGTTTTGTTTTTGTTGTTGTTTGGTTATTTTTCAATGGGGTCCAATGCTTTGAGACCCCATTTGAGGTTTTCTTGGCTAGGATACTGCAATAGTTTGTCATCTTCTTTTCCAACGCATTTTACAGATGAGGAAAATGAAGCAAACAGAAATAAGTGACTTGTCTAGTAGCACACAATCAGTAATTATCGGAGTCCATATTTGAACTCAGAAAGATGTCTTCCTGATTTCAAGTTCAATGCTATCCACTGAATCAAATAGTTGCCTTTGAATTAAATTACTATCAAATTTTTATAAAAATTCCTTTCTTTGTCATCAAACTATGTTTCCCATCAGTGACATATATAAAGACATATATTTCTGCATTTTTATTTTTGGTTGTTGCCTTATTCATGATGTACAAACCTTAGTTTTTGATCAATATTTAAAGAAAATGGTTCACCAAACAAACATTTAAAAAAGCTACATTCTTCAAAATGTTAGGAAAGCAGACCTCTCTTTCATCTTATAAATATAGACTATACTGACTAATAAAGTACTAAAGCATATTTTAATAAGTCTACTTAAATGCACCTTCTTGATGGGAATAATGAAAACACTTTCAAAGTTTTGTTACAACTGAGATAATTTTACTGTCACATAGCTCAAAACCTACATAAGATAGTTTTCTAAAGACAAGACATTAGAATTTCTGTGTACATATTTCTGTAATGTTTTTGGAATGTTGTAGGATTATCTCTTTCCTAAGGGAGAAAGCTAAAGAAACCCAAATTACCATTAATAGCAAATGATACTTTCCTACAAAACAAACAAACAAACAACTAATGTGAAAAGGCAATCTAATCACATTTTATTTCTAAGAAATATTCTTATACTTCTAGTAAATTCTTTTAAAAATAAAAATTAGAGCACAGATGAGACAAAGTCATATTCAAGCATTATCTTTTTCATTTTTAGGCAATATCATTTCTCAATCCCAGAAGTGGTTTACCAGCAGCCATTATTAGGATACATGAATGTTGACTGAAGATTTAGGAGATTTTTCATTAAGCCTTTTAATTCTGATGGACTGAAATAATTTCAACCCAAATATTTAGCAGCAACCAAGAAATTTGCATTTTTGTTTAAAAAAGTTTAGATACCCACCTAGGAGATTATTTTGTTCATCATTTTTTTTAATCAGTCACTCAACCAGCACTTACTGAGTACCTACTATATGCCAGGTACCATACTAAGTGTTGGAGGTATAAAAAAAGGCAAAAAAAAAAAAAATATCAAGGAATTCACTTGTAGTATCATTACTGATCATGCTTTGCCAAACCTCAAACTCCTAACATCTGTCTCTTCCACTATTATTCCTGTATTCCTTTTTTTTTTTTTTGCAACTTGAATAAGAAAAATGTATTAATAATCACTTGAGAATTATGAAACATTATACAAACATATGTCATAATTATATTTGATTTTATATAATGTGATTATAGAATTGTATGTGTGTTTTATTGAGACATAGTATCTTATAAACTATAGCTTAGAAAATTCAATCCCCTATTATTGTATACTTTGAAATTCATTCTACAAATCATGTTTTTGTAGTTTTCTTCTCAAATCCTGCTTCCCAGGTAATTGGGTGATATTCTTCTTTTTTTTTTTTTTTTTTTAATAGCCTTTTATTTACAGGATATATGCATGGGTAACTTTACAGCATTAACAATTGCCAAACCTCTTGTTCCAATTTTTCACCTCTTACCCCCCCACCCCCTCCCCTAGATGGCAGGATGACCAGTAGATGTTAAATATATTAAAATATAAATTAGATACACAATAAGTATACATGACCAAAACGTTATTTTGCTGTACAAAAAGAATCAGACTCTGAAATATTGTACAATTAGCTTGTGAAGGAAATCAAAAATGCAGGTGTGCATAAATATAGGGATTGGGAATTCAATGTAATGGTTTTTAGTCATCTCCCAGAGTTCTTTTTTCTGGGCATAGCTGGTTCAGTCCATTACTGCTCCATTGGAAATGATTTGGTTGATCTCGTTGCTGAGGATGGCCTGGTCCCTCAGAACTGGTCATCATATAGTATTGTTGTTGAAGTATATAATGATCTCCTGGTCCTGCTCATTTCACTCAGCATCAGTTCATGTAAGTCTCTCCAGGCCTTTCTGAAATCATCCTGTTGGTCATTTCTTACAGAACGGTAATATTCCATAATATTCATATACCACAATTTATTCAGCCATCCTCCAAGTGATGGACATCCATTCAGTTTCCAGTTTTTAGCCACTACAAAAAGGGCTGCCACAAACATTCGTGCACATACAGGTCCCTTTCCCTTCTTTATAATCTCTTTGGGATATAAGCCCAGTATTAACACTGCTGGATCAAAGGGTATGCACAGTTTGTTAACTTTTTGAGCATAGTTCCAAACTACTCTCCAAAATGGTTGGATTCATTCACAACTCCACCAACAATGCATCAATGTCCCAGTTTTCCCGCATCCCCTCCAACAATCATCATTATTTTTTCCTGTCATCTTAGCCAATCTGACAGGTGTGTAGTGGTATCTTAGAGTTGTCTTAATTTGCATTTCTCTGATTAATAATGACTTGGAGCATCTTTTCATATGACTAGAAATAGTTTCAATTTCTTCATATGAGAATTGTCTGTTCATATCCTTTGACCATTTTTCAATTGGAGAATGGCTTGATTTTTTATATAAATTAGAGTTAATTCTCTATATATTTTGGAATATTCCTGTATTCCTAAAAAGAGCAAGAAGTCTTGCAATCATATTGACTGTGGTCACTACAAATATATGTCATCTAATCTCAACTAGGCTTTCCTCAAACCTCCAACAGTATCCATTCCCTGTCTTTACAAGACCCTAACTTCAAATTTTGTTCTGGTCCATCCTTCATTTTCAAAGAAGACCAATGATGTCTTGCCTTGACTGTGAATTGGATTTAAATGAGGCAGAATTATACAAAGTCATCAACCTCACACCTTCTTCTGGAGTCATCAAAGACCATTGGCAAGACAAAAGTCAAGATGAGCAGTGATGGCTTGCAATACTTTGACTTTGGTGTATTCAGTGTGTGACCAATCTTTTAAGTGCTTCACAGTGGTTTCTTCAGCTGCCTTCATGGCTGTTGCAACAAATTGTTCCCATCGACCCATTCCACTGGGGTAAGTCTTCACATATTTGGGTTAGATACTCTGCCCACACAAACTTCACAGATGTGTTTGGGGCCTATTGGTTAGCCTCAACCAAATTTAGCCCATATATTGAAATGGTTTTACAGTGTATGACTCCTGTTCATATCACAGCTTCTTGGAGGTACAGGGGAGAGCTGGGTAACAGGTGGAAACCAAAAAGGGATAAGCATACCTGAAAAGGGCTCCATAAGCACTCACTTCAGAAATGCTAGTCCTTTCAGTTAAGCTTCAAACGTTATTGAAGAAATCAAGGCTATTTGACCAGAATTCCATCTTCTTTCCTTCTTATTTCACAATTTATCCTATTCATCCTAAAATGTCTGGTTTTTATCTTCCACAATTTCCTTGTTTACTCTAGGTTCTGACAAAGATGTGACTTGTCTACTCTTGGTCTTCTTAATCTCATCTCCTCCTCCATTGCCCCCATTATGATTCTCCCTTTCTTTCATATTCACTTTCTCCCTATATATTCCTTCCTATAAATTTGTCCAAGTTCCACATTCTTTAAAAAAAAAGTCTTATTTGATCATACTATCCTTGCTATTATCTTATGTTTCCTTCCTTTCCTAGCTAAATTTCTTAGAAAAAAATTAACACTGTGTCTGACTTCCAATTTTAACATGCAACTGAAAGTTCTTTATCCAGAATTACCAATGCTATAATTGCCAAAATTAATAGCCTTTTCTCAGTCTTCATCCTTCTTGACCTCTCTTGTAGTAATGTTGCATTTGATGTTGGCCATTCTCCTCCTAGATTCTCTCCTCTCTTTGACACTGATGTCTCTTGGTTCTCCTCTCATATTTATTCATGCCTCAGTGTGTTCTGCTGATTCTTCATTAATTTAATGCGGATATCGCCCTAGGTTTTATACTGGTTCCTCTTCTCTTTTTTCTCCATATTCTCTCACTTAACGGTCTTATTATTTCCCACAGGTTCAATTATCAATGGTAATTACTATAATTACATATTTCATATTACTATAATCATAATATATAATTATGTTATGTAGTTTTCATAGTTTATCCATTACCTGGAATATGACTTGCAGATCCATAGGTTCAGCCCCAGTGTTTCTCTTGAATACCTATCTCATACCACAAACTTCCTATTAAATATTTTCAACTAGGTATCTCACAGACATTTCTAACTCAATATGTTCAAAGCAATTCATTAGATTTTTTCTCTCACCACCTCCTTCTTCCAAACTTCCAATTGTTCTTGACTCTCTCATTCATCCCAAACCTCCAACTAATAACTTTTGTTGCTGCTATATCATAACATCTCTTAAATCTGACCCTTTGTCTCTACTCAACAGAAACTACCCTAATTCAGTTGCTACTTACCTCTCAATTGCAGCACTTTTCTAATTGGTTTCTTTGTCCCACATCCCTCCACTTTCTAATCCATGCATCATACAGCAACTAACTGTATGAGTCTTGTAAAGCATAACTGATCATATAACTCCCTCACTCAACAAATTCCAGAGGTTCCCTATTGCCTCTAAGAAAAAGTGTCAACTGTGCTTAACATTTAAAGTTCTACTCTCTTTGTGGTGGCAAAGAATTGGAAATTCTTTGATGAGCATCAAGGGGATGATCATGAATTAGGAAATATCTAAACAAATTATGGAATATGAATGTTTATAACAGTGAATATTATTGTTTTATAAAAAATTATGAACAAGCTGATTTCAGAAAAACCTGGAAAGATTTATGTGAACTGATGCTGAGTAAAGTAAACAGAACCAGAAGAATACTGTATACGGTAACAGTAACATTGTGCAGATGATCATCTTTTATAGATATAGCAATACAATGATCCAAGATAATTTCAAAAAACTCATGAAGGAAAATGTTATCTATAACCAAAGAAAGGACTATGGAACCCAAATGAAGATGGAAGCATACTACTGTCACTTTGTTATTTTCTTTCTCATGGTTTTTCCTCTTTCTTCTGATTCTTCATCCGCAACAAGACTAAAGTGGAAATATTTTTAATGATTGTCTATGTATATAACCTATATCAGATTATTTGCCATTTTGGGGAGAGAATTAAAATGTAAATCAAAATATGATAAAAGTAAATGTTGAAAACTAATAAGTTTCTGTGGAGATAAAGTCTATCTAGTATCCTCATTAAGTCTGGAAATAAGATGGTAAACTTAGCAGGTTGCCTAAGGACTGGCAAATTGTCCCAGATTGGAAACTGAGGAGACCAAAGATCTCTTCCTATAGTTTTTAAGAATCCAGGATCACCTTTATTTCACAACAAGATATAGTATAGGATTGTAACAGAGATCATGCTTCCAATTACTTCAGATAATATTTGGCCAGACCCACAGAATTTGAGAAGTATCTCAGTGCCCATTTGATATAATATATACATGAATGGAATCTTGATCATCAACATATCTGACTAGTAATTCACTTGACCAGTTTCTTCTCTCTTTTGTTGATGAAAATGCTTAAAGATACAAATTTTCTCCAGGGCCCCACTTTAGTTGGTTTATTATTGTCATTTTCTTTGTTGAAATTATCTACTGTTTCTATGATTTGTTTTTTGAACTAAATTCTTTTAGGATTAAATTGTTTAGTCTCTATATAACCTTATAGGCCCTTTCTTCATAGGCCCTTTTTCTTATAACTTTTATTGTATTGTGATTAGTAAAGTGTGTCTTTCTCTATTTGCATATGAGGTTTTTATGTCCCAAGAAGTATACACAACTAAGAAACACATACATGTATGTATATACATACATATACATATAGAAATATGTGACCTCTGAAGATTGGGATTGAGAAAGGCCATTCATTTGGTCTTCTCCATTAGAATGTAGGCATTTTATTATGTTATAGCTCTTCTAAACACTCAACTGTTATTAGGTTTCTCTTTTTAATAAATTTGAGTACTTTAAAATTATAACTAGAGCTGACTTCTCATCAGCATAGAGGAGTTGGAACATGGGTGGGAGATTCTCCCAAGGAGTGTGTGTGTGTTGGAATTCCCCTGAAAACTCTTAAGGATTGCAGAGACCCTTCTCTGTGTAACTCAACACGAGAGGACTTTATCCATTGAGATGCTGAAGTGATCCTTTCATTGACTACTTGGTAGGAAGAGTCATTTATCTGAATCTCTAAAAAGTGATCTACCATCTGTTACTCTCTTCTCTTTCCATCTGTCAAATGAAACATGAGTCTTCAAATTTCTCTCTGAGGCTTGGACCATCCTTTACCCTGGAAGAATTAATGAACATGGCATACATAATAACTGAAACACAAGTATGGGCTTAATCTGGTCTGTCTGGCCTTTGGGTCTCTGGCTGTTGCTTCTTGGAATATTTTCTCTAAAATGTAATATTCTCTTGTTGGGGTTTCCTTGGGGTCTCTGGAGGCAGCCTTCTTTTCAGTTCAGTAATCACCACAAGTGCACCCAGGAGTTAAAGTCCAAATCCTTTATTGTCTCCTTCAAAGTCTTGTCTCCTTCACTTGGGGCTTGGCTAGTTTTTCTGGAGGTCTTCCGGATCTTGGTTTCAGTGGAGAAACAAAGGAGGACAGCCTGTCACCACTTCTCTGATCTTCCCTAGTTCTCCTTCTGGCTGAGTTTGTCCAACTTTATCCTCTCTCATCATAGGTGTGATCTTGTGGAACTATAGTAAGTACTAAGTACATGTACTGAACTAGAGAACTGTTAAGCACCTTGCTAAACAACCATCGTCTCTACCAATTTCATTGACTTAGCACCTTGTTTCAAGTTCTGGCCCATAACAGCTTCTGTTTTTTAGCTTTCCTAAGAATAGATGACAAAACAGTGATTTCAAGATAGACATATCCAACCTTTTTTGGAAGCAACCACTTGCATCTGAGAGGCCTGGAGATCATGGATCAGAGATATTGACAGCAAGAAAGGTTTCTACATTGAAGAGAATGACCACCAACAGGAAGCAGAGCTCAACCCATTTCCAAGCTGGACCTGGAGAGAATTGTTTAGATAGTATAGAGTGGAGGTGAAACATAAAGTACCTATCCCACAGTCACACAAACTGCATTCTATAATGACATTTTGAATTTGATCTTCCCAGGAGAGAGTATAACAATAGTAATGTCATTGTTGCGGCTTATTGGTTTTTTTATTCATATACACGTATGGGCTTTAAGTGTATTTCACTTTTTTTGGTAGAAGAAATAATGAGCAGAATTCTCTACACCTAATCTGTTTTTAAATTGAATGAACAATAATAAGCAAGTATGTGGAAAAAGATGAACTAACCCATAATACGGAAGATAGTAGTAGAAAAGATTAAAAATCAGAATACAATAATGTCATTATATGACACTTGAAATACCTTTCTACTCTCTCCTAGACATGAGTCAGCATATAATTTATATGTAATTTTTTCCAGGGACACTAGGCTAGAAGCATTAAGGATCAGAGAGAACAAGAAAAAAAAGAACCTGACCTTTTTCTATGAAGAAAAGTCCCCCATATTTGAACCCAGTTCACATATGCATTGGTCCAGAGCCAAAAAGAAGCTTAGTGAATGGGGAGAGGATAAACCACTCTGATTTCCTGGGTCCAGCAATGGTCCTTATCCTTACATTAGGAATGCTTGAATTTTCATTTTCTCCCTACCTTCTCTTACATGTTTTTATATGTTAGCATTATTATATAATATATAAATTATGATAAAATTATATATAATTATACATAATCAAGTCATACAAATATTATATAAATTATATATAAAGTGTTAAGGTTTGCTAAGAGCTTAATAAACATTATCTCAGTTGAGACTCACAACAATTCTATGTGGTAGGTGCTATTATTATCTCCATTTTATAGATGAGGAAATTGAAGTAGACCAAGGTTAAGTAGACCAAGCTGGTCTGTGGCCAGCTAAAGTGTTCTTGCTATTTGAATGCTTCTATAGAGCACCTTAAGGCCATTGTAGGACACGTTATTACAGGATCATGTGTTAAAACTAAAGGAGAAATTAGGGGTCATATAATCTAGTTTTCTAATTTTACAGATTTATAGAAATCAAGGCCCAGTGAAGGTAAGTGATTTGTCCAAGATCACACAAGCAACATAGCTGTGGGTACAAGGTGTGCCCAAGCACACTCAAATCTCTCCAAAAAAAAAAGTGAATATTTATTGTCTCTTTTTAAAGTTGATTTTTGGATAAAATTTAGTTATTAATTTTAAAAATTAAGTTCAAGTTTATATTTGTTGAATAAAAATGTTCTTTATGAATCAATAAATGTTCACCTTAAAAAAGAATCAAATTAAATTCCTAGTGGTTAGGGGGAAATTACCTCATTAATTCAAGAGGTAATTCAAGTTTCAGATCCCTGCTGTTCTATCTACTGTTTGATTGCTGGTGGGCAAATTACTTAACCTCTCTGAGCTTCAATTTCTTTTTCTATAAAATGAGGGGATTGGACTACATGACTTCTAAGGTCCCTTCCATTTCAAAACACATGGTGCTTCTAAATGCTAATCTCTTCCTTCTTACAAAAGGTAGGACTTATGTTCATTTTAACCTTCAGTTGTAATGACAGCAACAAAAGGATGAGACACCAGATGTGAAGGGTCTATAACACCAGCTCAAGTCCCTTTGTTTGTTTATCCCACCCTGATAAAATTCTGTCATTAAAAAATGCACTTAAGTGAGCATATTCTTTAAAAGTATATACACTTTCACTTAAGCTTTTTCTCCTGTCATTCCTTAGGGAAAATTCCTTATCCTAACAAAATCACTGCTTAAAAGATGAGAATGTCTGTGGCCCACAAGGTGATTTCACCACATTCAAGTCCTCCAAGGAGAAAGGACACACACACACACACACACACACACACACACACACACACACCTGAGAACTTGGCGTTCTTTAGTTGGCTTTATCAGGGAGAGAAAAATGAACTTTGCCACTACTGTTTGTAGTTATTGTTCTATAAGTGACAGCCTTAAAGGCAAATGGAAAGACATCAGCCTAAAGGTTGTCAACTGTGGAAAAGAATGCCTTTCTTCTCATCATGGGTGGTCTGCTCAGAAGTAAGGATGGTTTTAGCATCAGTCTGAACAAAAGATAATAAGAAGCATCTGCAGATGAGAGAAAAAATAACTCAAAAAACCTTTGGATGGCCTTGGTCTATTGTCAAACCATCATGTTTCTGTACATTACATAATCTTCTCTGCATATTTGCCATCTAGGGATCATAGGGATGGAAAGAGTGTCCAGATGTCATTAAGTCCACATACTTGCTCCATATATATATATATATATATATATATATATATATATATTCACATATATCATTTTAAATGAAGCTTGAAAAAGAATAGAACAGTTTTACAAGTTGTCATCTAATCTCTCTGAGCAGTTGCCTGGTTAGATAATTATTACTTTTACTGTTGTTGTTGTTTTTGTTTTTTACTTTAATTTAGAGTAAAAGATAATTTATCCTTTTAACAATAAGCTATAATGGGGGAGCAGGAAGAAATAAATAATTTTGTTCATAGAAAAACCAACACTTACATGAAATTGAAATCTATAATTTTCCAACTTTACTAGTGTTTTCTTATAATTTTTCCAAAGTGATGCACACCATTTGAACCTTTACATTGCTTCTTTGTTTTAATCAGTAGTTAGAGCAGTGTTGAGAAGGAAATATGAGTCACAGAATAGTTTGGGTGCCCTCTACTGGCTAACATGCCTTTAATTCTTTCCATGTTCAACATCTACAAATAGGTTCTAAAAACGACCTAACCTTAGGTCCAAGCAGATTTTACCTACCAAAAACCCTGAAAGAGCTATATCCCCTCTCCTTCTACCTAATCCCTATGGCCCCAGAATGAACCTGAACAGGAGCCCATCCCAAATTACTTAGAAGCTAACTAAAATTTACTGTCACTAAGACTTCAGAGAAGGTGCCAAGATACCCTGCTTAGGAGAGAGTTTCTCTTTCCCCTTCATCCCTACTAGGACCACCCACATACTATTTTGTTTCTTAGGAGTTGCAGAAACAGGAATTTTGGCTGAGGATTTAGTGCAAAGGGGCCTTTAAAGATACTGGATCTTGGGTTCACCATTTGGAGTCCATGAATTTGTGTGTATATGTGTTTTGATAACTGAATTTCAATATATTGTTTTTCTTTGTAATCCATATCTTATTTTATGCACTAAAAAAACATTCTGAGGGGTCCATAAGACACACATACACAAGAAGTTTAATAACACCTGATCTAATTTAATCCATTTATTTTAGGAAGTAAGAAATCTAGTCATTCATTCAACAAACTTTTATTAAGCACCTATTTAGGTGTACTAGACAAAAATGAAACATCGTCTGCATGCAAAAAATTTGTATTCAATTAAGGAGAAAATGATAGGCATGTGTGCATAGAAAATTAAATGCAAAAGATACACAAAGTAGATGCAAAGTAAATTTTGAAGGGAAAGGACTAGTAACCGGAGAGGCCAGGATTGGCTACTTGTAGGAAATACTTGAGCTGAACTTTGAAAAAAGCTGGGGATTTTGTGGTCAGTGGTGAGGAAGGACTTATATTCCAGGCATGGAAGACCTATGCAAAGGCATGGTGATGGGAAATAGAATACAATATATGGGGAAAACCAATGTTGGGATTCATCACCTTGGTTGAAATGTAAAGTGCACGAAAGAGAATAAAGTGTAATCCGGAATCAGATTGTTAAAGGTCTTAAAGTGAGCTGGAGAAGTTTGCATTTTATCCTGGAGGAGCCACTAAAATTTCTTGAGTTGAAGAGTGACATGGTCAGATTTGTGCTTGGGAAGCTCAATCTAGTTACTGTGTGGAACATGGATTAGATAGAGGGGAAACCTAATAGCCAACTAGGAACTTGTTACAAATAATCCAGTCAATGTCAGAGATCACAAAATATATTTATGAAACAAGGATTCTTAATCTTTTTTTTCTATCATAGATTACTTTGGCAATCTGTTGAATCCCTATTGATACCATTGCAGAATAACACTTTTAAATGTATTAAATAAAATATATAGGATTACTAAGTAAACCAATTATCCAGTTATGACTCAGATGGAGATTGAGACTTTTTTTTGGACATGGCCAGTTCAGGAATTCATTTTGCTTGCTTGTACATGTTTGTTACATAGGGTTTTAGTTTTCTTGCTTTCTCATTTTGGGGTGGATGGAGAGAAAAGGAAAGAGAAAGTAGATCTTCATTTGAAAATTTTAATTTTAAAATAAATACTTTAAAAGAGAAAAAACAAACACATTCATTATATTGAGAAATCAATAAAGGGAACCATGAATGATCCTTTCTTATCACCTCAGGTAACCAACACTCTTTAGAGTTTTAAAGTATCATTTTTAGGAAAATATATGCTTTCCACTTTGCAAATCATTAGTCTGAATCAATTATCAAGTACTTTAAAGTATCTAATATGTGACTAGCATTGGGATATCAGAAATGAAAAAAACAAAAAATTTAAGATATGATACTTGCCCTTAAAAAAATTACATTTAAGCTAGGAGGCAAGGCTTACATATGAAGTGGCTATTAAAAATAAAATGAGTAATACATTTACATAATGATATAGAGTTTATAATGCATTTGGCATATATTATCTATATTATATATAGTACATGTATATTATACAACTATAAAATACTAAATAACTATAAAATAGTTAATGTGAATATTATTCTCTTTGAAGAGATGAACTGAGACTCACAAAAGGATTAAGTGCTGACTGATGATGGACACATAGCTAATAATTACTAAAACCCAAGTTTTCCTGACTCTGGCTCTAGAATTTTATCAATACCCATACTACTTCTCCAATAAAAAGTAAATATTTGTTATAATTGAAGTTCAGAAAAAGATGAGATCAATGTAGACTAGAGAAGTCTGAAAAGCTTAATGGAAAAGGTTTTGATTTGGCTTGGACAATGGATAGGATTTGAGAAAATGGAAACTATCCTCATCTCCCTTTAAAAATTACTGAAGAGAATATTTGCCCCTAGAAGGCAGGCATCATTTTGTTTTTCTATTTGTATCCCCTGACATATAGTGGATGCTTAACAAGTGCTTGTTGAATAAATAAAAAGTGCAAACAAACTGAAATGTCTAAGTGTTAAGTTGAGAGACAATGTAAAACTGACCTTGAAAATAGTTTTTTTCTTGTGGTTAGAGATGGCTTTTGCTAGGTGAATGAAGGGAATATTGAATATAACAGGAAAGCTAAGCTCATCATTTTCCTTCTCCTTAACTCTTCTTCTGTTGATGACAACAATCACCACTTTCTCAGTGACCAAGGTTGCAAAACCTGAGAATCTTCATTCTTCCTCATTCATATTCTTTCCTACTCCTACCCTCTTCCATTTAGTTGCCAGGTATGGTCAATTCAACTGCAGCAATATCTCTTGTACCCATCACTTCTTTATTCATACTATGGTTTTCTCTTCTTAGTTCTCTCCCACTCTCCCACTCCCCACAAAACAATTATCAGTACACCTAGATGGTCGGGGTGGGGGTGGGGGGGCAGTAAAAGAATACTTACAAGAAACACTGGGAAAAATAAATATAAAAGTGAACATATCAACCAGGCCAGGGTAAGAAAATTTTGCAAGTGTTTTGGTTCAACACTAAGTACCTCTGAACTAACAAATCTTTAAAAGAGCTAAAAAAAAAAAAAAAAAAAGCAAACAATGAAACCCTCTTCCACTGATCAAGGGGATAACTCCATGGTCTACCCACCATAACTCCTTCCCAATCACATAATTTGAGTCTCATTGATCCCTGCTCTGCCCTAAAAACATCTACCAAATTTAAGCTCACCTGTATTATTGGTTAAAAAGCAGGAAAATTTTCTAGGGAATGAATTCCTTAAATACTCTAAGTACAAGGGTCCTTTCCAAAATTTGTCAGGGAAGAAAGGTTACAGAGGAAAGGAAAGGACCTAGGCACTGTCAAGCCAGACTTAGATCTTCCATATTCCCCCAGGCTCTGGCCTCAGCTTTCCAATAATTTCAGAGTTTAAATGGAGATAGCACTGACAAAAGGAGTCCTACGGTAAAGCTACCATGTCATAGATTCCTCAAAAATTTAACAAGTTCTCTGGGATAGCACAACCAGATTTAATCAGATAAATTACATCTATACTCTTTGTCCAGCTCCATTCATTGTCTATCTCATAGTACCAAACGCTTGGGCTAAAAAGCCAAATTTCACCACTCATGATCCTTTCTTTTGGCTTTTACTGGGAATCTCTAATTTTTGCTCTTTTTTGAATTCTGCATAGCTTACTACTTCCTAGTCTGGTCCTAGAGTATTGTTTTGTGCTTCCAACTTTAAAAGTTTCCATCATATCATGAATACTGCTTAGCTATTATTTCTATCCAATCTTAAGTCATACTTTGTATATGGACCAGGCTGTATGGACCAGCAGAGCACCTACAAAGCATATAGTAACTTAGTACCTCCATTTTAAAGTCAAATGAAATTTTTGGTACGTCTACTGACTTACTTATTTTAATTCTAAGTCTGACATTGTAAAGAGTCTTAAAAAGATCTGATCTTACTAATTGTTCATTTCCCCTCTTTTTAAACACTTTAGTATTATAATAAATATAAGTAAGATACTATGATCTGATGCAAAATTTTTCAGCTTCCCTACCAGAAGCCAACTTTGAAGATCAGCTTTGATAATTTAAAAAGATAATGACAAATGGTTTGTGGTTTGAATTCTTAAAACCATATTTGTTATAAATTAATTAAAAGTGAAACCAACCCTCATTAGAAAGAAATATTCAAAGACAGACACAAATCTTTAACCTAGTTACCTAAAAATAGATACCACAAATCTGTATTACAGAGTTCATACACCAATGAAGTACTATGACTATTGATCTGTCTTTACTATAGAGACTTATAAAAAGATACTATGAGACACCCTGACAAAAAAAAAAAATCATTCATTCTTATTTTAACAGTATTTTATTTTTCCCAATTACATGTAAACACAATTTTAACATTTATTTTTAATAAAACTTTTAGATACAAATTTTTTTTCTACTTTACTTTCTTCCTCCCTAATATTTGCTATGTTTTAATGTATGTATGTATACATGTATTTCTATATGAGTAATCAGTTAAAATTGTGAAATAAGAAATGAACTAAAATCCTTTGGAATTATCTTGGGTCATTATATTGCTGAGAGTAGAGAAGTCATTCACACTTGATTATCATACAATATTACAGTGTACTATTTACAATGTTCTCCTGGTTTTACTTGTTTCACTTTGCATCAATTTATGTCTTTACAGGTTTTTCTGAAACCAGTCTGCTTATCATTTCTTATAATACAGCAGTATTACATTACAATCATATGGTACAAATTATTTAGCCATTCCCAACTGATGGGCATTCCTTAATTCCTGATTCTTTGCCACCACAAAAGTAGCTGCTATAAATATTTTTATATAAATAGGTCTTTTTGATTTAAAAAAAATCTCTTCAGGATACAGATCTTGTGGTAGTAGTATGTCTAGATCGTTGATTATTAACAGTTTGATTGCCCTTTGGGCATAGTTCCAAATTGCTCCCCAGAATGGTTGGATCAGTTCACAACTCCACTAATAGTTCACGAGTGTCCCAAATGTCCTCTACAACATTTATTATTTTTATTTTCTGTCATGTTGGCCAATTTGATAGGTATGAGATAGTACTTCAGAACTTTTTTAATTTTTATTTTTCTAATCAGTAGTGATTTAGAGCATTTTTAAAAAATATGACTACAGGTAGCTTGGATTTCTTTATCTGAAAACTCCCTGTTTATATCCTTTGACCATTTATCAATTGAAGAATGACTTATATTCTTATAAATTTGACTGAATTCTCTTTATATTTGAGAAATAAGCCTTTATCAGAAATAATTGCAATAAAAAATGTTTAGCTTTCTTCTTTCCTGCCAATTTTGGTTGCATTGATTTTGTTTGGACAAAATCTTTTAACTTTAATATAATCAAATTGCCTTTTATGTTTAAAGCATATACCATTTTGACCTTGTCTTCGTATATGATGTAAAATGTTGTCTATATCTGGTTTCTACCATACTTTTCCAGTTTTCCCAGAAGTTTTGCTCTAATTCTCTGCTTCTAGTTGGTATGGGGTTAGTGTCTCCATTTTTTAAAGATCTCTAGGTTTGCAAAATTTTTTGATACTGGTCAGTGTTTTATTTGGTTTAATCATCCCTCCAGCTTTAGTTCCTGAATTGGCCTTTGTACCAGAATTAGGCTCTGTTCCCTGCAGTGCTTTCAGTGCAATGGTTGGTCCTGCTTAGTCCTTCCCTTAGTCTCCTGAGTTCTTGAGTTGACTTCCCTCCTAAGGTTCTTGAGGGTTGAAGTGCCAAATCTTTAAGGTCTTCTCTGCAACTCAGAGCAGATCAGCCCCTCTAGCTGGGATTGTCTCAGTTGAGAATACTGACAAATCAGTTTTGTCAGTACCATTCTGGCAACAAAGCTTGCTGCTGCTCTTTGTCCATATTTCAAGGTCCCCACTTTTAGGTTTTATGACAACCTTGGGTATTCCTTAGGAAAGCCTTCTGTCTTTGCTGTCTCTAGATACAAAATCTTGCAGGCTGCACATGTCTCATATGTGATCACACCAGCATTCATGCTGCTAAAAGGGCCCTTGCTTGTAGACTTCTAGCTAACAGGTTTGGGATGAAAGATGTCATATTATACTTTCTCGTTGCATTTTTAATCATTATTTGATCTTATTTAAACATCAAAGTTTTTATTAGAGTAGATATGTGGGATTTGACAGTCTCCCTCTCATTTAGCAATCTTTAGCAATCTTATGTAGAAGTCTCTACATAATTTGTAGTGAAGAAACATGGTATACCTTTCCAATAAAATCAGAGATAAAACAAAAGTAATTATTGTCACATCTGTCATTTGACACAGTTATAAAAATGCTAGCTATTGAAATAAGACAAGATAAAGTAATTGCAGTAATAAGAATAGGCAAGACTATCACTACTTGCAAATTATATGATGCTTTTTTAGAAAACCGTAAAAATTCAATTAAAAATTAATTGAAACCACTAACTTCATTAGAGTAAAAATAAAACCCACAAAATCATCTTCATTCTGTGTATTACTAACAAAGTTTTTTTTTTTTTTTTTTTTTTAAGAAATTTCCTTCAAAATAACTATTGTACAGATTAATTAGTAATTAGCCTGAGCCTATCAGGATGCATTCATGAATTATATGAATACAAGTGCAAAATACTCCTTACAGAAAATAGAAAATTATTGGAAAGATCTTAATTGCCATGAATTGAGTTGTATAATATAATAAAAATGATTCTGCTAAGTAAAGTAACTTAATTTAATGTCATATCAACAAAACTTTCAAGAGATTATTTTCCAGGACTAAAAGAAAATGATAATTCATCTAGAGTGATAAAAGGTCAAGAATCTCAAGGGAAATAATGAAAAAGGTAGGGATGCAAATGTCTTAGTAGTATCAATAATTTGAATAATAATATAAACTAAATATCAAAACAATTTAGTACTAGTTTATAAATAGAAAAGTTGATCAATGGAACAGATTAGCTAATATCCAGAAGAGCTGACATTTCAATAGTATTTTAAAGTTTGAAATTCACTTTACTTATGTTATCTCACTGAAGTTTCTTGACAACCTTATGAATTAAAAATCATTATAATTACCTCTTTAGAGATAAGGAAACTGATGTTCAGAGAATCTAATTAATCAATTCTGCAGGTAGGATTTGCACCTAGGTCTTGCTTGTTTTAAATACAGTGCTCTAATCACTATAACATGCTATCTGTAAACAAACTCAGTAGCAGAGTGTTCAATAAACTCAAGGACATCAAATATTGAGGGAATATACTCCATATTCAACAGAAATTTTTAATATGTTTTCAGCTTTTTCATCACAATGATTCGGGATGGTTAGTATTTTGTCTCCTCTCTGCTTTATTTGCTTCAAGGAGAATGAAAACTGCTTCACCAAATAAAGTATTTGATTGTAAATCACAGTTTTGTTTTGTTTTGTTTTATTCCATTTCCAGGACTACAACATAAATAAAAGTCAAGGACAATAGAAACATAACAATTTGTATTTGACAGCTTGGGACAAGCAATGAGACCTTTGTGCCTTTGTGGAGTGCAATACCTTTTCAAAGCGGCCACATTTAAGGGCAAAGCTCTGGTAGATATGAGTAATAAGAATAATAAAGGATGCCACACACAAATGCTATTTACCAGGTAATAAAGACATATTCAAATCCTGCCATTTCACGCAATAACAATAGCAATAAAAGTGAATTGTGATGCTCAGTCTATAGTAGAATGTGCCAATTTTTTTCAATTTTCATTTACTCCTCCATTGTCAAATAACTGTTCCTTTTTCAGTTCCGAGTTTGGTATTTCAGTGTTTTCCTTATCCTTTTGAGCTTTGATCATACATAATCTGAGGAATGACAAACAAAACAAAAACACAGATAACACTTATTGGATATGTACATTCCCACAGGTTGGAATTAGGAGGGAGATAGAAAAAAAAAAAATCAGCAAGTCTATTATATTTGTCTGTTTCTTCGTTGTGCCCCCACTGGGATGATTCATATACCCATTCTTAGGGTTGGTCCTAAGGACTCTATATCCATGCAAAATTTACAGATCAGGACATGTGTATTCTTTTTAAGAAGTCAAGTCATTTTAGCTGAATTGAAGCTTCTTCAAACAATTCAAACTAATTTTACATGAAACTCAATAACAAAGGTCAACAAAACAAAAAGGAGGGAGTTGCCTGTTGTCTCTGGCATATGAATAGCAAACAAGTTGTCATCAGGTATAAAAAAAAATCAGTCCTAATTATACATGAGAACTTAAAAAGTGCTACACTGGGTCTGACCCATGGTATTATAATTTGGGATCTAAGAGCAGCAGCAAAAAAAAGGTTTGATTACCCTCCATAATCTTAACCTCATATACCCTCTAAACATTCCTTCCAGACTCAGTCACACAATAGATCCTTCATTCTTTTGATCATTTTCATTGCTGTTCTCTTGACTTTCCTCCAATTTCCTTACAGCTTTCTTGAGGCCTACAAAACTACAATTTGTATTTACAGTGGGATAACACCTTTGATTTGTACAAGAGTAGTACATTTTGTTTGATTTCTTATATTATAATATCCAGCATTTTGATAGTTTTTCAAATACAGAACAACCATGAACCTGGGTCATCAGGGAAGAATTTATAATAGTTCCTAGATTTTCTTCTTGGATCATCATTGGTAGTTTTGAAACCATTAAATATTAAGATTTTGATTATAGGTTGGTTTGTTTGCTTTGATCTAGACCAATTTTTTTTTCTTTTGACTCATTATTTCCTCTATTTCTACAAAATAACTACTGATGCTTTGATTCAGAAAAAAAAATGTTTAAAATTTAAACAAATCCTTCTGTCCTAGAGCATCTATTTGGAGATTTGGAATTAGCCTTAGCCCCAATGGCCTTTACACTGAAAATTTTAGGTTAGTACACTTGGCAGCCTTGAGATCAGTGGGCTTAACTTATTACACATAGTTGTTTTAATGTTATCTCCCCGATTAGGCTATGAGTTTGTTGAAAAACTATTCATTTGCCTTTCTTTGTATTTCCTTGCTTAGCACTGACATATAGTAGGTATTTAATAAAAGTTTATTGACAGGCTCACTGACTTAAAAGCCCTAGAATCACTAAGATTGGAATCCACTAGGTTTAGTGATCTTAGATTTAGACTAGTTAACCTTGTGAACAAACTTGGTAGTTCTGGCTTCAGATTTGGAGGATTTGGTGTCAGATTTGGTAGCCTTAGGGCCAGTAGGCTTAGTGACTTTATTAAAGTACATGGTCCTGCTAAATTTGGAGTCAAGATTAATGATCGTGGGGGTCTGAATATTTAATACCAACTCTGGAACACGAATGTTTGGTGGTAGTCTTGAATCTTTTGTGTCTGATTATAGCCTTAGGATCAATTGGTAATGTTAGATGTGAGTTTGGACTTGAGGATCCTTGGTTCTAAGGGCCTGTTGGCTTCTGCTTGCCACTGGTTGGTTTGATATTGTTGATTATTAAGGGACAGGTCAATTCTCCTAGAGTCTCTACAGCGTGGATCATAACATCTGAAGGAGTTGCAAGGCAGCCTTTGCTGGCACAGGTATTGTGGACTGGGAATGAGATAAACTGGAGGTAGAGGAAAGCAGAAGTCAGAAAACACAATGGCCTCTCAGTCAAAGAACTCAGAGAACAGCAATTGCCTCTCAGTCTCCTCACAAGAAGAGATCCATTCTGGGTTGGAACTTCAGCAGCGACTGTCAGGTGGCTCCTGTGTATTCCAACAGCTCTCCCGGGTATTCCAACAGATGACCTGCATCTTCTTTAACTCTTCCTTACTATACTTGGCAAAGTTCATGTCTCTTGGTAACTAGAGGTCAGCCCCATTTAGAGATTTTTATCTCTACAACTTGGGTTTCTTGGTGTCATTGTGGACCTGAATGTCAATGATATGGTTCTTGGACTTGGCTATCTTTTCATTAACATGTGAGTTTCCAAGTATTCCATAGAGAAGACACAGAAAGCCAAAGAGAAAGAGCTATACCTGAGATTCCTAATTTCTTTTGTGTGTATCATAGACCCTTTTGGTAGTTTGATGAAACCTATGGACCCCAATGTATCATCATTTACATTCATAATAGAAGGAAAAGCTAAATTTATTATAGAGGCAAATGAAAATAAATATTCATTATTTTCTGTTGAAATCAGGTCAGCTTCATTAGAGGGACCCCCTAAAATCTGTCCATGTGACCTGTCCAATGATATTTCACTAAAATAGTGAACTTTTGGTGTAAAAACTCACTCTACTGATGCAGATAAGAAACTCATTTTAAACTTACAGGCTTACAGAGTTGTTTGTAACATTGAGATGTTAAGTGATGTGCACAGAGTTACACAGCTAGTATGTGTAAAAGGCAAAAATTGATCTGGAATCTTCAAGTTTTATTCTCTCTCCATTACTCTTCCAACATTGCCTCCATAAGGCATAAGTTTGAATACATATAGACTTAAGAGAACTATCTGTAGTCTAATGTTTTCAGGTTAGCAGTTTGCCACCCTCAAAAAGCTTAGTGTCATTTTTAATTGTTTGCAGTAGTTTTTTAGTTGATTCTGCAAAGAATGATAATTTTGTTTCCTAATTCCCTATTGTAATTCCTTCAATTTCTTTTTCTTTTCTTTTTGTAAAAGCTAATATTCCTAATACAATATTAAAAATAATGGTGATAGTGTGCAACCTTATTTCACCCCTGATATTATTGGAAATGCTTCTAGTTTGTTTCCATTACATATAATGCTTTCTGATGGTTTTAGAAAGATGCTACTTATCATTTTAAGGAAACTATTTATTCCTATGTTCTCTATTGTTTTTAATAGAGTGCTATATTTTTTTCAAATGCTTTTTCTGTGTCTATTGATATAATCATATGGTTTCTGATAATTTGGTTATTTATGCCGTCAAATATGCTAATAGTTTTCCTGATATTGAACCTGCCCTGCATTACTGGTATAAATTCTACTTGGTCACAATGTATTATATTGATGATAAGTTGCTGTAAGTTAGTTTCTAATTAATTTTTGGTCTATTTTTCCATGGCCCTTTATTACATGTAATTTTTATTTAAGATTTTTGCATCAATATTCATTAGGGAAATTGGTCTATAATCTTCTTTCTTTGTTTTGGCCCTTCCTGGTTTAAGTATAAGTACCACTATTTGTGTCATAAAAAGAATTTGCCAAGACTCCTTTTTCCCCTATTTTTCCAAATAGCTTGTATAGTATTGGAATCAATTAATTGTTCTTTAAATGTCTGGTAGAATTCACTTGTAAATCCATCTGGCCCTGGAAATTTTAACAGCTTGTTCAATTTCTTTTTTCTAAAGGGGACTATTTAAGTAATTTCTTTCCTCCTTTGTTAATCTGAGCAATCTATCTTTTTATAAGTATTCATCCATTTCACTTAGATTATCAGATTTATTGGCATACAGTTGGGCAAAATAGCTAATTATTGCTCTAATTTTCTCTTCATTGGTGATAATTTTATTTTTTTCATTTTTCATACTGGTAATTTGGTTTTCTTTCTTTTTTCTAATCAAATTAACTAAAGGTTTATCTATTTTGTTGGATTTTAAAAAATAAAACCAACTCTTAGTTTTGTTTATGAATTCAATAGTTTTCCTACTTTCAATTTTATTAATCTCTCCTTTTATTTTCAGAATTTCAAATTTGATATTCAATTTGGGCTTTTTAACGTGTCCTTTTTCTAGCTTTTTTAGTTGCATGTTCAATTCATTGATCTTCCCTTTCTCTATTTTATTCATATAAGCATCTAGAGATAAAGAATTTCCCCTAGGAACTGATTTGACCGCATCCCATAAATTTTCATATGTTATTTCATTATTGTCATTCTCTTGGATTAAATTGTTGATTGTTTCTATGATTTGTTATTTCACCTACTCAATCTTTAGATTTCTTAGTTTCTAATTAATTTTTTGTCTATTTTTCCATGGCCCTTTATTACATGTAATTTGTACTGCATCATGATCTGAAAATGATGCATTTACTATTTCTGCCTTTCTGTATTTGATTGTGAGGTGTTAATGCCTTAATACATGGTTAATTTTTGTGTAGGTTCCATGTACCATGGAGAAATAATAAAGTATATTACTTTCTCTCCCCAATTGATTTTCTCCAAAGATCTATCATCCCTAACTTTTCTAAAATTCTGTTTACCTCCTTAACTTCTTTCTTGCTTATTTTGTGGTTAGATTTATCTAATTCTGATAGAGGGAGATTGAGATCCCCTACTAATATAGTTTTGGAATCTGGATGATATACCACTTGGTGCAAATATGTTTAATATTAATATGATTTCATTATCTATCTTTAGCAAGAAATGAAATCAGGATTGTTACCCTTGCTTTTTTTTATTCAGTTGAAGCACAATAGATTCAGCTCCAGCCTTTTACTTTTACTCTGAATGTACCTCTCTGCTTCAAATGTATTTCTTATAAACACCATATTGTAGGATTCTGACTTATAATCTACTCTGCTATTCACTTTCATTTAATGGGAGAGTTCATTCCATTCACATATATAATTAAAATTACTAATTCTATATTTCCTGCCATTCTATTTTACCTTATACTTTTCTTTCTCCTTCCCCTCCTTTTCCTTCTTACTAGAGTTTTGCTTCTGACCATCAGCTCACTTAATCTGCCCTCCCTTTTTTCAGCCCCTCTCCATTTTCTTACCTCTTTCCTTTTCTACTTCTGTCCTCCCTTCTACTAGCCTCTCTTTTTCCTTTTCCCTTTCCTTTTCTATTTCCCTATAGGTTGAAACAAGTTTCTGTACCAAATTATGTATGATATTCCCCCTTTAAGGCAGACTACAAGAGTAGGTTGGACACTAGATGATTTTCTAAAACTCTATCCCATCTAAATCCTATAATTCCATTTCCCATTATCTATATCACCATCATTTTAAAGTCAACAAATATAAGATCAAATTTGTTTTCCTCTCAAATCTCCTCTCCTTTCTGACTTCCTTATTTGTTCCAGATACCACCACTTTCCTTTTTTTATAGGCTTAAATTTACAATTTGGTAAACCATCTGTTACACTACCTCCTTCCTTGTTTCCTTTATCCAATTAATCATTAAGTCCTATCTAATTTTCAATCATAATGTCTTTTACATTTATCAATTCCTTTGCATTCACACAAGCATTGCATTTAGACCTTATAATCTCACACACAGGAATAATTAGACAATTACTAAACTCATCATCCTACTCTAATGCCTGTGCCACCAATCCAAAACACAACAACAACAAAACCATCACCACTAGATTAATCTTCATTTAAAAAAAAAGGCACCAGGATTTAGGATAACAGTAGAATAGAACAGGTTGCTGATGGAAGAGCCAGGACTTAGGCTAGACAATAGAAAATTTAGTAGATTCATTAAGTCAGACAGGCCAGTGATTATGTCCAAAGAAATTGGCAAAGGTAGGAAAGAAAAGGGAATTGCAGATAAGCAAGTGATTAAATTTAGAACCTTGCCTAAGGCAGCAATCAAAAACCAATTGAGGAATAAAAGATTAGGGATCCAGGTCAAAGGATCTACATCACAAGAAAAAAACTTTATAAAGAGTTTTGATAGCAGGTTTGGAGTATAAGCAGCAATACTGGAATCTGATATTCCTGAGTCCAAAGTTGCTAAAAGAATGGTCTTTTGGAATTCAACACAGATATGTCCTGAATTGAGCTTGAATTGCAATCAGAATGTGGAATACCATGGGTCAACAAGTAGACATTGTTAGCTAGAAGGAGGGTTATATACCAGGAGAAAAACAATTTCTTACTTCTAGCTTTGCTAAAGACTTAGTATTCCCCCATTACATACTGGATAAAGTCTGAATTCCTGAATTTAGTATAAATGTATAGTATAAACTCCAAGACCTTTCCATTCTCTCAAGGAGCTGCTTGTTGTTCCTGGCCCCCTCTCCCAGAAGTTGCTTCAGTGGTTAGCCACCTGTCTCAGGACTACAAAGCCAAAGCTTAGACTGGTTCAGGTCAAGCCATCCTGCCAGGGAGTCACATTTATATTATGCAAATTTACTGTAATAATGATTATTGTCTACATAAAATACATTCAGCATAGATGAGGGGAGCACAAATAACTCAGGTTTCAGGAAAGACCTCTTATAATAGGTAACATTTGAGGGGAGGCATAGATATGCTTTATTTGCTTTGGCATTAAGGAAATTTTGTTTGAAAGTAGAAGGTCCTGTGCTTCTACTTAATTTCATAATCTGAAGTGATTTGAGGGGGATGATCACTGTGGGACAAATTGAGATTGTCTGCCATACTTTAACTTTTGGTTTTCTGAATAGGCACTTAAGTGCCAAGTATTGTGTCAATTGCGTTTACTAAATAACAATTGTTGCACATCTTTGTATTTAGGAAATCAAACTGACAAATCAAAGTGGCTTAGGGAGATTTATATTAACTGAAGAACCAGTAAAAGGATACACACAATAACTGCAACAATGTAAATGGGAAGAAAAAATTAAATTGTTGATTGTATGAGTACAATGATAAAGTTTGACCCTAGAAAACCAATGAGAAATTGTACCTCCCTGGAGAGAGGAACAACAGAAAGGACAATTTTTTGACAGAATCAAATCCCAGATTCTCCGTTTGAAATCTGTGTGGCTTCAGCAAATCATCACCTCTCCTTCCCTCAAGTTCCATCATTGATAAAATGAATCAGATGACTGTTTTAGGTCCCTTCCAGCTCTCAATCTGTGTCCTCTTCTTCTTTGAGAGGTGAAACACTCTACTGCCAGACTCTTATGTGCTTGGGTTAGTTTTACTGAACTGCTCCCCCACCTTTTCCCTATTATTTATTAATATTATAATTAGTTATTATAATATTATTATATTCATTCATTCATTCATTTATGGCTCGCTGGATAAGGGAGATGGAGGGAAATATTGTGAAAACGAAAATGTTGCTTTTGTCATTTTAATTCTCACCTTGTTGCATTTTCTTCCAGCCCAATTCCTTAAGAGGGCAATGAATCCAAGGACTAGGGGCTCACAGAGTTGTCCCGCTTCCCGCCCCCCGACCTCAAGAGGAGCAGCGTTGAATCGACGTCCTCCTTTCCTCCTCCCCCCACAAGAAACGAGTAGTATGTGCACGTACTTCCCAGCCCGATTGCGAGCACCCCAGCCCCCACTGCAGGAGCGCAGGCTCTCTGGGCGCGCTGACCATCAGGAGTGCCAGGGCGCCCCGCTTTACCTTCTCTCCCCCCTCCCCTCCCCGTGCAAGATCGCGCGCGCTCGCGGTACTTCCTCCGTTAGTGAGGACCCGAGTGCAAGTGCGCTGGGCTCGTGGTACTTCCCCGCCCCCACACCCTCTTTTCCCCACCGCATCAGTGCGTCTGGCGGCGGCGATTCCCCGAGCCAGACAACAGGCGCGCAAGCGCATTATGCTCTCTGTACTCCGTCACACAAGGCGTGGAACGCAAGCGCACTGGAGTCACCGTATTCCCCGCCCCACCGTCGGGGAACGCAGGCGCGCCGGGTCTCCCTTCCTCCCTCTCCCGAGTCACTGGCCGGCCCAGCTCTGGGGAGGCGTATTGGAAGCCGGCTTTGAAAGGCCAGCATTCGTTTCCCAAACTGGGGCCCGGGAGAGCTGAAGTGGGCGGGTTCCGGACCGTGGAACCGAGAGCGTGTCTGAGGCGGCCATGGAAGCGGAGGCGGGAGCGGGGCAATCCGGAGAGCCCGTCGAGCTCCCCGCGGCAGTGCGGGCGAAGATCGAGCGAAATCGGCAGCGAGCGCTGATGCTGCGCCAGGCCCGGCTGGCGGCGAGGCCGTACCCCGCGTCCGGGGCAGCGTCGGGGAGTGCTGGAGGTGCAGGTGCGCGCGCAGCCGGCTGGCACCGCCTTCTTTCCGACGCCTCTTCTCCCAGTGCAATTCACTAACGGAGACCTTTGATTTCCCGGGCTGCTGCTCTTCCCCGCATCAAGTCCTCCTTCCCCTTTTCATCATCTTGTCTTTCATCTTCCTCTTGTCCTTTTCCGAACCCACCGAGGCAAAGAATCCTGACCGTAGCTGTGGCTGGGAAAGGAGGAGACGCACTGGATTTAGGTGGAGGACTTGGGGTTGGACAGCTTATTTTGGGGTAAAGCACTGACCCCGGAGCCTCAGTTTCCTATTTTGTCAGATGAGATAGAATCACTTTGGAAATTTATTGGGCCCTAAAATACCCAATTCTTAAATCTTAGGTTTCCTGCACTCAATATTTATTAAGCGCCTACTATGTGCCAGACACTTTGCCAAGGAAGTGTTTGGGGTAATGGATAGTTAACTGGCCTCAAAACCAGAAAGACTTGGGTTCAAGTTCTCATTCTGACTCTTACTTTTCCTGTGACCCACGAAAGTCCTGCCACTTAGATCATAAATTGCAAAGGACTTGCTGACTTGAGAAGAGTAGAGTCTCCTCATCAGGTGTTCCCCCTAATGATAAAATCACAAATTTTGTCCTTATTCTCTTAAGCTGATTAGGAAAGTAATAATACAATTTTACTTTTACACTGACAACTTTTCTCAGAGTTGATGTGAATAAAGAATTTTGTTACTATAATGTAAGGTGACTCAGTAATAGTGGTTATCACATGGTAGTATCATTTTTTTCCCCTAAGGCAAAAATTAGAATTTGTTTAGACAAAGATTATTCATTCATGAACCTTTGTTAAAAAGATAGTTTTCTTGAAATGCAGATATTCTGCTTCTTTCATGTTTATAAATGACCCACTTAAAGAAAAATTAGTACATTGTTTGAAAATGTGAACCTAGAAATATTTTACAAAGCTTTCTCTTAAGTCTCAGAAGGATTTTCCTTTCTGTAAAATATGCTCAGGCAGTTTTTATATTACATTTGACATTGACTATATGTTACCTCATAAAGGATTCAGCTCTTTAGTGGAAGCTAGTTATTTTAATCCATTAAAGTTCTACTCTCAAACCCTACCATGGCATAGACGATTTTTGTTCTTAAAGACTGCTAGTCATTTTTCGTTCTCATTGGAAATGTTTTTGAGTATAGACGACTCATTGAATGTCAATGATTTCTGAATAGGTCTAAAGAAATTAGAAGGGCTTCATCACCAGATTGGACAGAGTATGATAATGAATTTTGATCAAAGTAACTCAGATTATTGAGTGTAGCAGAGTGGTAAACTTTGCCAGTGGTGAAAGTATTTATGTTAATGGAATCACAGATATTTGGAGACAAATTACAAAAATTGTAGGATTTAGGAGGGAAAAGGACTTTGGAAGTCATTTAAGTGGTTCTTAGAGCATCATCTAGCTCTGTATTCAACTTGCTGAGTGACCTCTTGGCCCATTTCTTCATCTTTCAAATGAAGAGATTAGGCTTCAGAGTTTCTTCCATTTTAAATATTCTATGTATTTTTAAGTTCATTTTCCTATTTAAACTTCACAACAATTCTGTGAGGTTGGCGGGGCAGATAACTCCTACATTTTAGAAATTATAAAAGTGGCTTTCAAAAAATTAAATGCATTGTCTGAGAGCCACATAGTTAATGAACAGTGGGACTAATCTGATATTTATACAGTATTCTCCATTCCACTGGAATACATTTTCAGTGGGTGGAAGATGGTTTGGACCAATATGTGCTTTTTGTGATTCTTATATATATGACTTCGTATACAGAAGCACAGGGATTTTGAAATGGAAGGAAACTTGAAGCTCCTCTAATCCAACCCTGATTTTATATATGAGGAAACTGAGCTTCAGAGAAGGTAATTGACTTGTCCAAGATCACACAGGTAATAAGTGGTAGATTAAGAATTCAAGCCCAGATCTTCTGAATCTAGATAACAGATAATCAAATGGGAAAAGATGTTGAAATATATTTATAACTAGGACAACTGATAGCCCCATTCATGCATGGTGCCTATGCATGGTCCCAAGATGTGAGTGAACAACAAATCAAATTGGTGTTTATTGAATGAGGCCATTTATTCCTGTTGTTCAGTTATCCATTCATGTTCAACTCTTCATGACTCCATGGACCATAGCATATTAAGTCCTTCTGTCCTCAGCTATCTGTCAGAGTTCATATTTGTTGTTTCCATAATACATAAAATGTCAATCCATTTCAACTTCTGCAATCCCCTTTTCCTTTTAACTTTAATCTTTCCCAATAGCAGGGTCTTTTCCAGTAAGTCCTAATTGTTATTTGACCAAAATATTTAAACTTCAGTTTATCTCATTCTGTGTTGGATCTCCAGCAGCCACTGTTAGGTGACTCCCATATATTCCAACAGCTCTCCTGTGTATTCCAACATAACCTAAATTTCTTTGAGAATTGACTGCTTTGGTCTCCCTGCTGACCAAGGGACTCTCATCTTTTCCTAATCCCATTATTTTATAGGTGAAGAAATCAAGACCCAGCAATTTGCTGCAAGTCATGTAGCTGGGTGCTAGGCAGTGCCTGGTGTAATAGTATAGAATCCAGCTGTTGGAAGAAGCCTTAAAAGGAAGCTCCTTCAGTTTATTATGTCAGTATGTAAATTTCCTTAGCAGTTTAGCTATTAACATCTTATTTACATTTTTCAGGCATTAATAATGTGAAATCAGCACCAAAGATAATTGATACAGGAGGAGGTTTCTTTTTAGAAGAGGAAGAAGAAGAGGAGCACAAAATTGACAAAGTTGTACATAAACCAGGTAAAATTTGAGCTTTTAATAAAATGGGTATCTTAGTTATTTGGAGATAATTCATATATAGAACTGTTATTGTTATAGGGGATTATAAATATGTAAAATAATATTATTAGCTAAAGTGACTTTAGCTCTCTATGCATCTGTATCACATATACAATGTGCTCACCAGTAGAAATGATCCTAATCCACAAGGGCTTAAAGGATAAGCCTGGGATGGTTTTATTGCTGGGAACATTTCAAAAACTTCTTGGTAGCAGAGTGCTTTTCAAGGACCTGATTAACGAAGTACAGAACAGCTCATCACCAGCTGGCTGGCTACTTGGTGATTAATTCTTTGACCCTGATGAAAAATACAACATAGTCTTTTGCTGCTGGAGCATTCAGTGTATGTAGGGCCATTGAATTATTCTGCCGTTTCTAGTAGGCAGTGTAGGCTGATCCATATCTCTTCTCATAGAATTTTAGACCTGGAAGAAATTGAAAAATCATTTGATTTAATTCATATTACAAATGAAGAAACTGAGCCAAAAAGGCTGCTGGATACCTGATATATGTCCTAGGATCATAGACTTGCAGAATTAGAAGGAACCTTAGAGGTAATTTAGTACAATCCTCTGCAAATTCCTTGCTAAAAGAATACATAGCATTTCACTAATCATTTCATTGACAATCAGGCAAAGGAAGTTAGCTTGGTATGACTTGTTAGTAAATCCATTCATATTCCAAGTAATTTCCCTTCTGTCTTCCTCTTCTTTGTAATCTTCCTCTTCTTCCTTTTCTTCTCTCCTCATTAAAACATTTTTGGTACAAATGCTGTAACAAACAGAAAAATACAATGCCTTATCCTGTTCCTGCATATTTTTGATCTTTTTGATCCAATTTCCCTATTTTGAAAGCTTTTTTTCCATTCTAGAAAGCTTTTTTCATTCTTCAAAGCTTGGAGATTGAAAATTTGGAATGGCAGCAATTAAAACTGTTTTAAGTTGTTATAAATCAATTTTATATCCAGACAGTCATGGGTAGAAATTCAGCGAGTGATAATGGTTTATTGCTTGATTTTTTTTTTTTTTCAGGATCTTTTAAGATCTTTATTTCTAGTTTGGGGACTTTTATCTATCAATTCATGAAAGATAGTGAACAGCTGATAAATAATTCTAGCTACCAGATCATATCTTTTTTTTTTTTTTTTTATTTAATAGCCTTTTATTTACAGGATATATACATGGGTAACTTTACAGCATTAACAATTGCCAAACCTCTTGTTCCAATTTTTCACCTCTTACCTCACCCCACCCCCTCCCCTAGATGGCAGGATGACCAGTAGATGTTAAATATATTAAAATATAACTTAGATACACAATAAGTATACATGACCAAAACATTATTTTGCTGTACAAAAAGAATCAGGCTCTGAATTATTGTACAATTAGCTTGTGAAGGAAATCAAAAATGCATGTGTGCATAAATATAGGGATTGGGAATTTAATGTAATGGTTTTTAGTCATCTCCCAGAGTTCTTTTTCTGGGCATAGCTAGTTCAGTTCATTACTGCTCCATTAGAAATGATTTGGTTGATCTCGTTGCTGAGGATGGCCTGATCCATCAGAACTGGTCATCATCTAGTATTGTTGTTGAAGTATATAATGATCTCCTGGTCCTGCTCATTTCACTTAGCATCAGTTCGTGTAAGTCTCTCCAGGCCTTTCTGAAATCATCCTGTTGGTCATTTCTTACAGAACAGTAATATTCCATAATTTTCATATACCACAATTTATTCAGCCATTCTCCAACTGATGGACATCCATTCAGTTTCCAGTTTCTAGCCACTACAAAAAGGGCTGCCACAAACATTCGTGCACATACAGGTCCCTTTCCCTTCTTTATAATCTCTTTGGGATATAATCCCAGTAGTAACACTGCTGGATCAAAGGGTATGCACTGTTTGATAACTTTTTGAGCATAGTTCCAAACTACTCTCCAAAATGGTTGGATTCGTTCACAACTCCACCAACAATGCATCAATGTCCCAGTTTTCCCGCATCCCTCCAACAATCATCATTATTTTTCCTGTCATCTTAGCCAATCTGACAGGTGTGTAGTGGTATCTTAGAGTTGTCTTAATTTGCATTTCTCTGATTAATAATGACTTGGAGCATCTTTTCATATGACTAGAAATAGTTTCAATTTCTTCATTTGAGAATTGTCTGTTCATATCCTTTGACCATTTTTCAATTGGAGAATGGCTTGATTTTTTATAAATTAGAGTTAATTCTCTATATATTTTGGAAATGAGGCCTTTATCAGAACCTTTGACTGTAAAAATATTTTCCCAGTTTATTTCTTCCCTTCTAATCTTGTCTGCATTAGTTTTGTTTGTACAAAAACTTTTCAGTTTGGTATAATCGAAATTTTCTATTTTGTGATCAGTAATGATCTCTAGTTCTGCTTTGGTCATAAAGACCTTCCCCTTCCACAGGTCTGAGAGGTAAACTATCCTATGTTCCTCTAATTTATTAATAATTCCATTCTTTATGCCTAGGTCATGAACCCATTTTGACCTTATCTTGGTGTACGGCGTTAAGTATGGATCAATGCCTAGTTTCTGCCATATTAGTTTCCAATTTTCCCAGCAATTTTTATCAAACAGTAAGTTCTTATCCCAAAAGCTGGGAACTTTGGGTTTGTCAAAGACTAGGTTGCTATATTTGTTGACTGTTTTATCCCTTGAACCTAATCTATTCCACTGATCAACTAATCTATTCCTTAGCCAATACCAAATAGTTTTGGTAACTGCTGCTCTATAATATAATTTTAGATCTGGTACAGCTAAGCCACCATCATTTGATTTTTTTTTCATTAATTCCCTTGAAATTCTTGACCTTTTGTTTTTCCATATGAACTTTGTTGTTATTTGTTCTAGGTCATTAAAATAGTTTTTGGGAGTCTGATTGGTATAGCGCTAAATAAATAGATTAGTTTAGGTAATATTGTCATCTTTATTATATTTGCTCGCCCTATCCAAGAGCATTTAATATTTTTCCAATTGGTTAGATCAGACTTAATTTGTGTGAAAAGTGGTCTGTAATTTTGCTCATAAAGTTTCTGATTTTCCCTTGGCAGATAGATTCCTAAATATTTTATATTATCAGTAGTTACTTTAAATGGAATTTCTCTTTACCAGATCATATCTTGCTAAGTATTTGCTAGGTTCTAAATTTCTGTAACCTGCAGTGAAGTGTTATATTCTTTCCAACTTTTCCTTACATAATCTACATTGATCAAGTTCCTCGTTCCTTCTTTAGTTCTTGGTAGCAACAATTATCTTCATTCCCATCAAAAAATTGCCCTATAACATCCATGCATGAATTAGGCACTGTGTTGTCAATCTATTGTTGCCTATGGTCATGTGGTCATTGCTTATAGAGGGGTCTTTTGATTACATTCTTAAATATTAGTCACTTTCATAGATTTCTTCTGACTAATGTAATGGTGGGTACCTGATAGTTTTTTTTTCCTTCACTATTGCTCAATGATGTAATGTCTATCTTCTCATTTCAGAAATATTTCTGTATGCTTTTAAATCAGTTTGTCATTTGTCTAGCAATGTGATCAGTATCCCTCCTTTTTTTTTTTTTTTTTTTTTGTATTTAAGTGTTAATCTTGCTATGGCTCCCTTTAGGTAATAGATCTGATGTTTTGTTAATATTATATGAGAGTGTGAGAGTTATTTTCCAGAAGTATTATATTTTATTATTTTACAGTTTCAAAAGTGTACACCAAGAATGGTATTGGCATAGGTGTAAATTGATTTAATTGTTTTTCTCATTCAGCTTTGATTTCAGATTCTATAAATATTTTACATATTCAGCTACGATCTGTGTCTCCTCCTTGGTATCCTTATGTTCAGTGTGATTTCCTTGGAGAAGTATTTCCTTCATCCATTGGTTCTATCTGTAACCTCTAATTCAAGCTTGAAGGCTTCAGTCTCTATTTTTTTTACTTGGTGTATTGTATCATTGGTAAAAGATTCTACAAGTCGAAGGAATTGTTTAATCTGTTTTTTGGTGGAATCATATAATTTGTTGTTATCCATACACACTGGCAGGTTAATAAAATATTTTGGTTTGATTCTTTTAACATGGAAACCATGCTAAGCAGAACTTTAATTTGCTTAAGTTGTCCTAAAATGCCATATTTTATATAATATTTGATTTTATGTTAGAGACATAGTTTAAATAGACATCAAATACATGCTAAGTCTTTTCATTATAGTTGAATCTATTGTCTATATATGTAGTATGTGAAAAAAAGATATGAATGTGGGACTTAAAGAACTTGAAATAATCAAAAAAGATAATGGTTTTCAGGCAGCTTTTTCATTTAACCTCTGAATTGATAATAAAGTAGCTTTTTATATCCCAGGAGCTTTTGAGCACACCTCTTTTGCTCTTTAACTAATACATTGTTTTATTGTAGTTACAATTTATGTGTGTGAGTGTGTTTGTGCTGCAAGATGTGAATACTTTGTATAAACTACATAAATAAACAATCCTTGAACTAGATTTGGAGGGATCACTAGTGTTCTCATCCTTTGGCAATAGATATGTGATACCTTCTATTAAGAAAGATGGGATCAGGCTTACATCGGAGAGGAAGCTGCTAAAGTGTCCTGCTATTAATTCATGCAGCACTAAAGCATTTGAGCCAAAAGTTATGGATCTTGTCCAGCCCTGCTGCCTGCTACTTTCCAGTTTTGCAGAGGATAGCGTTTGTCATCTCCCTTGAAGTAAGTGTTTGTGAAAGAGGGTATATGTGAGATATGTTACATACCAGAAGTAGTTTTTTCATGCTGGCAGGGGTGCTACACCATTCAGTGGTATTGCTAGAGCCCAGATGGCCAGTGTTTTAGGGTCAAGTAGTAGTCACCTGGTTTCTGGATGGCTTTCCTTCTTTGCAAAGGAAGTTAGATTAGATGACTTCCAAATAGCCTTTCAGTTTTGTTTTATCATTAAAAGGGTATAATGGATTCTGTCAACTTTTAACAGTATCTCCCCTTTGCAGTTCATGACTGCATATGAAACAACAATGGATCCCATACATATTTGGGGATGGGGGAAGATGTTGGAAGGTTTTGATATTTTCTACAATTTGGAAAGAGTAGAAAAATCCTTTGAGTTTTTTTTTTTTAACTTAACAAAACTGAGCAAAATTCAAATGATTCTGTTTATGTCTAAGTTCTGACTCCTTTTAAACCATTTTCTTCTTTTATCAGAAAATCAAGTTTACTGTATCTTTTAGAAAATAGCTGAAGTTGTCTAAGTGGATAGATTTTCATCTTTTGCCAGCTCCTTTCATTGCCCTTTTTTTAATTTTTTTTTTTAAGATCCTTCTCATTCTTAGGCTGAATTGCTTCAAATTCTTTCTGTTTGGGCTTCTGTCTCCAGGCTTCTTCTGGTCTGTCCTCATGACACTTGTTTTAATCATGCCTATACTTTGCTCCAGAATCTTCCTAAGAACATAGTTTTAGGGCTTGAAAAAGCATTAGAATTCTGGCCCCTCTCCAACATCAAACACCCCTCCTTCCCTCCTTTTCTGTTGGTTGGGAAACAAGCAAGACAACTTGAAATGTCTAAAGTGAATTCTTAGATAGTTATCACTGATTCTAAGACCAGCAGTGTATCCACCATGCCTTATTACCTCTCCTTTTTGGCAATTTTTTTATTTCAGTGAGGGTCCCCAATGTTTTTCTGAGAAGATATAATTCATTTCCCCACATTTCTTAGATTATGGAGATTGGGAATAGTGAATTGAGAAGAACAGGAGGCTCGATAAAGTGGTGCTAGCAATCTCGGTCCTGGACTCTTAAAGGCTAGCTAGTAAACTACAAACTTTAGTACGCCTTAGGATTGACAAGGCTTTGACTACTTATTTGAGGACCAGACAAACTAAATAGGGAAAACTGACTACCTAAATTTTTGTTGTTTTTTTTTGCAACTCGGAAAGAACCGAGATCTGTTTTTGATATAAGGTAATATCCTTGCAGATCCAAGTACATTTTTTTTTTTTAATGTGTACTAAATTTCTTATACTGTTTAATTCAGATAAGTGAAATATGTATTCTCTGGGATTTTACTGAAGTAGAATACTATCAAGATCTTCTGGCTAAACAAATGGTAAAAAACTGTGAGAATATTGGGAGATGCATAGATCATCCAAAGAAAGTCTAACTAAAAGATTTATTCCTCTTTTCCTTAGGGCCTGTTCTAGAATGTGATTATGCAATTTGTGAAGAATGTGGGAAAGAGTTTATGGATTCTTACCTCATCAACCACTTTGATTTGGCAACTTGTGATAATTGCAGGTATTATCCATGTTTCATTTCCTGTATTAGGCATTTATTCTTATTTTTAAAAATATTTAAAGAAATTTTAAAAAGTTTTCCATTCAATATGACTGAAGGCTTTTTAATCCAGATGAGGAAATTTCAATGATAGTTAAAACTTTTGTTCTTTAGAAAATATTTTAAAAGTATATGTTTCTTGTAATACTGATTTTAAATTTTTATTACTCTTTTGGGTTTTACATCACTTTCATTTCTGAGTATGTCCTAAATATCTGACAAATTTTTGTTTTTTGTTTTGTTCCCAAGGCTACTTAAAGTCACTTAAGGGAAGGTGTGCCCTTTTCTTTTCTTTCTTTTCTTTTTTTAAAATTTTTTATGCAGTGTCACAAGATGGTGCAGTTGGTAGAGTGCTCTTGGTGTCAGGCTTACCTTAGTTTGAATCTTATCTCAGAGGCTTACCTAGCTCTGTGACTCTGTCCCAGTCTTATAGATTAACTGAGGTTAACCTCTTATTTGCCTCACTTTATTCATCTGTAAATTGAGAGTGATAGCATTTCATTCATTGTTGTCTTTTGTAATTGAAGAGAACCAAAATGACATAACAGTATCAGTTAAGTGGGAAAGAGATGTCTCTAAATTTGTGCATCTCATGTTTTTTTTTTTTTTTGAGCTGCTGCAGCACAGAGCACAGTACTTTCTTTGATGTGGTTATGCTATCCTGAGTGGTGCCAGTGTTTTCCATATCTTACAATTGATACCAGTGTTCTTCAGAGACCTTGAAAGTGTCCTTGTATTGCTTCTTCTGAGCTCCGTGTAAACACTTGTCTTCTGTGAGCTCTACATAAAATAGTCTTATTTTACATGTATTTAGGCAAATGTAAGTTTGACATTTGAACAATATGACCAGTCTATTGGTCTTGTGCTCTCTGTAATTAGTTTGAATACTTGGCAGTTTAGTTCAACACAGGATTTCAGTATGCAGTCCCTTATTTTGGCAGATAATCTTCAGAATCTTCCTAAAACCAAATAGAAGTGGTTCAGTTTTCTGGCATGGTATTGGTGGAATGGCCAGGTTTCACAGGCATACAATGAGGTCGGCATAGGAGCTTTGTAGACCTACAGGTTGGTAGATAATCTAGTACTTCTTCTCTTCCACGCTTTCCTGTATAGCCTCCCAAACATTGAGCTAGTTCTGAATCAACCTCTTTACCTATGTGGCCAACCCTGGAAAGTATACTGCCAAGGCATCTACCTTCTAGGGTTGTAGTGAAGATCAGATACTATAATACATGTAAAGAACTTTGCATACTTCAAGCTCAGTGTAAGTACTAGCACTGTTATTATTTAAACCTGAAATTGAGTCTAGCAAGTGCTGATGTCCTTCTCCTTTTAGTGCCATACAGCCACATAAACTATCTCCAGAAAAATCACATTTTGATAGGAACATTTGTGAGATAGAATGATAGAACTAATAAGGTCCCTTCCTGTTCTAAATTCTATAATGTGGAAGTTTTGGCCTTTTGTATTTAACTGATTCTTTGTGGTTAGTGATTTTTTTTTACTTTTAATTTTAGAGGCATGTGGTCCTAAACATTGTTGACATAATGAGAATCTTCTCAGTCAGAAGGTCCTTGCTGCTGCAACTCCTAGCTTTGAGAAGCTGAATGACTCACTTCTTTTGTCATTGCAGTGTGATTGTCTTAAAGATATGTAAATTACAAAATATTTTTTGCTTCTGAAGTTTCATTATTTTAAATTGAACTGATAATGTAAATGGCATTTAGAATTACCTCATCTTTGTTATTCTTTGCTAGAGGGTGCTGACTGTTTCTGTAGCTATTTGAATAGTGAGGCCTAAGACCATGTTTGACATAGCAGACTTTTTTGAATCTTTTTCAGAGATGCTGATGGTAAACACAAGCTTATAACTAAAACAGAAGCAAAACAACAGTACCTCTTGAAAGATTGTGATTTAGAAAAAAGAGAACCAGTGCTTAAATTTATTGTAAAAAAGAATCCTCATCATTCACAGTGGGGTGATATGAAACTTTACTTAAGACTGCAGGTATGGAAAGATCACTTTCATGATTAATACTCTCTTGGTTCAGTTTTGGATTAAACTGATCCAGCTGTCCATAAAAGTTTAACAAAATTGTCTTTTTTTTTTTTCTTTTTAAGAAGAAAATCATGTCATCTGAAAGGATTATTAATATTGCATAAAGTCTTATTTAAAGACTTTCTTTAGTGTTAGTGAGAAATAGCCAGAGAACCTTGCCACTTATTCGAATGGTCTCTATCATCAAGAGCACAAACATATCAAATAATTGGTCCCAGTTATGGGTAACCTCTAATCCAGGGGTCCTCAAACTACAGCCACGGCCAGATGCGGCAGCTGAGGACGATTATCCCCTTCACCCAGGGCTATGAAGTTTCTTTATTTAAAGGCCCACAAAACAAAGTTTTTGTTTTTATTATAGTCCAGTGAGGGACTGTGAACTGGCCCCCCATTTAAAAAGTTTGAGGACCTCTGCTCTAATCACTTTTATACAAAGATCCAAAGAGTAACTACTGGTGTTTAAAATCTCTGCTTTAAAGATAGTCTCTTGGCTTCAGAGGGGCTGAAAAACTTTCAGAGTTTTAAACTAGGGCAGTTTTGTAAACCATTATTAGTTGACAAACCAGATTAGGGAAGATATATGGAAGAAGATAATAGAGTAAGATTCCTCCATACAGAATATGATGTTCAGCAAGTTTGCTCTGTCATGGATCAGCTTTTTATTTATTCTGTACCAAGAATCCAAAGTTTCCTTAAAGGTCCCCAAAACTTTTTTCCCTTATAGCTAGGGTAGGCACAGGGTGGAATATGTGTGATTGATATGGCATGATTTCCCCTTATCTCCCCCCCTTTCTTCTTAGGAGCATGTATTAGAATGTGAGAGACATTAAAAATCATCTAGCCCAATCGCCCTATTTTATTAATTTCCTGATATAATTTCATTAAAGCCTTGTACAGTAATTCCTTTTACATTACTACTCATTGAGGTTTTGGGTTTGATATATGGGAATTTTGGTGGAATTTTGCAAAAGCTGCAGATAAAACAAGAAAAGACTAGTAGATGTCACAGAAAAAAATGTAGAAACTTTAAAAATGCATAAAATGTGTTTTTAGTATTGCATATTATCAACATATTTTATCTTTTAATACCATTATGATTCAGGCTCTTAGGAAGGGCCCAAAAATTTTATGCAGGTTTTCCAGATCACAGGAGTACTGTAACCCTACTCCCCCCCCCCCCCCCCAAATGTGGAAATGATAGCAATATATTTCTAATCATTTGCCAAAATATGCCCTCTGTCTTCTCCCTTTAAACAAAAAAAAGTTATATGATTGATAATGTGTATAGCATTCTGCTTCGGTAGCTTCCTGTCCTCAACAAAAGAGGAAGTCTGTTTCATCATCTACCTTCTGATTTAATTCCCTTATTTTACAAAGGAAGAAATTCCAACCCAGAAAAGCTAAATGGTCTACCAGAAGTTACACAGCCACAGTACAATGAAACTAAAATTGGAACCCATTTCCAAATGCAGGGCACTTTTCTTTTGCATCATTATTTTAAAGCCATTTTTAAGGTTAACATTGCTTATATTATTGAAAGACCGAATAATTTTCATTTAGCTCAATTTCAATAAAAGCTCAATTTTCTTATTGCAAAAGACTTAGAACATCACATTCATCTCTTTGGAACCTGTAAAGTTTGCTTTACTTTGTAATAGTTATGCAAAAATTTTCTTGATTCATTGACCTGCAGGTTATAAAGAGGGCTCTTGAAGTTTGGGGTAGCGAAGAAGCCCTAGAAGAAGCAAAGGAAGTTCGACAGGAAAACCGGGAGAAAATGAAGCAGAAAAAATTTGATAAAAAAGTAAAAGGTGAGATGCTAGGGTTCAGCCCATGAAAGGCTCCTTTTTCAAAGGTTTGCCAAACTTATAACTGCTTATGGGGGGGGGGGGGCGCGGAGAGACAGAGGGAGACTATTGGAAATGACTTTGTCAATAACAGAGAAATTGTTTAAAGTAGCATTTACTGTGGGGTAATGGGTTCATAGTGCTGTTTTGCTTTGTTTTTGGAAACCATTTAAAAGCAGATCATGCTTTTTTGTTGGATATTAGATTTAAATTGTGTTCCTGGAAAGCAAAGATAATTACTCTCTAAAATAACTGAAATAGGCATAGGATTTTAGAGCTGAAAGGAACCTCAATAACCATTTAGTCTAAGCTTGAGCTGGATGGACCACGTTCATAAATCCACAACAGGAAGGGACCTTAAGGACCATCTAGGCCCAGAGAGGTTGACTTTTCAATAGTTACATTGGGAGCTGCTGGTATAGAATCAAACCCATATTATCTGATTCTGGTGCATATTCTTTTGGTCCAAGTAAGTTTAAGTTGATGGTTCCCTCCCCCTTTCTCCCCCCCCCCCCCCCCCCCCGATGTTCCCTTTAATCTCTGGACATTCAGAATTATTTCATGAGTATTAAAAAAAAGATAGCTGTTACACATTTTAATGAGATTCTAATGAAGAAGGAAAACAATAAATAGCTTTGGCCTTGGACTTGGGAGACCCAAATTTGAATCTCATTTTAGATACTAGCTAGGTGATCTTGCTTTCTTCCTCCTCTCTTCACGTTGGGCCCTTCTGCAAACCCTGAGTATAGGCAATAAGAAATCAAATTGCTTTGCTACCAGTTTATTAATTTCAGAGATGAATTAATAAAGGTGGAGAAATGCATATTGTTGAAGAGAAAGCATAAGCTGGTTTTTCTCTCAGTACTGCTACTGTAATAAGCTACTAGCATGTTGGATGCTGCTACTTTTTTAATTTGGTTAGACTTCCCTTAGAGGTCCTCTTTCTTCTCTGTGCTTTTTCAATTAAAAAAAAAATTCAAAAATAGTTTTATAATTAACATAAACAATGTTTTACATAGTAGTTTAATGAATGGTTAATAAACATTAAGAATACTCTTAGAAGTACTTTGGTATAACACTTTACATAGTAGGTTAGCCCTTTTATATAATAACAACTCTATGAAGGTAGTGCAAAAAACTATCATCTCTGTTCAGATTGAGAAAATTATGATTAGAGTGGTTATATGATTGCTAGCAAATGGTTGAGCCTGTATTCAAATCAGAGTTTCTGGTTTGAATTGATTTTTAAAAATTTTTTTTGAGCAGTACCTTTTTAAATGTTTACTTGTTAACAAACATTATTTTGGGCATCAAAGTAGTGCTGAGTGATAGTGCTGGGCCTACAGTCAGGAAAACCCGAGTTCAAATGTGGTCTCAAATGCTTACAAACTGTGATCCTGGGTAAGTCACTTCACCTTGCTTGCCTCAGGAAATGGCAAACTAGTATCTGCCAAGAATGGGTTCACCAAGTTTTAGCCTTTCATGATTCTTCTCTGAGCCTTATGAACCTTCATTGGAATCAGTCCTCTTCTGGGATAGCTTAAACTCTATAGATTATCAAGTCTTTGCTGTTTTGTGGCCCCTTTTTTTGCCCTTTGGAATATCTAGGCTTGTATAATTGTGCTTTGGTTTCTCTTGATGAAATCCAACTTTTTTGAATTAAAGACTTCCTTGTTAAGATAAGATTTTTATTGATAGTTGTAAAGACTTAGGGGGAAAAAATGAGAAAAATATTTTAAGGTTCCTGATAGGAAACATTGTGAAATTTTGAATTGTATATTTTTAAATGAATATATTTAAAATAAAGCATTAATTATATTATGGATTTTGAGATTTTATTGTTAATCACTTTGTAAACAGGGTCAAGGTGCGAGGTGCAAAGTCTTTGGAAAATTTTTCTTGGTTCTTCTGTAGTGTCCTACTTCTCAATGTTACTGAAAAGCAAATTAGCCATTGCTTTTCATTCTGTGGTACTAACAAGTAGCTACTTATCTTCCATACTGCTTAATATTCTCATACAACCAATTGGTAAAGCAAACAAATATTTTATCCTTCTCTGGAGGATTTATGAGAAGTCGAGGATAAAAATTACTTAGAATCAAGGGTGGAGAGGTGGGATTTACACCAAGTACCTACAGTGATAAGATCTTGTTTCCACTGAAGATGTCTTTTTCCACAGAGATGGGATTTTTAAAACATTTGTGAATAGAACAGTGTTTTAAAATAAAAAGTTTTGTGGAAGAAACCTCTCGGGATTGTAGTAGGCAACATGATATAGTATAGGCATTTAGTAAGGGGAGGTGTCTGAATTAAATATATAAATAATTTCAATATAACTGGGTTTCCTTTGTGCATTTGATAACTTACTCTGACCCAACATGCCTCCCTTTTGATGATTCATTTCAACCTGTTGACATTTTCACCTCCCTTATCTGTAAAATGGGAATACATACCTTTTTCTAACCTCAGATGATTTCTGCGAGGATCAGATGAAATGACAGAAATGAAAGTGTTCTTCAAAGGGCAGTGGCAGTGTTTTAAGTTTATAGTCACATAACATGTCTGAGGCCAAACTTGAAATTGGTTGTCCTGACTCTATAGTTGCTCCTGTATTCAGTAGCCCACACTTTTCCTTTCTTGTTAAACATGTTAAGTTCTCATTAACAAAACATTTATGAAATGAGCTAAGATTAGATGATTTCTAAGGTTCTTGCCAATGTTGACATTACAGAATTATGAACTTGTCAATGGATGCCCACCCCACCATTTCCATCTCGCCTCATTTTTACATTTCAGACCCTAACATTCCTTCAAATTAAAGGGCAATCATGAATTCTTGTTAAAGCTACTTCAAACTTGTGTCAACTTTATACAGCTTTGACTGTTTGTTTTAAATTGCAAGATTATTTAAACCTTAAGTATAAATTGGCATTTGCAGATATTCTTACCATGTTTTGATATTTTAGAATTACGCAGAGCTGTAAGAAGCAGTGTATGGAAAAAAGAAACTACTATTCACCAGCACGAGTATGGAGCAGAAGAAAGCATTGAAGAAGACATGTACCAGAAGACTTGTACAATCTGTGGCCATCAATTGACTTATGAAAAAATGTAATCTGAGTTTTAAGCTAACCATTTTGAAATTTTATATTTAAATAAAGAAAATTTTAATGATTAAATAACATGAAGTGGTTTCAGTTTTCTGTTAGCAAGCACTGATTTTTACATATATATGGGCATTAATAGACACTTGTGGTTAGAAGCAAGTTAACTTATTTTCATCATGCAGTGTGGGGTGAATCCAAAAGGTCCTAAGGTCAATAGTTCTTGCTGTACTTTTAGCCCTGATATTAAGAACAAACAGCTACAATAGTCTCTTTAGTTCTCAACCAATTTAAGTTTGATATTGTCTGTACTTTTGGAGTTGTCATAAAATGGTGTCTAATTAAAACACTTCCACATATTTTACCATACTGGCTTATTTCAGTGGTTTTCCTAGCTCTGAATTCTGTAATTTAAACTGTCAAGGAATGTGCTGAGAAAGTGGCCTTCTGTGACATTCAAAATTGTATCTAGCAGGAAAACAAACTTAACAAAAATAGTTTGGATCACATTTTCATGGTGATCATTTTGTCATGTATATTATTTAAACCATAATGAATAAAGGAAATACAAGTAAATCATTCTATGTATGTGGTAACTTTCCTTAGATGACAATCTGATTTTACATATGCATTTAAGTAATGTTGTATAGTACCATGTGTTTTATGAATAATAACTGACAAGACTTGATCACAACAGAAAGGTTTCTGGGTGAGAAAACTACTTTGGAATTGCACAAGATTTTTAAAAAGTTGATATTTTGGGGTCAATTATACACAACAGACTAATGTTAAAAAACATATTTCAATTTTATTTAACCATATTTTGTCAAATTATCCAGGAACCATGAAAATCTATGCTGCTTGGTAAATAAAAGAAATCCCAACTTTTCTACTTCATGAGCTTCTTTTTCTAGTGTTTGACATGCCTCAAGTGAAAGTACTTTTCTTGTGCCTTACTAGAGAAAATATATCAAATTGATCACAAAAAAGTTGCATTTCTGTCACATTTACATGACATCCTATGGTCAGCTTCACATTATTGTATTTAGGAAATCATTTGGGTTTTAGGTTTAAGCAGAGATGCTCACCAATTTTTTCCCCATTTTCCTTTCCCCCCCAATAAATGAAAGAAGGGAAGTAAACAAAATGCTATCAGGAAGCCAACATTCATTAAAACGATCCAAAATAAATGACATATTTAAAAATATATGTTTTGTTAAAAGTCTCAACTCGAAGGAGGAAAAAATCCGCAGGCCTGCAGAGCACAGAACTGTTGGAATACAGCTAAAATATGATGGTCCAATTCAGCTGTAAAGAGAAGGTTTTCCAACGTCACCATGTACTGTTGGATTATTTGATGATGCTATAAAAGGAAAAAAAAAAGAGAGAGAAATTAAAGATGGAAACCACCACAAAAACAACTTAATATTTGCTCAGCCTACTATTGGGGGTGAAAACCCTCTAAAAAATCTGGGTAGGGGAAAATGTATACTTATTACTGTTGGGTAGAAATAGGTGTATAAGGGGCAGTTAGCACAGTCAAAAGAATACCAGACCTGGAGTCAGAAGGACCCAAGTTCAAATCTGGACTCAGACATTTAACCCTTAACTGTGTGACTCTGGGCAAGTCACTTAACCCAAATTGCCTTGCAAAAAAAAAAAATTTAAAAAGCTGGATATTAAAAAAATAAGTTTTCTAATATATCTATGGAAAACATGGGGAGGGGGAAAGAAAGACAGAGAAAGAATAGAAGAAAAATGGCTAAATGATGACTGAAAATACTTTGTTGTGACAATGAAATTGGTTTGTCTAAAGTTAGCTTTCTAGGTAATGACTAAAGTTTATAGTCACTTCTTAAAGTGGCTCATGAAAAAAGGGGAGGGATTATGACAGCTTTATTTCCTTTACATTAATCCAATAAATCTTCACAGTAATTCTGCCATGTGCCTAACACTGCTGTTATTGAAGATATGAGACATATAAGGGACAATCCCCGAACTCAGAATTCACAGTCTAGTTAGGAAAAACTGAAAATATGAAAAGACAACTAAAAAGCTAATTGTTAAAGAAATTCAAGAAAGAGTGTGAACAATCAAAGGAGTGGAAGTAAATGCTGTGGAATTTCAAAGGGAAAGACATCATACTACTGAGTCAAAAAAAGCTTCACTGAACAGGTTAAGACTTGAACCTGGCCTTAAAACAAAGCAAGATTATGACAGGAACAAAGGCCCACACCTTGCTATTGCTTGTATTTACTGCTTTCACAGGTCCCTAAAGCATCAGGGTAGTTAATAAAGCATCAAGCATCCAATTGCTTAGTGAAGCTGCCCATAAGACATCAGACTGTACACTTCTAAGTCTCTAAAGAACTGTGGAGGACACTAATTAAATCTGAAAGATTTGTGAGATCAGAAACTATCTAAAAACCAGTATTCCCTCTATTTATGGACCTATTCTGTTTAGGTAGAATGATGTTTGAGTTTTGTGTTAGTAACGCTCTCTTTAAATGGAAATATTCTTTCCCATAATTCGATATTTTCTTGGAAGCATCCTTTAGCTTAGTATAGTTAAAAATTCTTCCTGAAATTCAGACCATCTTTTAAAAATAACTAATGTCTTCATTTTATTATTTAGGTGACTAAGTATAGTATTTCAAGTATTAGAGGAAGGGATACCTCAAATCCAAGCTAAAATATGACTTTCCTAATCTTCTTAAATGCTCTCCCAATTTATCCTGTTTAGATTGTAACTGCTTACATGTTGTCTTCACCATTAAACTGTAAGCACCTTGAGAGTAGGGACTATTTTTTCCCTTCTTTGTACATTCAAAATTTAGCACAATGCATGGTATATAGTAAGCACTTAAAATGCTTTCTTATTCCTTCCACTTTTTAATCACCACAGAGATCTTTTGAAAAATGTTATTGATGATGTCTCTTAAGTTCCCTCCAGCTCTGAACCTATGAACTCACATTTGATTGAATGAGCAGAGATTGGATACATGATTTCATTAGTATAATTGATATCTAGATAAGGAAACTTTCTACCAATATAGACTGGCAACTTCTCTGCAATCTATAGTTTTAGAGTTTTGCCCAGGGTCACAGAAGGAGCATATTAGAGACAGAACTTGAACCCAGGCTGTCTTGATTCTGAGACTGACTCTTTATCCAAGATAGGCAAGTACCTTAAATTGGTGTCTATTGAAAAACACCAATTGGATATTTTTGGTAGAATACTAAAGACAGGTAATTCAAATGAGTGCAATTTTACTTTCCTTGACATCTCTACTGTAAATCCAGGTCCCGTGAATTATAAAAATATAGCCACTAATCTTAAAAATGTATTTTTAAGACAGATGGAATCTATTTTTCAACATTTTTATTATGCATCTAATATCATGGGGATACAAAAAAACAAAAAAACAAATCACTTCTTTTAAGGAGTTATAGTTCCATTGGGAAATAACATTAACATGTGTTAAGTATATACAAAATAAACAATAAATATACAAGGTAGTTAATAAAAGATAGGGGAAGGAAAGAACAGAGACAAGTTGAAAGTTCCACAGGTACATATCACTTTTTGGCTAAAAGGAAGAGGCAAGTTTTAAAAAGAAAAGTACAGTTTGGAAAGGGCAGTTAAGTAGCATCGTAGATGGAGAACTGGGTCTGGAATCAGGAAGACCTGAGCTCAAATCCTGTCTCAGAATACTTACTATCTGTTAAATCTTGGGCAAGCCATAAACCCTGTGTCAGTTTCCTTCTTTCTAAAATGAGCTGGAGAAGGAAATGCAAACCATTCCAGTATTTTTGCCAAAAAAAATCCCAAATGTGGACACAGAATCGGAAACAGCAACATTTCAGAACAACAAACCCACCAACCTGTAAGAAGATCTGTTGCAATCTCTCTATACAGTTCTTGTACCAAGGTGTTAATATATTGGTCCCATCAGTTTCACATCGTACTAAGTGTTCTGTTAGTATCATGATAAAGCGCTGGAAAGATAGAAACAAAAAGAAAATACTGGCAATCTCTTGTCCTATCAATTAGATGAGCAATTCCAACATTTGAGAAATATTTACCTAAAAGAGACCAAATGACTTGGATCTCCAGCAAATAAGCAAGGTAGCAATTTTAATAAACATTTATTAGGTTTTCATATTACATGAATTTCCTTTCAAATAAAAGATGACTAAAATTATAAATCTAAAAATGTTTTCTTACATTTCTAAAAGTCTAAAATCAAATTACCTGGAATATGACAAGGAAAAGATTCTTTTGCTCACTCTGAGCCGACTCAACTTTCTCTTGCAGACGTTCTATTTGCTCCTCTAATGCCCCATCATCCCTGTCACTGCTTCTGTCATCACGCTATAAATCACAAAAAAGCAAATAAAAAAACAAGTTCCAAGTATATTCAAATATAATTAAATCAATTAAGACAGATCAGAATTTACTTCTTTGAGGTAAAAGTTACTGAATGAATTACAGAAAAAAACATCATTTCAAATTTTAAAAATCACATTATGACTGAGTTTTTGATTGTGAAAACAGTGAAGAGTTTTTAAATTATACTCCTAAAAACACACACATATGCTACTACACTGCTGACACTGACTAACTTTAGCTTTGGTTTCTAAAATGCCCAGTGAGGTGAGATGCAAATATTTACACAGGTGTCAGACAGTTACTAATTTACCTTTGGGTACTGCTCTTAAATGGCTACTAGTTAAAATCCCAAGAAATACTTGACATGACTCCAGATATATGGGAGATATTAAAATATCATGTGAAGATGCTCTAGCTCTTCACAGATGCTGGTTCACTAAGATCAATGAACCCTGTTGGTGTCTCTATTGGACAATATATAGTGGATATAGTTTGGAGGCTTATCTGAGCTTAGTAAACAAAAACCAGGGAGAATAATAATTGTGATCACTTTTTAAACAATGAATTTCTCTAAATCTCTGAACATTAGTATAACTAATTAAACTTCTTAGTGATGATTTATACTGTAATTAATTTCAGTGGAAGAAATAAAACCATTCCTTCCTTTGGTTTCTCTCTAGATTCATTATTTATCTCTTTTTATTCACATTTCCTCCAAGATGGTAGTGGTTAGTAGGCCCTCTTATCCTCTGGTTCTGCTTTGCACTATTTCATAAATGCCTTTCTAAATTTATTTGTATTCTTAATATGATAATACTCTTCAATTTAAACATTTATTTATTGTTAGAAGCTATCCTCCAGCTTTTTATAACTACAAATATTCTAGAAAAACCTCTGAACAGATAGAGCTTTCAAGACATATTCTCCACAATGGAGATAGGGTAGGATTATTTCTATTAGGTACTTCAAGATGGCTCTATAAAAAGGGTTTCCATTCAACCAGCAATGGATAAATTTACCTGCCTAATAGGTTTTCCTATATTTTAGTCATTATGTTGAGATGCAAGCAATATTTTAATCTTTTATTTTCCAATGTTAATGACCATATGCATTTATTGTCTTTTTTGTAATTTTTATAATTTCCAACACTAAATAAAATAAATGAAAGTGAGCATCTTTGTTTTTAATGAGAAAGCTTTTATAAGCCAAGCTCATTACTATTGGTACTTGGTTTAAAAAGGAAAAAGATGTATCTAATATAGCACTTAAAAATAAAGTAACATTACAAAAAAATTGAGAACATAAAATAGTTTTCACAATTATGGCAAAGGGACAGAAGAAGGGAATTTATAAGTGAGTAAGGGATAGACGATACAGCAAAAGATGGAACTGGATAAAATGCATTAAGAATATGAATAAAGTTAAAAAAAAAGAAATGCATATAATGTATATTCCCAACCATATGAAAAAAATCTCCAAATAATTAGTAAAAGAATGAAAATTTAAATTTAAAATGAGATTTTATTTCACTAGTCAATGTTGGAGGGAATAGAGGAATCTAGGCATACAAATACATTATTGCCATAATTATGAATTAGTCTAACCTAGAAAATAATGTGAAATTATTCAAGAAAAGTTATTAACTAATAAATTCTTTCATGTAGAGTCTCCCAATTGGGAGGACAAAGGAGGACAAAGACAAAAGGATGAATCCCAAATATACCAAAAATTAAAGAGCAAAAACTTTTGTAGTAACAAAAATTAAAACTGGGGGAAAACTGAATAGAGAATGGTAAACTGAGATAATATGAAAGTACTAGAATATTATTGTGTTGTGAGAAAAAATTCTGAGAAACATGGGCAAATATGTTTGATGAAGAGCAAAAAAAGAATAAGAATAAAAGCGAAAAAACCTTTTATCCATTATATTTAAAATAGTCAATCTGATAAATGAAAAATGAACTGTACTGATAGAATAAATTTGAAGCAATTAAAGGTATAGATCTAATACTGCATAATTCATTTTGTCAGATAGTTCCCATGGGAATATTACAGTTTCTTAGCTTTACACTAACAGTGATCTAAGAATATACTTCAATAAGTGAATCCCGAGAAAAAGCGAACGCCGCACAGTTCTTAAATAAAGAGCTGGGATTGTCTGAGAATGCTTCCTCTCTAATATAGGATAAAAAAGTTACTAATGAAAGAAGAACAATGGCTAAAACTACCCTCAATTCTTCTTATGAAGCAACAAAAAATAAGGGGCTGGTATGGCAGAAAGCCCTTTTATTTCTAGACCTAGTTCTACCAGGAACTCCTGTGACCCTAACCAAGGCACTTCTCTCTGGACTCTCAGTTTCTTTATCTGCAAAGTAATTCACAAGAGCAATGAGATAATGTATGAAGCATATGAAAATGTAGAGCCCTTAGTATCCCTAAAACATTATATAAATGTCAGCTACTGTAATTATGGAAAAAGAAAAGATAATTGCTTTTCCACAAAAGTTTGTAGGAAGTAGAAAAAAGAAAAAGAAAAAAAATTCAGATACTACCTATGAGACAAAAGTCATTCTATATAGAATCCTGTGCCAGAAAGAGCATTGGATTTGGAACCAGAAGACCTGGCCTGAGCCCTGTTATAGTCATTTACTACTTGTGTGAATGTGACTGGTAAATTCTCTTCCAAGTCTAAAATCTGAGATATTAAGTCACAAGAAACCATGTCTACATTTATTCCCTTGATTATAGTTTGTTCCAATTACTATTGTAAAGTCAGTGTCATTTGCCTGAAATGCCACAAAGATAAACTGAAAAAATAAATATAAATAAGCTACAAATAAGAGAAGGAAATGGAAATCCTTTCAAGTATCGTTGCCGTGTGGCCACACACTGACATGCAATGATGTTCGTGATTCTGCACAACTTATAATTTTTATTCGTGGGATGAATGATTATTTTGAAGTCATAGAAGATCTTGCTGCACTGCAAAGCATCAAAGGAACAACTACAGGACAGGATATCTATGACAAGATTTGTCAAACTATGAATGTTTGGAGCTGGACTGGACTAAACTAGCCAGCATGACAACTGATGGTGCTCCTAGCATAGTGGGGTCTAAGAAAGGAGTAATTGCTCACATTAAGCAAGAGATGGATAAACATAACCATTCTCATCCAATAGCCATACATTGCCTCATCCACCAACAAGCGCTATGTAGTAAATCACTGAAGTGGGACTCTGTTAGGTAAATTGTGGTATCTTTGTTAACTTCATTAGAGCTAATGCACTAAATCACAGACAATTTTAGGAATTTCTGTCTGAGCTAAATGTTGAGTATGAAGATGTTCTATATCACACAGAAGTCCATTGGCTGAGTCAAGGGAGAGTTTTGAAACATTTCTATGACTTACTTCCACAGATTACAACTTTTCTGCTTTCAAAAAGCAAAGTACCAGAGCTCAATGATGCAGAATGGAAATGGCACCCTGCCTTTCTGACAGATGTAACAGAGCTACTCAACAATTTCAATATGCAACTTCAAGGAAAGGGGAAGCTCGTCTGTGATATGCAATCACATATCAAAGCATTTGTGTAAAATTAGGCCTCCTCATCAAACAAGTGAAGGAGGAAAACTTCTGCCATCTCCCCACAACTCAAAATCTGTTAGCGGAAAAACCACTGATTGCATTCCCAAACAAAACATGTGTGGATTCACTGGAAAAATTGCAAAAGGAGTTCCAAGTTAGATTTAAAGAGCTTCATCTCCATGAACAGGACATACAGCTTTTCCATAACCCATTTTCTATTGATATTGAAAATGTGGATACAATTTACCAAATGGAACTGACTGAACTGCAACTGCAAAACTGTGACTCTCTGAAAGATGCATTCATCAAGTCAAGCAGCCTACATAATTTCTATGCATCTCTCCCCTCTGAGACATATCCTCATCTCAGGAACTATGCACTCAAAATGGCAATCATCTTTGGCAGCACTTATGTCTGTGAACAGACTTTTTCTAGAATGAAACATTTGAAATCTCCAACCAGATCAAGACTAAAGGAAGCACACTTGCATCACTTGTTACGACTAGCAGTGACAAATATGGAACCAGACATTGACCATTTCATTAGCCAAAAGCAGGCCCATAGTTCCCATTGAAATACTGGTAAGTTTGATGATTTAACTTTACTGCATTTTAAATATTGTATTTGTTCCCCGTTTTGTTTCTTCACTTCAAAATAAGATACATGCAGCATGCATAGGAATTTGTTCATAGTTTTTGTTTTTACTATAGTCTGGCCTTCCAACAGTCTAAAGGACAGTGAACTGGCCCCCTATTTAAAAAATTTGAGGACCCCTGATCTAGCCAATGTAAGTTTATTACTGTAGTCAAGGCCATCCATTATTATCCCTGTAATTGGACATCTGAAAAGGATACAGAAAAGAGGAACTAAAAATAACTAATTAAGGAGGCTAGGGGGAAAGGAATTACTAAAAGATTCAACAGCAGCAAGATTATCTCCAACTTCATTAAACATAGCAAACATCTGTTTTCTAGCTCTGCTGATACATTGTATTGATGTATTACAAAAACAAATCCATAGACCCCAGGTTAAGAATCTCTATTCTTAAACAAACTGCCAGTGTAGCAGTCTCCTACAAAGTAAAACTGCAAGCAAGCATAGAGTATATCCACTTTCTGCCACTGTGCACCCTTGGTACTGCTCTGTATCCCTTGAAATAAGAGCTACTCCAAAGAAACAAAGCATTAAAGTAAATAGGATTATTTGGTGTATTCAATTAATGACAAGATTACTTTAGATAATTGCTAAAAAGCGAAAAATAATGTACCCGTTTGTGCTGTCTTGCAAGTTTTTCTTTAGTTTCCTCTAATTCTTTCTGGATTTTCACAACATGTTTGTTCATCTTTCGAATTGTAGAGTGTAAAATTTCCCAGATAAACAACCTAAAACATAGTAGTAATTAATTAGTATAAGCTACCCATTTAAAACCAAGGTGGATGTATCTTCAAGAATAAATTAAAGATCAGAATTGTATTCGGGTTAAATATAATTAAAAACACTTAGCAGCAAAGTATATTTTCTCTACACTGAAAAACAAATATATCAATTCATCTCCCAGAAAAAGCAAACAAGAAAAAACTTCCAACCAATTCTAAATGAATATACTAAGAATTATGGTTAAAAAAAAAAAAAAAAAAAAAAAGGACAAGGAAGTCATCTTTGCTTACCTAGTAAAATCACGAGAGAGCTCTGAAGAGAAGATCCAATTTGCTACTGCAGCACAGTCCACAATCTGTGTTCGAATCATCTTATCAACTAATACAGCAATCATCTAGAAGAAAACATTCCATTCATTACCCAACCACTCATGGTCAATTGATCTAATAAATTATTCCCATATCCCACCTATCTCCAAGAAATTCTGTTTCTGGCTTTTGTATTGTTCGGTGCTTATGATGTCCAATGACTTCTCTCTTCGTAAAAAATTATTAATAACGTAGAGATATACTATGAGGCTTCTGAGTATTCTTTTTAAAGCCAATGTTCTCTTTAATAAACTAATCCCAAACTAAATGTTTTTTTCTAACATTTCTTTTACTGGACTATGTCCATTTTTCCAATGAAGTTACAGAATATCAATATATCCATGTTCACTTAGTTTGAAAAGTCTAGAATTTCAACAAAATTTCGGTCATTAATCCTCTGCAAATCAAAGTTTGGTGCAGAAAGTGCAAATATCTTCTTCATTCTCTCATCATCAATACTTCCTTATGCAAAATGCTTTTCCTGCCATCTATAAACATGCCTTGCTATCCCTTATTTAACTCAACTCTGATATTACTTTAAGCCAAACTCTTTAAAAAAAAAAAAAAGACTTCTATAAACATTGCCTTCATTTTCTTTCTTAATTGAACTAAATAATCACTCTCACTGGCAACACTGCAAAACAAGATGACCCGTGATCAAGAAACCATCATTTTTTATTGCCTTTGGGCACATGACGAAATCAATTCTTCCAGCTTCTTCGAAGTGAACTTATAAGTTATTTCAATGATACAGATAAAAAAATTAGTGTGAAGACAGTAGAAAGCCCAGGGACTAATTCTATCTTTATTCAAAGATCAAAAAAAATGATATGCATGAATGAATACCCTGAAATGTCACAATCTGAACTTCAGGAAGCTTAAAATGATTCTTACCTGAGGATGATTCCTCCAGACTTCAAACATGACTCTTAGAACATGTAACTTTCCCTCATCACTTTCTGCAAGGGTTTTGAAGACCTCATGAAACCTTATTGTAAAACAAAAACAGTAATTAGCAAGTACTATAATATCTTTAAGCATATTTTTAATATTGCTCAAGCTATGTTGACAACACAAGCAGATTTAAGAGGAGCACCAAGGCTCTTAACAAACATTGCATTTTCTTTTGTTTTACTAACTTAGGGAGATACTGGAGGATTTCATTAGAGGTAATACTATAAATGAAAATGGAAATACTTGTGTTTCTGAAATTATACATGCTTTAGAAAATAAATATGACTACTTAAAATCCTAAAATTTAGTTTGTAAAACTGGATATAAACACTATTTATTAAGCAATATCTATTTAGTACACAGAAGATCATCTACTCATGTTAACTTCTGAAAGGACTTTCAAAGTAGATAAGTGTCTAGAAATAGAAACCAAGGAAGAACTGAATTTCTATTTATCAGTGATTTCTGGCTTCTCTGACTTACTTTGGACTATTCTTATATTAGCAATTTTGAGAAGACTTTCCCTGTAAGGAAAAGATTCCAAGAATTTCTCAAAAGGTGTTTAGTATTCCCTTAATTTCCTATCCCTTCACTTAGTTAAATATATTAAAAGTATGTATACATTTTGCTTTAAAAAAAAAAAAATTATTTCTTAGGTATTGTGAGCCCCATGCACTAATGCTAATATTTCTTATAGAAAAATTCCTATAAGCTTTTATGAACCATCATCTGGTAGTCAATTTGCTTTAAGAGACAATTTTAATGTACTATTAATGGCTGAAAAAAAAATTAACTGCTAATAACTAATGTTGTGGTAACAAGACTCTCTGAGGTGAGACCATTCCACAGATGTTTCTCTTGCTCCCTTCTGATGCCATTAAAGTAGCAATTGTGTGTGTGTGTGCGCGCGCACACACATATTATATAATTATTGGAAACTATGAACTAGTGAACCTTTAACTTATAAACTGACTACTAATTTTTACTCCATGGACTGTGCCTCCCCCCCCCCCCCCCCCCCCCCCCCCCCCAGCACTTTTTGTCACCAACTCAACAACAATATATAAGAAGGGTTAAAATAACGTCCCCAACTAAAGCTACTTCAACTTACTTTGCAAGAGCACTGAAAGAATGGCTAAATGACTTGGAAGCGAGGTGAAGCAGAGTCTGCACAAAGACTTCTATTTTCAGTGGGTTAAAACTGAATCCTTCATCTGAAAAATGTTTCACAGTGAAAAAAATCAGAATACTGTTTAAAAGGACTCATATTATCTTAGGTCTGGAAAGTTGGACTGGATCTTATTGGGAATATAGCCTGATTCATACACAAGAGCTACCTCATTATAACATATCCATATAACATTATAACATAATATATGACAAGTAGTCATCTAACCTCTGATGAAAAGACTCCTAGAAGGAGAAACTATCAACTCTCATGGCAATCTTACTTTTAGAAAATTCAAATTGTTAGGGAGTTTTACCTGAATAAAGCCTAAATTGACCCTTGTATTTCCACCCATTGTTCCCGATTCTGTCCTCTTGGTCAAATAAGAGGTGTATACCCCTAACTGTCTTAATTCTAGATCTCCCTGATTTCCCTAATTGATTTTCTAAAGACAAGGACTCAAAGTTTTCACCACTCTGGGGGAATCCTCTCCTCACTCACCAGAAATTTATGGTCCTTAAGCTGTGATGCCCAGAACTGAAAACAATACTATAGATGAAATCTGACAAAGGTCAGAGTTCAGTGGCACTATCACCTCCTTAATTAACAGAAATTTTACCTTTTAAAGCAGTTCAAGATGGCATTTCCTTCACCACCTCCTATTTGCTAATTCATACTGAGCTTTCACTCAACTGAAACTATCAGATATATTTCAGAACATGTTATCTAACAATGTGTCTCTGATACTGCATTTGTGAAGCTTATTTTGTTGTACTCACATACAGGACATTACACATATTCAAATACTTAGATGGCTCTGTGAGCACATGTACCTGAGAATTCCTTCCAACAACACACACACACACACACACACACACACACACACACACACACACACACACATACACACTCATTCATCAGTTCATCTTGTGTAGATGTTCCTCAAAATCCCTTATAAAAGTCTGCCTCTAGGATTTCACTATGAGTGCTGCTTAATCTTAATCTAGTTGGTCCATCTGACTGTAGCCTATTTGTTACTCTGGGACTTCCCAGAAAGCAATGCTTTGCAAGTCCAGAAAGGCTGGACTGCCTGTGACCCCTGGCTTCACCCCCTAAAACATCCCAGGGAATGCTATATTCAACTTATCTGTCTATGCCATATACCTTCATCCCTGCATCAGACTTGTATACATTTCCTCTGGCTTCTGCTTCACCTCAGGACCTTCTCCAAAGCTCCAAAGGTCCATAGACCACAAACACTTCAAATTTCAAACTCTCACTCCTCCTGGGCTGTACTTTCTTTTGCTCATACCTGTTGTGAAGTGGTCTTCACAGGAAACAATATCACCAATTGCTACAAAGCAGGGCATGTAGAGAGAAGCCTGAACAATCTAATGACTTTCCTCTATTAATGGGGTTCTCTGAAGTCATTGATAATCAACTTGAACTCATTCCTGTATAGTTAGCTTTCACCATTTTATCATTTTCTCCCAGAATCAGTAATTCTTAATCTCTGGCTCACTGTACAACAAATCCTGTTAACTTTCCACTACCTATATCCTTACTCCCAACCCTCTTAACTCTCCCAATAATCCTCACCAGTTCTACTCATCCCTTTCACTGTGCTCTCTGAACTGCCTGTTCTATAGGTATCAAACTTGCTTTAATCTCAACCCTTTCCCTTCTCACTACCTTTATCAACTTGTGATCAGTGAGACCTGGCATTGTCAGTCACCCTTTCTAATACTGGTTGCATTTTTCCTTTATATATCCCAGACATCAGATAATAATGATGAAGCATTTACAATACTCCTTGGTTCCTGGCTCTTCCTCCACCACCATCACTAAGCAATCTCTTTTCTTCTGAGGTTCTCATAATCCATTACTCATTTCTCAAAACCCGTAACTCCGTTACACTCAGAGATGGTCATAATCTTATCTTGCCATCAACCACAAAAGCACTAATTCCTTGTTCATGAAATCTAAATTCCTTTCTCTGCTTATAATATTTTATTATTCCATCTTTCCTTATGACCCTAACATTATTTTCACCTTCACCATAACCTCTAATTCCTCTATCCTTTGGTTCTTTCCTAGGTCATCACTTTCATAATGGCTATATTTCTTCTTTCTCCATTTTGATACCTTGGTAAATTCATTCAATTCTATACTATTATTCTCTACAATTTTATACTATATATACATACATACACACATATATGCACATATACATACCTATATATAATATACATATGTATCTACATAATGCTATGCTATATATGTATACATATATACTATACTTAAATGTTATAATATATAGAATTAAGACCCACTGAGGCCTTACTTCTATTTTCCTTAAATGTTATGGGCCAGAACTCTGGACTGGTTATCTATCTATCTATCTATCTATCTATATATATATAGAGAGAGAAATATAGAATTCTATATTATATATTATCCCTTATGAACAATTTTCAAATGAAGAAATTAAAGCCATTTTTAGTCATATGAAAAAATGCTCTAAATCACTACTGATTAGAGAAATGCAAATTAAGACAACTCTGAGGTACCACTTCATACCTCTCAGATTGGCTAGGATGACAGGAAAAGATAATGATAAATGTTGGAGGGATCATGGGAAAACTGGGACACTTAATACATTGTTGGTAGAATTGTGAGCTGATCCAACCCAACCATCCTGGAGAACAATTTGGAACTATGTCCAAAGGGCCATCAAACTGTGCATACCTTTTGATGACTGAGTCTATATCCCAAAGAGATAAAGGGAAAAGCACCAATGGGTGCAAAAATGTTTGTAGCAGCCCTTTTTTGTAGAAGGCAGTAAGTGATGGGAATAATTCAGAGTTGGAATTTGCCAGGGAATAATTAATTGTCCAGGCTCACAAACTCACCAGATGTCATCCTTAAATCCCTAATCTCTCTTAGGCTATTATCCCTTCTTTTTTTCTAAGTTCTAGTGATTCTATCTAAACAATATTTCTAATATACGCTTCCTCTTCTCCACTTACACTGTCACCATTCTGGTTAAGGTCCTTACTGCCTCACATCCAGTTACAAATTATATTCTAACTGGTATCAAGGTTCTCCTCACAAAGTCCATCCTCTACTAAGCTGCAAAAATGATCTTCTTAATGTACAGGTATAATTATGTCATCCCCCACTCAATAAACTTTAGGGACTCCCTATCATCAGTATCAAATATAAAATCCTGTTTCACTTTTAAAGTTTTATAAAACCTGCCTCCTTTCTACCTTTCCAGTCTTTTTAATTCTTTAATATTATTGCCTAACTTTGGGCATTTACATATAAACACCAGAAGTTTTACTACTAGTTCCTTTTCTAAACTTTATTTTCTATGAATTGATGAGTTTCTATGATCTACTGCAAAAGATTTCATCTCTCCACTAATCCTTAGCTTAAGAGCCATACTTCAAATCCTTTTTATACTTCTTTTCATTTGATTTGGCAAATACATTATTTCCACCTTTTAACAGGTAAACTCCATGCGAATAATTTAAGCAATGACCTAGAAATCTAAATCCTTTTTCACACTTTACCTTCTTATCCACCCATTCACTTTCCCATTTAGTTTTTCTCTTCTATTCTTCTTGCATAAAGTAGTCAACAATAAAAATAAAACAACCTACAACTCTACTATCTTTAGTTTTTTAATTCAGACTTCATAATCATTGGCAATATCCTTTAGGTTCTTTCTGGCAATACAAGCCACAAGTCTCCAGGAGAAAGTTTTTGTAAAGCTTGGGATGTTCTCTGTTATGTTCTGGATGTGTGCCCCAGAAAAGCCAAAATACCTCTCTACTATTGTTATCAGATCAAAAAATAGTTGCCTAAGTACTCCTAAGAAGTGCATCTCAACTACTATTGGATGACCTGTATCGAATGACTCCTTAACTGATCATAAAGAGCCTCGTATATGACTTTGTATATTAATTACAAAGCTATCTTTTTTCTTCCCCTTTTCTCCTGTGTAACATTTTTCCATTCTAATCAGGTAACCCATTCTCTACCTCAGATCTCTCTCTCTCTCTTTTTTTTTTTTAACCCACTGAGGCCTTACTTCTATTTTCCTTAAATGTCATGGGCCAGAACTCTGGACTTGAAACAAGGATTCTTACAAGGTTTCAAGTCAGTGGAATTGATAAAGACAATGGTTATCTAGTTTAGCATGGTACTTAATAGTTCTCTAAGTTCAGTATGATTGATTTAATCTTACAACAAATAATGGTTTCCTAGTGATATAATGATTGGTTTATACTTAGAATAGAGTATATATGCCAGGGGGGAAGCAGAGACAGATTAATTCCATCTTCATTAGCCTTGTGGTAGCTGGTTTCCTGCACTTCCCCCAATGAGACCAAGGCCTGTCAGAGCCAGAGACAGACTCAGAAGGGACTCAAGAGCCAGATTCATTCACTCCATCTCACACTCCGGAAGGCCTTTAAGAAAGCTAGCCCAGGCCCCAAGCAAAGAAACTAGACTCTGGAGATAATAAAGGATTTGGACTTTTTTAAACACCTGGCTATTCTTGTGGTGATTACTGAACTGAAAACGAAGGCTGCTCCAAGACCTCCAAAAAAACCACCAAGAACCTTACACTTAACAACATGGAAGCCTAGGGAAGCAATCTTTGAGCCCCTTCAATTTGTCTTCCAGGAAAGAGATGAAATACAACACTGCAAATCACTGCACAATTTCCCCTTCTCACCAAACTAGTTGAGAATTTCAGTCCTGTTTTTGTTTTTAAACTACTTGTAGATATTTAGACCTCAAGCCTAAGCATGTGATTAAAACTTTTACAATCATCATCTCTTAATAACTTGACAAATTAATTCGACTTCCTTTTCTCAGTCTCAAACTACAGATCCACTTTATGATTCTACCAACCTTCTATTTTCACCAATTTGCCTCACCAATCAGTTTATCACTAAATTATTTCACTAACTTTATCTCACTTACCATGTCCTGTTTTTTTCAACTACCTTCTCTTTTTGAACCCTTTAGGTTCTCCTCCCTTCTCCAACTTGTTCCTCTTATATTGTCCTTATTCTTGCTTCTTTCAACAGAAAGAAATCTGGAAATAGAATATGGACTAGTATCTGAGCTTTAATTATTCTCCAAATTTTCCTCCATTTTCCCCCAAATTTCTCCTTCCCATATTCAATATCTGATCTACATAACTAATCCAAATTAAGTTTAAGTCCTTCTCTTTTCTCCAGATCTTTCTACAATCTTCTTCCAAGGTATCCAGAAGTATCATCTCTCTCCAAACTCTTGGGGATTGATTGATACTTCAACAAGAATTCAATTTAAGTGGCCTGCCCCACATTAAAAAAAAATTTCATTAAAGTTCTTAAAATAGGTTAAGATTATATTCTATGACAAGGTGATCATTTGATTTCAAATGACAATTATACAAATCTTTATTCTAAGAATGAAACCGACTCATAAGCACAATTATTAGATTTCAGCACACTCACCACCAAAAATTTTCAAAACTATCCATTTCTTAACAGGGCCATGGTATACCAACTTTCACAAGAGCCTCTCTTTTCACTCTTTGTCCCTTCATCCAACTGAAGATAAATGATAGCAAAAGGACACAATGTGACATATTTACAATAGTGTCTTTTGACAATGTTTTAAAAATGTAAGATGCCGCTATCCCTCCCTTTTCACTGGCTAAAAGTCTAATATTGCAAAGAAACAAATCGGAGGTAAAGCAAGGACTAAAAGAATTCTGATTTTCAGAACTATCTAAGAGCACAGCTTGAGAACATTGTAAGAGGAATAGTATACTCCCTATTTATGCCATATATTCAGGCTGTTCTGTTCTACAATCTCATTCCAGGAACATTCTCATTTCCTTACCATCATCATCGTCTTGGTTAGGATTTGGGACGTCTTTCAAAATGCTGAAGATTTCATCATTACTTGCCTTACTTTTAAAGGCAACAGCTAAACAGAGGGCTACAGAATGACCTGGAAGAGAATCTAAAACATAGGAGAAGAAAATTATAAGATTGAAAAAACTGATTTAAAAATAGCTAAATAACTAAAATCAAACCCAGCAACTCTTTTTTTTATAAGCTATCTATTCAGTCAGCAAGCATTTATGAAGTAATAGGAGAGAAAGAAAAATCTGTTAACTAAAAACAAAAAATTATTAAGAAATTCATATTATTAATTAATTAATTTATACTATTATTTATTTATATTTATTTTATATATATATATATATATAAAATTTGGCTAAAGTTTGGGTGAGGAAGCTAGTCTTGCTTCCATAGGCAACAGAGTGATATCTCTTCCAAAACAAGTTCCTCTGAGTGCCTACATGTCATCTATGCTTTTTAGATCTGGTTGCTGTACAATGAAAATACTGCTGAACAAATACTTGATTTGATATTTGTGTCAAATGGTGGCTTTTTCTAGTGCAGGGTAGGGAGAGGAAGAAGGAAATAGTTCAGAATTTAAAATGTAAACAAAAATAAGGAAAATTAAATTAAAAACAACAACAACAACAACAACAAAAAAGGGATTCTAAGGAACAGAAGAAGGCAATGTGTTCCAGAAACTGAACATAACTTGCAGAAGGGCAAAATATGTAATACTAATTTAGAAAATAACAAGAAGGCTTATATTTATAATTAATGAACCAAGCACACAATTTCTTTCTTTAAATGATCATATTTTTCTAATAAAACACTGAGCCTAAGCAAAGTTTTCATTTCAAAAATAAAAATTAAAGTTTTTACATGTAAGAAATATTCTTAAGGAGGAAAGTAATATGGTAAAAGTTTTAATTAAATTTTGAAATTAATTTTGAATAAGAGGGAGGCTTAGAAATAATACACAAAACAGGGAATAATCTCTCAACTATACAATAGTGTGGCACAGGAAAAAAAAGTTTGACTCAGTAGCTGCGTGAATATGGGGTACAAGGCAAAGGGATTAGAAGTTAAACCTAAGCATCCACTCCTGAGGTCCCAAAAGAATGGTACTACCAATGGCAGAAATAGGAATGAGAGGAGGAAATAAAATGCTCCATTTTAAACATGCTGAGTTTGAGGTAAAAGAAGTAGACATCTAAGTAGACTAGAGAGAGCTACAAATACAAATGAATTTAGGTAAAATCAAGGCTAGTATTTTAGATTTCAAAATCACTACTTAAGAAACACTGACTTAAGTCATGATGTAAATCTGGAGTGTAAATTTAGTGCTAGGCTGAGGAACAGAAGGCAAAGAAGGCAAATCAATCAGAAAGCTAGATGGAGGAAGACTATAATCTGAAAAGAAACCAAGGGAACAAAGAATTTTAAGAAGGAAGGAATATTTAGCATTCTCATATTCAGTCCAACAAGACCATAAATGAAGTATTCATATTCCCTTCCTTTCACACAATTCTTTGAGTACATCATTTCTTCCTCCTCATGGTTATATTTTGCACCTAATATGTATCTCCATTGCTCTCTGTGTAATATTCATTTTTCAGTTCTTTAGGGATTGTTGTATTCCAAGATTTGATGCTATAAAACACCAGCAGAATGTAGTGTTAAAAAGATGGGTCTTTGCTTTCATGGGAAGTCTGCAACTTCTGAAAGGCAATATAACCAATTCTATCTTCTCCAGTTCTACTCTGGGTCCAATTCACTGTCTCTTTTGGTTCATTCTTGTCTTTCATATGTAGTCAGGCTAAACTCCTCTGAATGACTACCCATCTCTTTCAGAAAACACTGCAATATTCTGAAATATGATGCAATAGGCACAATATCAGCCACAAACAGGAATACCTTGAAAACCACACCAGTTAAAAAGGAATCACTCTTCAATTTGTATTCTAAGTTAGATCTCCTCCATTGCAACAGTAAACACCTTTCATGAAATGTACATCATCCTGTTTTAAGCCATGAAAGTGTTTACCATCAATCAATCATGGAACAAGATTAATCCTATTATATCTTCCAAGGGATCTTAAACCATCTTGATGTATGCATGAGAGACATCTTGTTGAAAAAGAGTTTGTAACTGTGATTACATGAAATTGAAAAGCTTCTTAACAAACAAAATTAATGTATCTAGGATAAGAAGCAAAGTAGTAAAATGAGAAACAAAAACTATCAAATAGTTTAAAGGCCTGTATATATTGCATATATATGTTATATAAATCATATATACATATCACACACATATATAGACATATGAAAAGGAGCAAAGGATATAAATAGTTCTCAAAAAAAAGAATTACAAACCACTAATAACCATATGAATGAACTATTAGACATTTATATGCAAAGCACATTGCTGAGGATACAAATAAAAAAGTAGGATCATCCCTGTCTTCAAGAAGCTTACATTCTTTATTACAATGACAAAATATATGGAAGCTGCAAGTTAGATGGAAAAATTGCCATGGTTCTTAAGAGTTACAGCAGTAAAACAGATACTAACTTTTTTCCTCTGTTACATCATAAGTCCTTTGGAATTATCTTAGATCACTATAGTTAAGTAATTCACAGTTGATCATTATATAACATTGCTGTTACTGTGTACAATGTTCTGGTTCTGTTTATTTCATTCTTTAGTAGTTGATGTAAGTCTTTTTAGGCATTTCTGAAATTGGCCTGCTCACCACTTCTTGTAAAAAGATAATATTACATCACAATCATATATCTTAACTTGTTCAGCCAGCCATTTCTCAACTGATAGAATGCTTCTTTAATGTCATTTCCCCTGAAAGAATCATATCAATTTCTGGTGTGAAATAATCTGATAGTGCCAAGGAATTTAGTGTCAAAAGCTTTCTTTTCTGGGTCTTCAGTGATTGTATTATCTTCAAGAGGAACTGTCAGGCAGTATTTTCCATGAGGGTTTATTACCATAATGGTGTTTGAGAGCCTTGGACTAGAAGAACCAATATTCCCAGTGCTCTTAGATTCAGCATCCTATTTCTATCAGTCTCTGAAAGGAATCGGTGGTGAGGGTAACTGGTAATTGGTGAGGTGATTTGACTGATTTGCCTGCTCAGCACTTGGTAGAGATGGCTAGCCTCTTCTTCACAGGAACTGCTTCCCCAGAAGATGGCTGTGAGAGCTAGTCTAAGAGGAGTGGTGGTTTAAATGCCTGTTTAATAGCTTTGTTGCAAAAATTATATGTTGGTTAATTTTCCACATGAAGTTATAATCAGTGTCAATGTCATTTCTGTTGTCTACATTCCATTTTAAAATTTTCATTACTTGTTCATGTTGATCAGGATTAAGTTGTTTCAACTAGATATCCCTCTTCCTTATCATTTTCTTCCTTTCTCTCTCTCTCTCTCTTTTTTAAAACTAAATCTGATCTTAGCTCTCCAGTTAATCATCTGCAAACAGCTGACTCAGGGGTAACTCTTACATCAGTGACAGTCTTTTACTGTTTGGATGACATAAATGAACTTTTTTGGTGGTATTATATTGGTGCTTGTGATGTTCAGTGCTATCAACATTTTAAAAAAACATTATTCAAGTTATAAAGGATGTAGTTTCTGTGTACAAAAAGATAGCCTCGTTCCTTTCTCCATGCTTCTCCATATACTTCCTCAAAGATGCTAAAAATCCATAAACTTTAAAATAAAAAGAATTAATACCACGGAAACATTACTATTAACACTACAGCTTTATAAACCAGTCAAGAAAACACATTTCACAAGGGAAAAAATGCCTTTATAATTATGAAAGTTATTTCATAACTATAGTTATGAAAGTTAAAACACTAAGAGTATGACATCCTCAAGTTTAAAAAAAGGGTGAGAAAATCTTCAAGTTGAAAGAGGAGAATTTCCAGATTTGGTTTCTCTGCCTGTTATAAGTAACATAAAATTGGGCATATAGTGTAACTTCATTTAAATAGGAGCATTACTTACTGCTACTTTCATCTCCATACTTGTAAATGCATGTTGGATTTGCAGGACACAGAGGAGCAAAAGCTGGAGGAACAATATCTAATATGCGCTGATGGTATGAAAGCCTATAACACAAATATTTTAATTTCAGAACATTTACTATATAAATAACTAAAACAATGAGACTGGCTACATGATCTTTAAGGTCCCTTCCAGCTCTAAAACTACAAAATTCCACAGAAGTAAGACAACATCAACCTCTTGGAATGCATCTAATTCTGGGAAGTTATAAATAAGGCTCAGGACCTTAAAAGAAGTAGCCAAAAAGCAAGTGTATTAACTCAAAAACTTCAAAGGATAATTCCACAAACCAATATTCATAATTTAGTGACAAATCTACATGTAAATTTACTAAACTTGGTCATCATTATTAATTCCCCTTAAATCATTAAGAAAATGTTAAATGATGTTCAATACATTTTGTTTAAGAAAACAAGGAAATTTATACATGATTTTAGAAAACTATCAAATGATAAAAGGAAAAAGCTTTAGTTATATAGAAAATTCACTTTTGTTGAACATTTTCTCTACAAGGCCAATCTTGCTAAAATTCACCACAAAAAAAAAAAAGTTAAAAGTAAATAGGGGATATTGTAATGAGCTGATATAATGATCCATTTGTGAACATATTTCATAAATCAAAGCTTTAATTTGTCCTTGTATCATTCATTTACACTTAGACTTTTAAAAGTAATTTTAAAAATTACTCAGTACCCTATATACATAATCTTTACCCATTTAGATTTTAGACCCAACATATTTTATTTCAAAACCATGGATTTCTGTGTTACACTGAAGTAATCTTTTCTGGATTAGGAAAAGTTTAGTTAAGAAGTTTCTTGTATATGTAGTAAGTATAATGTTGTCTCTCACACATAAAGACAATACTACTGACTCACTATCAGTAGAACATGTTCTTTGAGTTGTTTTTCCAAAAATGGTGATGGTTTTGAGCTGACACATCCATACTCCCTCGCTTGTCCTCCCTTATGACCAACAGACACACAAAATAAAAAAAATCAGGAATTTAACAGAATTCTCAATAAAACTTTATGTTATAAATGCTGGTCACAATACTTAACATGATAGAATTTCAGAGCTGGAAGGGATCCTAAAGGTCATCTAGTCCAATCTGTCTATTTTATAGATGACCCCCATGGAAATTGTGACTTGCCCAACAAGATCACACAGCTAGTTGATGTTCAAGTCAGAATTAGAACCTAAGTCTTTCCAGTACACCTCTCTGCCTATTAAACCCATCTTTCAGGCTGATTATAAATCAACATATGCACAGAGCAGACAGTCACTACATTAATAATATACAAAAAGAGGCGAGAGAAAACCAACAAACTACTCACCGCATACATTTCTCCAGTACTTCTCTTACAAATTTGGGCTTGGGATTTTCAAAATCCTGGGTAAGACAATCTGACCTAATTAAAAATATATAAAATTTTAATAAAGTTAAGCAAAACTTCAGATTTCTACCTAGTTTAGACTCATTTCTAATCAGGTTAACTTTAGGTAAAATACATTAAAATAAACTTTTAGAGGACTGTTTCTGTACTATGTTCTCATATTTAACTTTTAAATTTTGCTATGAAGAAACTCAAGAAAAGTGTCTGAAGCATACTCACCAATCTTCCCAGCTCCAACGAAACTGGAAGTTACTTAGGTGATGGGAAAACCAATTAATGAATCTTTGAAGCAAGAAAGAAAAACGGTCAACATTCTTAGAAATAACATATGTGACAACAAAATAACACATTAGACAGGTAAAATTCTGATAAAAAAGCTTCTCTATATAGCCAAAAACTCCTTTCATCTAATCACAGTCTCTACTGTACCTATTTTTTTCCACAGAAAAATCTAAATAAATCCTTTAGTTCCCTCAAGAAAGATATTTAAATCTCTATGTTAATATCGTCTTATATAAAGTATTGGCTAAGTCCCTTACTGTATAGTTTATGAATATTTTAAGGTAGCATTTTATTTGGTTTGAATGATTACATATTTCTTATTAAATAAAAATAGGTATTGTCATATATTTACATTTCCCTATTATTTTTATATTTGCTTCTTTTTTTTTTTTTTTAAAGGATTTCTGCCTCAGTAGTAAAATATTGGAAAAAACCCAAATGTGCAATGGTTTAGAAAGGACGCATTTAAAAGTGGTACAAAATAAATGATATAGAATAAAGTCTCTTTTTGAGTATGCAATTCATATTACATGTATTTATGCAAATGTATCTGCACATAAATGCCACAGTTTAATATTCTACCATAAAGTATATGGAACAAGATTTGAGAGAATCTGTTAAAATAGAAGCAATTACCTGTCTATACATGTAGTATTCATTGTATCCAAACGCATGTACAACATTTCAGTTGCCTGTGCAAGCTTGAATTCATAGATAAGGAAAACAAATAATTTTAAGTTGTTTAAAATTTAAAAGGATTAGAGAAAAATAATTATCTTCTAGAAGACTTCGAATGACACTGTGATTAGTTTAAAATTATGTTTTCTCCTTAAGACTGATTAACAACTGAAGGCAGACCTCTTTCATAGTCCTCCTATAAAGACAGGGGCTGGATTTATGATTCCAATAGTACAGGAAATCCCTAGAAGACCTTTGCTAAGGCTTTTAGACTCAGAGTTGTCTTGGGCACTCAGAGTTTTTAGTGACCTGACCAGAAGTAGGTATCAGAGAAATTTCCTGAACTTGGGTTTGAAGCCAGTTCAAGTCATGTCTTTATCATCTGCAAATGATCACCAATTTAGGAAGGTCCATCACTCCATTAAATTAAAAAGGTAGTTTTCAATACAACTGAAAAATGTGAAGACTATTTTACTCTTATTTCTTAAATAATAGTGTCCCACTGTTTAATACCAAAAGCAAATGATCACTTATAGGAAACACTGATAATCTTATATTCTTAAATAAGTGTCCCACTATTTAATAACAAAAGCAAATGATCACTTGTAGGAAACACTGATAATCTTAAATTCTAAGTAAAGCCCTTTCAATATACTTCAATATAAATTAAGAGAAAACACTTAGAATTTTAACATGTGCCATTGCTGACTTAGAATTTTATCACAAGCTAAGAGAGTGAATGGTAAATCTGGCCAGCATCTTCATTTCAAGGAAGCAAAGAGCAATGACTCAAAGTAGCCAGGACAGATAACTGTGTACTATGTACTATGGGTGGCTTTTGAAAGTCTTTTTCCTTTAGTAATTAAAAATTTCATTCTACTTTACTGTTCTTTAAAAAAAAAAAAAAAAAAAAACTGTTCAAAATAAACAATGAAAAATATCTGAATACTTTTAAAAAAATTTTGATCCAAGAAAATGAAATGCTAACATTTAGGAGCTAGAAAAGCTTTAAAATTGGTCTAGTTCACAAAAAAAGTTTTGTTTTCATTTTTAGATACTGACCACAGGCAACAATCAAAATAAGATTTCAGAGAGCTTCATAGTTTTACTTGGTAGCTGAGGAAACACATAATCCTTCTTGAAATAAAGAAAAAAAGTCAAATTAAACAATAAACAAAAAGGATACAACTTGGGGTAAAGAGCCAGGTTGAAGCTTGCACAGTTCAATGAGAAGAGTTGTGTACATAACATCAATGTGAGGGGGTACAGGAAGCTGAAATAACTCAGCAAAGATCACCTAGAAAATAGTTTAAATGAATCAAAATCTAATTCAAAAATAGGTATGTATACATTTCTACTTCTAGAAAGTTTCCAAAGTTCTAAGGTCTTAAAAAAAAAATTCAAGCAAATATCCAGAAATAGCCACTTTTGAAAACACCCTTTCCCTCCCTTTGCCACAGTAAACTTTTGAGATCAGACAGATAAATATGATCATTTGACTTACACCCCAAGCAGAAGTCCATAGAAAAGAAAATATGGTATAAGAGAAAAGAACTTGAAGTGAGAAGACTTAGGTTTGAATCTGATGTGAGCTAAGCAACTATCTAAATTCTCTGTTCCTCAAGTTTCCTCATCTGTAAAATGAGGAGATTAATATTTATAGTACATATCTCACAGGGTGATGACAAAGTGCGTTCAAGTGCTATATAAATCTACTAACTGCTGGAATCATTCATGTCACACTAAAATATACACTCTTATCTAGCTTAAGACTTTCTGGGCCCAGGACTAGAAGAAGTTCTGGACAGGAACACTCAGGTTGAACTCTTGTTTAAAATTAAAACCTTATTCTTACTGTCAGATGACACTATTGAAGATACTATCCCTCTTAAAACATTTCAAAATTTCTCAATGTGGCCCAAGTCTTCCTTGCCTCAAGATATTTTTTTCCCCTTAAAATTTGTTTTTACATTTTCCTATAATAATCTTTATCACCAACAGTCCTTTATTTACCTTATTTTTCTCTAAAACTGACCCTATCACCTGCTTAGTAATAATGCCTTTTAGAGGAAGATATTCTAGCAGTCTGATCAACTCTTAATAAGACAGGTTTATATCCTATTTCATTTTTCGCATGATTTCCACACCCATTCCTTGAAGATTAATAAAACTGGTGCATTACTATTTTAGAAATAATTTTTTAAAAAGAACATGAATGATTACAAATATGAAGTAATATACCACAAAAAAGTTTTCATTCAAATATGAGTAATCATACATAAACAGAAAGTAGAGTGTAAAGACTTTAACTGTATTGAAATATAGGCCTCTTAACCATTAAAAAACTAGTAAACATAGTAAGGACAGTTTATCTGCTTATGATGTAATTCTAAAGATATTTAAATCACAACTAAATCTGCAGAACAGAAAAGGAGTTAGTTACTTTAGTTATCTGTGATAAAAAAAGGAAAGCATGACTGCTTTATATGTAATCTAAAAAGGAATTCAAAATTCTACTACAGCTGCTGGATCCTCAATCTCTTTTCTTTTTGTTAAGGTGGTTAATAAAAAGCAAAAGTGACCTAATACTCCTCCATTTTCCCTGCTAGAATGCAATGTATGAGAAGTAGTAAAAAAAAAAAAAAGAGAAGTCAAAAGTTTCTTAGTAAACAGTAGCCAATATTCTGAATGTCAGAAATAGATTATTAAAATTAACAAGATATTTCATATAAAATGCATACCTCAACAATGTGATAATTCAAGGGGATCTTGTTCTTTCCTGGATAGCTCACTAGTTGTGCAGCGCTATTTTAAGAAAACACACAAGTTTATTAAAATCAAGTCTAGATCAACAAGGGTACCTCAAAATGGAAAATATCTCAAAATGTCCCCAGTTTGAAATAAATTACCAAGAACACAACAGAGTTTTACTGAATATAAGCCCATAACAAAAATAATATCATTCAAGTCTCTAGAAGATTAGGAAACTTATATGTGTAAGATGAGCATGGATCAGATAAACAAATACAGTAGTCTAAATAGTTTTTTTTTTTTTTTTTTTTTTTTTAAATAGAGCTTGAAAATATCAAGCAATGCATTTTTGTTTTCCTCCTCAGGTTTGTTTTTTTTTATTCTAGAACTGATTTTTCTTGTGCAAGATAACTGTATAAATACATACACATGTATTGGATTTAACATATAATCCAACATATTTAACATATATTAGACTACTTGCCATCTAGGGAAGGGGGTAGGAAAAAAGAGGGGAAAATTTGGAACAGAAGATTTTGTAAGGGTCAATGTTGAAAGAATTAGCCATGCATATATTTTGTAAATAAAAAAAGAAAATATCAAGCAATTAATTCCTCTTTTATGTATTCTTTTCACCTTATACCTACCTACACTGAAAAAAAAAAATTCAATGGTCAAATCTTATGAAATACTTTGTAGAAATAATTCCTTTCCAAGGAGCTTCCAATTATAGAAGCATGAAAAAAAAACAGAATGAAATCACTAGTGTTCTTATCTTACAAAGCATTTGAGTTAACATTTTTTCTATTAAGAAACCGGCAGGAATACCCAGAAAATAAGGCCAAAAATCTATGTACATATCAACTAGCAAAAGGAAACAAAGACAATCTGTCTCAAGTGAAACAGGGAGCTAAATGTAATAGAGACAAACTTTTAAATTCTCTATCATCAGACTACTACCCAGCACTTAGAGTAAATGTTCATTTTTCACTTCTATGACTTTATTTCTATTATATTTCCATTATAAAATTTATTTCTATATAGTTACAAGGTTATTTTTAAGTTTCTATAAAAATAGGTCTTAGAAGGACTATAAAGCTTATTTTTACCATGTCTTCCTTTCTTTCCAGTGTGATTTAATGATGAAGTGAAGATGCTCTTCTATTACAAATCTTTCCACCGAATGACTGCCTGGCATAACAGGACCCTAAAACAAAATTAAGATGATCAATTTTTTTTACCTCTAGAAAAAATATTTTCATACTAAAAGTTCTATAGAGTTAAAATAGTTCATTTTAGGAAGCTTTACTATCTATTTGTTTCCACTATAACAAATCAGAGCCTAGTTCATGTCTACTAAGGTTTTGTAAAGATTCCATACTGCCTTACTATCATTATTCTCCTATATCCCACTTTTTCCAATGAATATAAACTAAAAGTCCATATGACACTGAATTTATTCTAAGTCTTACTTTTCAAGTGTGAAAAAATATATAGAAATTTAAGCCTCAGAAACTAGCAGCATATAACAAAAAACTAAATTTTGGTTTCCCAATGCATTAACATTCACATGTTTTAACAAAAATATTAACCATTGGTCTGATCAAACAAAATAAAATTTCTTTAAGTGTAAAGCAGATCTCTATGTAAATGTTTTGCTGAGTCAATAACTACTAAAGTGAGTCAAAGTAATGATTATTTATTTAGTATATTTGGAAAAATTCTGAATGGATAATTATTATTATTGGAAGGATCAGGGATAATATGAACTGACAATTAGCTAATCTGTTGGATAAAAGAATCAAAATATGAAAACATCTTGTCATGCTAGACCTAAGTTTCCACTAATTACTTCCCCCTAATCAATAATGTTATAACAACTTGACAAAGAGCAAAGTAGAGAAAAGTCTTGCCCACAACAATGAAAACGATGTATTTTTTAAAATGATAAGCAACAGAAAAGCTTAATTTTTAAAAAATACTGAATCTGATTTCTGGAAGAGAAATCAGATTCTTCTCATCAATATAAGATTCAAAATACTTCTCTTCCTCTTTACTTTAACTAACTTGTACAAAATATGAACTTCATCAGGATAGCTTAAGAATTCATTTCTATTTAAAGAAACTCCCTCTGCCAACACAATTTATTTCCCTCTCTTGGAGGTGTTTGGATAGAGAGGTGGAAGGACTTGCCCATGGTCACACAACCAGCATGCACTAAAAGCAATTCTTCTACATTTTGAGGCTTCCTATTTATCAGAGTACATTTCTTTTCCTGAACTTGATGGATGTGCTGCTGTATAATATATAGACTTATTTTTTCTAAAAGCAAATAACAAACTTTACACAGAACTCAAATAGATCATTGATGTGACATGTCTCGTTTCATAAACTGCTGTTAGTTATGATGTGTCACATACCTCAGGATCATCCGTGTAATCAAACATCCTAAAGATGACCCTTGGCATTGGGTATACCGAGTCTTCTGTATGAGGTGGTGGAGTAAAAGGAGGCAGGTTGTGCTGCAAGGCTTCACAGAGGATGCTGTCAAAGGCAAGGTATGGTCTCAGGATGTGCCGTTCCTGCCAGCGATCTTTTTTTAATTTCTGAATCTGAGCCCAAAGGCAATCTAAATACTAAAAATAGAAAGATGATTTTAAAATAAATTCCAGGTAATTCCAACTAACATAAAAAGAAAGATAAAACAAAACAAATATTACAGAATTATGAAGAATCGACAGGGCTTCAAAGAAAAGATTTGAAAACATCCCACCCCATTCCTTTGGAGAGGTGAAAGGAAGGTCCATGGATTTGGTATACTGAACATATTTTAAAGACAGTTTCAAAGGATTATCAGTTTTGCTGGGGGTTTTCCCCCTTTTTTCTTTAAAAAATGCTATTTGTAATATGGCATGGCTTTGTCGGAGGTGGAAGAAAAAGAGGGATACTAGGAAAAGTAGTGATATGAAAAATTTTTTTTAACCCCAAAAGATTTTGAAAAAATTACCCCAGGGTCATTATATTTTGATATTATGACTTTCACACGATTTATTTCTTATACTTGACTCAATCTTAATACACACATTAAAAAAAAATTTAGTTTCACCAACTGAAATCTAAATTATAATGCAAATTCTCTTACACATGAATTGCTAGACAGCAAAATGTTTATTAAGAACATTTGAGTCTGTGTCTATAATTAGGCTGAACCTTGAGGGAATATACAGATATAGAACATACCATCCTACTCATTGAAGAACTTAGCTTCTTTCATAAACAAAAGACACACATAAAACACTTAGAAAACTACATGAGGCAATATATGATTTATTCATTAAAATAGTAGAGGTTGAGATGGGGATTAACAATAATGCCTCATATTTCTATTGTTATAGTTTATAAAGTACTTTAACATGAACTATTAATGCTATCTCATTTGACCCTCATATTGACCCCATTAGACAAACAAAACCGTTCTTGACCCCATATTATGAAGATCCAGGAGACCAAAAAAGCTGACTGGCCCAAGGTCACTCAGCTACACCACAGCAGGGATTAAAAGTCAGGTATTTTGAAAACAAGCCCAGTGTTATTTCCATTAGATACTAAGCCATGTTGTCTCGAGGCCTTGCCTCGTTTAAAGTACATTTTAACTTAGTGGAGAAAAATAAAAAACAATGAAAATATATGGAGGTGGGAATGGAAAGGATATCTATTGGCAAGAAGGAAAGTAGTTTGGCTTTAGTGACAGAATCTGAAACAACAGGGAAAAATCCTACTAGGAAGCAAAATGGAGCCTGGACATTGAACAAAAAGTCACAATAGCAAGACTTTAGCGTAAGATTGGCTTCTAACAGCTACCTGTCCACATCTGAATCACTTAATGATGCCTCTTTCATCATGTGTAAAATGCATGAATGGAACAAGATGTTCTCTAAGCTTCCTTCCAGTATTAAGGACCTATGATTTCACAACATCCTTGGATGAACACCCTTTTCTGTAAATGATGGATTGAAATCAATGAACATAAGATCCTTTCTAGCTCTAAAATACTTAGGGAGATGCAAAGAGATGGCAAAGTATAATTGTAGTCTATCACCTAGCTTATACTTTGAAATCTTACCATTTTGATAAGCTTACTAGAGCTTGGTATGGTCAAAGCCTTTGAGAATTCTGTAACCAATGGATAAAACCTATACAAGGCAGAGACCTTTTTTTTTTTTTTTTTGTTGTTGTTGTTGTTTAATTTTAATAGCCTTTTATTTACAGGTTATATGTATGGGTAACTTTACAGCATTGATAACTGCCAAATCTCTTGTTCCAATTTTTCCCCTCCTTCCCCCCACCCCCTTCCCCCAGATGGCAGGATGACCAGTAGATGTTGAATATATTAAAATATAAATTAGATACACAATAAGTATACATGCCCAAACCGTTATTTTGCTGTACAAAAAGAATTGGACTCTGAAATATTGTACAATTAGCCTGTGAAGGAAATCAAAAATGCAGGTGGGCAAAAATATAGGGATTGGGAATTCAATGTAATGGTTTTTAATCATATCCCAGAGTTCTTTCGCTGGGAATAACTGGTTCAGTTCATTACTGCTCCATTGGAACTGATTTGGTTCATCTCATTGTTGAGAATGGCCAAGTCCATCAGAATTGGTCATCATATAATATTGTTGTTGAAGTATATAATGATTTCTTGGCCCTGCTCATTTCACTCAGCATCAGTTCGTGTAAGTCTCTCCAGGCCTTTCTAAAATCATCCTGTTGGTCATTTCTTACAGAACAATAATATTCCATAATATTCATATACCACAATTTATTCAGCCATTCTCCAATTGATGGGCATCCACTCAGTTTCCAGTTTCTGGCCATTACAAAGAGGGCAAGGCAGAGACCTTAAATGGAAGCATCATAGGAGGTGGTCTGGGATTTCACTGTGGGAGTTCCCTACATTACCAAAAATTGCAACTCCTCTACAGCTTAAAATTTAAATTTAAGCCAAAAGCTTCTGGAGTTGGTCTAAAGGAGGTACTAATCTTTATTATCCAATTTTAATCTAATAATCTAATCGTGTAGTATCTAAATTTGTTTTACAACCTCCTGAGAGGTACAATAATTCCCATTTTATAGATGAGAAAAGAGGATCAAAGGCAGTATTCCATAAAACAAGTCATCTTGAATCCAAGAAAGTATTCTATCCAATATATCTTGCTAAAGATTGCCTGGTTGAAAAGGACCTTAGAGATCAATCTCAGTTTATTTTATAAATGGCTCAAAGCTTCATTGACTTGCCAAAAATCATAAAGTGGCAAAGGGGACACTAGAACCAAATTTTGAATCTTAGCATAGCCTTTTTCCAATACACTAATTTCAGCTGACTATTCTTTTATTAAAAAGTGAAAAAGATTAAATTTACCTCTTCTTGTGGATGTGGTTTATCAGCAGTCCACACCTGTAACAATGGAACGTGAGTTTTTTGACGTCTTCTAAAAATACAAACAAAAAAATGGATAATTATAAAATTAACTCATTACTGTCAGTATCAATAAAGAAATATCTTCCACACGACTCTTGTGTTTCTAATACTTTAGTCCTAGTGGAATGGACCAAACCTTGGTAAAAGGTAAAATATCTATAATAATTAATCTACACCTGCTAATACCAGAAAATAATAAACAAGGAATTTAAGAACATTCTTCTGTTATCATCAAAACTATGAATATTTTAAATTTACTAGCAATCATGCTATGCAACAGCCAACTAGCCATACACAGAACTTAATGCCAAAATTAAATCTCAAACCATCTGAAGGTTCAGTATAATTTTTATTATTTTTCCCACTATAAACTATAAAGTACCTCAGAATAGAAAAACTAGTATAAGTTTTATTTGGCTTGGACCAAGTACTTTGGGAGAGATGGCCCTGAGAGGGAAAAGGAAAATCTCTCTACTCCTTTCCTATATGTCTTAAATCAAGCTTACTCCTATCTAAGATCAGGTTGGTCCCAAGCCTCTAGCATTTATTTAATACTATCCTTATTGTAAGTACCTACAGGAAAGGAAGATTTTTCATTAGCTAAAAGCTCCCAGAATAACAAGGCCAGAGGTTCATCCCAAGGTTTCAAATCCAGTGTTCTTCAGATTATGTCTTATTTTGCATCTCCTAAAAAAATCTTGTACATACTTGATACTCATTATACCATGGTGTTTCATGCTTCCCAAATTCTTCTCAATCTTTCTATCCCAATCACTAGCCCAAGAGGAAGTACAGAATTCAGAATAATACAAATAATTTACTTTGTTCCTCCCTGTTATAGTCCATGAAACTAATGCTATATATAGTTTAAAAGAAAAATGGGAAAGCCAAACTCATAACAAAGATTTTCTTTAGGACAGTCTAATTTCAGATTTCAAGTCTAAGATTTCAGCCTATAATTTAGAGATTTCTCTAAGGAATTAAATCAGTCATTGACCCTTCAATGAGGACTGTAAGACATGATATAACCTCAAGAAAATTATCTTTAAAAATCAATGGACAAGGACCAGAAATATGGATTTCTGCTACTACCCTATGCTACACTTTTGCTACTGTTATGACTTTGGGTAATTCATTTCATATTTCTAGGTCTGAATATGTGTGAAAAAAGGCTGGACTAGGTGAACTATAATATATAATTTAATTTAAAATTCTGTGATCCTGTGGAAGATGTATGAAGTTAAAACAGAGTTTTTTAAAAGATGCTTAGAAAAAAATGAAAATTTCCAGTTAAAATAACCTTCCTATTATTAGTAAAGCACTTTCAAAATAAGTACTAAGGCAACTCTTTATCTACTTCATGCTTTTTTAAAAACTGAATCCCTACTTTTGAGAAACAAAACAAGTCACAAAATTAAAGGATGATAAATTAAAATATCAGTATGTTACACCAGGAAATTATAAACAAACTCCAAAACAACAAAAAAGACAACAATAAAACTTACAACAAAAACCTTTCTCCTTAACAACAAAGACTAATGTGGGCTATATTCTTACTTAAGATAGCTTTCAACAGTGGAAAAAATGCGATCCATCTCTGCATCTTTTTTTTCATATAACTCCTTTCCAACCCAGGGCAAAGATGACAGAAATGCAAACACATACCAATCACGTCGTACCTACAATAAAAAAGAAAAAAAAAAATGTTTCACAGTGTACTTCTAAAATCTCCTTTAGAAGATAATGTGATCAAAAATAGAGAATTTTTGGAAACACCAATTGTGCATTTTTGATTTCTTATTTAAATCAAGGTTTTAAAATCCATAAGGATTTCTCAACTTCATTTTAAAAATGTATTATGTGCCAGATGACAGGAGACAAAGACAACAAAACAGTTACTGCTCTCAAAGAGTTAACACAGTACTTGGAGAAAACAATTAAGTACAAAAATAAGAAAATATGTTACTTTTTTATACAGTAACATATTATTACTTAAAATTCCCATCCCAGCTCAAACCCACTTCTTATGACTCCAATTCCAGCACTTTACATATCATATCACTGTTTTTTTGTAAGAAGGAAATAAGAATATAAGAAAAGTTTTATAATGTTAAAGTATTAAGTACTCCTCTTACCTGAGGCACATCTTCTTCCTGAGTTACACTTACAAAATTTTCAAACATAGCTACCATTGATGGAGCAGCTATTACATGACAATTCACAAGATCTGATAAAAAATGGACCTATTAGGCAAAAAATATACATGTATATGTTATCAAATAATCAACAACAATATAATCAGAAAGATTAAACACTATGATTTCATGGGGTTTGTCAGAGATATGTAGTAGTTCAATATAAAGGAGACTATAAACATAACAAATTCTGTTAATATTTTTTTGAAAACATGATTATATCAATAGATGCTCAAAAGGATTTTTTGACAAAATTAGCACTTGTCTCTATTAAAAACCTTATAAAATATAACATACCTTTTTCTTACTATAGCAAATATACTATCTAAATCCAATCAACATCATATATAAGAAAAGATGGAGGCTTTTAAGATCAATAAAGATGCCTATGACTATTACCATTTAAATTGGTGCTAGAAACGTTATCTGTAGTAAATAAAGATAAGAGAAACTGAAAACATCAGCATAAACAAAGAGCACTTTTGCAGATTATGTGATTTACTTAGAAAACACTAGATAAAAAGAAATTGAAACATTAAATTCAGCAAAATTACAGTATATAATACAATATAAATATCAGCAACCAACAAAATCAAGCAGCAAGATCTACAAAATTAAAGTCCATTCAAAATAATTATAGAGGTTCTGAAATATTTGTGAGTCTATATTTCAAGATGCACTCAGGAATTCTATGAATCCAACTGTAAAACACTGCAAGGATAAAGACAGCCCTAAATAACTAGAGATCTATTAACTACTTATGGATAGGTGAAGCCAATATAATAAAAATTATAATATCTAATTTACTTATACAGTGCTACACTAAAAGAAATATTTCATAGAGTTAGAAAGAATTGTAAGTTCAATGAAGGAACAAGAGGTCAAGAACCTCAAAAGCAAGAATGCAAAAAAAGAAAAAAAGTGAGAAATAAGGAAATTTATCAATCCGCTATCTCAAACTGAATTACAAATTAGTAATCATTTGTGAAACATATTGTTTATACAATAAACAAGTCAGTATAATATTTGATTATCTCAAAGAATCAACTTAGTGAGAAAAGAGCTTATTATTTGACAAACTATTAGCAATCTGGCAGAAATTAGGTTTAGATCAACATGTCACACCATATTAAGTAGGATAAGGTCCAAATGGATACATGACTGCAATATAAAAGATCACATCATAAATTAGACAAGAAAGGAAGAAAGTATTTTGCAAAAAATATAAATAAAGGAAAAGTTCATGATGACACAAGTGACAGAGAGGATCAACAAGATAAAATGGAGAATTTTGATTATATAAAATTTAAAAGTTCTAGCACATTCAAATTTAATGTAGTAAAAATCAGAATGAAAACATAAATGGGAACATCTTGGCTACATGTTTCATATCAAAGACACAAAAGGAAATGATCCAAATTATAAGACAAAGAACCATTTTACAATGGACTAATGGTCAAAAGAATATGAACAGGTAGTTTCGAAAGTAGGAAATCCAAATTATCAACAACCATATGAAAAAATGCTCCAAATCACTTGAGAAATGCAAACTAAAACAACTTTTAAGATTCTACCACACAGTCATCTACCACACTGACAAAAAGAAAAAGGACAATTATTGAAGGAACCTCAAGAAAATAGGCATACTAGGGAGCTACTTGTTCAGCTATTCTGGAAGTTCTCAAAGTTAATAAATTATACATACTCTTTGATGTGGCTATAGCATTACCAGATCTAAACCTCATGAGATTAAAGAAAGAGCTTAAATACCAATATGTACAAAAATGTTTATAACAATTATTTTCATGATAGCCAAAAACTAGTAACCAAAGAGGTGTTGTTTTATCAGGGATATCCAAATAAACAATGGCAGATTAATGTAATGGAATGTTATAAAATGGACAATTTTAAGGGAAATTAGAAGACACTTAAGAACTCATGGAGAGCTAAGTGAGCATGACTAGGAGAACAATTTATATACTGTTATCAACTTTGAAAGATTTTAGAACTCTGATCAGTTTAATGTTAAACCGTAAGACAAGTACACCAAAGACGAAACATACTACTCATCTGTCAGTGATAAACTTAAAGATATATATATATTCAGTCATGGCCAATAATGGAATTTGTTTTGGTGAACTATGCATATCTATGATAAGTTTTGTTGCTGTTGTTGAATTCGAAAAGAAAGAGGGAGGAAGGGGAAATAAAAAAGGTAAGCTGGGAAAAACATTACATATGAAAGTAAGTTTTAAAAGACAAGAACAATGGTTCAGCATTGTAATGTCTTGGCTAGCTTTCTGGAGGTCCTCCGAATGGGCCTTGGTTTCAGCAGAACAATCACCACGAGAATAGTCAGGGATAGAGTCCAAAGTCTTTATTATCTTCTTCAGTCTCCCAGTTTGAAACAGTCTCTTCCAAAGTACAGGAAGCAGGAGAGCCAGCCACCAAGAGGCTGATCAAAGATGGAATGTGTGTGGCTGAGTTTGTCTTCAGTTTAAATACCCTATTACAAATACATCAACTGTACAACTATTATATCAACATGCTAAGTACTAAGTACATGTAAACTAGATAACCATTGTCTTATCAATTCCAGAGTTAACCTTATTGTAGCAATCCTTGCCTCAAGAATATTTCTCTAGAGCTCATTACACAGCATGTTAGATGCACAACTTCTAAAGGAATATTTGAATAAATGGTAATATGAGAAATTAGAAAAAATACTGGATTTGAAGTTCAAATCCAAAGTGGTTCTGTCAAGTTAACCATATATGTAATCATGAGCAAATTACTTAAATACTCTGGATCTAAATTCCTTCACCTGTAAAATAACGGAGTTGGATCAAAACAAAACCAAAAATCAAAAACTACCCAAAATCCTTTCCAGCTATGTATCAAAGCCTCAAATAGGATAGAGTACATGGACAAGTAGTAATCTGCAAGATGGAGAAATGACACGTAGATGTGACGAGCACTGAGATAAAAATCAAATCAGAATAACTTCCCGTTAAAAAAAGAATCTCTTCTCTACAATTACTTTGAAATCGTGTTATTTTAAAGAGAAGGTCCTTGGCATATGAAAGTAATGGAATATTATTGTTTTAAAAAAAATTGATGAACAAGCTGATTTTAGAAAGGCCTGGAAAGATTTACATGAACTAATGCTGAGCAAAACAAGCAGAATCAGAAATACATTGTACATAACAACAGCAAGAATGTGAGATGATCAACTAAGAAAAACTTGGTTTTCTTTTCAGTGGTTCAATGACTCAAAGCAACCCCAACAGACTTTGGATAGAAAATGCCATCTGCATCCAGAAGGAGATTGAATGTAAATCAACACATGCTATGTTCACTTCTTTTTTCTATTTTTTTTTTTTAATCTCTCCCGTGGTTTTTCCCTTTTGCTTTGATTTTTCTCTCCCAACATGATTCATAAAGCAATGTGTATTAAAATAAACAAACACATTGTTTGTTTGTTTGTTTGTTTTTTAAAAAGAAGGCTTTTAATTTGTTTAGAGGACTACAATAATGCTTCCAGGAGAAAGTTATTCACTTACAATTGTAACGGGAATTATTTAATCATGGCAAATGTGAGGTTTAATGTGAAATGAAAGATTATAAGTCAAAAGAGAAAATTAAAAAAAAAAAAAAAACCTTCAGCTTTTTCACTATAAACTCTGAAAAACAGAACCAAACCAAACCCACTTACCAAAATCACAGCTTCATCATAGTTGTTTGCTTTCAAAGATTCTTTAAGTTGACGAATCATGGCTTCCACAAATTCTCCACCAAAGTTGTAATTTCGGGCATTAAGTAGTCCAACTAATGTTGTATACACCGTCAATTTCAAAGGAAACAGACGAGCACTGAGATAAAAATCAAATATATGTTCTTATTCATGATCTGACGTACATAAAATGTAAGAAATTAATTGTTTTTAAAAATTCTTTGAAAATAATTTGGCTTATAAAGTTTTTATACTTCATATTCAAAAATATTATGATTTTGTTTTTAATAAAAATGCTCCATATTTTACAGGTACATTATAAAAAGTTAACTACAAATTACAAATGTTTTAAAAGCATTTTATAGTATTATTACTGATATTATTAATTCATATAATACACATTATGTATACAATATACATAACAATATTATTATTCAAAACTATACATTCTTTGTATACATACACTGTACAAAGAATTCTTAGAATCTTGCTCTTGTAGTTGGGAAGATCAGCTTCCAAAACACCAGCTAAGCCTTCTAAGTTGCTTTCCAATGAGAAAGTACTCTAAAGGGAGACCAAATTAAACTTATATTAAAGAAAGATGGCATTATTATTTAAATGATAAATCAATTTTGAAAAACAAATGTTCATTGATATCATGTCTTTATATTATGAACACTTTTAATGTATCCCAATCCTTCCTCTTCAAATGAAAGCCAACATCTTATAACAAAGAGGGAAAAAAACCACAACAAAGCTCAATATCTCAAAAAATAAACATAATAATAAAGTCTGAAACTATTTACAAAACAGTTCCATGCCCATAATTACCCACCTCCCTAAAAAAAAAGAAGATACCATCTTATATCTCTTCTTTAGGGCCAAAGTTGGTCATTATAATATCATGGTATTCAATTCAACTCATTGCTATCATTATTTCCATTTATATTGTTGTAGTCATTGTTTTATATGTTTTCCTGATTCTACTTAACTTTTTATCAATTTGTATATCTTCCCCTATGTCTGACTTTATAATACTTACATGCATGTACCACAGCTTATTTAGGCATATCCAGTTCATGGCTACTACAGATAGCGTCATTATAAAAATCTGAGTGTATATAGAGACTTTCTCTTTAACACTGATATTCTTCAATATATGGCTAGCACTGAAATATGGGTTAAAGGAAATGAATAACTTTAAGCATTGCTTTTCATATAATTCCATTTAGCAAATAAATTATTATTTTTTATATTATATTATATATATAATATAAATATATATATTAAATATATTATATTTAATTATTTTTTTCATGGTGAAACATTTTTCAAGGTAGAAAGCAGCATGACAGACTTTGTACAGAATAAATGTTTAAAAAAAAAAAAAAAAAAGACAGTCCTTGCTCTTTTTGTCAATATATGAATTAATGGAACCATAGACAACAACAGAAGAGAGGCAATAAAAAGAACAGAAAGACAATAAACTGGCAGGAAAGCTTGGTTTAGACATTTATTAGTAGTATAACTTTAGACAAGATTTAACTGACTTTCTTAATTATGCAATATAACAAATTCAAAATCTGTTATCCTAAGCTCCTCATTCTTGATTGCTTATATTTGTCTCTACAATGACTTTCACATCCATTTCATCCTTTCTATTTCAACTGTCTACACCTCAATGTAGGCTTTTATTACCACTAGCCTTGACTACTGAACATCTAACTTATTTCTTAAATTCCAGTTTTCCCCATTTCTAATATTCTTCAACTACAGGAAGAACTTTCCAGAAGGAAAAAAGAAATCTGAGTAAGGTCCTTAATCAGATCAAAACCCTTTAAAGGTTCTCTGCTTCCTACTGAATTAAGGTGAAACTCTAAAGCTACTTGACAAAGTAATGCCTATTCTGTTACAGGTAAATTGTACTATTTGTCCCCTATATAAAATCCAATACTTTCATTTCTTTTACTCATGCTATTACCTATATCTGACCACTCTTCCTTTTCCCATCTATTTTTGCTTGTTGCAATCCTATCTTTCTTTGGCCTGATATGAAATCTTCAGCAAAGTCTTGCTGCCTTGAGTGCATTTTGCACCTCTATTATGCCACTACCCCATCCTCCCCCTCTTTTTTTTTTTAAACCATATTCTATTCTCTTTGTTATTATATATCACAAAATCATTACTAATTTGTTTACATTATATCTCCCCTACCAGATTAAAAATTCTCTAAGGACAAGCACCTAAATTAATTTAATTAGCTTTGTGTTTTCAGGCTTTTTGTACAATGTTTTGTGCACACTTTTTAACTAATAACAGCAATAACAAAACAAAACAAAAAGAATGCAATTAACTCTTTTATATGCATTCAAGATAAAGTATTCAAAATGTAAAACAATCTTTGTAAAAACATACTACTTGCAAAGATTTAAAAAAACGATGCTACAACAGCTTTATCTAAAAAATGCAAGTATATAATGATCAAGTTCTTAAGATTCAAATTATTTAACATATGGACACTAGAATAGTCTTGACTTTTTATTTTAAATGATAGTTCATACCTTTTCTCCTACTCTGCATATTAGAGATTCTATCCGATCTTCGATTTCAATCGACTGCAAGGTCTTCTTCCTTTTGTGGGGTTGTTCTGTTTTAATAATAAAGAAAATCAAGATTGGCATGTTACATGTTGAACTGGCTAAAAACCAAAACCAAAACCAAACAAACATGCTTTGCAAGCTTAAATTTGTACCATTACTTTGATTTTCTAAGCAATGATAGCCATAACTTTTCTGTGACTTTGTAAAATAATGGCAATATTTGAAATGGCTATTATCTTCCTTAAGCTGGTATTATTGAACTTTGTCTTTTAAGATAATACTGCTGACAATGACTGTTCTTTTCAGAAAGGATAGAAAGTTAAAATTAGTTTCATGAACTCATGAAGTATTTGTCCTTTGTTAGTAACTGCAAAACCTAGTAATGATGTACCCCGCTTCCTGTTCTTGGTCATTGGAATTCTTACTTAAAAAAAAAAAAAATTATTTTCTCAAGTCTTACAAATCAATTCTATGTTTCAGGTGAAATTCCCCATTAGCTTACAGCTATGTCACATTGATTCATTTTTCATTCCAATGTGTGGTCAAAGTATTTCTAATATTAATTACTTAGCTTTTGGTTACCTCAATCCTGTCTGCTATCTGTCAATCCCATCCTCCATCTATCAAGAAAAGATGCAGATGCTCCAAGTCTAGCTGTGACAAACTATTCTACAATGAGTATAATACAAATTAGTGGTTGACTTATAGTCCAAGTATATGCTGCTAATATATGCATTTACAATGAAAATCTTCAGTAGAATCTAGGAACTACCTGTTGAATGTTCATAAATAACAGTTAATCTTTTTTTTTTTATTCTGAAAACTTTAAACCAAAAAAGTGGATATTTCCATATAAAAAGTAGAACATGAAGAGGCATGTATATGAAACAATTTCTATTTCACACAACTTCCTTTTTTAAAAAAATCATGGAATTTAGTTAAAAATGTGCTAAAAAAGGTGCTAATGTCACCTTACTTGTCTGTACTTCCTTCTGAACTTATCTACATTTAAAAAAAAGTTTTAATGTTATCCACTTTTTTTTTGCATTAGCATTGCTAACTCCATTGCAAATGAAACAAAAACCCTTAGTTACAAATAAACAGAATTAAGCAAAACAAATCCATATATAAAAAATATATATATATATACACATGTGTATCTATATGTATATCTCTATGCATCTTGATTTCACCTCTATGTGAAGAGGAACATGTTTTATCATAGGTCTTCTGGAACCATTGTTTGTCCTTGTATTGTCAGTTTATATATGTTTTAGTTATTTTTCTTTACAAAATGTTGATATTGTATAAATTGTTCTGATTCTGCCCATTTCATTCTGCTTCAGAATTTATAGAGCCTAATTTGTTTAGCCATTCCCCAATTTACCTTCTATTTCTTTTCTTTTCCTTGTAGTTCCCCTTTCAGGATCTATCCCCTTTAAAGCTGAAGTTTATTTTCTTAGTTACTATTCACTCTCCAACATTATCCTTTTTTAACTGCCCTCTTTTCCTTTCTCCTTCTTTCTCCCTGCTGAGTTTCAAGTATTGCAACACTAACACCACCGTTCCCCACTATCAGTCCTTTTTATATTCCCATTCTCACTTTGTTAAGTTGGAACTACACTAAATTGTTTTAAATTTTTTTATATTTCATTTTTTTAATAACCTAAAATAATTAACATTATTTAAAACAAAAAAAAATTTGAGCTCAAATTCTGTGTCGCTGGTATTGCTGAGAATAGGTACATCATTTATAGTTGATCATCTTTCATATAATGTTGCTATTACTATGTATGACATTCTCCTGGTTCTGCTTGCCTCATTTTTTTTTTTTTTTGCATTAGTTCATGTAAGTTTCTTCAGTTTTTTTTTAAGCACTCTATTCATCATTTCTTATACCACAATAATATTCCATCACATAGACCACAACTTGTTCAACCATTCCACAATTGATGGGCATCCTTTATCCTGCCAATATCCAATTCTTCACCACCACAGACAGTTGCTATAAATATTTTTGGTACAAATAGGTTTCCTTTTTCTTTTTTTTAAAATCTGTGATACAGACTTGTTAGTGGTACTGTTGGGTCAATGGGTATGTACAGTTTGATTGCCCTTTGGGCACAGTTCCAAATTACTCTCTAAAATGGTCAGATCTGTTCACAACCCTGCCAATTTTCCCACATCTCCTTCAACATTTGTCATTTCACTTTTCTGTTACATAGACTTTGGATAGCTGTGAGATGGTACCTCAGAACTGTTTTAATGTGCATTTTTTTCAAATAAGTAGTGATTTAGAGATTTTTTTCCCCCATTATTATAAATAGTTAATTTCTTCTAAGAAATGCTTGTTCACAACCTTTGACCATTTATTAATTGGGGACTTAGTTGTATTCTTATAGATTTGACTCAGAAGCTTTTATCAGAGAAACCTGCTATAAAATTTATTCCCCAGTTCTCTGTGCTTTTCTTCTAATTCTGGCACTAAATTATTATAGTCATTTAACACTGCATATTATGTGTCTAATCTATTCCATTAATCCACGACTGTTTCTTTATCAGTACTAGACTGTTTTAATGATTACCATTTTATATTACAGTTTGAGATCTATTAATCTAGGTAATCTATATTTTCATAAATATTCCTTAATTTTTCCCAGATTGCTTCAAGGTAGCATGTTTCTATGGCTCTTTATTAAATGTAATTTCTATTGCATTATGATCTGAAAAAGACGTACTTAATATTTCTACATTTATAATTTGATTGTTACGTTTTTATGCCCTAATACATGATCAATGTGTGTGAAGGTGCCATGTACTACTGAGGAAAAAAAAATATATATTCTTTCCTATTCCCAATCAATTTTTGAGGCCGATAATATCTAACTTTTCTAAAATTATATTCATTTCCCTCAGTTCTTTCTCACTTATATTGTGGTTAGCCCTATCTAGCTCTGATAGTGAAAGTTGAGTTCCCCCACTAGTAGTTTCATTCTCTATTTCCAATCCTGTAACTTATCTTACTTTTCCTTTAAGAATTTGGTGTATACATACCATCAACATATACCATGTTTAGTATCAATATTGTTTCAATGTCTATGGTACCTTTCAGCAAAGTGTAGTTTCCTTAATTATTTTTTAATTAGATCCATTTTTGCTTTTACTTTGTCTGAGAGCATGATTGCTACACCTGCTTTTTTTCTAGGTTGGATTTTTTGATAGCTAAACTAGAATAGTTACTTTTATCACTAGTCTTAGTTCCAGAATTGGAGCTTTGTGCTTAGGCCAGGCTTATCCTTTTACTGTGCTTTTTAGTGGGACGGTCAGCACTGCTCCTGACCTAACTCTGAGATCAGAAAGTGCCAGACCTTCTGAGGACTCTGGGAATCACAGGACAAAATGCTATAAACCTTGGAGCCCTTGGGCTTTTGGACACCCCAGGCTCAAGTTAGACATTGATGACTATCTCTTCTGGTCATTGTAAAGCCCACATTGTGAGTGGTGGACCACGTTAGGATTTTTCTCAGGGGAATCTTCTTTTCTTTCTGCATCTAGATAACAAGCCATAAAGATTGCAGGTCTCTCTGGCGAGTTTCTGATCATGCTGAAAGGTTTCTTCCTTCTCTGCCAGTTAGTGCTGTATTTTCTGGTAGATCCTTTCCAAATGGCTGTGGACTGATTTTTTTTTTAAGTAGTTCTGGGGAAGAAAATTATTTACTTTAGTTTCTCATTGGATTTCTTAATCTTTATTTAGTCCGATACTATATTTTTTGCTGAAATGGATTAGGGTTTGAGCTGCTTGCTTCCATCCAGGCAGCCATCTTAGCTAGAAGTATAAAATGTTTTTTTTCTAGAACTCATCAGTCTATATAAGCAGAGGTTTTCTTTATAAAGAAATAAATCATATGTATATTTATGACTTGGAGAGTATAATTCTCCAACTTCAACTTCATGCATAGTATTAGTCAAATTAGTTTAAAGAATTTTTCCTAATAATTTATAGTCAAAGATCAACTTTCAGGTAGATTATTTATAAGGATGAAATTAAGCTTCATCTATTTCTAGGTGACATAATAGATAGAGTGCCAGACATAGAGTCAGAAAAATCTGAGTGGAAATCCTATCTCAGACATTACAAGCAGTATGACTTTGGGAATATCATTTAACTTCTCTAGGCCTCACTTTGTTCAAGAGTAAATGAGAATAATAGCACTTTCTTCCCAGTGGTTCTGGGAAGTTCTAGGTAAGTAAAATAAAAGCAGTATAAAGCAGTTGGCAAACTTTAAAGCACTATGTTAATAAATTCTATCTATATCCAGGGCCACCTCTAAAATGTTACAGTATTGAACCTGTCATACATATTATGCATTCTTATCTATGTATTCTCTTCTCCTACTGGTCCCTTCCCTAAGCCACTTCCTTGCTGGCTAATTCATGAAAGAATAGAGCATCCCAGTAATTTGTTGCACAGAAAAAAAAGTTTTGCTGAGCATTAGGGTATAAAAGTAACCCTCTTGAAACTCTTTACTAAAAAAAAGAAGGTATGCTACAAGTAGTTTTTCTTCAAATAAACTTACAGGATCAAATATATTCATGAAAAAGGCTCACAATCATCACACGTATACCTGAATTACTAACACAAAGGATCATACCAACCATGAGATATGACACCTTATGTTCAACCAATCAACATTTATGAGACACTTACACTCTACATTCTGCTAGAATTGGAGATGCAAAGGCATGAAATAATCTCTGCCCTCAAGAAATATATGTACATTACAGGTATACCTTAGGAATAGTAATTGCCTTAAAAGTTGGTTTTCTTTAAAAAGATCTTAAAATCACCCTCAAGATCCATTTAGCTAAGGACATTCTATAGTTTCCTGGTGGCCTAAATACAATGAGACAAAATACAAGAAATCAGCATCTCCTTACTCATGCTCTGGACCAATAGGACAACAAGAACAAAAGAGAAGCCAGGAAACTGCACCCAAGTGAATAAATCCTGTCTCCTTGCTGGATATCCTTTCTCTGGTAAAACTCCTTTTCTTAACTGCTACATATCTACAAGTGTCTCATTTTGTTTCAATTCTAAAAATAAAGCACAAGATTAAATCTAGTAAAGCTCAGGTTACAAGGCACATGCAAGACAAATACAAGATGACAGGGAGAGGATGGGTCAGAATGGCCTAGTACAAGATGGCATAAGTTGACTCTTAAGAGGACTAAGGATTCTAAGAAGTACAAGTAAAAAAAAAAAATAAAAAAAAAAAAGAAAGAATTCATTCTAGACAGGGAAAACATAAGTCTATCATAAGTCTGGAAAGGTAGATTGGGACCACTCTGAAATGCACTTCTCCTTTCCTATAGCTAAACTGTAGGATAAGCCAGAACTGAGAGGTAACGGCATCTTTAACTGTAGATTATAGGGAACTCTGAGGTAAAATGAAAACCTAGTGGGGGAAAGGAAGCAAATAATAAATACCTCGGGCTTGAGTTGAGTCAGAAAGAAGTATCAATAAAATATTTTTAAAAAAACAATGGCAATGTTAAAGATTATACATTTAAAGAACACTAAGAAACAGTAGTAGCTCTCAAAGCAGTAACTTGTATGATAAAGAGTTACAATGTGAAAGTTCTCTACAAAAGTATACATCTTGTAACAGTTCTTAACAAAGTTTATCATGAATCAGATTTCCTTGGATACAAATAAAAATTTAAGAGAAAACTGGAAAACAAAAGTTTCAGGAAAAGAGAAAGTTTAATAATTTAAAGTACCTTTTATTGAGTAAGACTAACAAAACTAATCATTCTTTTCAAACAAATTATACTCTCCCTTATACTGAATGAACTGACTTTAGTCTGTCTTTATAAGATTTATATAGTCAAGTAGAACTTATGCTATAAATTCATAAAGCATTTAAGTCAAGGTGGATGAAATCTATTTAATATTGATTAGTCAGAAATTAGGAATATGAACCAAATATCTTCTGAATGAAACACCACATGATCCAGTCCTTCTGACTATTATCATCTTTCCCTATATTTCCATTCCTGAACCTTTTTTCATTCTGCTTATGACAGCCTGTCCTTTAATCCTACCTGTAACTATATGAAAATCAAGGCATGGAAAGCAAAGTAGATCTAGGACTTTACTGATAAGAGTCTTCCCTCCACCAATATAGTCATTAAACCCTCTCCAAACTTTACAAGCCAGTTTATCAGCTGTTGTAACCAGAAAAAAAGTGTAACTGGAGTGGTCAATCTGAATGATTCCTCATTTACCTAGTTCATCCTCATCTCTAGGACTATATTTAAAAATCTTTCCAGTTTAATAAAACATAACTAAGGCTTGGCCTCCACTGATACAACTTTTGAAAATTCAAAGCATTGGATTTTAGTAGAAATATGTGGAATAGTTTGCAGAACATCTCTATGTTTGCCCATTCTAACAAGATTTCTAGGTCAAATAAATAAAAATATTACATAAATTCATGGTCAACTTTTTATGTAAAGAAAATAATCAAATGTTATTTCAAAGCACTATAAAGGAAAAATATGGTAACACAGATTGAAAGCTCTAGGTCAGATTATCATACTTCGCTTTTGTATCTCTAGACATCAAGCACAACAGCTAGCATCTTTACAAATCCATACCTAAGATTTCATCCTTGCAAGGAGGTTTCAAAAACAAAAAAATTCCCTCCTTGAATAGGTGATAGTTTCAGCTATTTAGAAGTCTTAGAAGGTTGCTTGGGGCAATGAGACTTTAATTATTTTATTATTAATGAGATCCAGAGTTACACAACGTGTACCAGTCAAACACAGGACTTGAACTCGGGTCTTTCCAGATTCTGAGACTAGTGTATATACTCCACATGACACAGCTGCCTCTCTGGAACAAAAGAAGTTTCAATCTATATTCAAAGATTCACAGAGCAAGAGCTGGGAGGGGCCTCAGGAAGATGGAGGTCCAGGGAGCTTGTAAATTGTCCAAGGTGATATAGGTACTAAGCATCCCAAGGAAGACTTTAACACAGGTCCTGTGTTTAAAAAGCAAACAAAAACCAAAAAACTACTGGCTCTTTAAACTGAACCATGCTAAATGAAGTGTAGTCCCTTCTAGAACAGTACCACATTTCAAAATTTGTAATTTAAAATAAACCTTAGGTGCTAGGTTATTAACACTATTATTGTTGTTAAAACTGTATAAAACATTTTCTGAGATTTCTATATTTTTGTGAGAAACTCCTGATTCCTGCAACTTCAACAAATCCCCCAAATAACATGTTTTTCTGAATACGAATTTTGTATCTTACGCTGAAGAATCACTCTATATCTTGTCCTTTGGGATTAGTCAACTTTCCCTCCAAGGACTATCTATGTTACAGAATTATGTTTAAAAAGTGTGGCTGAAATAATTACACACAGTGAACCTGTGCCCATCATTTCTAAGTGGCCAGAGGAGAACATACCTGAAGACAGCTCAGTCTTTAAAAGCAGGGTCTCTTAAAGCTAGAATCAATGATCTTATCTTTAAAATTTTTTTTTGATAACTACATTTTCAAATAATTGGTTTCCTTGGTAATGCTACTTCATGCATTTAATGCCTGAGAAGGAATCCATAGGCCCTGAAAGAAATTCAAGCAAGACACACTAAAAATAATAATAATAAAAATAAAAGTTGAGAATCCCGAATCTTATAGAAAGGACCTAAATTAATGATGCTTCTACAGGAGGCAAGCCAGTTTCACTACTTCTTTGGCTAGTGCTTAAGGAAAAAGAATAGCCCGACTTTCTTAAAGAATATTAATGTCAATACGACTACTTAGAAAGTTAAATCACGGATGAAATACAACTTAAAAATCAAAGATGCTCCTACAGCCACATCACCTGATGCAGACAGAGGACTTCCTGGCTTCAATAACCTGTGCTGGGAGGTGATAGGGGGTGATCCCTTGTGGATTCTATAGCCCAGGGCTTCCTACTCATGACTCCTTTACAACGGTGAATTTTTACGCGATCTTTGGTTTAATAAAATATGCATAAAAGTCAATGCTTACTGATAATAAATCACAACTTCGAGACCCCCATGTTTAGTTACAGACCCGTAGGAGGTCGAGATCAACAATTTAAAAAGCTTTGCCCCAATACATTTGCATTTATTAAAAAAAAGCTAACATTAACGCAACACTCGAAGACTTGCAAAGTGCTTTATATGTACTCCAATTTTGATTTTCACTATAATCCTGAGAGGCGGATGCTATTAACTATTCCCATTTTACAGGTGGGGAAACTGAGACAGAAGGAGGGTCAGTGACTTACTCGCCCTACGCCACAGCTAGAAAGGTCTGAGGCCTGGAGCTCTCTACCCATGAAGCCACCCTACTATGCGCCACGCAGAGCCGGGATCCCGGGAGCTGGCCAGCTCGGTCCGTGGGTCCCCCTAGCCCCGGCACGACGCTCCAAGCCGCCCTCCCCAGCCTCAGGTCCACCTTCACCCACTTCCTTACCATCGTTCTCGTCGCTATGCCGCCGCCGCGACATGCTGCCCGCTGCCCGCGCCCCCTCCTCCTAGGCTCCCTGCTCCCGCCTCCGCGGCCGCCGCCGATGGCGGAAACTCCGCGCCGTTCGCTCCCCAGCGGCTGGGAAAGGCGGAAGCGACGATGGAGGGGGTGGCGAGGCGGCGCAGCAAGGGCTCCGAGGGGAGCTGCGGGCCGGCCTGGAGCGCAGACGCACAAGCACGCTGGATCTCGCGCGAGCGAGGCGGCCGTGGAGGCGGGGAAACTCCCGTTTCCACCGTCACTGGGACGTCCCGTAAGGGTCTCGGGAGGAGGGACGGGGACGGAGGGGGGGGTGCGCTGTGTCTGAGGACACCAGACGAAGAGGGAGCTTCGAGCAGGCGAGCCCAAGGGAGCAACCTAACAAGGCCGCCGATCGAGCTTCCGCTGTCCTTTCCCTTCCCTTCCTCCCTCCCACTCCTCGCGCTCAATCTTCTTCCGGGAGAAGAATAAGCGGAGTGGGTCAGTTCCTAAAGCTTCGACCCCGGCCCAGCTGGCGCGCGCCTTAAAGGAAAGGCGGGGGAATAGGGAGGGGTGGGAGTCGAGTAGGACGGCATCCTAGCCCGCCCTGAGCTGAGGCAGTGACGCTCTAGTCCTCGTACCGCCCATTCTCTCTATGCCACTCGATGGTTCTCCCGACTGCCCTTGCGCTTACCGGACGTAGACGATTTCTGGATTGAGGGGCCGTCTCTAAAGTACTGGCGGGGGAAGAAACGAGACTGGGAAGGGGGATCCGGGGATTGTGCGTTGCGGTGGTGGTTAGTGTAGAAGTGTCCGCGGGTGGAAGCTCCTCCAAAGGTTTGGACCACTTCAGGTATTTACTTCATCCCTTCCTTTTGCTATTGACCTTCCGGGGTGTCCCATTGACGGCCTGTAACTACCTCCACACCCCACCCCGCCCCCGCTTTCCTAGGGTCTGTGCGCGTGGCCGGGCCGGACCCCGGGAGCACGAGGACTTGGTGCTTGCCTGGCGCCACCCCAGCCCCCGACCCCCTCAGCGGGGAAGCCTGCCCTTCACACCAATAACTGATTTCGCCCCTGGAAGATTTGCAGCTCGCTTTAAACCTGCCTGCTCCTTAATCTTTCCCTTCGTCGCTGCAAGGTGGGCATTATTAAACCGTCTTTTACAAAGGAGGAAACTGAGGCTCCGAAAGCGATTGTTGATTTTTTTACCCCCAAAGATCCTGCACAAAACTGGAGTTGAACCTAGTGTCTCCTTCCCACTCTATCTCCCGCCATCCCCCGCCCCCACGCCCATCTGAATAGAAGGTGGTTAGAGGAAATGAAAACGTATTAGCGGAGTAAGGTGAGGTTTTTCCAGCACCGATGTGGATAGTGAGTGAGATCCTGCAAATGCTCTTGTTTTGCGATCAAACCCAGAACTTGAAGAGTGAATCGGAAGAGGGACTTAACCACTTAAAGACAATTAACCTTCCTGGCCATTAAATCAAAGAAAATTAAGTAAGCAAGCTGTGTAGTGGGTGGGAGAATTCATCCGTCTGCATTTATCCTTTGATAAGAAGATAAATGGACAATGAAATTTGCACAGTTCCATTTTACAATTTTCCTTAAACAGTTTTGCCTTTTACAGTGTTCCTTAAACACTTTTTAGAAATACGATTTTGAACTAGTATAGTTATACATGGCATACAGTTTTGAAGAATTGAAAATGACTGAACAAAAAAGTAAGGGAAAGTCATATGATTTGTGAGCCAATAGCAACTTATATGACAAACTTCAAAAAAAAAATTGTAGTAAAGAATATCACCAGGAGGAAAAAAATGTTGCTAATAAAGAGCTTGAGTGCTCTCTATTCTCTGGCAGTCTAGAGGAGCAATTTTGCATATGTTGGATGAAAACTGGCAGTTGGATGACTCAGTAGATAGAACCCTGCAATTGGGAAGACTAGAGTTCAAATGTAGCCTCAGGCATTTATTTACCATGTGACTCTGGGCAAGTCACTTAGCTTGTTTGCCTTAATACCCTGGAAAAGCATACATATAGCAAATTACTCCAGTATCTTTGCCAGGAAAAACCATAGGCAATAGGGTCCCTGGGATCTCAGGATGTGGCTGAATGAATAACATGAACAACAGTCTTATATCTTGGATAGGCAAGGATGAATTGTGATCCTTATTTTTGGATGGCGCATCCAAAATAACAAAATTATGGATTTGAATATTTTGAGTAAGAGGGGGAGGGTGGAATTGAGAATTACCCCAGATGTCCTTTTGTCCAGCCTTCTTATTTTATGCATGACAAAAACAGATCTAAGTTCCAGAAGTAAGTGATAGAAACAGGATTTGGATTCAGGTCCTTTGACTCCTATTGCATCATACTGTATAGACTTAGCCTTAAAAATCCCTTGATGTTGAGAGGGGTGACACACCACAGTGTTACCACTGTCATTTGGATTGACATAATGACATTGATAGTTTGTAGTATCTGGATGATTCTTTCCATTTTTATTTTCAATTGTTTTTTCAAATACATTGACTCCTGTTCCTGGAATCATCGCCATCTTTAAGTCTTCCCAGTAGGCGCTCAACCTATATCATCAACATCATAACTGTTGTGATGATAGTAACAAAGTTTCTGACAAATTATGTCATTGGAATATATTTGTTCATAGATGGAGACAGTGTTATAATTAGGTATGCAAGAGAGGGCAGAAGCACCAGATTGAGATTCACATCCTGACTTTACTATCTTGACTCTGGGACCTTGAACAAGTCACTTAACCTCTTTGAAACTCCCTGCAACTGTTAGATAACTAGTTGCCCTATTTTATAGGATTGTTGTGAGAAAAAGAATTTTGTAAACTCAAGTGTGATAAAGAAAAGGTATGGCTTTGTTTATTTTCCCATTTAACAAGTCTATTCAAAAGTATTTAGCAAACAATTTAGCAAAATTTTACCCTCAGCGGGGAAGCCTGCCCTTCACACCAATTACTGTGTGAAAATTTTGAAAATTTTGTCTGATACAGTATTCATGCAGATTATTGGTATTTGAATACCAATACAATAGTAAAGTTTGATAAGTTTTACAAAACAGAATACTAGAAGGCATGATAAAGTTACATCTTGGATTTCTCACTGAGCTTGACATTGTATTTTAAGGTTTACAAAATGCTTTACAACACTACAACTATTCTCAATTTTTCAAATGAGTTTAGAATATAAAAACTTATTTTATATCTAAATTTTGTTAAAATGGAATATTATTGATACATTGTATTAAAGGAATAATTTTTTAAATAAAATTTTAATTTAAGGCAAATGTTATTTGAAAATTGTCTTTGTAGGGGCAGCTAGGTGGTGCAGTGGATAGAACACCAGCCCTGAAGTCAGAAGGACCTGAGTTCAAATTTGACCTCATACACTTAATACTTTCTAGCTATGTGACTCTGGCCAAGTCACTTAACCCCAATTGCCTCAGCCAAAAAAAAAAATTGTCTTTGGAAATGCAGAAGTAGCAAAATACAGTAATGTAGAGGACCACAGATAGTGGGGAACCCTGGGTGAGGTATAAGACCCTTCAGCCCAGAGGGAACCTGCTGATAATGTCTGGCTTGGCTCCCCATCTCCCCTAAGGGCTCTCATCCTTCCTGAGAAGTCAGGGAGGGTGTGACCAACCCCTTTTGGTTTTCTTACCTTTCCTGAGAAGTCAGGGAGGACAAGGACAATACCACTTGTGTTCTACTTGAAGCAAGGGATACTTACAGTAAAGAGAGGCATTTACATATCAATAGCAGGGTGTTTATAGTTAGCACTTACACAGTATGCTGTGGTAATGTAATGCTGCATAGCACTTGCTCTGTGTGATGTGGTGAGGTAATGGTTCTCTAGTTGGCACATGCTCAGTGTGCTGTAATGATGTAATCATACTAACGTATTTAAGGACTGATAGGACTTGAAATAAAGGACTCCAAGTTTGACCATCCTCGTAGGTCTCCAGCTTTATCACTTCTCCACTAAGACCAGGGACTCCGGCTGGTCCCAAGGTCCTCCAGAGAAGTAGTTCTGATGGTATATTTTGGCCCCCAGCGTGGGGGCTCTAAAAAGCACACTACACAGTAAATTCTGCTTTCCCTTTCTTCTGTAATTAAAATTTGACTTGTTTTTAAAATGTTCGATTGGTGATATGCTGCATTGTAAATTATTATATCTATATAAACTAGGCTACTTGTCATAGCCATTCAAAAGGTAATTTCTGTTGCTTGAAGATACTTTGTGAACATAATAGATATGACATTTCCACAAAGAAACTCATGGAACTTCAGTTTGTTATCATCTTGAGCTTATAGTTCTATTTATTTTTCAGTCCTCACCCATCCAAACATCACCAGCCAGGAAGTACTTTGCTTTGTCATGTATAAAATTATCCCTTCACATTGCAACTTCCCCTATTTTGGTTTCAGTATATAATGAGTCAGCATAAGAAATGAAATGGGAATTTGGGAGTTTTGTGGAATACGCAGATGACATGCAAAAGCTAGCAGGCATCACACAAATTATTTAGAAATTTAGAAATGTAATTCAGCTTTCTCTGGTATGAAGGGAGGGCCAAAAAATTTATGCAGATATACCAGACTGCGGTGGCCTTGACCGCTACCTATAGTGTGAAAGAGATAAGTATGCATACATGCAATTTGTCAACTTGAACCCCAATCATAATAAAAATGATCTTTAATAGTATAGAAAGGCATAGGAAATTTTCTTTTCACCTCTTCCATTCAGAGGATGATCACTTGTTATTTTTCATAGGATCTGAAATAAAGAAGACAAGAGTTATCTAATGTTAGGTCTAAGCTTTACTAAAGTTTAGTTTAGGTAGATATGGTAATTCATCAATTAAGTCATGCCACTATTTTTAAAAAAATCTATTTTTACTGGCTATTATTTAAATGTAGTTATAGAAAAAAAAGACAAAACAATATTTGTTATTGTTTATAAAAGACAAACAATATTTGTGTAAAAGTTGCTTTAAATTTTAAAAAGTGTTTAAAGAATGCTACCATTATCATTTTATTCCACATAGATTTTATACAATTTAACAATTTTAATGTACTCTTTGAGCTCATTTATGCAATTCAACCTACAATTTTCTTAGTGTTATGTTTTGTCTGGATAGCACATTCACTGTTGATAGCCATTCTTTGTGATATTTAAGTGACGTATTGGAAAGAGAGTGAACTTGGAATCAGGAAAATCTGAATTCAAATTCCTCAGACATTTAATACCTTTGTGAGTTGCAAAATCTTTTAACTTCCCTTAGCATACTGTGTGTGTGTGTGTGTGTGTGTGTTTTTAAGGGGGAATGTGTGTATAAATGTTACTAATTTCCCCAAAGGAAGCAAGTATAAGAATCTGAGAATAGGAAATTAAAGAAAAAAAGCACAATGCCTTAGGAATAGCAAGTGCCTGATTAATATTTAGTTAGATGAATTTATCAATAAATTGTCACTTAACCAACATCAAATTTTTCTTAAAGACTCCTCAATTTCTTTCAAGATTCTAGGTCATTGCTAATTTATGTACGTGATTTTATTGAATTTTCCCATATGTTTTTAATATTGGTCTTTCACCTTTATTTTTAACAGGTAGTAATAGACCCAAAGATTCACAACTGCAGTGAAACAATGATGCCTTCTTCGATGCTACCAGCTGAAGGAGATGACCTGGATTCCTGTATATTAAGATTTCCAGATTTGGATTTGAAAGATACAAACTTTGTTTCTCCTAGTAATAGTCTCAAAGCAGAATTAGATGCTAATATGAGGAAGAAGTATGCTCATGCAAAGAAAAAGGTAAAATACTGTTTCACTATATTATATATGATTATACAAAGTCCAGCAACAGTTCTTTTGCATCGTCTCAATCAGGTGTTAGTCTTTTTTAAATACTCATGACATCACACTTAATCTAGCAAATATATTTCAGAAATCAAGATACAGTAATGGTTTGATTTTCAAAATTTTCATTGACTTCATTTTTTAATTCAATTAAAAATAAAAAGTAAGCTGCTTAAGAACAGGGACTTTGTCTTTTGTTTTGGTTTTTGACACTTCATCCCCAGTGTACATTACCTTAAACATAATTGCTTAATAAATGTTTGGGGGTTTTTTGTTTGTTTGGTTGGTTTTTGTTATTTTGAACCAAATGTGTAATCTCATTGGATCAGGAAACTCCTGGTGAGGAAACTCTTATCTACCGATTCAAATCAGCACTTAATTTCAACTAATTATCTTTAGAAAGGTATCTGGCAGAATTGGGATATTACTGATAGTGACAAGTTTAGGGTCACACAGTTAGTATAATGTCAGAAGTAGGACTTATACCAAAGCATTCTTGACTCTGAAACAGACATTCTATCCAATATATTATTGCCTCAAATTAATATCAGTTGTTGTTAACTTAATGTTAATAGTAAGTTGTATAAAGGTAATTTTTTTGCCACCCATACTTTTTTCTATTATCTCCATATCCTAAACTGAGAAATAATTTTATTTGCTATATAGCGACAGTTTTCTTTCCTATTGATTTCCATGAAAGCCATATAAGGATTTAAAAGGAGAAACAATAGGTTAAGTTTAATTTAGACCAAGACTGATTTTAATTTATGCCACAGTAATTTCTTTTTGTCCCTGGGAATATAAGCTAGTACTTTTTTTCTTGTATAGTAGTCGTTTACTCTTATGTGGTATTTTACAGTGATATTACTTATATTGATTTTTAAAACTCTATTAGAGAGTGTAAGAATTATTTTTCTTTTCCTTTATTTCAAAACTTAAACAGGAAATAGAAAAAAAAACCAAAAAATTTTCCATGTGTACAGCAGAATATATGAGAGAATTCAAAATACCTAACAATAAATTTCCACTTCAAGGAAGTATACATGGTAATAAAACACATTGTATTTAGAATTGTCCATCTTTTTTTTTGTTTTCTTATAGGCTTTCTTTCCTGTCTCTCTCCTTTTCTTCCTCTCTCCCAAACTAGAGAATATACAAGTGCAAAGTGGGGAGGTAGGGAGACAGGAACTTAAAATATAACAAAAAAAGACAGACACATATACACATATTTAAATATGCGGAGAGGGGAGGGAGGTTGTATAAAATCATACTATGTATACTTATGTATTTATCAGTTCTTTGGATACCATCTTCATAAGTTCTTTATAGTTGATTTGAGTATAATATACAGAAAAACAGAATAGAAAAACTGAATACAGTTCTTCAAACAGTATTGCTGTTATTGTATACAGTATCCTCTTGTTCTTTGCGCATTTCATTCTTCATTATTTCACAACAGTTCATGTTTTCCTAAAATCAATCAGCATCTTTTCTTATATTACAGTAGTGGTATGACACATCATAGTTATATACCACAACATATTTAGCCATTCTCCATTTTATAAGCATCCCCTGATTTCCAGTTTCTTTGCTCCCACAGAGGTGTTATAAATATTTTAGACTATATAGATTCTTTCCTTTTTCCTCCACCTTGGAAAACACACCTAATAGTATTGCTGGATCAAAGGCTTTACACAATTTTATAACTCTTTGAACATAATTCTGGATTGTTCTTCAGGATGATTGGATCACTTCACACTTCTATCAATATTTTGTACAAGTGATCCAATTTTTTCACATCTGCTACAACATTTGTCATTTTTTTACTTCTCTCATTTTAGCCTTTCTTGAGTTTGAGGTGATATCTCAAAAGTTGTTTGAATTTGCATTTGTCTAATAAGCAATGGTTTGGAGTATGTTTATGCAACTTTGATTTCTTCACTAAAAACTGCCTATTCATGTACTTGAACCATTTATCAATTGGGAAATGACTCATATTCTTATAAATTTGACAAAGTTCTCTATATATTTGAGCTATGAGACTTTTATTCGAGAAACTGTATAAAAATTTCTTCCTGGTTTTCTGTTTTCCTTCTGATTCTGGCTATATTAATTTTATTTGTACAAAACCTTTTTAATTTAATATGATTAAATTATCCATGTTCTCATTTTCTTATGATAGCTTACTTTATTATCTAGGTCAGATATTAACTGTTTCTTGGTAAATGAGGTTTTTTATCTAAACTCAATTTCTACCAGACTGCTTTCCAGTTTTCCCATCAAATTTTACCAAATAGTTAATTCTTATCCCCAAAGCTTAAAGTTTTACTTTTGCCAAAGAGTGAGTTACTATAGCTCATTTAATACTGTGTATTTTAATTCCACAATAATTATTTTATTTACTTTGTTCTGCTGATCCATCTTTTTATTTTTTAGCCAGCACCAGATAGTTTTGATAATCACTGCTTTATAATACGGTTTGATTCAATACTGCTAAACTCCTTCCTTTAGATTTTTAATTAATATCTTTAATATTCTTGACTTCATGTTTTTCCAAATTAATTTTATTAGATGTTTTCATCCATATTGCACAAGACCATTAACAATGTAGAGTTATTTGTTTATTTTTAATTCAAACCTAAAGAGAAAATGGGCAAAGAAAAAAAAGATATTGCCACATGCACAGCTGAACACGAGTGGATTCAAAATATAAAGCAATAAATTTCCACTTCAAGAAAGCCTATCTAATAAACCTTATACATTTTGTTCAGAGCTGTTCATCATTTCTTTGTTTCCTTGTAGGTTTTCTTTTCTGCTGTGCCCTTTTTACCTTACTCTTTTTTCCTCTCCTCTTCTTCCTCTGCAGAAGGCTAGAGTTAAGCATAGATAGATAGATATATACATACACATACACACATGTATACACAGAATATACACATAAACATAGGTGCATACATATATAAAGATATCTATAGTCATACATATATATATATGCATCTTTGTAAGACATTGTATGTTTGCTTGTCCTGTTTCTCTTATTGAAAGTAGATGACATCTTCATAAGTCTAGGTCTTTCCATATTTTTCTAACTTCACCAACTCATCATTTTCTACACCACAGCAACATTTCAACTTTATCTATTTACTTATTTTTAAAAATCTAAATCAGCAATTAATATCACTGACATATTATGTAGTGCCCTTATTTTTCTCTTTTAATTAAATGTTTTAGCTTTAAATTTTCTGAAATCATCGCTACTACCTTTGTTATTTTTTCATAATAAATTCTATTCCTGATCTTTATTTTGTTTGTGTGTATTACTTATTTCCTATCCTGCTACCTTGCCCTACCATTATTTAATCTACCCTCCCTTTATCTTCTTTCACCTACCCATTCTTCCTCTACTCTGCACTCCTTTCTATACCCCCTCTCCTAATCTCTTACCCTCTTATTTCTTTATAAATTTAGAATGCTTTTACTCCTTTCTCAATGTATATGCTGTTCTCTCTTTAACTCTGATCTGATTTGAGTAGGGTTCTTCTAAAAATCCTTCTATTATCCTCTTCCACTCCTTCTCACCTTACCCTCATTTCTTTTTGAATTTAGATGACTTTTGTACCTTTCTAGATATATATATATATATATATATATATATATATAGTTATAGCTATATATACCACATATGTGGTAATATTCCAGAATTACCAACTCTCCTCCCCCAATTTTAATTCTTCTGTATTAGTTCTTCTTGCACCTTATTTATATAAGATAGTTACTCTTTTTACCTTTTCCTCTATGGTTTTTGCTTTTTAAAATCCCATATTCAGCTCTCATCTAATATTTCTTTCAAACTATCCAATTCCTAATGAGAGTCTTAGACATGGTTTATATTTCCATGTATAAAACATAAACAGTTTGTCCTTATTGAGTGTCTTGTAAATAGTCTTTGATGTTTACCATGTATTTCTGTTGGGTCTCATGTGTCAGATTTTCTATCAAGTTCAGGTTTTTTTGCAACAAAATCCTGAAAGTCTGGCAATTCATTGTTTTGGGTTTTTTTCCCCATTTGGGATTGTGGTTAACTGTTGCATATGATGTTTTCAGCCACAACCTCTAGTTCTTTTGCTCTTCAATATACAATGTTTTAGACCTGCAGTCCTTTAATGTAGTTGCTGCTAAGTTTTGTGTGATTTTAATGGTGACTTTGTCTTATTTGAATTCTTTTTTCCTTGTTGTTTATCTCCTTAACCTGGGGTTTTGGAAATTTGGCTATGATGTTCCTGTAGGTTTTCTTCATAGGATGTCTTTCAGGTGGTGATTGGTGAATTTTTCACTATTTCTTCTTTATCCTCTTGTTCTAATACTTCAGGACAATTTTCTTTATTTCTTGTATAATTGTATCAAGATTCTTTTTTCATCATAGGTTGATTATTCTTGTTTTCTTCACAAGATATCTCACATTCACTTCTAATTTTTTTCATTTTTTTACATTTTGTTTTACTGTTTCTTGGTCTCTTATAATTTTGCTGGCTTCCCCTTGCCCAATTTAAGCTCTCAAGGAATTATTTTCTTAAGATTCTGGATCTTCTTTTCTAGTTGGTTGGATTTTTTTTTTTTCAATAATCTTGGTGGGGTTTTTTTGGATTATTCTTTTTAAAAAATTTTTCCTCAGTCTCTCTCATTTGATGTTCAAAGTCTCTTTTCAGAATTCTTTTTTGGGTAGATAGAGAGACTTTTTTTTTTTGCTTCAGTATTCTCATCTGAAGACAACCTAGTCTTCTCTGTTCCTATAACTTTCTGTGGTTAGGTCTTTCTCCTTTGTCTGTTTTTTTTTTTTTTTTTTTTTTTAATAGCAGCTAATCAGTGTGATTGATCACCTCTAGTCCTGGGGTGTGGGGAATGATGCCTTTGGCTTCAGGTTCTCTCCTTCAGTTCTCCTCTCTAGCCTGGAACTCAAGAACAAGAATTCTGCCCTCCTATAAGCACCCACAGCCAGCAACCCTTAATGTTTCTGCACTCCTTGGACAAGTGCTGTTTCCTGGTCACCCATGTTCCTTATAAGCAGAGCAAAGTTTCCTCAATCTTCCTTGACTCAGATATTTGATTCTTAATGCTGCCCAGGAGATGAAAATTCCTGTGGCTGGGTGTAATGTTCTGGTTTAGCTTTCTGGAGGTCTTTGGATCAGCCTTCATTTCAGCTGAATAATCACCACAAGAATATCCAGGGATAAAGTCCAAATTCTTTATTATCTCCTTCACTTCGGGCCTGGGCTAGCTTTCTGAAGGCCTTCAGATGGGCCTTGGTCTCATTGGGGGAAGCAGGAGGACAGGCCAGCCACCATGAGGCTGATGAAGATGGAATGAATGTCTCTCCTTGGCTCCGAGACCTTGAGCTCCAGCCTCTAGTCCTCTGTCTTCTCCGAGTCTGTTTCCAAGTCCTCTCTAGGTCTTAGTCTGACCTCTTAAATACTCTATTATAATTAACCATTCATCATACTGAGTATAAGCCAGTCATTATATCACTAGGGAACCATTATTTGTTGTAAGGTTAAATCAGTCATACTGAACTAGAGAACTATTAATCACCATGCTAAACTAGGTAACCATTGTCTTATCAATTCCATTGAGTTAACACTTTTCTCCAGAGTTCTGGCCCGTTACAGCTGGGTTCAAAGCTACCTCCTAACTCAGCTTTCCCCAGGCTAGCTCCTTGCTGCTGGCTATTTCAGTGGAGCTAGTCTGAAGGTGTTTATTGTTCACACAGACCAAACCTTCATCCTGGTATCATCTCTAGTTGTCCCAGGAGGACTGCTGTTCTGCCCCAGTTATAGTTTATTTTTACCATTCTCATGTTCTCCCTGAGGCACTATTTTGTCTTGTTGTAGGGAATATTTGGAAAGCTTGGAGATTTTTGACCTATTCCACCATCTTCCCAGAATCTCTCTAATGTAGAATTATTTTAAGTAAGATTGACCAAGCAAAGGTTTATTCTATTGAGGAATACAAAATAATGTCATAATTTAGATGAGTTTATTTAAATAAATACAATCTATTGTTTCAACCGAAAGTAAATTCTTGTATGCCATCATATATCTCCTCTGAACAATTCTGAAGTAGATATAATTTGACTTTAATGAGATAAATTCCATATTTTAAAGCAATAATGTATTTATATGTTTTTAGAGTGTATCACTACAGAATTATGAGTTGATTTTATTTTACAAATGCTAACTGAATCATACTAATGAAATCAGTGTGAAATAAACTGTTACTCCATACTTTTTTGTCCACAATCTATTAAGGCCACAACCATTAGTCAGTAGACTTGTTTTACACTTTTTAAAACTATTTTTATTTTGAACTTACACACCAAAAGAGATCATGTCTGTATACATAGTAGACCAGAAAATGGATTCCCTGTGAAACCATGAATTTACATTTCATACTACTTGATTAAAAAAAAAAAATACATACACACACGCACACATACCCCTCCCTATATCTTACCTTACCTTTTATCCTCAATTAATTGAGAGAAAGTCTTTGGAGATATGGCTAGTCATTGCATTGATGAGAATTCTCAAGTCATTCATATTTGTTGTTCTTTATCATCTTAGAGTCTTTATATGAACTATTCTTCTAGTTCTGTTCACTTCATTCTATGTGAGTTCATACAATTCAAGATTCTCTGAAATAATTTCTTTTGTCATTACTTGTAGTGTAGTAATACTCTATTTTATTCATATATGACAAATTTGTTTAACAATTCTCTACTTGTATACTGTTCAAATTTACCAAGTAATGTTGATTCTATCCCTAAAATATTTCTTTACATCTTCTTCCTGTCTCTTATTATATCATTAGTACAGATCCTCATTGCCAATATCTTGAAGACTTTTTTATAATAGATTCCTTAGAGTTCTTCCTGTTTCTACTCTTTCCTCTTAGAATGTGAGGAAAATGTTTAAAGATATACTCCTTGTGAATAGGGATTGTTTTATTCTTTAAATTTGTATCCCTAATGTTTGGCACATATATAAGCGCTTAGTTAATGTTGTCATGATTTCACCCTTTGCCATTCCAATTTATCCTTCATTCCACTGTCACAGGAATCTTTCTTATACATAGATATGTTTATGGATGAGTTCTTCTTGCAGCTTGAAAATGAACATACAAGGAAATTTTATCTACAATTCTCAGTTCTCTTCATGCTGATATAATAGTCATGTCAAGTCAACAAGCATTTATTAAGTGCTTACTATGGACCAGAAATTGTGCTAAACAGAAGGGATGCAAACAAATGTAAAAACAATCCCTGCCCTCAAGAAGCTCTTATTCTAATGGAAGAAAAGGTATGCAAGACATACACAGAGTAAATTAGAAGCAACAATACTACTATGTTATATCTAGGATCAAATTAAGCTTTTTAAAGAATATTAGTATTACTTATTTCTCTAGTTCTTTGTATTCACAAAGTTTTCTTTTATGTATAACTCCATGACTCAAACAGAATGAGATTGAAAAAGACATTGTTACCTGTAGTATGCTAAGAGATGGAAGCAGATATATCACTGTTTCAAAATAGATGTTAATCAAAATTCTGTATTTATATTGTGAAGAAACACAATTGGGACTAACCTCTTTACTAGCTGTATGGACCAAAGTAGAAGTAAAAGAAGAACATCAAGTCTCTGTTAGTCAAAGAGAGTAAGAACAGAAAGGAAGCCATTATATTTTGAAGAGAACTGTGTCAGTAGAATGGGAGGGATAAAAATTAAATTATAATGTGGGAGTGAGGGAAGGAAGGAAATTTATGTAGCACCTCCTATGTGCTAGACGTTGTTTTAAGTACTTTAAACAACTATTACCTCATTTGATCCTCCTAAACCACCTAGATGGGTGCTATTATATCTCTATTTTACAATTAAGGCAATCAGGGTTAAGTGACTTGCCCAGAGTCACAGAGCTGGTAAGTATCTGACATCAGATTTGAACTCAGGTCTTCTTTACTCCAGGCCCAGCATTCTTTCTACTGTACCACTTAGCTGTTTCTTTCTGGTGGAGGGAGAGAACAATGACTTGAGAAGTTTCAAGATTAAGAAGAGTATTTTTGGGGGTAAGGGAAACCTAGATATTAATAAAGAAATTGTTGCATGCCCGTATAGCATCATTTCTATAGAATTTAAAATTAGAAAGAACTTCAGAGATCATACAATCTATAGTTGGAGAAACTGAGGTCCAGAGTTCAATAATTTGATGTGGTACTTAAAGCCAAAGCTTTAGAGAAAAGGACTTCATAGAAATTAACCCTTCATACTAAAAGGTTAGGTTCTTCACAGCTTTTTCCTAGTAATAAGAATGCCAACTGATGCTGTTTCTAATGTATTACAGGCATTTGCCCTCTTGGTTAAAACAAAGGAAATTCCAGAAACCACCAGCTGCTCTTCATCTCTCTGCAAAGGAGTATGGTGGACATGCTGCCAGCAGATCTTCAAAGACCAAATTGGCATCCATAGACATATAGCTGCCCACCATGGAAGAGATGTTTATCATCAGACCTCTTCTGTTTTAAAGCAACTGGCTGCTGAAGCTGGCACCCCCAAACCTTGTGTATCAGCAGACAAGACAAATGGATTAAAGATGTCCCCTTCCTCTAACCATCAAGTGTCTGCTGACTTCCCAGACACAAGCTGTTTTAGGCTTGATGAACTGATGAGGTTAGATTTTTTTTTAATTTATTTTGAAATTTTTTAATTTATCCCGTCATCTCAGTAATTATCGCCTACTTAAAATGGTAGATCTTTCACATATACATACATATAACATCTGGCATTGTCATATAAATGACTTTTGCAGATATTGTACCTTGGTCTTTTAAGCATAAAACCCTTTTTGAGCAATCATATTAGAGGGAATCATTTCTCACATATTGCATATGAAACATATGGTTCTTAAACAACACACTGTACATAATTTAACTTTTTTCTGTTAGGTTGTGCTCTGTGTTATAATGTGCTGATATCCTTGGAAGACTGATGTAGAGAGTTGACATTATATCCTCTTAGTATTTTATCTACTTTCTACTCTTTTTCTCTTGGTTTTCCTGAGTTCCTGTTCAGAAATAGTTCCCTCCACCCTTTTATTCTCCCAATAAAATAAGAAAGCATTTTTGGCAAATAAAGAATAGTAATAAAGAAAAGTAATAGTAAGACTACCAAGTCAAGTGATAGACCTGAAATTATGCCTGATGAATTGGTCACTTTATTGGAAGTTCTCATTACCTGTCCTCTAGCCTTCTCATCAAAAAGCCAAGAAGCGTGGGATGACTACTAGGAGAGAGGAGAAGAAGAGAAAAGGGAACAACAGAGATTAGAGGTGGTAACTGTACTGTTGCTTAAGGAGTGGGGGAAATGCAAGTGTCAAAGAACAGAAACATTTTTTGGAGAAGAGAGTGATGAAGAAATAAGTAGGACAGATTCAAGTTCTTCAATTCAGTTTTTAGTTCAATGTAACAGCCATTTGTTGTGTACTTCATGTGTCTAGAACATGAAGCAGCTCATGTGTGACACAAACTAAGGAACTCCAAGATTCACAAGTTGTCAGCTCTGTGCGGGCTAAAAGTATACATTACTTGTTTGGGGGAGGGAGGGGTTCGTTCCCTAGCACTTAACATGATATTGTATGTGTGGTAGATACTTGTTAAGCACTGATAGACTTAACAAGAAATCTGAGGGATGAGAGACCTGTATTTTTCTCCTCTTTACAGCAGGGGGCAGCAGAAATCTATACCTAAGGTAAAACAGGTCATGGTACCTAGATGATTAGGGTATCAAGAAATAGGGAACAAATTAGATTAAGTGGCACCAAATAATCAGATGGGAAGGAAATCCAGAGATTGGAATAATTGTGAATCTATAACAGACAAATATTTGAAAACTAAAGGATAGTCAGAGGCAAATTTAACACAGATATGTAGATATTTTTTGTGACTTTAAAGAATCGGTATCATCATTATTGTTTTCTGAATGTTCATCATTATTGTTTTCTGAATGTTGCTACCAGTAAAAATATTTAAATAACCTCAGGGCCAGGATATTTAAAGGAAGCTTTCTCTTTTCATAGAGGACCAAGGATAACCAAGAGAAGCAAAAACCAGGGCAGTGAAAAAGAAAAAAGATTGGCCAATTTCTGGGGCCCCCAGAAAAAAAGAAAATGACTAGACAGCCTGTTCAGGACTAAGAAGTGTCATTTGGGCATTTAGACTGGGAGAATGCTTGTTCCTCTCTAACTATTCCCCATCCCATCTCCTACCAGCTATTTCTTTCCAGTTGACCAGCTGAAGCTTACACATAATCCTTTCCATGTTGCAATCCCCATCCCATTTCTTGCCTACTCTTCCCTCAAACTATTGGTCTTACCCTTCCTCCAAACCCTTAACATTTTGCATCTCCCTATCTTAGGCTAATAGATTGGATTTTTTTATTTCATGATTAAGGGAACCTTAAGGGTAAAAATCTTTCTGATTTCCCAAATTGGGATTGTAAACACAGTTTCCACTACACTCAGTAATAAGCATTTATTAAGTGCCTGCCACATGTCTGATAAAGTGCTAAGTACACAAATATAAATAACAAGACAATATTTACGCTCAAGGAGTTTATATGCTAATAGAAGAAACAGTGTGTGTGTGTGTGTGTGTGTGTATACATATTAAGCATATATAGAAAAAAAGAAAAGGTAATTAAATATACAGTAGTTTTGAATGGAAGCCTAGAAATTGGGAATCAGAAAATGCTTTATGATAATTGGTGCTTGAACTGTATCTTGAAGGGTTTCTGAGAGAGAGAAGTGAGGAAGGACGACATTCTGGGCATGGGGGATGGGAAGTACAGAAGTATGGACAGA